>NC_083489.1:12548363-13185454 GCF_905332965.1 Bombus pascuorum | reverse complement strand
ATTTGAGAGAGGGTTGTGTTGGTGGAAAGGGTTGCAGGAATTGTGTTGATAAAGTTGGAAGTGGCTAGGTTTGATGAAAAAGACTGGAGAGTTTTGAGGAAGGTTTTTAGATGGGTAGCAGGGATGGAAGATTGGGATGATAAAATTTAATACTTGAAATTTTATTGGAGAAAGGAGGCTACAAAAGCTTACATCGTAACTTAATTTATAATTAGTCTGAAATCTGATATTTAGAATTTTACTAAAAGAAAAGAAAAAAAGAAAAACAGTAGTAAGTTTGAATAATAATTTAATTTATAGGTTTTCTAATAAAATTCTACATATCAGATTGAAATAGTAAAAATCTACGTATTTTGATTTTTAGATTAACTTTGAGTTGTAATTTGTTACGGTCTTCTTCTTCCAACTGAAACCTAGAAAATAATAATTATAGTAAATGAATTTTCCACGTATAACAATGTACTAATGAGATACAACAATACTATGAAAAATTAAGAAAATAAAATTACAACAAATACATAACAACTGGTAGCTCTCGTGGCGCTACAGAGTTTGAAACTTGGGAAGATCTTAAAAACAATTAATTAACGTGCCAGCAATAACGAAGGAACAAAACAAATCAAATCTTACGAAACAAATTGAAAGAAGCCTGCAACAATTCCAAACTACGCGTTGATCGAATAAAATTAGAAATTGCAGAATCGTAAAATTTCAGACGCGGCAGCTCGAAGCAGCTACCAAGGAATACGAGATACTTGGATCGCGATATCATAATCGCGGTTAACGCGATCTCGTTTGCAGGAACGAGATGATTTCACGCGTTCCTGTTAGCTAGCGATCTACACACGCGAACACGTCACACCTACCAATATACGTTGAAAACGTGCTGGTTGGATCGTTTGGAGTTTCTTTCATCGTCTCCGACAATCCTCCAGCCACCCCTTTGCGCTATCAGCCGGATTACAGGTTATCGATTATTGTTATTGTTATCGCAGCCGCTATTATCCAGGCCACGATTCTCGCCGCGAATATTCCAAAACCGGGACGTTCTGGAAACGATGGCTGCGGTGCAGGGATCTGTTTGCAGGATTTTAGCCTGAATTTCCCTTGTTATATGGTGTTCGTTGTTCGAGGAAATTGTAAAAGGTGGAGGAAAGCTTGCAAGCTTTTTGGGGAATTAGAAATTTGAAATTGTAATAGTAGTGTTGTTTATCGGTTAATGTTTCTAACGTGGTATTATTCGAAGAGTAGGAACGTTTCTGATTAATCAATTTATTGTACTATGCTCCGTATATTTGTTAATAAATATTTTTACAATTGTAAATTGTGAAATGTAGCAATTTAACACTTTGACTGCCACGCCGAAATCACATGTTTCGCTCAGGACGCCACAACAGTATTTTTATTATTCAAAGCATATAATGACAAAATTATTAAATATTATTATTTTTTATATTATATTTATATATTGTTAATTATTAAATATTAAATTAATAATAAATTGATGATGTAAGAAAACGTTCTTCCCCAATGGACCGTTTATCTTATTGGTGGTCACGGGTGATCACCGTGTGGCGCCTTGCTAACAATTGATAGCGACATATTATAACGTGACTTCGTCTATTTCAACAAACCATTATTTCGTCGCAAGAAAAACGTGCAGAATATATTGTTGAAACGTGTAGAAGACATTAGTGGACAGTATTTGCTCGTTCTATATATAATAGTAAGCTATATGCACACTTCTAACTTCAATTATATGATTATAAAGCAGCATTTACGATTATTTTCTAAGCTGTGTTTATAATAATATTCGTAGATTACCCCTGAAAGATGTGTATGCGAACATAGTGCACCGTTGGATGCAAGATTTGTTCTCATATTTTTTTTTTATAGATGTTCTAATAAAAATGTTTAATTGTTCAACGGGGCACATTTTATTTCAAAGTACCTTCTATTTATCAATTATTATATTCAAAATCCCCTAACTGTCCATTTTCATACAATTTTTAAAATTGAAGAAGTTCAAGCGCTCCGGTCACCTGTGCCCATCGTAGCGTCACAAGAGAAACCGCGGCGAAGAAATGCATTTTTCGAGAAGAGAGAGAGAGAGAGATTCTTTTGTAAAAATAGAACATTTTAGAATTTTCCTGAAAATTTACTACGAATTTTCTGAATAACCCGATGTAATAGGCTTTCACGTGATCATAAAAGTAGAACACGTTTGATCTGGTCAAACGCTATTCAAAGGAGATAAGAACGTTACTCATCAGACAAACGCTTAATCAATTGTGATTATGAGTTAGAGGTATAGATTAGGTTTAATTGAAATTAATTTACGGCATCGTTTGGTTCGGCGTCGTAACTTTCCCTCCTTCGCTATAAATCGACCCTTTTTGCGTCGACGTTTAACGATAACTCGACGATCGATGGGATGTAGTTGATACGTTTCTGGGATATGAAAAAGCAATTAATAACGTACAGGGTGTCCCGAAACTTAGGATCTGTTCTTCAGAAAGATGGATGCGGAACATTTACACGATGGAGGTGAATAATTCTTACGTCTTTTTCCACATAGGAAAGAAACAACTACTTTTTCATTATCTACGATCTTCATTGACTCTGAACGACTATATCGATTGACATCGAGGACAAAAGATCTGAAAATCTAGAAATTTATGCTCAAACGTAGGCAAAAGACGTTACACGAACAATTTCAAGAATCGAAAAAGACTTTCATATACAAGGCAACATAAAGTTTTTTATTATTATTATTATTTAATTTGTACTTTACAATTTGTCCAGCTGGACATTTGATAAATTTTTCTAGCTAGAACATAAAGTAAATAAGAAAATCGTCTTCGTGAAACAGTTCAACTTCAACATCGTCAAATACTTCGAAGAATCGCCAGCAGAAAATGCTTCACAAAATACTTCAACTGTCATTAACGTCGTACGATACTGCATATAATTTTTAGAGAATTCAGTTTCCAATTGAGATATCCACGTATAAAGTTCCTCAACCGATATATTTGATTAGCATCGATTGAGAACAGCCAGAAATTCTCGGTTGCTCTAAACCAGACACCGTCGATTGGTCCCATCCGATAGGATTTGCATGGAAAGATATCAGAATCGAAATAATTTCCAGCTGAATGATGCGTTAGCGAGGATCCACAACCAGATCGGTGCACGTAATCCGGAACACGTTGGAAAATCCGCCGCCGCCACTTTTAGGATACTCGTAGGCGATGAATATTCCTGTGGCTCTTGCCCGAAAGCTGTCTCGTACACATCGTCGAATACACCACGTTACACGCGCTCTCCTAAATACCCCGTGTCTTCATTTCATCGATGAATAAATTTTTTGAGAAATAATTTCTTCTCTTAGAAACATCGCAGCCTTTGTTTCTTGTTATTTCCTATAGCAATAGTAATTATAAAATGTGACGATGTTCTGAAAGAAATATAATTCTGTGTTTTGGCTTTATTCGATTTATTATGCATTTTTTGGAAAATAATCTTTCCTCTGACATTTATTATACTCCGTGTGTCGAGTAATCCTCTGAAAAATCACTTTCTCGTTTACGATTATGATATTCCGTGCGTCGATTTAATTCATCGAACCAGACGTAATAATACTTCGAGAAGTAATTTCTTTCTCGTGTAAGTATCTATTGGGTTGGCAACTAAGTGATTGCGGGGTTTTTCATTAGATGGTATTGACAAAATCCGCAATCACTTAGCTGCCAACCCAATATATTATTTCTTATAACGCTGTGATATTTGTATTTCTTCTAACAATCGACGGTAACAATATGTTCAATGGTAATTCCGTTTCTTTCAAATGATGTCGTGTACGAGGGCTTTGCTTAGATTCCGTAAGAAGCCCGAGCAAGTCTGATATCACCGGTGTGAAAGAATGTAATGCCTGGTTGCATCGATTAAGCGTAAAGAGGCATTCTAAGAATATTTTCTAAATAAAAATATGACGACGCTTCTAGAAATAATATTTTCCTCTCTCTTTTGCGTCTTATAATCTGATATTTTCTGACACAATCTTAGAATTTTAACTGTAGAATCGGCGAACTGGAAAACATGATGATACTCTATTATCTCGTACGAGGAAAAGAAAAATATCGTAACAATGTTACATAAACGTTGTTCCTAAGAATGTTTTTTCTAAAATATTCTTATAACGCGATAGAATTTAAAGCAACAAGCCTTTAAAAATACAAGCTTTTAATTTACCTGGAAATAATTTCTGGTGAGTCATTTTTTAAAGGTCGTTGAATAACACGAAGCGGACCCACCCCCCTCCCAACGAGTTCTAAATTCTGCAATTTCTCTTTAAAGAAATTTTTTCATTCGAAGGAATTCCAGTGTAGTTACACTTTGAAGTTTAATAAAACTAGGACACCCTATATATCGCGTATATCGAGGAAAGGAAGGGGATGAAGGGGATGGCGTGGCACGAGGTGCCAGTGAACGTACACCGACACGTGTATCGCAAATGTAATTACAGCTTAAAGGGAAGCTACGTCCTAAGCGATCCTTCGTGGTCGAAGTGGGCTCTGCATTAATTAAAAGCCAACTTAATTAATACGCGTTTCTATCTGTACGTTGCCTATTTCTTTCCAACTGCTTTTCAACCTAATACACCGACATGGTGGCGATTCAGTTCACGAACCCTTTCATACGACCACTCGTGTTCTCTCACCATTTTCCGTACGATCCTAAGAGGAGTAGAAAAACGTCGTTTCCGATCGAGGAAAGTAGCCAGGTGTTTTCAACTTTCAAAACTAGATGTTCTTTCTTTAGCTTGTTTCAGCTCTTACGGGAAACTTCCCAGCCACTTCAGTTTTATTTGAAAGCTCCTTTTTGGCGATCTTCTTACGGGCTTACTTTCGCAATGTAGTTATTTGTTATCCGTACTTTTATATTTGCAGTTTATCTTAATAATTCGCGATGGATTTTCACTTTACATTCAGAAAATACGATTAGAAATTTTTGTAACGCGTACAAAGAGTTCTATAATTTTATTTTTATTTTTAGAATTCAAGCGGAAATGTAGACTTTGCTCTGTAAATGTTATAACGTGCGTTTACTTCGGGTGTTTTGTATATTCTTGCATGTTCCAACGAGATACATTCAACGTACTTTTGCACAGTTAAATTTCACATAAATTCACGAACATCTCTCTCTGCCTTTGTACTTCAACGAATATAAGACTCTGCGAAGAAATAATTCGGATCATTAAAACTTTGAATTTTTCAACCAACGACTATCGCCTCTCTTTCTTTGCACTGTAAAACGTAACAAATGTTCAGCTCGATACTGTTCTTAAAGAATTAAGGTAAATAGAATGATACAAGAGACACAAGTCCAATCCCCTAAAAAACAGACAAAGGAGAGAAGCACCCATCTTCAACCATCTACGACATCCTGTAGAACTTCGACCTGTGACATACAGCGATCTATCACAATCTACAAGAAGAATCTTCTAGCCCTTGCAAACTTCCTCCCTTTCTTTCATTCCTCTATATTCTAACAAGAAAGAAAGAAACGTTATATATATTAAAAAATATATTTATTTCTATCGATTTTCCTACTTTAATGTTACTTTGTTCTACTTGAGATAACGTTTCCCTTCTCAGGACACATGGATTCTGTTTTTAATGTTACTTTATCACTAAAAAGAAATATCTGTCTATCTATTTATCCAAACTTTGTCATATTGTTTGCCTTACATTCTTGGTCAACACACGTTTAGTACTTTTTCTCCTTCTTGATAATGCAAACCAGATAGAACTTCATTGGAAATCAAATAAAACAACGTAAAATCGATTGACAACGCACTGAGTTTTTCTTTGCGGTGCTGCAAAAATTATTCCCTTTATACTTGCGAGAAATATAGGTTCTATCTCATAAAATATATCCTAATTAAGTATTATATAATACTACATATATATAAATAAAATAAAATATATACTATGTATGCTATATAAGTTTCGAAATTTCCAAATTTCCTAATATCCAACTATTCAAACGTTCCATTTTCCACAATATCCAGACAAACGTTACCATAATGTTCCCATCAACCGTTAACGCTTCAAACTTTCTTCGACTTCGATAAGAAAATAAGCGACAGGCAACTGAATCGATTAGCGCGAGGATCGTTAAATATCCAATTACTGTAACCAAAAGACTTCGCCTTTAAACTCAAAGCATCCACGAACCGCTTTTGTACTTGCCAAACATTCCTTGCAAATACTCCTCCCTCTACCACCTCCATCCTCAGCCACCGGACCGAACGAGGGTGATTTTTCCTCATAGGGAGTTCGTTGGACAAATCTGGCGGTGGTCGGGGCCGTCGGAAAACTCCAGGAAAATATTATGCCTCGGCCAGAGGCGCATGAATTATTTATACGCGCGGAGACGGCGAATTGTAGCGAAACGAAGCCCGCGTTGCCGGCGT
Source organism: Bombus pascuorum (assembly GCF_905332965.1). Taxonomy (NCBI): domain Eukaryota; kingdom Metazoa; phylum Arthropoda; class Insecta; order Hymenoptera; family Apidae; genus Bombus; species Bombus pascuorum. The sequence continues at coordinate 13,178,976 of NC_083489.1, read as the reverse complement.
GGTCAGAATTTTATGGCCGCGGTGTGTCTCATCATGGACGCAGCTGGGGGCCTGGCTACTCATAAATAGGTCGTGCACGCGATTCCATTAGATTAAATTATAATATTAATCGCGCGAACGAGCAACGGCTCGCGGGCTTCGCCTCCTTTATTCGCCCCTTAACGCTTTAAATTCCGCGCCACGTCGCGTAAAATTCGTGGCGACGTCGAGTCGATGAAAAACGCCCGCATAGAAAAAACGCTCGTCTAGCGGCTTCGCGAAATACGTTTACAACTATCTGGAATGGTTTTTCTCCTGAGATTTTGATACTTCTCTGAGTGAAGAGAGAAACGTGATCACGTTATATTTTTTTGTTTCAGTGGAAGAACAGGATAGGTCAAATTATTCGTTTGTTATCGTATAGGAATCAACTGGGCTTACTTACTCGCGTTCAAAGGTCTCAGCCCGCGTTCATTTTCTAATAAAATTTCACACGTAGGTGGATTATGAATAGATAGCGGACGTGTAGGTGAATTCATTCCTTTGTAAACATAATTAAATGGAACTCAGGTGGAAAATTGTTTTATTCGTTAGATATCACAGAGAGTAGCGCATTTTGCATATCTTTCATATTTTTGCAGATTCTGGTATATTCAAATTTCCTACAAATGCATACAAATTCCAGTGAAATTATTAATTTCACATGTTATATGCATTTCATGTTAGAAATTTCAATATCCCAGCATCTTACTACTTAGTACTCAAAGTACTAAGTTAAATATTAAAAATAAGTTGAATAATCCTTCAAATTTTTTTAACGATTACTTAATTTTTTCCAGTTTATCGAAACAAATATAACCGTTGTAAAAGTTGTAGTCAGGGGCGTATGAAACTTTGGTCGTTCTCTTTGGTCTCGTGCGAAACAGAAAATCTGAGGGAAAACAGTCGATATATTTGAAAGTCTTGAAAAAGCCATTTGTGCAGGATTTCGAAGCGTCGAACGTTTCAGATGATTTTCGTTATTTTTTCCAACGTTATTTCCGTAAATTATGTCTGGCCGGTAGTATGCCGGTGATCTCGGTCTGCCGGTGATATATTCGGGCAATTAATGGCAGCCGATCGCTGGAAATTTGTGGACCGCGGCGGAAAATGGATTTAGATTCGACGGTCGGGCAAGTTGTAGTCCGTTGTAGGGCAAACCACCGCCTTCCTCTCTATTTATGAGCATAGTTTTGTCCGTGCTCGTTGCTCGTGGACCCATTAAAAATTTACGGCAACGTTCTGCATCTGCGGGATCGTAATCTTGTCTCGCTGCTCCTCTGCAGATATAAATTGCAGCTGCTTTTATCTTGTGAATCGAGTTGCGTGTAATTTATTTTATCACTGAAAATTTGAAAATTAGTGTTAATAATTAGTAGATATTTTGGGTAACATTTATTCGCGTATTTGGAAATTTGAACGTTCGAGAATCTGGATATTTGTAAATGTTAAGGTATAGAGAGGATTTGGAAAAAGAAATAGTTTAAAATTTATTTACAAATTATTACACTCTACGTGTACGTTACTCTCTGAAGGACTCGACAACCTACTCGCTTGATTGTTTGTTTTCTCCTGGTCTCTTCTAATCACTTCTAACGGATTTTAATAACTTCTAACCGCTTTTAACCCCTTAATCTACGATTTACGTTCGAGAATTTTGGGCCGAAAACGTAAACAAGCTCGCGCAGCCTTCGAACCATTCCCACGACTTGTGTAGTACATAGCCGAATCACTATTGGAGAATATGCCAAAACCGAATTGTAGAGAACGAGGACAATTATCTTCCGGAGGTATGCCAGACTGCACGAGAAGCATTGGTCTAATTTTCCAAAACACATTGACCCAACGGCATCAGAATTAAGACCGTAAAAACCTTGTAGAGTTTGCCAAACAAGTAAAAAACGTAGAGAAGCAACGTGGGAGTGTAAGAAGTGCAAAGTTCCCTTACATCTACCAGAATATTTCGAATTGTATCACACCATTGCAGATTATTAATTTTGTATTACTGATTTTTGTATAAATAAACATTTTGTAGTACTTGCATCTACCACAATTATTGCATCAGGTTGTAATTACTTATCAAATATTCCACAAATATTTACAACTTTAGGAGGGCGCCGCCGCTAATATTTATATTTGGCTCGATCATCGTACCACGGACATAGCTCGTAATTGTAGGTTAAAGGGTTAATCGCTTTTGTCTCAACTGAGACCTCTTTTTTTTTATTTTTCATGGAGGAAACCTTCATAAGCGCCCCACGCCCTCCGGGGAGAGGGCGTCTATATCTTTGCAGGATAGTAGAACTGGACGAACACTTGGAACACTGGCACTAACACTAGATTTTTCCATTATTTGCTTCGTTGTTAACTGCAAGTTGGAAGCTACACGCAAAATTGCTCGCTTATCACGATCGGATAACGATGACGGCTGACCAGTACTTTTCATTTGCCATAATCTTCAACATTGTTTAAAAAGTTGTGAATTACTCTACGACTTCATCTGATTACTTTCGATATTTTTGCTACTGATAACTTTTGCTGTTTTAGTTCAAGAATTTGCTTTTTTTCAGACTCGTTTAATTTTTGTCCGCGTTCCACGTACTTACAAATCTTTATCTAAATCTATCTTTACTCGTTGATCATGAACTACTGAGCAGTTTCTAAACATATTAACACAGTGTTGTCATTTCTACCTTAGTATGGAATAGTTTTTTATTGTTACACACTAAACCTCATAAGATTTTTAATTATGTTCAACAAACCGCATATCATGAGCTCATAATGTTTTGATATTAAACGTTACAGATAAAAAACGTTTGCATGCGTCATTGAGAAATTAAGGATAAGACACGTGGGTTATCTTTTTGACGAGGAGTGTATTTAATAGTAAAATTCAGATATATATTTGAAAGTTTCATAGTTTGTATATTTCGAAATTGCGAATATTCAATAATTTTGCCATTTAGAACTTTTTCCCAAGTTTCCATCGTTTCTGAATACGACGTTGAAACTATTTAATATACACTCACCATCGCGCGATCTATCGAACATGAAAATACGTTGAGTTGAGCATAGTTTTTCTCATAGAATGTATATTCGAAGCCAGGGTGCATAACAAATTGTAATTAACTTTTATAACTTTCATTTATTTTACTCGATGAAATTTCCGAATAAATTAATACTTTGTTGCCTAATAAAAATGTCTACCTCGTTTTAATGAATCATAATACGTAATAATTCGCAATCTCTAGTCGTACACGTATATTAGTATGAAATGAAATTTTTTCAAAATTACTGTATCCAGTGAATAATAATATCGAATAAAGCGGTAACCTTTGTACAAGGCTGTACAAGTTGGAAAATTCGTGCAAGTTCTTAAGAAAAACAACCAACTTCCACATTTGTTCTGCAAGCGTTCCCATTATCGAAACAACACCATGTTTCTTCCTTTTTCTCTTTCGTAGACTCTTCGACGTTCCTGTTCTTCGCAGACACGATTTCGTTCGACTCAACCGTTCGACAAATGGACGAGGAAAACAGAGAGAAAGGGCAAACGTTCGTTGAAAAATGTGAAACTCGTGTTCGCCACGGAAATCCCTCCGCGCGTCTCAAATTCGTCGAATCGCGAAACTTCCCTTCGGCGTGCTTCGCTCAAAATGCTTCGATCTACCTTGCGCAAAAGCCACTTTGTCACGATGACAGGGAAAAAGTCGAGAACCACGTTTCGAGAACTTCATCCAAACGGTTTTCCAAGGATATATGGTTAAAAGCTCAAGTCCAAACGTCGGAATTTAGGGCGTGGCGGAAGTTGCGGGATTTTAAATTTACGCGGCAAGTTGGCTCGCAGTACGTCCGAGACTTCGTAAGGTAGTTTTTTCGAAACGTAGGAGAAACTGGAGAACAATTGCAGCTTATTGCAGGCGAATAATTCGGAATTTTGCGAAATTAAGAATATTCAGTTTAATATAAACCGAGTACTTTGGACTTTTGTGAGTTTAAAAAGTTCGAGCTTTCAAAGCTCCAGGATTTGGGATTTTGTAAATTTTCCAATTGGTAAGCTTCTTAATTCAAGCAATTTGTAATTTTCCGTAATTATCTTAATACTGATTTTATTATACAAATTTGAACACGGAACGTGGAAATTATTTTAATTGGACAAATGGCGTTTGAGAAAAGCTACATATGTATTTGGAAAACGACGTTTCATGCTTGTGCATCAACTTAGTAGAATATTTCACGTTGAAACAAGCGAAAGCACTCAGCCGCTGTGGATAAAACATACCAGATTTCCGATCTCCATCATCCCTTTGCGTGCCTTTTTCTGCACAGGTTAGTGCAATAGCTAGACGAACGTGAAATTTTTTTTCCAAAGATCTTTCACGCTCTCAACGATGCAAAACCACAGTGACGTCGTATCGCACGTTCATATTTGTAATATAATTAAAACACGTCACTCGTAAAAAACCACCGACCAGAAATACTTTGAAAATTTCCACGTTTTAATACGACAAGCAATTATCGTTGTTTCGAATTCACGAATAACCACGAAAAGCAAAATAACGTATGGACCGTCTATTTCCAGAGTGGTGCAAGTGCATTTTTCGGAAAAATTGAGAAGAATTTGCATATGCTCTAACGCGAACTTTTTATTTGCAAACAGTTTGTACAGTCGCGGACAAAAGTTTAAGACGAAATTGAAGAAATAAATAATTGATTTAATTTCCATTAAAAATATAAATATAGTGTTCTACTTTTGTTATTATCTGATTAGACATTTGTTTATACACTTAGAAAAAATATTTCATTTTGATATTCTGCTCAGTTATAAAAGTTATAAGTTATAAGTTATAAAAAAGGAAAGAAATTTGTATACAGTAGCGAACAAAAGTTTAAGGCGACATGGAATAAATAAATAATTGATTTAATTTCCATCAAAAATATAAATATAGTGTTCTACTTTTGTTATTATCTGATTAGACATTTGTTTATACACTTAGAAAAAATATTTCATTTTGATATTTTGCTCAGTAGCTAAATTATAAAAAAGGAACGAAATTTGTATACAGTAGCGGACAAAAGTTTAAGGCGACATGGAAGAAAGAAATAATTGATTTACTTTCCATAAAAAATATAAATACATTGTTCTACTTTTGGTATTATCTGATTAGACATTTGTTTATACACTTAGAAAAAATATTTCATTTTGATATTTTGCTTAGTAGCTAAGTTATAAAAAAAAGAACGAAATGTGTATATTTCGTCGACCAAAAGTTTAAGACTATACAAAAGATATTAATTTTTGGTAAGAAAATATACACAATTTTTGTTTAAATTCAATTTGTTTGTCCAATATCCGTTATTTCTTATTACTTCGGTACATCTTTTTGGCATAGAATCTATTAATTTTTTACATTGATCTACCGTAATATTATTCCAAGCTGTTTCAATTGTAAAGTTCATTAAAATTTTTAAACGAATAAATTTTAATATTTAATAATAAATTTTGAAAATTTGTAATTTGAATCTTAAGATATTCGTTTGTTTCGATCAATTGCAATTTCATTGATAAATCGAATCGCATGATCGTTTACTTTGAAAGTGGTGTGAGTTCATTTGACGTAATCTGGCCGAAACACCAATAATCAAAAACAAATGACAGCGAGCGTAATCCTATCAAATACAGTACGATCGCATGTGAGCAAGCTATGTAAATGCGCTCTAGCAACATCCTCGTAAATTATTAGTACATTTATTAAGCTATTATTATTAAATTAATAATAATCAATAATAGTTGAACGATACTTAAATTAATAATAGTTTCACATTTCAAATAATTAAAATTTCACGAATTCTATAATTTGCTAATATACAAAGTGCTACAAGTCCACTGATGAGCCTGGAAAATTTTATTGGTCCAATTAATTCTCCAAAAGACTATTCGTATAATGAACTTAGATCCACACAACATAATGACAATTAAACGCACAAAGACGAGGACAAAACTAAATAGACCTTATCAGTGTCTTTCAATCGATGGAAACGCAAATGTTTGAATATTTCAATGCGAAGGAAAAGTTACAAAACTTACACCACGTTCGAAATAAACGCTCCATCACGTTGGTTGATCTTCAAAAGCCATCGAAGTGCAGGGCGTTTCTCGTAAAATTCACTATCCGTGACAACACGGCCTCGCAAAGGGTTGAGCGTCGCCGGACTAATGGGAAAACTAGCGTCCTGCGGCTTTTCGCTGTTAGATTAAAATATGCAAATAAGCTGGCCGACCTGTCGCGGTACCCTTTGCGGCCACCACCCCCGCGAACAATCCTCCCACCCCTTTTGGGCGCCACAGGAAACCCGATACACGTATTCGCGACACTCGGTGATGCTCGCGGAGATTACGAGACCGCCGAAATTACATTTTAATTTCATAGGTACACAGCTCCGCGGTGATTTTCGAGCTGCGTTTCGCGTGTATTTCGCTTGTGTTTCGCATTTGGCGGTGATCTTGGCGAACCATGTTGCGGATATAGCGTTACGGTGATTAAACTTCGCGATATACGTTTGGCGCGGAGGAACTCGAAAGATGGATAAAAATTTGGACAGTTGGAAATTTGAATGTTGACGAATTTGACGTTAAAGGAGGAACGTTTAGAATGATCGATACTTAGAAATTTGGATATTTGGAGAATTGAAAGTTTGGTGATGTTACGTCCGGTGACTCTGTCCAAAAACCGGGCCCCACGTCGCGGACAAGATGGCAGTCAGATGTCTACACATTCTTGCTGCATACTCTCAGTGGCCTTCAGGAGCCACCATAAATTCTGGAATTTTCATAATTAAGATCCTTCAGACCAAGCAAGTATCTTTTATTTCAAGTGTCCTTTACATTTATTGTTTACTATAGGAAGACACGGGAAGTTAGTTTTTCTCACGTACGATGCTTCCCACTAGCAACTTTCTATCGAGGACGGCTAAGACCTTTCCTAGTCCAACCTTCTTATTATCCAATCAGAAGCAATGTCCATTGTCCTCACTTTCCTAGCCAAAATTGTCATCAACAAATCCGCTGGTCTCAAGCGCTAGACATACTCATCCTTAGCTTTCCTCTGCCACAGCATCGTCACTGAACTTCTGATTCTTCAACCTTAGAGCAGTCAACATCTCTGTGGTGGCACTCAACAACAAATGCCATTGGACGACATCAACTAGGGTCGGACGACGGCAGCGCAGTGGTTAGTGTCATGTAATTCTGACACACATAATATTGTATGGCTATGTTGTATCGTCACGTACCGGTACTTTTGCCTAAACCACCCCACAACCGAAATTCATTGTTTATTGTGAATAACATATACATGTAATACCTATCTTCTTGGACAACAAACGTTATAAAAAAAAAAAATAAAAAAAACAGTGGTTAGTGTCTTAGGTTACGAACGTTCGGGACCGGGTTCAAATCCCGGCGACCGTAGTCCGATGTTTCTTTCACGATACAAAAAATGAGGAGAAAAGCATCAGTACCCCAGCAGCGACATCTACCTCAGCAGCAGAACCTATCTTAGCCTCTTCACCAGGAGTAGCACTATCACAACAACTATATCTCTACCTCATCTCTTTACCAGGCTTCCACCCGTCATTTATTCATCTACTTCACTTATATTTACGTATTAGCATAACTAGCTTCTATATAAAGTTGTTGGAAATATATGTCGGAGATGAAAGGACATCGGGTCCTTTCTTTTGGAATGTCTGACAAGGTCCCCAATACCTTAGTCCAGGCTTTTTATTATAGCCGTAATAAAATTGAGAAATAGCTGTTTATGATTTAATCCAATCATGTTTGCCCGAGATTTATGACAGTGGGCTTGGGCTCGAAGTGACATAACGGGTCACTGAACGTAGCCATGGTCACGGGAGGGACGTGTATCTAATAGAAGTGTGGAGTAATTAAATAGCTCTCCTTAAAAACAAAAATTGACCCGAGGGATACAGAGAGGTACGGAGAGGAATATATAAGGGCAGTTTCACACGGACCGAGGTTCAGTCCGATAAGTTCGACTAGTACCGTGAACCAGTACGTTGAGTGACTCCAGAATCTTGTATCAGATCGCGTTCGTCATCTCGTGGACTGTGGAATCGTTATCATCTCGACATCTCGATTATCCAATCGCCGTTAATACTTGTTACATTCTGTAATACTTACATTCGTATGAATAAATATCATCTATATTATACAACAACGATGGCCAATTCACATGAAGATTCGTTGCACGCCCCAAACTCTAATGCTAACCCGACATATATAATATTATAACCTGTTAAACTCAGTGTTATACTCATTGAACCACCCCTATTATCCTAACAGAAATAAGGGGATCGATCATTTCGTGGCGTCTGATCGTAACGGGAACTTACGACTCCCGTTGACGTGCTTCCTCGCGATCGCATCTCTTCGCGAATGGTCGACTAAACAGGTGATTTTTCTACGTATGTTGAGAATTTTCAACGCTTGAAATCTGAATGGATAGACGTGGAAATTGGAAAGCTTGAATATTCTGAAAATTACGAGATTGCAAAGCTGCGAATTTAGAGAACTCTATAAGCACGTGTTCGTAACATTAGACAAACTTCCGACTAAGTTCGTAACTTTTTAATTCACAGACTAGTTTAGTTTAGTTTTTTAGTTTATAGCGACAATAATGATATTTGTAATAGCAATAGTAAAATTGAATAAATACGCGCCGTGGGAGCAATTTTTGTAACATAACGAAAAGATAATTGGATGGTCGAACGTTATTAAACGATTCATTTGTAGTAGATAAATTGGAGCAAAGCCGGAGAATAATTGCGGTTGATACACGAAAACGTGTGAAATTCCGCGCCAGCTGACGAGATTTCAAATGCAACGAGCGAATTAATTAAACTACGGAAAGGTAAATTCGCAGAATCTCGTTGCGCTGCAAGTAGATTCGGAAATTTTTGACTTACGAATTCTAAGTAAATTACATCCCATGTGACAAATAATTCTTACACTTTTGAATTTCTCATAATTACCTGAAAATCCGCAGTCTCGTATGGTCTGATATAAAAGTGCAGAAATATCAGGTTTCTGAAACGCGACCAATTTCTATCTTACCCGAACCGATTCAAAATAGCATATTTGTTACTTTGACGATAGTCCATCAAAATGTTTATACGCTGTTTCGTTAAAAGGAACACGTATCGAGACGAAAGTCATGAATTTTTCTTTCTTGATCTTTGTAGCCGGTACGTGGAGGGTGGAAAACGAAGGTTCTTCGAATATATCTGCTACCTGACCTTCTTTTCAACTTTATAACGACCCTTCCTTTCGTCGGAACGGAAATAATCATAGAACTGTGCAGAAAAAGTTACAACGGTTATTTGGAAAAATGGGTTTATCGAGAGAATTATTGGAGCACGGAAGCGGCTTGTTAAAACAACCGATTTAACGAGCTACGTTATTCCAACTACTCTCCCTCTCCCTCTCCCTCTCTCGCTTACAACTGCATGAATATTTTAAATTCCAGGCAAATTTACCAACCGACATACACATTCGATATACTTGAAACAATTCATTCAGCCAACGAGTGATCTTCTATTCTGTATGTGATTTGCTCGTGAAAGCAAAAATCACGAAACAATTTCAACGTATGAAACGGAGATTACACGGGAAACACGCGATAAGTTCATTTTTCTTGATTTTCTGGTTTTGATGTTGCTTGCTGGTTGAAAACTGCTGTTTCGATACGACGTGCGAGCAACTTGTTAAATCCAGAGATACGAGCTTTTTCAAAATTCCCATATTTATGGAACTGTGGAGTAGATGTAAAAACTGATTATGTGGCTAATCTTATGGCAATACTCCTGAAATATTCAAGAACGCTGGGGATACATATTTAATACAAAGAAAAGAAACAAAATATGCAGACGGTGTAGTAGCGAAAATTTCTTCTCAGCGAATGAAATCCAACGAATTGTATCGGTCAGCGTTTAAAAAAACCGAGGATTCTACAGATTCCTTAGATCCTATTTTTATTTAATATTATCGATATTATATATTATATACACGTATATAATACTATTAACCCTTTGCATTCCTATGTCGAGTGTGACTCGATGTCAGTTTTTATCTCAGGAGCTCTTTTGTCGATTTCCACTCGACGTTCTTTTCATGTCCACCTTTCTTTCTGAAACATGCGAAAGAAAAGCAGGATTGCATCCTGGAAATTGTTTCAAGATATATCATACACTTAAAAATTACAAAATACAACCATAATGCGAATAAAACTGGTATTAAGTGAATTTGTTTCTTCCTTAATTTATTTAAATTGTCTTATTTTGTAGTTCAAGTAAATTTCAAATAAAATACTTAAAAGCATTGGGAGCTGCTGCTAACGAAATTGAAATAAAATTCGCAGTGCAAAGGGTTAATTGAAACCTGAAATAGTAACCGACAGTAATGGTAATTGCCTGTAAATTCTAAAAAATATATTGCAAGTTTGATCGATATATCGGAGCCAACAATTTGAAAAGATACGAACGAATATCGCAATCCATGTGTAGCATTTTTTTTTTTTTTTTTTTGAAAAACGACAAGCTAAAACGTATACGGTAAGCGCTTAATCGAAGGCGACAAAAGATGATTGTGCGCGTTTCGAGTTTTCATGGGCGTAAATTTCGGTGAAGAGCTCGTGACACGGAAACGATGGGGCGAAATTGGCCCGCTTATTGTTCGCGCGGTTCAGCTTAAGCGCGGCAATGTTAAAATAATTCGCGGAACACGCGCGATAAACGGACGTGGAAGAATTCCCGAGATAATGGCTGGTGGTCGACTGGGTCGGCGAAAAGTTTTATTATTTTTTAGAGCGGTGCGCCGGCTAAGCGAATCAGGAACTTTTCTAGGTCCAATAAAAAAAACTTTTCTCCGTTTTTTTCGCTACGGCCAAGTGCAATCCACGGCCAACTTTTTCTGTGACTAAGTGCGCGCTGTAAAAAATTACGCAGCGACGACTCGAGGGAAAATTCCGGAATTAGGTATATAACGTTCAAACGGGAAACGTGTCCCACGATACAGGCCGCTTCAGAAACCGGATGCGTGCATTAAGCATTTAGTCGCGGAACAGAACGAAGCATTTTTCTAACGAAACTTCTTAACGAGCGAATTCTCGTTTTATGTGGATCTGATTTTTATTCGAATTATTTAACGACGTTTAATGAGCTTGTATCGCTGCATGCAAGAATCATGCGAAGCCAGTTGGTTCGTGTTAAATTCGCAAGAACCTGACTCAATATGAAGCGGAGTAATTCTCATTCGCGTTTCACTGGCGTGTCGAACAATATCGTGAAAATTAGTGGAAGAACATGAAGATACACGTAACTGAATTTTTCCATGAAAGATACATATTTGTCGAAAAATTATTATTTTGACTATAGAGGTAGATTTCATGTAAAAATAATAAATATAATTCGGATGTTTACGTACTCGTGGAAAATTCGAAAGCATCCATTAAAACGTACAGAATATACACAATGGGCCATATAAAATATTCAAAGCACACTATTAAATAATTATAGTTACAATCATAAAATTTACTACAAAATACTTTTTTATATTTTTAATACAAAACTTTAGAAATAAATATTACAAATTTTTTAAAAATTCTATCGCTGCGTAATAATTCAAAAATGATATTCACTCTGATAACCAGAGAAATATGAATTTATAACAAATCCACTCTCTGCTAACAACATATTTATGCGCTGCTTTAAGAGGAAAGCAACGTGCTCGTTACTTGACTTAATTACTCTCGAATTCCAAGCTTCGCATTTCTCACCCTCCAACTGCCAATTTTTCCCTTTCCATTCAAACCCTTTTCCTCAGGCTCTTAACTCCGGTGTTTAACCAAACGAGAAACAGTTGCAGCAAATTCCAGATACCCTTTTAACAAGTCTATGAACCGATCCGTTTTCCGCGATATTTATCGAGGTAAATCGAATAACTTTCGTAGCGACCGCCATTGTCCTCGGTTCTCACGTTTCTCCGCTCTGCTTCCACTTCGAAACAACGTTTCAATCCATCCGCCGCCTTACTCTCCACTATATCTCTTCGAAGTTTAATCGAGTTTTATCAGGAATTCCTTGGAAACGCGTAGACGACGATTAACGGCCACCTTTGTCACGAACAAAGCGGTTCTTTCGCGGTTTTGCTGGGTCCTCTGTTCTTCCGGTTCGACTCCTGCGAGGCTGAACCAGCTGTTGCGGTCACTGGGCCGTCTATAGACCAGCAGAACGCTTAAATTTCGCTACAGAGCAACGGTATCGCGTTCGCCAACACTCGTAGGCCGCGTTTCATCCGATTCTCTTGCCTTTGCGTCCTCCGATTTCACCTCTTCGCTCGTTAAATCGCTTGTTCTCTGACGAGCAGGGAACTCGTTCAACGTTCCACGGACGTTCCGGCAGTCCGAATCGATGTGGTCGATGCTCACGGGATCTCGTGTTTGACGAAGGAAGCTGTTGCGCCACTTCCGGTGCTATGGGCCGTTATGGGGTCGTGAATCTTTCTCAGTAGCGCGAGGATAGGAAAAACTGCGTATCAGAAAAATACACTAACAGGATGCGTGGAAATTATAGGTTTAGCGTACACGCGTATTGATGAAATTATTGCATTCGAAATTACATTAACTATAATACTGTGGCGGCTCTAGACAGCAACTACCGGATGACGACAGCGCAGTGCCCACAGCACACAAAAAGTAGACTACCGAAGCGTCCTGTTTTGCGGCAAAATTTCAGGACAAAAATAACAACATAAACAAGAACACACAAAAGCTCCGCTCCCCAGCGGCTTAAATCTAAAAGAAAAACCAACAAAAGAACGAAAACACAAAAATTGTAAAAACCACTACACTCGATACAGTATGGCTACGTCGTACCGTCGCGTATCGGTACCTTTGCCTAACACACCTTATTCTAATTCATAGTTTAAGTGAATTACTGCAATGTATTAAGAAAAACAAATCTTGGCATAAATAAACACTTAAAAAAAAAAAGAACAGCGCAGTGGTTAGCGCCTTTGTTACGAACGTTCGGGACCCGGATTCAAATCCCGGTTCCCGTAGTCCAATTTTTCTTCCACGATACAAAAAATGAGAAGAAAGCAGCAATACCTCTCAGCGACAAGTACATCAGCAGCAGTACCTACCTCGGCCTATGCAACAGCAGCATCACCACGATCTATCCACCGCAATAGTAAAATTCCTAAGTTTGCGTAATACTAACGTTCCTCCTCTCGCGAACCTTTTAAACGTACAGTCACTCGATATACAAAGAAACTTGTGGAGATTGGAATACCCGAGGAAGTCGTGTAGTATTTTCTGACATCGTATTAAGATTCTGACAGAAATTTCGCCGTTCCTACCACAGAGAAACTTCCTGGCGCGGTTAAAATGACCGGACGACTCTTTAATCGCAACGTCGAAAGCACACCTCGGCGGCAAACTTTGGCGAACAAAGCAGCGCGAGTAATTAAAAAACAAAAGCAACTGGAAAACTATCCGCGACCCGCGACTGTAACAGACTACGATTCCAGCCGCGAAACTTTCTCGCCAAACTGTCAGCGTTTGTATCAACGTTGTACTTCCTTTCTCGTTGCTCTATCGTATTTTTTCTTTTTTTATCGCTATCAGCCGAAAAGAAAACACCGACGACGGAAGCAACGACGTGAAGCAACAATAACGACCACGACGACAATAACAAGAGACGCGTCGCGTTGACGAGCACCGGCGCAAAAAAGTGGGTCGTTAATTGGAGATCGTGGTTTGCAGCTGCTATTCGCGTGGCTCACCACGCGAGATCGCCCACATATTTCTTCCTCTCTATCAACCTTTTCCCCCGGATATCCTCGTCTCTCCCTCTCGTCGTATGTCATCGACGAGAACCGCTTCTCCTCTCTCTCTCTCTCTCTTCTGCTCGCTCGCTCGCTCGTTTCTCCTGAACGTTTTTATTTTCCACCCGTTCCACGGACGACGAAGCCATCAGAGTCCAACTGCGTCGAACCTCGATCACCGTTGCTCGTCCGCTCGGATTATGATGACCCATCTACCACGGTCAGCTCGTCTAGTTTCGATTTATGGATAACCGATAACCGGATTCGTTCGTACTCCCTTCGCCACGAGCAATCGCCACCGCCACCCTTCGAGCGGCCAGCAGAGCCTGTTTTTTACGAGCACGTCTCAATGATAATCGTCGCGAAGCCATGTCACCGTCTTGTTTTTACATTTTTTTATCTTCTACGGACTACTTCTGAGTGGAGCGTTGTTGGCGAATAAACTGTGGTACTCGAAGATTGTTTCCTTGGGGAGTATCATTTGGCAAACGCAGTAAATTGTCAGCAATATATTGCAGTGAAATTTTTGAAGCATAAATTGTGTCTATTTAAGACGAAGATGATGAATTTCGATGCGTTTATGGGAAACTTGCAAAGTTGCAAATATAGAAGAATTCGTGTAATATCTAAAACTACAGTACTTGTTACTACACTTAGCGAGTAAAGGGATTGTCTATACGTAGATTCAAGATTTAATTGTATTTATAAAAATACGAATTTCCACGAGAACATGTACATTTCGTTAACCCTTTGCACTTCTATGTGATGTCAGTTTTTATCTCAGGAGTTCCTTTGTCGATTTCCACTCGACATTCTTTTCGTGTCCACCTTTCTTTCTGAAACGTGCGAAAGAAAAGCAGGATTGCATCCTGGAAATTGTTTCAAGATATATCATACACTTAAAAATTACAAAATACAACCATAATGCGAATAAAACTGGTATTAAGTGAATTTGTTTCTTCCTTAATTTATTTAAATTGTCTTATTTTTTAGTTCAAGTAAATTTCAAATAAAACACTTAAAAGCATTGGGAGCTGCTGGTAACGAAATTGAAATAAAATTCGCAGTGAAAAGGGTTAATGCTGATGTAGATTATTCTTGATATTCTCTTTAAACCACACAGGGTAGATAAATATCTGTAAATAAGGTGGTGTGCGGTCGTGAACGATTGGCAAGAAGTAGCTGGTGACACGTGTGGCTTCTTCCGTGGCTTGCAAGCTTGCAGCCACGTAATCCGCTTGGACGTCTACTGGACACTTCGCTCTTGTGAATTCTTTTTACGACCCCGTGCTGTGCAGGTGATACGAGTTTCAAGTTAAAAACAGGGTTAAAATTGATCGCGACGTTGCACAGAGCTTCTTTTGCAATTTAGCGATAGAAACTATTACGATATTTTATCGGTAAATATTATGCGTTACAAGGTTCATTACAACAACATTCACATAATATTCCCTCTAATTTCCTCTACAATGCAAACTCTCATTACGTATCCATCGATTAAACTTCAATGTTAATAATAAATCCAGTATCACTGGTTTACAATTGTTGAGGTCATATGATATAGGAACGCGTGGATGTATTTGTAATAGAAATATATATTGAAGTAAGTACAAGTACAAGTACAGGTATAGTGTACGCTGATGTAGATCCTCACTCTAGCAGTATTACATTACGATAGAATATGATAAGGAGCAGGTTGATACATTTATAGCAAAGGACATTAGTAGAAAAATTAACCTTGGTGTGTAACTCTGGCTGAAAGTTACCAGAAACAGCAATAAAAATCTTCTTATGGCTGTTTGGTGAGGTTGACTAATAGAGGAACGAGTGGATGAATTTGTAATAGAAAAATATATTAAAATAAGTATAGACAAAAGTACAAGTACAGGTATAGTGTATGATGATCCAGATTCTCACTCTTACAGTGTTACAATACAATAGGAAGAAGATAGGGAGAACGTTCATATATTTATAGCACAGGACATTACCAAAAAGTTAACTTTAGTGTGTAGCTCTAGCTGAAGGCTACAAGAGACAGCAATAAAAATCTACTTCTAGTTCTATTGTTTCTAGACCTTGTAACCCAAAACAAAATTTATATTCAACGACACAATAATATGGACCTCTTCTTATTTTCAATTTTTTTCACTAAATTTTATTCTCTTCGTAACAGCAGTCTCCAAGTCACGGATATACAAAGGAAAAAGATGTAGAGTTTTTCTTGAAGTAATTATTTCAACACTCTTTTGTCTCTAGATCTTATAAATCAAAACAACATTCGTATTCAACAGCACAATAATACGGACCTCTCTTCTTTTAATTCTTTTTGGTTCACTAAATTCTATTTTCTTCGTAACAGCGGTGTCCAGGTCGTACGTATACAAAAGTAAAAAGATGTCGACTTATCCTACAAGTAATTAGTTCAACATAAATAAATCTAATTACCAGTCCATTGACTTTGACGACAAGTAGTTTGTCGTGTTTTATGGACTCATACCTAGGCGCCGACTTTTCACCATACTGAACCCAGGTTCCCTAGGACCATACGAAGTTGGGATACGCCCTAACCAGCGCGCACAGGTACCCAATACCTTGCTACCTTGAGTAGTTAGGCCTGCAGGGGCTTTCACTCGTCTCAGTTCAGACGGGGCTGTTTCTAAGCCCTACCGTCTCTCCAGGACGGTTCCGGAGCAGTTGGTACGCTGCTCACCCGTCGACGTAACCGTTCCGAAGTAACGGGGAGGGGGTGGGGGCACCCGCACTCCGTAAACGGCCGTCTTGCCAGCATCTTGGCATCAATCACTGCCGTCACAAGTCCATACCCGAATTTGGTCGAGCAGAGGGGTCGCTACTTCCTCCGGGCTAATACTCGACCCCCGTGGTACCATTCTAAGTCATTGGTGGGACTATCGTGTATCGTGGGATGTACGGCCACGTCACTGCTGGCTAGGCGACCTGCTAGCTCTACTCGGCAGACCCAGATGGGACTTCACGTAAGCAGGGACCTGATTCGTACCCAAGATTCACCCCGACAGTCCTTCCTTGGCATCAGGATCGTGGGTGCGCTACTACCCATGGCCACGTAGAGAGAGCATAACCGGGGTCAAACGCATTACACTCCCGGCGACCTTCCCTGCGGTGTACATAGAGGACTCGCGTAAGCGAGACGCTCATCCCGACGCTCATCCCTGGCTGCGGGAACGTGGGTTTGCCAGCTCCCATAGGCTCACATAAGTGAGTCCTCCCTGCGGAGTGACTTTGACGACAGCCAAAAATAAGCTATCTCTATCTCTCGATCGACTAATCTTCCAACCATCCACGATAAATTCCCTAAAATTCTGCGGGCATCTCCGTCGTCGCATTCTACCACTGCGAAATAAATCAAAGAAACGACAGGCATCGTACATCGTGGCAATGGATCTACTTAGCAAATCATCGATACTAGGCACGCAATAGCATCGTTCATCACACTTCGATTCTCCTTCTGTCCCTCTTCTACCGCTACATAGTAGACATATAATAGCGGCAAAGAGGGTGGGAACGGGGTGGTAGAGGAAAACGAATGGTCGAACGGTGGAACGGTCGCGTATCAGCGCTATTGCTCGAAAGCTCTAAACCGCGGATTATCCTGCCGGCTTAAAGTCCCCGCTGTACACCCTCGCGGTGTCCTATCCACCCCGTACATCCTCCCACCAGCGTGGAAACCGCCAGCGTCACCGCCATTGCGCGACGATCCGGTCTCTACGCGGTCGCCACCAAGATTTAGCCGCTTTTTGTGGGAACGGGCGAGGATTAAAGCGAACAGCAGACTGGTAATGTTATTAAAAAGGTACGCTTCTACAGGGTGTTGCATGAAAAGATCGAATAATGTTAGAAAGTTTGTTAGAAACGTGGTGGAAATGTTCGTGGACGAACGTAAATTACTGTACAGTCAAACGCAGGTGTTCTTTTTGCAAATTCTCTGCTAATTGCCGTACCGTTAATCACAGTTCTCTGGAATCCTTGCCTTTCTAATGTTAAAACGAATTTTAGTTAACTAATATATACCGTCAAAACGGTCTGTCAGTTGCTGAACTATAAAATCTATAAAATATTACAGTTCATATATCATGTGGTTTGTCCCTGTTGTCTGATCACACAAGGACCTATTCTACTTCTGCTTTCAGAAGTCTCTTTCGTATTGGGAATCGTATTTTTCATTGGAAAATTGCAATTCATAAAACTGGAATTTATCACTCGCAAAATATCGACGCTCAAATTTTATGATCGATTGCTACTTATCGTTGTCCGACTATGCGCCGACTTATTCTACTTACATTCCTCGATTGCCTCTCCAATTTGAAATCTCTTGAAAATTTTATTTTATATTTTGAAATTTGTGATTCGAATAAACGCAAGAACTATCCTGCCGCATATTTTGCGACAGCCTGTATACAGCAGCAAGACAACGAGAAATAGTAAGAGTGCACGCGTGCACTCATTGTTCTCCGCTTTTTTACCTTTGTTTGGCAATATCGCTAAAGGCTAGGAGGACGTGGTGGTCTGGTTATTAAATTTGTACGGAATTATTGGATGGAATGGGACGGCGAGTAGTATTATCGTGCGAGTATAGCGGCGTTGCAACGAAATAGGTGTTTTCGAGGATGCTGGCTGTTGGGATGGGTTTTGGATGTCGTCGAGGGCAAGTGAATTCTGAGTGGCTTTATGATTGCGCGGTTTTCAAATTTGCCAGGTTACGCTTGACAGCGTAGTATCTTCTAAACGGCGAATGACCTGCAAACGAGTGGCCGCTCTGGGAATTCTACGAATTAAATGTTTCCGCCGTTTTGAAGTCGCCCGCTTTCGAACGTTTCGATTTTCCCTTTTCCTTTTTCTGTTGGTTTTTTTAGACTGGAAATTTATGGACGGTTTGCCAGCAGTTTGTTTTTAAATTGCAGTCGTTTTTATGGATTGCACCGGTGGCTGTAGCGAGCTTTAAACCGATCGCTTTGACACGACATAAATTCGTCGAAGTTTAACACCTCGTATTTTTTTTTTAATATATATGTATATATCAATTTTGCTGTAAGCGATTTATAGTGATCGACGCGATTCTCAAGTGACGGTTTTCTACTGTTCAGAGCATGATTTCGTGATTTAATATAATTTTTAAATGACCTTGATTCATAAGCTTCAAGTGACTTAGATAACATAGATGATCCGTTATGGCACTTAAAATCCTTAGAAAACAATTCTTTTAAAAAATCAAGCAGATGCAATCAATACGATTGAAATTAAACTTCATCCTGAAGCTACAAGAATATTGACGAAGCCAACTGATATTCGTGTACACGGTGTGTATAAAAAATAAATATATACCATTACAGTACGTTAATTACATTTATTATCCAAGTGTATTAAGTTTCATATTATTTGATGGTACCTTCACGTGATCACGAAAATTTAATACTATGAAAATGGAATATGAAACCTGACAAAAAGCGCCTAATTGAGAAATAGGTATATTTATTAAAAGTAGAATACTTTTTGTAGCCACTGTATACCACAACTTTTCTCGAAATTGGTATTCGCACGTTCAAATAATTTAGTTTCCCAATTAAAAATACTAATCGTCGTTAAAGTATTTCTTTTTTTACTCGGCTAGACAAAAAACACCTAATTGAAAAATAAACATACTTACTAAAAGTAGAAATACTTTTCTTAGCCACTGTATACCACAACTTTTCTCGAAATTGGTATTCGCACGTTCAAATAATTTAGTTTCCCAATTAAAAATACTAATCGTCGTTAACGCGTTTCATTTTTTCTCAGCGAATCAACCTTGAAAAGTCCAGGAAAAAATTACGTATAACAGCAAGCAGGAAAAACCACGAATTTCGAAAAATAATTGAAAAAATCAAGGAAAAAGAGCAGGTTGACGGCTATGCATATTGATCGAATTCTCTGGGCGGAAGCACGTGGCGAACGATTTAGCATCCCCCGGCCAACGAGCGGACCCACGTCAGTCGGTTGAAGGTTTTTTAATCAACGTCGACCAGCGGTCATTATAACGCTCGTTTAAAGCCCCATAACATCGGGACGACTCGGAAACGGGGAGTAAAAAGCGACGCGGTCGTCGCGAGGATATCGGCACCAAAAGAGAGTCCGTTCGTTATGGACGGCAGTATATTTCACGGTGTTAACGAGTCCCGCCGCGTTTTGTCGCCGATAAACTCGCGACACGCCGACGAATGTCCTGCATCGTATCGTCCATCGACCAGTCAGACGTGCAATCATCGCCTCCAAATTGTGGTTATGGTAATGCGTGAGATTTACAGTCATGGTAAAAAGTATTTTTTGACTATTTGATTTGCTGTTTAACAGATTTATATATTTTGCACGCTGGATTTTTCTGTCCAATTATTCTCTTGCCACGTATTTTTACCAGATATCCTTGATCCTGATACTTTTGTAATTTCGAAATACAAATATCTGGATATTTGGAAACTTAGATATTTGAATATTCGCGTACCTGGAGATTGGAATGTTTGAGACAGTCATTTAAATATTTGAGAAATGCGGGAATTTGGATATACGCGTATTTAAAAATGTCGATATTTCGAAACTATTGGAAAATTCAGGATTTGCATATCTGGTTAATCGGAGATTCAGACGTTTAGAAATTTGCGAAATTGGCATAACATTTTGGTAATAAGAGAAGTTTGTGTCTACCAGTTTTAGAGTTATTAATCTCCGAGCGGCTCTTAGTTTCAGAGAAACGATGAAATTACCAGTTGCGAGGGTGTTGATAGATTACTAATATTTGCTGCGTATCAGGAACTTCAAATTACATCTACTTATTCGTTCTCAACAAATTTCTACGTGTACATACAACTAAGCAAAATAAAATACATAAAAGATATCTAATATTTACCCATAACACGTACAGGATAAACAAATATTCATTTTCCTCATTAAACATTGCAGAGAAATATTTCCCTTCAATCTTCTGTGTATATTTATCCACGGAATTTTCATAAACCCATATTATATTGCGCGTTTAATTTTCTTATAAAATTCAGAAACATCTACAATCTGCTAATTATGTATTAGGTTGTCCGGAAAATGCCTTTCTCTTACAGACACGTCTTTTATAACGACTCATCTTTATACAAACATTTTTTTTTTATTTGCGTTTATTTTACAGTCAATTCTCGTTGGAGAATTTTAAGTAAATTTATCTGACGTGGTACTATGACATGATTAGTAAGTATTTATGGTATGTTTGATTCTATTTGAATCTAGTGCTTAGGTCTAAGGTGTAATTTCTTTTTAGCCTGCGGATCTGTTCCGACGTGTCGAGTAGTTGAGTAATTAGAGGGTTTTGGTGGTTGTTAACTCTTGTGCTGTGTCTATTGCTGAATTTGGATAATTGTTCTCTGACTGTGGGTATTTTGAGGTCGTGATGTATCGTTTCCTTGGTGAGTTACCAAGATGCATCTATTAGGGATCTTAAGGTTTTCGATTGGAATCGTTGAAGAATTTCTATGTTGGAATTACTCGCTGTTCCCCATAGTTGGATTCCATAGGTCCAAACGGGTTTTAATATGGCCTTGTATAATGTGATTTTACTTTGCGTGTTTAAATTGGAACGTCGGTCGATGAGCCAGTAGGATTTTTTAAATTTTGCTTTGAGTTGTTTGGATTTATCTAAGATATGTTGTTTCCATGTCAATCTTCTATCCAGAATCATGCCCAGATATCTAACTGACTCTTTATCTGGAATAGGTATATTGTTTATCGTCACCTGTAGGCAAATTTTATACAAACATGAAACCTAATCTGTCGAACGTTGTGATCTTTATTTTGATAGAATAAAATGGATCACACATAATTCGATAAAATAATATACAACATAATATACAAAAATAATAATATACAAATAATATACAAAATAATATACAAAATAATATACAAAATAATATACACGGAAAGTGTGCATCAATTATTTCTTATGAAACGAAAGAAACTTTCCGGACGACCTAATATAAGCAAACAGGCGTTCTTTTATTTCACCTCTACTTCAAGCATCATCTTTGATATCGATTGGTGTGTGTCCAACAACGACGAACAACGTGGCTGTTCCTAGGCATTTGAAACTAATCGCGTTAGCTATACGAAGAAAAAAGAAAGAAGACTGGCCTACCATTGGCCAAGATAACGACGCCAATTCGCTTGCCAGCAACGTCGTGGTCTTAGAGGCATCAGGGGATGCGTCAGAGAATATTATAATATAATGAACACCGAGAGACTCGTGGCCCGACCGCCAGTCGATATTGACTTTTCTAATTAGACCTGGCCGAGCATTGGAACAAACTACCTTTGCCCTCGTTCATTTCCCATTCGCCGAGCAGACCGAATCTCGAGCAGAGTCCCGCCACTGTTCCCCTGGGAACTACCCTTAACAGTGATGGGCGTCTACGTTTCGCGTACTCGAATGATATTTCGATATTAGCAGATTGGTACAGTGGCTACGCCAAGTATTAAATTTATGAGAAAGGTTTCTCCAATTTTTCAATGAATCTAAAGTTTGTAAATTTATAAATTAATAAAGTTCATAAAGTAAAGTCATAAAGAATTGCTAACGTTCATCGTTGTCGTAGTACGAATATCGTTTCAGTGATTGTTTGCGATTCAATAGCATCTTTTAATAAGTTCATCGAAGAACTTCTCATTGGAGAATTAGTAGGAAATTATTTAAATCTCGTCATCTCGATTCATGAGACGTTTTTCTATCGGGACAGTTCGACTTTGATTTATTAAAATTCTAGCCTGATCATTTTTCATTAGACAAGATAACGAATAAAATGAATAAAAGATCGAGATGAGAGAATTTTGTATTAATTCACGAACACCTTAACTAACCTGACCTGAAATTAGAAACTGTCGTTAAAACTTTCATCAGCCAGATTTTGCTGTACAAACCTGCTACCTCCAAGTCTCACCTTGCTCAACTTCCACCTACGTTGCAAGTCTTAAGATGGCTATTTATACTGCGCACAGAAACGACAGAAAATCATTTTTCACGTAACATATAGCTACAATAAATACATTACAGCTTCTATCTACAGCTTCTTTAAATTGATCTCAAATTTGGCCAACACGACGATGACAAACCTGGTTTGTTGCAGCCAATGAAATTCCAAAACACTTCGTACAGCGCAGACAGTACGAACATAAAAGTTTCCAATGAATACCCTCGGGAGCCAGAGTGGCCATTAAAAAAGAAAATGAAGGATAAAAGAGAAGATATAAAAGAAGAAGATTCGAGGAGGCCGCCAATCATTCTCGTTCGGACCGATGAAAAAAATTGCTGCTCGTCAACTGGCGCAATTATAACGAAGGAATCTCATTTTACGCGAAGAAAAGACGATACTTCAGAGGGGATTTCGCTTCGATGGCACTGATCCGCGGATTATCCTGATCGCTTACGTAGAGAAAGCCCAGGGACTTTCTTGCATTAACTCGTTCAAGCCGAGACCATTTCGGCTGCTCGTTCTTGAGATCCGTTCGCCGCTGATGGCCGCTTCTCTCACCGATTCCTTGGCCCGCTGTTTAGAGTCTCCAGTGGTTTCGTCCGACTATCCATAGTTTAATTAAAAAGCATGGAACCAACGTCTCGCATCGGCAGAAAATTCATCGCTACTCCGCAGTTTCGCACGGCGAAATATTGAAAACGGTTTTAATAAAGCTGCTAAAATTATTTCTGTGGCATTGCAGCGAGATTCCTGCTAATTACACCGCCGCGTTACACGGAAACACTTTGATTTTCCAGATTAATTTCGTGCCACCTGGACAAAGAGACTCGCTGGACAAAGAGGCGAAACAGGCGTTTCATAACGCGCGTTCTTTGCGCTCTATAGGATTTTATTCGTTTTCGCAAAATTTTATGGTCGTGGATTTTCCCTTTGGTTTTGCCAAACTGGAAATTCGAGATCGTATAATGAGGATGCAATTGTATAACGAGGATTTATGGGTGCAAGCAAAGAAATAGGAAATGAATAGAAATTCGTTTTACGAACAATCTATTTTGCTTATTTTATATATCTTTTTGTGTTACGTGAATTCTGCGCATTTTTGCAACGAAGGAGGAAAGTGCCACGAGGCAAAAATTTATATCGCGAGCTTCGCTTCTTCTGGAACTTCGCTGTTCTTTGTTTTGAACGATTTCGCGTTTAATATTTAATTAGAATTTATGGTATTTAATACCGTAAACGTAAAGCAGACTACCACACGACAGATCAAACCTAAACCTAATCGAATTTTAACTTGTTCCTTTTTTTATCTTTCATCTTAGATAATAAATGCCATTGACAATCTCCATAGACCCATACGGTGGTTGAAAAGGACAATGTACAAAATCAGGGATCAACGTACGTTTCTCTCAACGTCTGGAAAACGTCGTAGCTTCTTTTTCCTCGGTTTCTAAGTGACATAGCTTTGAGCAAAATTAGCAGTTAACATTAGTCGCTCGTTGAAAAGCATCGAGAACAAAGAAGAAGAATTGATTTGCCAAGTTGCTCGTTCGAAGCAAGAATTACAAGGAAGTTTAGAGGGTTTAGAGAAACGTAATTAAGGATGTGCCAGACTCGTAACGCAGTTGGTTAAGCCTTTTGTCAAAGGTTTGTCCTTCTTCTTTCTCCAAGAACAACACGACAAGACCAAATACTCGACTTAGCTGGCCCGAACAGAAATCTTCACCATGGTACACGCCAGTATTTACGTAATGCCGCTGGGATTCAATTGCAAACATGTTGCATAAGCTTCGCCAGGGCTTAGACCTCGGTTAAATGGAACGTTTAATACGTCAAGAGCGTAATGGCGTGTGTCGTAATAGGAGAAACGGATTTGGCTATGATCACTATGCTACGTGTTCGTATCGTTGCGAGTGTCAGTTCTCTGGCGATTATTTTCCCAGAATGTTACAGCTCTCTTGTCGATTATCCATCTTCTTCTCTTTCATAAACCTAGAACAACATAAATTTTATCCTGAGTTCTCTGTTTCATTTTCTTGAAAAATGAGAATATTTTAAAGCTCGATAATTAATAGCAGTTTCAGTAACATGAAATGGTAATATCACTTGTAAAATATTTATCTATCCCAGGAAGTGATTGTTTCTTTAACACTAAACCTATCGGCGTGATCAAATTCATCGCTCTCGGAACTTCTACGCAAATTTAGCCATATTTAAACTTAAAACATAAAACATGCGTACAATATATTTTTCGGTATTTAATTTTAGTTTGCTCTTTTATTTTCCGAGAAAAATTTGTACTCTGCCTTGCCTACCGTGAATGGTCATTTTATATGACAACAAAATATGTTAGTTATTCTTAAAATAAACGCAATCAGCACGAAGAAAAGGCTGGATCAAGGCTATTGTAAAGGTTACAAAATTACGAAAATTTGTTTAAGACGCGGGAAGTATTTATGTGGCAAATGTATATTTAATAATAAGATGATTTGTAAAAAATGCAGCGAAATTGAATAAGATATATCTCTATATAAATAAAAGTGTAATTCTATTCAAGACTATAATGGAAATTAAACAAAAGTAAATTTGGACGAAATTTGATGAAAGTTCATCATTTTATATACATTTAGTTATAGTGTTAATTCCAATACGCGGAATTACAATAAGTGGTCAATTATATTTTGCACGATTATTTTGTAATGATATATTTTTTAATAATTTTATTTCACGATTTCACGTATTGTTTATACAAAACATTAAATTAAAAGTACACGTTAAAAGTATACAAAATATAGGTAAAATTAAAAATATTAAAGATGGTTAGAAATAAATAACACGACTTGAACGTGAGATTAAAAATTCATAATGCATTTTAATATATTTTTACAATGTGGTATCGTTCGATTTTAACTTTATTTAGTAGTAACTGATACTGTAACATTTCAATTAATTTTAACACCACTAGATTAGTGTATTTTATTATACACTGTACTTTATAAAAGCAGAAAAAGTGGCGCAATTAATTGGCAATAATTCCAAAAATACACAATAACTGATAATAACAATAAAAAAAAAAAATAAAAAAACGCATTGCTAAATTCAAAAAGGGAGATCTCCCTGTTGTTCAGCGATGTTCTTCACAGAGGGGAGATCTCCCTATTCGGTTGGCTAAGTGTTAATGTTCGTGATGATGGACGAAGGAAAGTTTCAAAGTTCATGAAACAGGTGAATACGATGGACAACTAAAAAAAATATACAAAATAAGGCAGAAATTATTCGTCCTTGCAAAAGTCATTCGAATTCCTCGTAAAGGTATACATATATATAGTACACATCTATTAAATTTCTATGAAAAATTATGAACTAGCTGTATCACTTTGATAGTTCTAGTGCGAAATTAAAAATATATTGACGCGTCGTACCTCGTATATTCGATCATCTAGCGCGGAAAAAATTGTACGACGTACGCGAAATTGTTAAAAATTGGCTTCTGTCCGTTTTTTCCATGCGAATAGCCGACTGCGAGCCGATACGTTTTTTCGAAGAACATCGACCGGGCATTAAAAGCGGCTTTGATTAAGCGTTTTAATTACCGACACGACCGCTCGGTTTTATATAAGTCGTAATAGCGCGGCGCGCGCAGTTTACATGCATACACTTCATTAGCGCGGGGCAAAAGTTTCGGGCTTTATTGCTGGTTAACTGGCCGAAAGCGGGTGCGTTCATTATGACCGCGTTGGAAATTTATCAATTTTACTGGACGAGGGAATGTTCCTCCCCATGAAACACGCCAGTAGACTACCAACCGTTAACAACCGACTCAACTTTTACGCTCGAACGTGCTCTCGGAAGTCGTTCACATGATTTCTGTCCCTTTTTATCCTTTCGCTTCCTTTTTTCGTTTCCCGGAAACTGATTTTTTTTTAATGTTAAAATACAACGTTAGAACGTACCGAACGTATTAAATGTTAGCTTTTATCATGTTGCGATTATCTACTGTTAAATTAATCTTCTTCTACGGTTCTTTGGATTCAGAGAAAATCAAACGCGTTGTCGATTTAAAACAACTTCTTCTACAGTCCATTGCATTTATGAAGTGAGAAATATCGTGAGAACGATAATTTGAAGCATCCAGTTGACGTCCAAATTGCTTCTCATTCAAATTGAACCTGCAGAACGCTTCAA
Organism: Bombus pascuorum; assembly: GCF_905332965.1. Lineage (NCBI taxonomy): Eukaryota > Metazoa > Arthropoda > Insecta > Hymenoptera > Apidae > Bombus > Bombus pascuorum. The sequence goes on along the minus strand of NC_083489.1, from coordinate 13,151,853 downwards.
GAATTTCGTCTTCTTTTGATGATCTTATAACTTTGTATTATGGCGTCAAATAAATTCAATTTTTCGATATCTTGCATTAAAAAGCAAGCAAAATATATCACGAGTCTAAAACAGTTAATAGCGTTTTTACGAAATGAAAGCTAGAAAGCTTTCTTGCTGTTTCAAGAATCTTCTCACTCCTTTCCAAGTATCTTCCCGCGCAGCTTTCAAAATGCATACGTCTCAGTACGAGCCGCGTATCGACGAGTTAAAATGATTCAAGAACGGAATTCTCGCAGAGGAACGAGCCATCTTGCAGAATCTTTCTATCTGCAAGATCCAGGCGGATAAAGAAAACCGTTTCAATTTCCCTAATGCTGGTAGCGTCTCGCTTTTACATTACAAACGTCTTTCCTCCACCATCCTACATCACCACTCTGTTTTATTTGTTTTCCAACCGCCTGCTTCCTTTTTTTTCACCATTTTTATTTCTTCTCTTGGTATATCCCAGTTCTGCCTTCTCGGCACCATCAGGTCCCGGTTTCCCGTTTTCCCCGTAGCTTTCGGCGGTTCGCTTCAGATTGGAACGAAATCTGCTGCGGCTGCCCACCTCACGAGAGCAACGAAAAGAACCTTAGTCGGATAATCCTTACGGGATCCGGACAATGTGAGTAAGAATGGAAAGAAGTGCAGGTCACTCCGCGCCAATCCGATTAATTCTCCGCTACGGAATTGCTAGCTCTTCTCTCTCTCACTCTTTTGCTATCCATCCTTCTCATTTCAACGACGAACACACCTGCTTTTCTGATCCTGAGTGATTTCGAGTGTTACGGCAGGGCGGAGGTGGTTTCGTGGCTATGAGCAGGCTTCTGGGAAGATTGTGTCGAAGCAAGTGGATTTTTGGAAGCTGATTAAGCGGTGGATCTCTGGTTAACGCGTAGAACGCCACGGTAGTCATCGATGATTCAAGTTTTATTTTATTTTATACTTTTTAGAACGTTTAAAATGAGACAAAATTCGTGGACCGAATGATTTTCGGCTATGCAAATGATAACGTTAGTTAGATAACATTGTCAGGGAAAATTTACAATACGTGCTATCGGTTCGAACGTGAGATTATCGAGGAATATCGAACGCGAGAGTGAAAAATGAGAGATTTATGGAAAATGAGTGAAATCCGTGAATAACGAAGGAACATATAATGTTGCTAATTGAGAAGTATCAAGATATCATTTTACACGCACCTGGTGCCATTACTCTCCGATGCCACATAATACAACCCAGAAACTAATAATCTGCCGCAACACAAATCCACCTAAACCCTACACTATCCATCACTCAAGCTTCATCTACTCTAAACAAGGCTCCCGTAACACTCCATATAAGCTAACCCAACCTACATAACTTAATCCAAGCCCGTGTCCCCTTCGTCTCAATCTACGCCAAATCTTGTCGCAGCTGGTCATTAAAAAACCACCCCTTCGTCTATACAGCGTCCTTTTCTACGTTCGTCTACCATTAACGCGATTTAGATCAAAAATCCAAGAGTAATAAGATTTGGGATTAGCTTGGGGTTATGTAGTTTGTACCTTAAAATCAAAAATTTCACCAAGTCAACAGAATCTCATCCGTCTTCGTATTTATCTTCGAGCTTATCCCTTCCAATTTCTTCCAATTTTCGCAATTCCTTCAAAATTTCGCAAGAATCCTCATCTTTCACCCTGCGACTGTCCTCCACTCGTCTACTATCCGCTGACAAAGAATAAAAAAAAAAACGATCGCACGCTATTCACCAAAAGTAAAAGAATACCAGCTCGAAATTACATTTTGATTCACCAGAAAAATAAGAAAATCTCATCCACGTCCCGTTGTCAGCCCGTGTCCGTTCACGAGCTCTCAATGCACCGAGTTCTCAACTCTATCTCCTAAATTCTGCGAACAAGCGCAAACTCTTCGCTTTGCAAAGCATCCTTCGCTGCTCATGTTCAACAGCCAAGCGATCTTCTTTAGAATTCGATATTAGGACACGTGGATGCTGCTCGACGCGTCGAGAGAAAACCCGGAAAATCCACCCCGACTGTACGTTCCGCGGTACGTGCCGGCTGCGAGTAGGATGCGCTATCTCCGCGAACGTATTTACGATAACGGTGAAACACGCACGTGCGTATGATGTACGGGCCACGGTAAATCTCGCAGCGGGCTGAGCCGCAACCGCGCGATTCCAAGCGGGGGTGGTTCACAACGGTAGTACGTAGTGTGCAGTATCGTACAGGGGGTTGCTGGCCGGCCTGGGATCCATGCTGTTGGTATTCATGCTGACAGCCAGCCTTTATTGACTGTGGATAAACCGCGGCCGGTTGCGTGTCTGTACAAGCGTGTACGCGTTTACGCGCGTGTATTTGTACGGCCCTTGGTGTCCCTGTAGCAGCGCTGGGATCGAAGAACGAGAAAGGGGTGGATGTAGAGGCGACTGCTGATGGTTACATTCGTATGCCGGTGGCGCGTTTCGCAAATACGCGAAGGGCTTTGCTTTTCTGCCACCGGGAATCAAACCGTTCCGTGTACATATTGCGTGGCCGTCACGGACTTTCGTCGCCCACCCCATCGCTCACGACTCGCTACCCTTATTTCGTTTTTCCGTTTCCTGTGATCTCGCAGAAGAGCTTCCGAAGATTTTTTTTAAGCTCGTTCTTCTTTTTGGTTTGTTTTCATTTTCTTTTTTTTTTTTTTAATATTCTTCTTGATGTGGAATCGCTCGATTGTTTTGATTTGATTGAATCGACGAAGGTCTTTTTTGGAGCGAAACCATAGAAATTGACGTGGGAATATCGATCGTTCGTTCACTTTGTTGTTATTCTTTGTTTTATTTTATTTTATTTTGGGAAGATGATCGTTTAGGAATTGACGAACGAGTTTCTGAAGCTTCTCACTGAAATTCTCAGTGGTACAAGATAGACTGAGGGGAAAACGAGGCAAATTTATACTACGAAGTGATACTTTCCTTTAAAAAATGCCCAGCATATTCGACTGCATCGTGTTATGCATTGAGTCGAATATCCAATTCGAACGCTATAGCAAATACTCGATTTACCAGACTTGGTTGGAAGACATATTCCAGAGAAGATACCTAAATTTATATATACTTGAGCAAGTTGCCAAGTGCTATGGGATTAACTGGCAAATCGAATCCTGGAAAATAGGAGAGTACTATACTATACCTTAGGATATCGAGATAAAGCGAGCTACTGCAAGGATTGCGTCGTGTGGTTCTACCACAAAATCAATTCTATCCGCAGCAAGAGCAAGTCTTCTACTTCTGCTACTGTATACCTTGGCTCGCGTAGAATCAACGACCACCTGAAAATAAAATCGCCGGCATCTGAAAATAAAAATCGCAACAGAAAACAGTGGAAATGCGACTTGCGTTCACGACTTACTTTCCGTAAGAAAAAACAGAAAAGAAAGGTAGCGATCGGTGAGATCGACGTGCACGAAACAATTTGCCATAAACAAAGATAGGAACGTAGAACAGTAGAGATACGAATCGAGCGTATACAACGATTTTCCGTGAAAAAATAAAAACAGAAAGAGATAGAAACGTGAGAGTCATGCGCGTCAACAAATTTTCCACAGGGCAGATTCTGCTGCTAAAACTTGCAAATGAAAAACAATACGACGAAGAACGAATAAGACAACGATGGACTTTACACGCAAGAAAAGGAACCTCTCAAATTGCTCCTATTTTTCTCTGCTTTTTTTCAGCCTCGCTGGCTCCTAGCTTTTTCTAAAAAGACAAATTCCTGGTAAACGAGTTCAGTTCCCCATTACTATTCAAGCCAGGCTGAAACAGGTCCAGCGGTTTTTCTCGTTCTGTTATATTGGCTTCTTCGGAGAAAAAGAACGCCTCGTGGTTGTAAGCTCGTTGCAGGTGGCTCGAATTGGTCGATTCAGGCACATCCTCTGTATACACGTGTCCCTGTATGTATACGTGTGTGGTTGGTTTGATATCTCGCGTCGTGTTAGCCACGTCTTTTTTTCATCTCTCTTTGCTGGCAGACTTGGTTTCCCTTTACCAGGATCAGCCACTGCATTAGGCCACGTTCCTACTTCGCCGTATCTGCGGATTCCAAATCACCGTGCCAGAGAATTTTGGCGAGAGAGCCGTATACATATGTCTTTCTCGTACCAGGCAATTCAATTCTTTTTTCGATGCCCACTGGGACGAGTTTGCTGCACATTGCAGACTGATTTTAAAGTCTTCGTTTATTAGGATGGCTGTGGGGGTGTTTTCGGGGTTGTTGAGGTGTTTTAGAATTAGCGGACAGTGTCACAGTAAACTGTATCATATATTTGGTTTATTCGACGATGAGGAAGCAATCGGAGAGCTGTTTTGGATGAATCAGAATTATAATTAACAACCCTGATTATAATTCAATATCGATAATTATACAGGAATCGAATATTTCTGCGTAAGAAACAACGACGAAAATGTTATATATAACAACGTATCAAGGAATAAAGAATAAAAATTAAATAACGAACAATATTTTACTAATAACAACTAACAGTATAGCAATCAAAATAGGGTGTTCGATAAAGAAATTTTATCGAGCACGAAAAACAATTTCACAAATAAATAACGAATAATCTAAAAACAATCATAATCAAATAACTGATAAAATACTCTAAATAATCTCGACAAGTCATTTAATAAAAAGATCCAGAAATGTCTCGCCTGAAGAATAGCATCAAAAAGGATTCCAAATTGCCATGATTAAAATCTAAAAGCAAATTTCCCTCTCTTTCTCTCTCTCTCTCTCTCTCTCTCCCTGTCAAAAAAGAAAAAAAAAGAAAAGAAAAGAGGAAAACTCTCTCTACTAATTAACCGGCACCAGGCGGAGAATCTCACGGTTGACGTGTCGACGCGCGACGCCGAGTCGCGTTGCTCGCTTATAAATCTCCGGGAACTCGGTCAACTTTTTCCCCGACCCGACGTCTGCCATTCTCCCCACGGGGTGTCTGCCGACACGAGAGGAGAGATTGAACGACAGCCGTGCAACGTCAGTGGCGGCGTTCCATTTTCACTGTGGATACGGGGGTCGTTCATTAAAGCACGGAAGCGGGATTAAAGACAATCGTCGAAGCGATCCAGCAATTTTTTTCTCCGCCTCTACTCCTTTTTCATCGATACCGCCGTGATTCGACCGACGTATCCCAGAGCCGAGTCCTCGTGGTTGGATACAGGAATTCTCGAGTCATCGGCGCGGATGTTCGATCGCGACGACTCGCACGGAAATCGTTGCGCGCGCCGGAACTTGTCAACGCGTCGGCGGATTAACGAGGGCGAAAGCTCGATGGCGTCGCAGAGCAGCAGCCGATTTTTCCCTTCGTTTATCGGCATTACGCGTGTAAGTCAGAAACCAGCGCTATTGTCCACGTGGATTGAGAATCTGAGTAGCCACATTCTCGACTCAAACTCTATCTGCGTAATTGATTCGTGCACGCTCGAGAGACAAACTGACCAATACTCGACGTCATTTACGTGTTGCTTGTTTCAGCTTTGAGGTTCGTAGGATCGTTTAATCGCGTTTCTTGAGGCTGAGCCGTTTTCGTTCTTAAAATATTTCATTCTGGGAATGTGGTACTTGGTGAATTGGGGTAACACGAGGTTTGGCTGGTATTTGGAAATTCTCGAGACTTTAGGAAGTGTAGAATATTTTTTACGTAGCAGTTTAAGTACAGAATATTTGTTACATTGACTATAGCAGAACTGACTACAAAATCTATGGATGCCTTGACCTTTCTTCTTCTTGTGACGTACACTTAGCCACCTGTAAATTCGTAGAGATTCTTCTGAAGTATAGTGTTAGGTATTAGGATGGATATTAGGGTTAAGTATTAGGTATTAAGGTGTTAGGTGTTTTCATTTTCGAAATATTTCTTTCTGGAAGTGTGGTATTTGAATTGGGCTGACACGAGGTTTGGTTGGCGTTTGGAAATTCTCGAGACTTCAGGAAGTGTAGAATGTTTTTTACGTAGCAGTTTAAGTACAGAATATTTGTTTCATTGACTATAGCAGAACTGACTACAAAATCTATGGACGCCTCGACCTTTCTTCTTCTTGTGTATAGTGTTAGGTATTAACGTTCTTAGGTATAGTGTTAGGTATTAGGGTGAGTATTAGATTTAGGTATTAGGTATTAAGGTGTTAGGTGTTTTCATTTTTGAAACATTTCTTTCTGGATGTGTGGTATTTGAATTGGGCTGACACGAGATTTTGTTGGCGTTTGGAAATTCTCGAGACTTTAGGAAGTGTAGAATATTTTTTACGTAGCAGTTTAAGTATAGAATATTTGTTTCATTGACTATAGCAGAACTGACTACAAAATCTATGGATGTCTTGATATTTCTTCTTCTTGTGACATACACTTAGCCACCTGTAAGTTTGTAAAGATTCTTCTGAAGTATAGTGTTAGGTATTAATCGTGGATAACAGTGGTAAGTAAACGGAGTAGTATTAACCTTGCCATAATCCTCAAATTTTTATGTTTTAGTCTCGCTGGCGTTTTAGCAAGCCAAAAGTATTCTTAACACCTAAAGGTGTTTAGCATGAAATTCAAACGAGAAATCATTTCCAAATACCAACAAAATATTTTTCACGGTTCGTCCACAGTGTAGATATTTGTCAGAGAGATATAATTTTCCGTCGTGAATGACGCAGCGATGTTAAGATGTTTAATTAAAAGAAACCTCGCAGTTGTACATGTACTTTCCGCATAAAAAAGAAGAGAAAAACAGTCCGTAGAGATAAAGAGCTTAGCTTAAACACGGAGTTCCAACGACTCAATTACGTTAAGTAATTGCAATGCACCCCAGGATCTCTAATTGATCCGTGCACACGTGTCACGTGGCCAGTTCGAGGAAAAGAAAACGGCGCCGGCCGCGTTAAGTGGCTGCGATGAAATGTAAAATATGCTTGTTAACGCGATAGGCCACCTAGGGGTTGGGAAACGACGCAGAAGGGGTGGAAACGGAAGCGAAGGGAGAAGCATAGCTCGCAGCCCCTTCTGCAGCAAGATGTTGGTAAAAAAGAAATGGAATAAAAGGGTGGTAGGTACGTGGAGAAACTCGCTGGTAGTTTTTATTAGGAGACCGTGTAGCTTTCCCCTTCCAACTGTCCTATTCGCTGTTCTGTCTGCAACACCGTACAATTGTGCGTTTTTCTACTTTCAAATGGTAATACCGTGTCTCGGCGAACATATATTATATGTACGTAGGTATAGTAAACGTGTGTAAAATTTACATGAAAATATATTTTTGGAATTTATAGCGCCAGTGTGCGGTATTCTAGCTTTTTTTTTAAATAGTATTTCTTTAAATAACTGTACTAGGATTTCTTAAATTTATGATATTATAGTTTGTAATACAATAGAATAAAATAAAAGGAAATATTCCATTAGGAAGTATATTCTGTCCTTTTTTATTTCTTTTATTAATAATACATGTTACTGTGTAAAGTTCTATGAGAAGTCGTATTGTACGGTAAAAGGATAGGCGAGGTGTAACAATCGCTTCGCAAGACGTCTAAAATAAAGAAGAGAGGTAACAACGTAAAAAAAGGTATAAAAGAGAAAATCTAGTATACAGGAGATACGACGTACAATGAAAAGAAAATAGAAAAAGGATATAAAATCGTGGAAAAATATATAAAAAAGAAGATGTATAAAAATATGTAAGAAATAAATTCGACAAAAGTAAATGAAATAAAGCCGCGTGTAGAAAGTTTTCATAGCAACTGTGTGAAAGTGTAACAACCAAGATCTAATTTTTCGCTACGAATGATAAATTAGGCGGCAATCACTTCGACGCATATCCATTAACCGTATCTACGATCCAACCACCTCTAATTTTCATTCCAAGTATTTTATCATCACGATGAATAATTCCAGAATTTGAGATTGCAATCGTCAATGCAAGATTCAACGATTGGAATATAATTATCCCAAGACCAATGATTCACCCGGGCGAAATTTCAAAGCTTATCGTATCGCAATTACGAGAAACTCGTAATAATTCGCTGGAGAACCATGAGAGAACATAAACTAGATATCGACGTTATAAAATTTACCGCTGGACGCCAGGTTTTCGCGCTTTACGACGCTGTGTCTGGTCCAAATTAACGACGAACGTTCCATCCAATTTACATTTGTGAAATTCTGTTCACAGTTCGCTCTATCGATCCACTTGTCGTCCCTCGAGTTCGCGTTTTTTTTTTTTTTTTTTTAAATTCCTTGCGTAACTTTCTAAATTTGTCACTTCGCGGATTCGAGTTCGTAAGCTCGTTCGAAAGAGCTTCGCTGGAATTTGGCCACATTCGTTTCAATTTTCTTTCACCAGGTTTTTGATGTTTTTGACGTTTGAGCTCTCTTTGTGAGCTTCTTGGACCAAGCTATTTGTTTAACATTTCATCATGTCGTAATGTTTTAGTTACAAAATAGCGTTCTATATTGCAACAAACGTTTTAAAGAAATAATAATACCCTTTAGAAGGTATAGATCGATGTTGATGTTTGAAACATTTTATTCAAATTCGTGGAAAATTTAACACTTTGACTGTCACGTTGGTTATTGGTGACCAGATCGCTTGAACTTCTTACAATTGTAAAAATTGAATGAAAATTGACAATTAAGGGATTTTGAACATAACCGATAAATAGAAGATACTTTGAAATAAAAAATGTCCCACTAAACAATTAAACATTTTTATTAGAACATCGATAAAAAAAAAGAGAACAAATCTTGCATCCAACGGTGCACTGTGTTTGCATTCACATCTTTGAGGGGTAATCTACGAATATTATTATAAACACAGCTTAGAAAATAATCGTAAATGCAGCTTTATAATCGTATAATTGAAGTTAGAAGTGTGCACATACCTTGCTATTATATATAGAACGAGCAAATACTGTTCACTAATATCTTCTACGCGTTTCAACAATATATTCTGCACGTTTTGCTTGCGACGAAATAACGAATGCTAATGGTTTGTTGAAATAAACGAAGCCTCATTATAATATGTCGCTATCAACTGTTAGCAAGGCGCCACGGTGGTCACCCGTGACCACCAATAAAATAAACGGTCCATTGGGGAAGAATATTGTCTTACATCATCAATTTATTATTATTTTGTCACTATATGATTTAAATAATAAAAATACTGCTGTGGTGTCCTGAGCGAAACATGTGATTTCAGCGTGGCACTCAAAGTGTTAATTGAAATTCATTAAAAAATAGCATCCCCTTTCGACAAGCTTGCCAGGTTAATAATGAAGAAAACGCTATGGAAATGAAGCGAGTTAAATGAAGCGAGTAGAATCAACGAAGAGATAATTTTTTCATTCTCGACAATATTATGTGACTCGATTGCTCTTGTACTAAAAATTGTCAGCCAGTCGTTTTACGATCGAACCTCGTATATAAAATTTATCCTCGATAATTCTCGATAAATATGAAAATTCAAATTCAACCTAAATTTTCTCACATTTTTATGATCTTCTTCCATTGTATCACAATGATAATCTATCATCATCATCATATATCACGATATATGATATTTTAATACACGAAGAGACAAGATCTACGAGTAAAGAAGACAAGATTCGATCAATGAGCGTATGAAAGATCGAAGAACGAAAGAAGCTGCAAGCTGTTTTCGCGAGGACAGCAACAGCTAGCTCGTAGAAGGCTGTTTAGACATTTTTATGCGACCTACGTGCAAAGAGGTAGAATTGTTCCGTGCAATTTTGCAAGCTGGCAATTTCGAACAGAGCGAAAGGGTCGGCGCGATTACGCCGGGGCTGTTTCGTATTCAGAGTCTCCGTCAAAAATGTTCGAGCCAGTCGTGCGTTTACCGCGATCGAATCGTATGAATTCGTAAAAGGGACGTTTTACGACAAATGGAACGGCGATCGATGCTAATAAATAACTAGCAGCTCACTTTTTGTCAGGATTATTAGATTGGTCGCGATGTCCGTGCTTTTATGTTTTCGAAACACTGTAATCTGTTTGAGGTATACCTTTGTAAAGTTAATCAAATAGATCAACGAGAACCTATGGATATAATTTGTAATCACAAAGGATACAATTCGTCATTTACGGGAGATCTACGTCACTAAAGAATTACAGTAATCGATTAAGAAAGGGAAAAATCTATGAAAACGATTGAAACTCGTTGCATTTTTTAAATAGTAGAAGTAAAATTAGTTGCGATATGCATGCAGCTTGCTACCTTCGACAAATTACAAAGTATAACTTGCACGTGACAAATTATAAAGTTATCTGATAACTTGGTAATTTACGTGTGCAACGCAATCTGGCTAAAAATTTCATCAACGTTCAATTTCCAACAAATAACGGGCAAAGAGAAAGAAAATAAATAGAATTTGCACGCAATGAAATGCATACAATTTATCGTCTTCGAGAAATTACAAAGCGTAAAAAGCAAAGCGGTGAGAAATTGCAAAGTGTAAGATCGAAATTACAAACAGTGGGAAATTACAACTTTATCCAATTCACCTCTCATAACTTTACAATCCCAGCAACGTCTAATTTTCTACCAAAAAAAAAAAAAAAAAAAGAGAGATAAAGGAAAAATAAGAAACCAGTGTAATCTGACATGAAATTTCTCGAAGCCATTACGTACACGAGGTCTAAATCAAGGATCTCGAGCTTTTGTACAGTTGCAACACCATAATCGGATCGCCAGGACCAAGTTAGAATGGAATCGGTTGAATGCAAAGTAACGACCAGCTGCAATTTTCGTCCAGCTGCTTGAAACGCGACTACGATTTGTATCGAAGGGTAATTTTCCCAGAGAAGAGGAAGTGGAAGCAGGCAGGCACGTTCGTCCAGCACGTCAAGCGCAGCACGAGTTACGAGACGCGAAATGAAAGAGCCAGGCAAATCCGATTCCACGTACGTCCTAACCCTTTTTCTTTGCTTTTGTTCTTTCACTTCGCTCTACCCGTCCATCTTAGCCGCCACCTTTTCTCATTCAGACGCCAACGTAATTCACAGTCGTGTAACGTATCGTTGAAACGCACACGGATTCTCATATATTGGCTTGGCAACTAAGTGATTGCAGATTTTGTCAATATCATCTAGTGACAAAATCCGCAGTAACTTAGTTTCCAACCCAATATGTAATTGGTGTGAATCGTTGACAACGTGTGGTCTATCGAAACTACGATTTTTCGATTCTGGTCGACCGATTATTCCGTGAACAGAAATTCTGTCACTGATAACGATGAAATATTAGATAGCGGACTTTCATGCGCTTATGGGAAATTTAGAAATATAAAAATGCTCATAATAAGAGGTAATAACAATATGCTGAAAATAAAACACAAGTAACATTTTTTACAATATTTAGTGGGTTTAACGATCTTCTACCAAGGTTCAATTTCTTAAATTATGTGTGTAAAGATGTAAATTTGCATAAATATCCGTAGACTGTTTATTACAATTATGACGAAGTTAAAAATATTTCATCGTAGGTAATTGTTATTGGTAATGAACAAAAGAAAATTTTGCCTATGATAAAGATGCTGTCTTTAATTACGTCTAATTTTTGAAGCTACGAGTGTACAGGGTGCGCCGTTAGAATCCGGACAAAAGAAGTTTTGTGCAGAAAGTTGTTTATTTAAGTCAATACACAAAAACACATGAAAATGTTGTTATATCTCATTTAAACGGTCCTTGCTGAGAACTTTTATTCTATGTAACCACCCTCTGCCTCTATGACCTGCTCTATTCTTGCTCTAAAGCGCGAGCACGCTGACTTCAACTGGTCGCGTTTAATTGTCGCGAATTCTGACTCGATAGCAGCTCGTAGGGAGTTGACGTTGGGGTGCCTGCATTTATTAGTTTGTCTCTCGATAACGCCCCACACGTAATAGTCCAATGGGTTTAGGTCGGGACTGTTAGGAGGCCAGAAATCTTTCGACCAAAACATGTCCACATTGTCAGAGAGCCAATTTTGAACAAGATGACTTGTGTGAGCAGGTGCGCCATCTTGTTGAAATAAATACGGCCTTCCAGAAGCCGTAATTTCCATCCACGGCTTTATTACTGTCTTCAGGACCTCCAAATAAACCTCCTTTGTGATTCTTTCGCCTTTTTGGAAGAAGTGCGGAGGCATGACGTCGCCCTCACTTGAGACAACGCTCAAAACGTGAACACTTGCTGGAAATTTGGTTTTGCCCACAACAAAATTAAATTACCGTCGATCTTGGGTAGCTAAAGAATTTTATAATTTCGACCGGCGTTCTCCCGGCGCGAAGACTTTCTATAATCGCCGCTCTTCTATCGTATTCCGGGTTTTGCTTAACGAGTTCTGTCATTTTGAGGTTATAGAAGACTTATTGACATATTTAACTAACTTCAGAGTCAATCAGCACAAACATCTGAATTCTAATATGGTGGGAACTACAAATTGAATTCTGTCCGAATTCTAACGGCGCACCCTGTATTTTAGCTGTAAAGTATTCGGAAGAGCATCTGGAAATATCTCATAAAAAATGGTAGAACGATGGTTATATTATAAAAGGAACTAAAATAACGATAACTTCGATGTTGTTGCTGGTAAGTTTATTGTAATTACACTAGGAACGACATTGTAAAAAGTGTTGGCGACAGGCGGTGTAATCTACCGCGGAAGACGGCCACGGTAGACGAGAGTACTTGCACGAAATGTGCGGCTGTCAGAGAGTTAAGTACAGGTAATTTAAAGCTAATATTTAAAACACCTGCTACAAGGTAGCGATGACGAGGACTTAAAACCCGTACAAAATATACAGACACAGTTAATCATTATATAATAGTCATTTCCATGATAGTAAAACTACACTCGAGCGAAACTAGTCGCAAGCGAGTACTAACGCTATGTAAATTAATTCAACGTCTTGAGATATAGCTAACTGTAGCAACTATTCTCCAGCTGATATAACAACTCGTAATTGTTTTCTTCGTCTAATTGTAATTTTATGCAAATTTCATATATATCTTTTATGGTTTGCTATGTATCCCATGATCCACGGATAAAATTTATGTTTCATTAAAAAAGACACAAAATCGAGCTACACGCTTAATAGCAATGTAATTCCATTCCAAATTTATGGAACGATATCACAGACAGTAAAATCGACAGGAAATACGCGTGGAATAAACCTTAACTTAATTCATTAATTGAATACGTGCACTTTGAACTTTTGCTTAAACCGATCGCGACAGACCATGAAAACCGGTTATTATCAAACTTCGATCCCACGAAAGATACCTTGGTTTCTCGAACGTATCGCCAAAGATCGTTCTGCATTTCATCGTTATAATATTCAGATCCTTCATTTTCTCGTTTACAACCGCATCCAACTTTCCGGTAAGAAAAGCTACTCTAATTTTCACCTTGCAAGTCGAAATTCCACGTTTCTTCTGTTTTTCCTTTAAACAGTTCACGAAATACGGCACACGTCCCGGGAACGCGTTCCTTTTGCGCGAAACGTTTTCGCGAGCGAACAACAAGCGCCTGCAGGAGCGAGACGATCCTTGTTCATCATCCCTTGGGCGCTCGCTTAAGAGAACAACGAACGTGTTGGAGGAGATAAAAACGGTAGCACCGCGAAGAAACGTGAAGTAGATATTTCTATAATTGTTACTTTAACCCAGATGTGCCTATCATTTAACGTGTCCACTGTGAGATTATTTTTGTACATTTTTGTATATTTTTGGAAAACCCATGGAAAATAGACCTCACAGAATTTCTTCAACTATCAGCTATTTTTAAAAGACTTACGGATTTTTTTCTTTCTCAATTATGTCGAATCAAAATCATCCTATTTAACACGTTTACTGTGTGGGTCATCGGTGACCCACGTTCCTTTTACTAATTCTTTTAGAGTAATTAAAAAAAGATAAATTTCATGGATTAAGAAATGTTCACGTACGTAAATGACATATAATCAGACAATATTGTCAGGGAAAAAGTGTTCAAACATCATATAATATTTTGCAACAATTGTCCGTATCAACACAGAACCAAATGGAAACAACGCAACGAAACAGTGATGATAAAATTTTAAAATGTTTTATATAACACGCATAATATATACATAAAAATGTATACAATTAGTATCCGAATACCTTAATGAATCACTGTAAATATTAACCCTTCGTGAACAAACGTATTATCTGAATCGGTTACGCTGACGCCTAATCTCCTTCCCATTGCAAGCTCTCAAAAAATCTGCAAAAATTCTGGAATGTTTACCGAGGTCTTCACTGCTAATCATTTCTTAAGTTAAGCGTATAGAATATTCCGTAAGAAAAAGAAAAATCCGTTTCGAAGGTACTTACAGGTAAAGTTTCGCTCGGGACGTAGATGACCCAGGTTGCCTTCGAAGGGTTAACTGTCGTAATCGTTGAAAATCGCAAACTTTGGTCACTGACCGATTTCACGACCTCGATACGTCCCTTCCATTTGCTACACTCTTCTTCGTTCGTCATCCACTTCGATTCAGTCAGATCCAAATGTCATCTGGTAACTGGGCCTATGATGAAATACGACTGGTTTTTCCCAGAGCGTATTACGTATGCGGCAGCGCACTATACCGTGCCGATTAGTATGCCACGAAAATAAACCATCCCGCCGCGCGAAGTTAGAAAAATTAGTTTCATCTACGGTCGGGGCATCTGATATACAGCGCACGCAGCCTTGGCAGCCGGAAGCAGCGGCGGAGGAAGCTCGGAGTCTGGGTCGAGGCGGGTTGCAAAGCCCCGGAGGGCAACAATTGTGCATTCATCGGGCCAAGGGGCTCTAATTAAAACGCATTGTTTATATTCTTTGCAGGAAGCTTCTCTCACCCTCGTGGCTCCTCGCTCCCTAGACGTGCATCGTGCCTCAACCCTCTTCCCAGGGGTTCTCTGCCGCCAACTTTCCCTTTTCCCAATATTCTGGTGATCCAATAGAAAGGAAAGTTAAAAAATCCTTACCTGTTTGGACGTATGGGGAACAGCGAGTAATTCCCACATAAAAATTCTTCAACGATTTCAATCAAAAACTCTAAGATCCTTAATAGATGCACCTTGGTATGTTATCAACAAAACAATATATCGCGACCTTAAGATACCTACAGTTAAAGAAGAAATATTCAAATTCAGTAATAGATATAATATAAGAATTAACAACCACCAAAACTTACTAGTTACTCAATTACTTGACACGACGGATTAAATCCGCAGACTAAGAAGACATTACCCTCTAGATAAACATTAGATTCTGCTAGAACCAAACATACGATAATCATTCAGAATAATATAATTCTCAATGAGAATTGATTGTAAACTACTTCCAAATAAATAAAAATCCTTCGAAACGATCAACAGTAGCTGTTATTATGATCGAAGGCCGAAAAGTACACGTCTATCGATTTTCTAATTTCAACAATTTTCTAATTGCTCGACGATTAGCACGTTGTTCATCACAGGAATTGAATTTTGTGCATCGTATCTCACCCTGAGAATGGAGATAGATTTAGATACAGGGTGTCTCGTAATAAGTGGGCAATAATTGAGAGAAGAATTCAGTAACGAGAAACAGTAAAAAAGTTTCATTCAACGTACGTTCGATTTTTATTTGCGGGGATACTTGAACTGACTCGTCTTCAAAGTCGGATGCCGCCACTGTGGCAACGTTCAAAATTCCCCCTTAAACTGTAAATATTTATCACATTAATTATTGCCACCGGACTTGATGTGGTCGCCGATTTAAATTTACATTTAACGCGTTTACCGTAGAATAAAGTTTGCACTGGATATAACTGTTGTGTTGCATTTAAACGTAATTTTCAATGACTTCATATGGGGTTCAATGTATTAGGTCATCCGAAAAGCTTCTTTCGTTTTATAAGGAAATAATGGACACACAACATTTCCCGTTTTATATTATTTTATCGAATTACGTATGATCCATTTTGCTCTATCAAAATAAAGATCACAATGTTCGACAGATTAGGTTTCATGTTTGTATAAAGATGCATCGTTGTAAAAGACGTGTCTATAAAAGAAAGACACTTTTCGGACAACCTAATAATTGCTATTGGGTTTGGTTTGCCTCCAATATGACTGTTGTTGAGTTAGGTCAGGGCTTAATGCAAGTGTTGTTGGATTAGCTTCGGAATGAATATGATTTTCCTAAATTAGATTTTAATTCTAAATAAACGTAATTGCTACTTTGACTTGAATTCCATTTCATCGTTATTTGGTTATTTTTTCAAACCAAATTCCACGTTATGTTTTGTATAAAAATTGATTGAAAGTCCAGCATCGTCCGGTGGCAAAAAATATCCTCGTGAAATACCATTACGGAAAAGGAATGAAAACACTTGACAGCGGCGAAAGTCCTCGACAATAATCGGTTCTTTGTTCAGGACGAACGTGTATGCGGCTCACCTGAACACGTGACCATAATTCCATCCACGCGGGGGTGACTCGAGGGTGTACTAGCGCACGTACACGTGCGTGAGCCACAGGATCCGAACGGTTGGTGTGCGCGGTAAAGCAGAACACGTGACCGGCTTACGTAACACAGCTCCTATTGTAATGCGCAATGACAACGCCATATATTAGCCTCGGGTTCGGTAGAGACGGTGTTGCTATGCCGTTGCCAGGTACCTCGTGTCGGAATCCTTCGACCGAACCACGGGGATGGTGCACGCTGGTCCAAAGATTCCTCGTCTGGCGACCAAATCGTCCACGCGACTACATTGCGTTTCGTTGGAACTTCATGGAAACATCGTGACGGAAGTGGACACGGTGCATTTTCGGTGCATCGAATCTTTCAGCTTTTACCATAGAGTTCAACGTTTCATGCATCGTCGCTATGTCGCGTATGTAGTATTTTGTGCTTGAAGTTAAGTTTGGATTAGATTTGGGTTGAATTTAAGCAGTTAGCTGTTTCTGACGAGTATACTCGTCGTGAAGAAAAGGCAATATTTTGCGTTATGATGAGCCCTGTGAGTAACAGAATTAAGAAATAGAACGACCATTTCGTTATAACTTAATTCTATATTGTAACACCCATATATTCTGCGTTTGACGAGTATACTCGTCTTACTTTTTGCCACACATTTTAGGTACACACTTTTCAAAGAGGTCGCAACAGCTGGCTGGTTAAGTTAATTTCGCAACCGGTTGTTCTCTGAAATGATAACGAGCAATAAAGTTAACGCGGAAGAAACTGTGCAAAGAGGATTACAACTTTTCAAACGAACAGTTTCAAAATTAAAAGGTCCCGCTTCGATTTCGAATAGATTCTCTGAAATATTGTACAACTGGTACCGTATGGGAAGGATTATAAGGGACAATTTAAGTTAGGTTCGACATTTTTCAATTCGATCGATGAATGTTCCATGCGCCGTCGCTGCCACCCATAGCGTTTTGTTTGAGTAAAGTCTGGATTAAATTACCCGAAAGAATACCAAACTAGCGTCGAGGAGATTCCAGGGAGGAAAGAGTGCAATAAAAGTTTACAATTTTCTGACACGGAGATTAGGTTCTTACCCAAGACAATATTATTTTATAGCGATACGAAGAAAATGGTGCAAGATAAAGATAGAAATAATTTATTTAAAAAAAGAGAAAAATGGAAAAGACACGTTTCGGTTGAATTTAGAATTCCAATAGTTTCTATTGATATTTCGTACACGATGCTAATAGCGTTTACTGAAGATTGTCTAATCTCTGGATGATCTCTGTAACCACATCATTGAAGGGTCTTGATATGCTGCCTCTATTTTGTAGATTAATATACGTCAATATTTAGTACATAACTTTTCTCCTCATAATTCGCCCAATTTTTCGAATAGTGTCTATTGATATTTTGTACACAATGCTAATACTGTGCAGTGAAGATTGTCGAATCGCTCGATGATTTCTGTAACAATATCGTTGGAGGGTCTTGATATGCTGCCTCTATTTTGTAGATTAATATACGTCAATATTTAGTACATAACTTTTCTCCTCATAATTCGCCCAATTTTTCGAATAGTGTCTATTGATATTTTGTACACAATGCTAATACTGTGCAGTGAAGATTGTCGAATCGCTCGATGATTTCTGTAACAATATCGTTGGAGGGTCTTGATATGCTGCCTCTATTTTGTAGATTAATATACGTTAATATTTAGTACATAACTTTTCTCCTCATAATTCGTTTTAAAATCGCTGCATATGCATGTTTTATAATATTTCACAATATTACCATTATGAGATTATGATTCTAAATAAGCTGAAATGTTCGCAGACTGCTATATGTAACACGTAAATACTGGGATACTGTGGAAATGAAGATAAAGCTTCGTATAAAAGAATATGTGAATATGTAGTCGAGAATATCAGTGGCGTGAGGTACTTTTCATGATTTCTGACAGATTAATGAGTACCTTTTTTTTTAGAAGGATTCAGTAGAATAAACGCTATGAAAAAATAATCCTCATTGTTGGGAGAGAGCGTAGATAATTATCGTAATGTATCATACATCGGATATAGTATTTGATATAGAGAGAAATGCGTATTCTTGATTACTAGGTCGGATACATGGCGCTCATTAACAAAATCAATTCGCCTTTATTAATATGAACCGTTTATTCGAACATAGAAATATTCTTATCTCTTCGTGTTAATTAATTATAATGAAACATTCTCGATACCTCGACAATCTTCGAATACCTGGCTGAAACGTGCGCCGAAGCTGACCTACTTGTACCATCGCAATTTCCATAAATTGCAATAGAGAATTCCGTTGATTTTAGCGTAGAATCGTGTGCCAAACGAAAGCATAATATCGATGAAACCGTACGGTTCAACGAACTGTTATATTTTTTAATTTTCCTACCTTGGAAATTTGAATCCTTGAAAATTGTAACTTGGAAACATGAATCTGAAATTCTAGCCCTTGAGATTGAAATGTTCGAAAGACCAATACTCGAAATTTGAGTTTTTGAAACAGCGATTCTTGAAATTCGAGTCTTCGTCGAAAGTTGCATCTTTGAACGTGGGGACTTCGAAATTTGTACGCTCTGAATCCGAATTCTTCGACTTGTTGCCTCTGATTTCTAGCGATCTCTATCGACTTTCATATAACACGAAGTCATTTTATCTCTGCAACAAAACTGCAAAAATTTCCATTTACCTAGGAACATCGAAATACGTTTCGCTACCAACGAGGCGCTTGTTAATTTTCCGTTATGCTGTCGACTGCTGCACGAGTTACGCAACTCTACAATATTCCGCGGTATTCGGATTACCAGATGTTGTTATCGGCGATAACAGCTAGATGACAGTTTCTTGTCACCTAGGATGAACCCACAGACCCGTTTCAAACGTTTGGAAAGTCAGGCTCGTTACGCGAAGCCTCCAAAGTATGCCGAATGTCGAACCGTGTTCGACACCAGTAGGAACGAGCTTCCGTTTCAACGTCGAACTTCGCAGCACGCGAATACCCTGCTGTTTCTCGAAACAACGATAACGATAACGACGCCAACCTATCCCCGTTTCTCGTCGTATCGAACATACGGTTCTGCTGTACGCGCTTACGAAACAGACAACTAGAATTTCGCGAGAGAATGTCGATAATCTGAGCGCGTACGAACGATATTCTTCGCCGAGAATGAATTTACCTTTATTTCCCAGTCGAACTGTAAACGTTGCGTTTTGATACTACGAACAGACACCGATTTGTACAAAGTTGTGCGACATCGTCCCGAACCGGAGATTTCATGGTGTTGTCGTGTCAACTTAAATCGTTTAGAAACTTTTCTGTACTTTCTGTAGACTCGTCTCAGGTAAATATTGTACAGTGGCTGATGAAAATATTCCAACACCTATAGAAACTTTTTTCGTTGTGCGCGTTATACGTGTTAATTGCTTCAGGTTAAGATATTTCTTCTGAACCATTGAAGAGTCAGAAAGGGAATAAAAATGGATTTTTAACTAAATTTAGAGAATGGTATAAGATGGGTTTATTGAAAAATTATTCGATATGGAATAATATAGAATAAAAGAAATTCATACAAAATATTAATTATTCTGAATTGGTCAATGTTCGTCCAACAAATTTCTAATAATTTTAAATTAAGACGATTTAAAATAACGTCGGTCCATCTTTATGTTCCTGTACTCATTGGTAAAAACAGGACACCTATTTCTAGGATCCTTTGTAGTAAAAATAAAGGATGCATATCCTGAAGTAAAAGACATATTATACATATTATACACAGCAGACATACCAACATCTACCAACAGCAAAATACTGACATTTGCAGACGACACGGCTATACTAGTCAGGCACACTAATCCAGAAACAGCAGTTACATTACTACAAGAGCATATCACAAAAATAGAAAAATGGCTACAAGATAAACAAGTAAAAGCAAACCCCAGTAAATGCAACCATATTACATTTACACTAAGAAAACAGAAACCACCAAATATCCATATAATACCACCATATAAATACCACCAAATATATGAATGGCACGCACATAAGACGAACAAGGTAAGTTAAATACCTAGGACTCCACTTAGACACACAACTTACATGGAAGAAACATACTAAATCAATTATAGACAAAATACAGATAAAAAGAAGACAAATGTACTGGTTAACAAGTCGAAATTCTAAACTCGGCATAGAAAATAAATTAAAAATATACAAAATGATAATAAAACCAATTTGGACGTATGGGATACCACTATGCGGGCAACAGCAATGAGTCACATAAATAAACTAGAGTCGCTACAATCGAAAATACTGAGAAGAATAGTGAACGTCCTATGGTATGTCAGAAACGAGGATATACGCAAAGACTTAAAAATACCAACGATCAAAGAAGAAATTGGAAAGGTACGCGAAAAAATACAAGGAAAGAACGGCAACACATCCAAACCAACTGACTGCTGAAGCGAGCAAAACTGTCATAGAAAGAAGACTAAAAAGAAAACACCCCACTGACCTCACTAAAGAAATAAAATGGTCAAACTCGAAGATGGTATCCCGCTGGGGTTAGCCATCCACATGTTATTTAATAATTAAGTTAGAAAAATTTACCAAATGTCCAGCTGGACAAATTGTAAACTACAAATTAAATAATAAAAAAAAAACTATTTCTTGGCTTTCAATTTTGCTGGATTTCGTCTCAGCAAAGAAAAAGGAAGCTTAATGTTTCAGAAAAATATCGAGTATAAAATGGAAAGGAGAAATCGTGTGTTTCGATAACTTTCTCCTATATTGCTTGAGTTTAAGATAGTTTTTAACGTTTGGGTTTATTGGATTTTCTCACCATTCGCAAGTCACACGATGAAACCACCGCGTTTATTACATCCTGATTTATTACACCTCGTGTCTAAAGTCTCGCGTCCTATCCACTTTCTTTCAGCCCTCCGTTCTTCGTTCACAGGCTCTCCTCGACCCGCGAATCGAGATTGGAGCACGTGTTTGTCGGATGCTCGAGTTGCAGAAGCTGTCGTGGCGACAGCTTGGGGGTAGAGGGTCGGAGGCGGTAGCGAGTGGAGTAAGACAATGCCGGTGTATCCGAGGCGAGGAAATGAGATTTATATTAATTTCAACAGCCGTCGCGCTAGAACAGCCGACGTCGACGACGCTCGTTTCCCCCTCCCTGTCTTTCGAAACCTGTCAGCTTTATCCTATCGTCGTTCGCGTACACGTTCGTACCAAATGTACATATTATGTAGCAATACAGCTGAGAAAATAGTAAATCGTAAGACACCATAATTTCTTGATACACTACAATTTAATTTAAAGAGCTGCAACCAGTTGTTTATGTAGAATATTTCATCGGATTAATACGTTCACTTCAATTTATTCATTCGTTCGTTTTATTAGGTTGTCCGAAAAGTTTCTTTTGTTTTATGAGGAAATAATAGATGCACGACGTTTTTTGTTTTACATTACTTTGTCTGTGACATTTCACAGATTTGGTGTCACGTTTGTATGAATCAAAAATTCTAAGATCCTTAATAGATGCACCTTGGTATGTTACCAATGAGACAATACATCGCGACCTTAAGATACCTACAGTTAAAGAAGAAATATCCCAATTCAGTAATAGATATAACATAAGAATTAACAACCACCAAAACCCACTAGTTACTCAACTACTTGACACGACGGATCAGATCCGCAGGCTAAAAAGACATTACCCTCTAGATTTAACACTAGAACTACCGATAGTTAACACGAAGCTATTTCTACCAAAGCCAATCAAGATGACTGATCTTTAAAAAATACGTAATAATAGAATATTCTTTTATTTATTGATTTATTATTTTTTTACAGAAGCAATTCCACGTTATGTAGTACATTTTTGGTATTTTCAATCCATCTGAGACCATGATCCCTAAACGAGGGTTGATATATTTATAAAATTGTAGAACCAGTCGTTTTCACTGATGTGGTATTTCTAGTGTTAGCATCTAGCGATCTAGCGATCGATCCGGAATTTTCCCGATAACTGATATCATCATATCGAATGATACGCGGTAAAAATTTAAAAAACGTGTGGCAAGTTGTACAAAACGAGGAAACTGGTTAATTGGGGTTCGATAAACAGATTGCAGGACCCTTTTACACTTTGACAAGTACAAGTCATTTTGATTGGCATTGGTACAAGTAGCCTTAATACAAAATTATTTTCATTTTGAATACATAAAAAAGAAAAGAAAATTCATTATATTATTCCTTTAGTTATCGTTGCGAATGTTATTACATCATTGTGGAAAAGAAATTTAATATGAAGTAAGAATTTTAAAATAAAATTGTAAAACTAGTCAATTTGACTTGTGTGGCAATTCTAGTGTTAAACATTAGATTCAGCTAGAATCAAACATACGATAATCATTTATTATTCGCGTTATGGTACTACGCCAGAATAATATAATTCTCAACGAGAATTGATCGTAAAGTACTTCCAAATATAAAAAAAAAGTTTGTATGAAAGTGCACTGTTGTAAAAAACACGTTTGCAAAAGAAAAACACTTTTCCGACAACCTAATACTTATATATAATTTCATATGTAACTATGGCTACTTGTAAGTTAATTAATATGACCAGATTCGATGAGTAGTTGACAGAGATGAAGAGAGAGAAGGGAAATTGTGATGGAACGAGAATAAATAATGAGAGCCTTAATTTTAAAGAAAATGTATTACACGCGTATGAAGATGAGAAGACACAAACAGCAGCTTCATTTCTTGTTATTTTCAACGATTATCGATGGATTATTTAGAAATTCAAAAGATAGAGAAATTGTAAGCATCCGAAGAGAGTGTAAAGAGACAATACGAATTTTTAAAATAAAAAAAGATAAACAAAAGATCGCCTGGCAGATGATAAAAGAAGTATTCTCGTTTAATTTGATAAAGTAACGCTATTTCGCCTAGATGATCATTCAACATGGATCGTTCAAAGTATAAAACGCTTTTCCTATCTCTTCTTTCAACATTTTCATAGCGCGCGACGAGCGTATCGAGAAATCGAATGGCTGGAAAGTTTGCAAAGCTGTGAATCGAAAACTAGAACGTGGCTTCCCCGTTTATCCTCCGTCGAGAATTAAAGGGGAGCTCGTTTCCACGAAATCATTGCCGCGTTTCCGATACACTTCAACGCAGGAAATTGCTGTTTCCGGAAGCATATCGTCACTGTGCTTGGTCGTTTGACGCGAATAGCTGTCGTTGAATAAAAACAGTATCACCATGATACGCGTGGTTAACAGTAACTCGTTTTCCTTACGGAACAACGTGATTTGTGAAAACGCGACTGAACGATGCGACGTATAAAAATGGTAACGCAGGATAAACTGCACGATGTTACTACTATATCGCCCTTTACATATCGCAACACTCTTAAAGTGATGCAGCTCGAAAAATGTACGTGAAAAAAGTTATAGAAACATTCCTCCATCAATGAATGAATAAGTACATGCATCTTTTTATTTTTGTAAATTTATAGATAAATTTGATTAACAAAACAGCGTGCTGTTATATTTGGGAACAGTCATTTGCATTTTCACGTTACGATTTGACGAAATCGGAGAAAGCTTCCGGAAGCTCTAGTTAGAAGATTTTACAATTTGATGAATATTTAATCAAACATATGATTGTATATACAGTGAGAATCGTTTTATTATTGAATTAATGTTCTATTATTAAATAATCAGTCTGCAAGTTATTAATTAACTCAATAATTCCTATAGCATTTCTTGCACACGAAACACGAAAGAAAATTGATGAATACTGCGTAATATTACGTGATAAAGGAAATAGGAAACAGGTTTATGTATCTTGTCGGGTGATAAATAACCGCGTAATTAATTAACGTGTGCTCTTTCAAACGAATTTTAGCTGACGTTGTGGCAAATCCACTGTGTATAATAATCGAGAATCGACGCTTTCGTGCCGCGCATAGTTCGCGGATAATTGATACGCCGTCAAGTTTCCTGGTGGCATTATGTATTCGCGCGTTCGCCAGCTAGAAACCCCATTTTCGGCCCAAGTTAATTACACACCGACCGACTGCTCCTGGAATTTATCGAAAATTAGTCCTTCCACTGGCGTACGATACGACTTAGTCCCGTGTTCAAGCTGCCATGCCGCGATCTCGTTGATCGAGCCACGATAATGACTCTGCAGATTGCACCTTTATCACAGGAAAAATGATTTCCAGGTTGAAATGTGGGTGCTGGACGTGAACGTTTATTAAATAGCAGATCGATGCGTGTGATGTATTTCGAGTAAAAGTTTCATGGTAGTAACGTGTAGCTTCGCAATCTTTTTCAATGATCAAATTCCCTTTGCGTTAGTCTAGATCGAATGGAAATCATTAGCTTACAGATTTGAGAGTTCAAACTTGTAAATTTTAGAGATTGAAATTTCCAAAATTCAGAAATATCAGCGATACAAATTTCAGAAGATGAAGTATTTAAATTTCCATCGTTGCAAAATTCAAAAATCCCAATTTTTCCAATTTTAATGCTATCTAAATGCTTGTCTGATCTCTTAAAGTATCATTAATGTTTGTGAACACCATTATTTATAATAATGTAATGGGTCCCACTTCAAGGAAAACTCCACATCTTCTCTAATGTTTAGTTTTCTTAGTTCTCGAGGCCATTGAGTATTGTTTAACACTACATTAATTTCAAAGGCCTGTCACCCTCATAGTCTTTTCTAGGAACGTGCCTTGCACAGATGCTGCAGTGGAGAACAGACAGGCCAGTTTTTCGTAATTATATAAATACCCATAGGCTCATGGCTTCTCAGCTCCTTTGTAAAGTAACGCGGATCTCGACTAGCATACACATTGTACTTATATAAACTTACTTAATCCCAGGGGTCGTGGTTTGAGTTCCAAGGGTCTTTGAAAAAACAGGGTCGAAAAATCCTGAACAGCGCGATGGCGCTTGTCTTAATCGATTGCGAAGAGAAACAAGCGGCGCAATAGCACTCGTATTTGTTATTTTTATGAAACACATCTATGTAATGTTGCAATATTTTTGGAAATCAGGCGATCGATTCCTGAAACTCAAGAATCGATTTTCTAAGTCTTCTTCCGTATCTCCTAAAAACTCTGCTTCTAATCTCTCTTCTCTTTCTCCTTCTAACTCTTAACTTGCTTTTCTTCTTCGTCGTTCAATCTTCGCTTCTTAAAATCCTGTTTTATCCTCTCTCCTAAGTCCCAGTCCTTTCTATTTATATTGTTCGACCGACTCCCAGTAAACACAGAGAAAATCAAATCATCGATTGTTGTTCTAAATTCTACAGAATTTACATCTATATTATGCGTATTATTAGTTTATAAATATTTCAAGCTTCGTTCAATCAAAATTATTGAGAAGATAACAATGAAATACAAAATACCGTCAGTCGTGCGTAGCGTTCAAATGTACTGGGACATCGACACAAAATTTAAACAGCGCGATCGTGCTGTTTGTGACAAACAGTTAAATATATTTCTATTATATATTCATCCACGTATTTCCTCTCTCTATTCCGAGGTAAAACCTCAACAATTAAGCACTCTGGCTTGTACGTTTCCAAATTTCTTTCACACTTCAATTTCATACTTCAATACTATTGAGATATGTATAATTTTGTGTGCTAGATTAGATTGGCCGCGAAGTAGTGACACACGTATGTGAATATGAGTTTCCGGAAGTATATGTGTGCGCAGCGTCTCGAAAAATAGATGAATGTAACTGTTCCGTTAGCAGTGTAATATGGAAGATGATGAGACAAAGAAAGTGCTGAGACGCGTGCAAATGTGTATCGACGAAGATCCTAGAAATCGTTTATTAAATAAATCTAAAACTATTTTAACATGAATTCTAAATGTTACCTCAGTATTCCTTTACTTCTATTTCGGTAATTAAGATCCACAATTCTCAACAAATACAAATAAAAGGAATAGCGGAGTCTCGTCGCAGTGGAAATAAAATTTCAAAGTTTGTTTCGGTGTAACGCACGTATAATAAATTCATTGAAGATTGTACGCGATATTTGATGCTTACGTCAACTACTGTGTATGTCTCGAGTCGTGTAAATAACAGGTTCACGCTGGTCAAGGCGCTTAAAACTCTCGAATTCGAGCAGGTCGACTAACCCGAAGGAGATCTTTTCCTTGCTTTTTTCTCGAGCCGACCAGGTGACTCGCCGCGTCGTGCCGTGCTGAACTTCGTCATCGCAAACACGATAATCAGAGCGGAGGATGATCAAAGCGGACGGTGCTCGCGTTGAGAAGGGAGAGGAGACGTTGCCGGCGACCTCGGAGGCTTAATTTTTCACGCAAAAAGCGCGCCGTGTGGCGAAATCTCTAGGGGAACTGAGGGGACGTTACATTGTAACGCTTCTCGCGCGACAGCCCTTTCGCGCGAAATGTCCCCATTTCCTCTTGGAATCTTTGTTCCGTCGACGGAACAGCCTTGTCAGCGAACTGGGACGACCAACGAGCCGACGTTGCTTGCTCTTTGCTTCCATTATTATTGTAGTTACATTCGCGATGTAACGAACTGGTGAATCGAAGCATCGAAACACGGTTCGAATCGACGTGATAATTTTTCAATGAGTAAACGAACGTATTCGAATATCTCTAAAAACGTAATGGCAGCTTCTGCCGATCGAATCGATTTATCCTAAACTCCTATTATTCCATTCGCAAATGAAAAATAATAACTGGCAAGGAAAATCGACGAGTTGTCGACTGTGTGAACTCCGATTATACAAACTATTTGCCCTCCTACAAATCCAAACAAATGAATTTCTATAATATATATATATCATTGTATTAGACATTTTTAACACTTTGATTGCCACGTTGGTTATTGACCGGCCACAGATTCTCCTGTGACGCCACGGTGGTTATTGGTGACCAGAGCGCTTGAACTTCTTACAGTTGTAAAAATTGAATGATAATTGACTGTTAGGGGATTTTATCTATAACCGATAAATAGAAGATACTTTGAAATAAAAAATATCCCACTGAACAATTAAACATTTTTATTAGAACATCGATAAACAAAATGAGAACAAATTTTCCATCTAACTGTGCACTGTGTATGCATCCACATCTTTGAGGGGCAATCTACGAATATTATTATAAACACAGCTTAGAAAATAATCGTAAATGCTGCTTTATAATCATATAATTGAAGTTAGAAGTGTGCAGATAGCTTGCTATTGTATATAGAACGAGCAAATGCTGTTTACTAATATCTTCTACGCGTTTCAACAATATATTCTGCACGTTTTGCTTGCGACGAAATAACGAATGCGAATGGTTAGTTGAAATAAACGAAGCCTCGTTATAATATGTCGCTATCAACTGTTATCAAGGCGCCACGGTGGTCACCCGTGACCACCAATAAGATAAACGGTCCATTGGGGAAGAATGTTGTCTTACATCATCAATTTATTATTACTTTGTCATTATATGTTTTGAAGAATAAAAATACTGCCGTGGTGTCCTGAGAGAAACATGTGATTTCAGCGTGGCAGTCAAAATGGTAATCGATTCCAGCGTGTCGTTATATCGTAGATAAAATGCTACACCGAGGCTGTCAGTGGAAATACTTAGGTGACAACGTGCCGATACAATCGAACGACGTCCATCTTACAGACAAAACAGAAACAAAACGACGAACCTGGCTAACCGTGCTTTGTTCGTCTCTCGTTTCGAGGCGCAGCTACGTTGTCGTCGTTCGTTTTCCCTTGTCCGTGTTCCGCCTCTTTTTCACCTCGGAAACCGCGATTCCGTCAGCGGCGCGACGCCCGATTTAATTCCAACCGTGCGAGGGATTAAACGGACACCCGGGAAAAATCACGGAGCTGCTATTGCCGCTGCTGCTGCTGCTTCATGCACAGGCTGGCTTTACGAACTTCGCCCGGCCCTTCTCTCCAATAACTTGCGCGCTAGGTAGACAAATGGAACGTGAAATTCCGCTTACGGAGATTAAACGAGTGCGTTCCCGGAATATTGAGATTCGTCGAGCGAATTGCAAAAATGTTTGCAAGTTCAACCGTTTAATTAACCCCTCGCGGTTTAACCCTTCGCTTTCATTCGCGTTATCGTCTCCCAATACTCCAGATTTCTGGAATTTCACGTAGAAACAAGTATCGAAATAGGTTTCGACCTGAAAGAGGCGACCTGAATTTCAGATACGATTCGTGTTAGAATTGTAGACAACGAAGGCTACTCGAGTGTAACATCAATTCAATTTCGAGCAACGTCGTCGTGAAATTATCGGCGAAATGGGACACGAAGAGGACAAACGTATCTTTCAACATCCTTCTTATATAGGATTGTCCGAAAAGTTTCTTTCATTTCATGAGGAAATAATAGACGCATGTTTTTGTTTTATATTATTTTGTCGAATGATCCACTTTATTCATTTGGTTTCAATGGTTCATTTGGTTTGATTTGGTTTTACGTTTGTGCGAAGGTGCACTGTTGTAAACAACACATTTGCGAAAGAAAGACACTTTTCGGACAACTTAATATAATATGTGCGATATATTTCTACTACTTCGCAATGTAGTCTAATTCGCCCAATTCGTAGGCTATCAATTTGATTACCAATTTTTCGTAAACCGATAACAAGTAGCAATTTGTAAAATGCTTGCAGCGTCTCACAATCTCTTAGCCAAACCTCTAACCATTCATCGTGCAACCTTTTTTAATCGTTTGTCGCTTTAAAGAAGAAAGCAAGAAGGTGTCAGAGAAGATCGTTGACAATAGATACCACCGACAGAAGATAGCTTCGAGAGTGTGCAAATTCTCGAGACGTCTGCCACCCTTTAAGGAGTCCGTAAACGTCGATAAATACATAATGAAATGGAAGCTGCACGAGGGCCGTCATTCGAATTACTTATTCACGACACCTGTTACATAACGAAGTAAGAGAGTCGGCCAGCAGTAAACAAGGATTTCTTTAATTAAGCAACCGGACGGATGTTCCTTCGGTGCCTGTTTCTTCCGGTTCCCTCGGCAGACAGGCGAGACTTTATCTACTACCCTCTGTCGTCCTCCTTCTCTCCTCTTTCGACTCCTCAACCCCTCAACCTTCGCCTCTTGTTGTTCGGCACAGGCAAAGCCCGGATAAGGGACGCTGCGAGTTATTTACGTACGGCTGTATTTGGAAGTACAACAGGGATGACGCGGGACAGTGGAAAGGGGTTGAAAGAGGTTGGAAGGAGGACCAGTCGCCTGAACAAAACACAGACTCGTCCCATGTGGGTTCCGTTAATTAACCGAGTCTACCGAGTTCTATTCCTCGCGTTATACGACGTCCAAATAAAATATATAAGAGAACATAAAGTGATTCGTTGCGAGAAAATAAGAAGGAAATGTCTCGTGTAACTAGGACAGGACTGTAATTCTATGGAAATAAAAGATGGGAGAGAATTTTGTTTGATGGAATTAAATGGTCTTGAACGTAGCACGATCAGGCTTCGTTAGATTCAATAGAATCTAGGAATTTCCCTCGTCTGAATGAGGAATAGTAGGTCGACTGTGGAACTTGCATTCGCGAGGAAGTTCAGGGACGCGTGGACGTGAGACGTGTGGAGAACGCACCGTTGACATCAAGAAGATGGATCGCCTAACATAAATTCACTGCCCACCTTGCGTGTAATCTTCCCGAGATCGTAAACAGGGTTGGTCGATGCATTTGCATATTAATATGTCGAAGTGGTTGGCTGACGTGTCAAGAATACTCTTATTCCACTTGCAAACGTAAACATCGCGAAAAGGAAAAATGTAAAAAATTGAAGATTAAGAATGTAAAAGATTGAAAATATCAAACAAAAGCTAAACCAATTTTACGCTTCACTAACACAGTAACATTCTCTTGTTTTATTTTCGAAGGTAAAAAAAATCACCAAAGAAGAAATTAGGAAACTTGAACAATTT
Organism: Bombus pascuorum; assembly: GCF_905332965.1. Lineage (NCBI taxonomy): Eukaryota > Metazoa > Arthropoda > Insecta > Hymenoptera > Apidae > Bombus > Bombus pascuorum. Next base: position 13,121,342 of record NC_083489.1, on the reverse strand, counting down.
TTTTTTAATTAAACGAGACGTAAAAACGATTTTAAGTATGGAGAAGGAAACGAAAAAAAGAATAGAAGAATAGAAGAAAAGAAGGAAAAGAATCGAGCTAACGAACAAATTGGAAATAAAGCGAGTGGCTCAGGCGAAAGAATGTTGCAATTTCGATCGCGTGAGACAACAGAATCGGTGAAGAAGCTGTTCCATTCGTTACGTTGATTACGTTCTTTCGAGCAAACTCTAATTTGCATCCGCGAGACGGTTCCCCTTATTTAAATCCGCCTCGCCGCTTCGACGAACTCGATTCAATTCGTAAAGACAACGAACGCCTCCTTTCCCTTTCCTCGCCTCTTCGCTTTCTTTTTTTCTTTCTCCTTTTTTCGTCGTCGAGTTCACCGCCACTCTAAAAGATTAATCGTAGCTACTTGAAGCATTTGTACGTCCGTTTCCTTCTTCTTCTTTTTTTCTTTTTTTTTTTTTTTTTTTTTTGTTATAACTTGGCAACTTTTGACGGCTGTCGTTTAAATCGATGGAAGTACTTGGCGAAGAACGCTTCGCTTCTGAGAATATCATTGCGATCGACTCGATACATTTCGTGAAATTAATATCCAGTTATTTTGTGATACTTAATAACAGATTTGTCTGGCTCTAATCTACGTTCAATTTGACATCAGAAGTTTTCTATAGTTTGAACTCGTTGTCAGCATGATGAACGATTCTAAAATCTCAACTCATTGTCAGCATGATAAATTTTCTGCATCCATTTCGATGTCAACTCGCAAGTTCAAAACGATATTTCAAATGATCATTTATGTTCTTACGATTAGATTGAAAGTGACATTACAGTGACAGAAGAATGACAATTTAACGTTACAAATTTTCTGCCAGTATTTCAGTTCCAATTCAAAAGTTCGTTACACATCTCGCAAGACAATTGATATTCTCTGGAAGTAGACCGGCAAACGGCGACGTAATTCACCTAAATACTTTCCTACTCTCCTTGATACCAGCCATTCCATAAATTTTCTTAATACCGTTCAAGAAGAATAAATAAATTAAAAAAAATGCCTTGAAAAATACGACATAAACAAATTAGTCTGCTAATCGTCCATCATCGTCCTAAAATTAATTAAACCAAGGGGGGTCTACTTTGATAAAAGACAAAAAAGATCGGATTATAAAGGATCATAATCTATCTTCATTTTGTAACTTCCTTTAATCCTTGCTTAATTCTTCCAAACTCTTCCTATTTTCATCGCGAATTTCACCGAATCGTCAATCACCTAATTTTCCACTTATCGATTCTCTTGAGATTATCTGATAGAGGAACACGTGAATAAATTTGTAATAGCAAAATATATTGAAGTAAGTACAAGTACAGGCACAGGTATAGTGATGCTGATGCAGATCCTCACTCTAGTAGTATTACGTTACGATAGAATATGATAAGGAGCAGGTTGATACATTTATAGCAAAGGACATTAGCAGGAAAATTAATCTTGGTGTGTAACTCTGGCTGAAAGTTACCAAAAACAGCAATAAAAATCTTCTTATGGTTTTTTGGTGAGGTTGACTGATAGAGGAACGAGTGGATGAATTTGTAATAGAAAACTATATTGAAATAAGTATAGATAGAAGTACAAGTACAAGTATAGTGTATGCTGATCCAGATTCTCATTCTTACAGTGTTACAATACAATAGAAAAAAGATAGGGAGAACGTTCATATATTTATAGTAAAGGACATTACCAAAAAGTTAACTTTAGTGTGTAGCTCTAGCTGAAGGCTACAAGAGACAGCAATAAAAATCTACTTCTAGTTCTATTGTTTCTAGACCTTGTAACCCAAAACAAAATTTATATTCAACGACACAATAATATGGACCTCTTCTTATTTTCAATTTTTTTCACTAAATTTTATTCTCTTCGTAACAGCAGTCTCCAGGTCACGGATATACAAAAGAAAAAGAAGTAGAGTTTTTCTTGAAGTAATTACTTCAACACTCTTTTGTCTCTAGACTTTGTAACGCAAAACAACATTCATATTCAACAACACAATAATATGGACCTCTCCCTTTTTAATTCTTTCTGCTTCACCAAATTCTATTTTCTTCGTAACAGCGGTGTCCAGGTCGCGAGTATAGAAAAGGAAAAAGATGTAGAGTTTTCCTAGAAGTAATTACTTGAACAGATTCCAAAAAAAAAAAGAATATATTCGCTCCGAACCTTGCTCTCAAGTTATTCCACATTTTCCTCATTCATTTGGCCGGAAAAACTGCTCCATCCCGGTGGAAACCACGGTAAGAAAGAAGCTACAGGAAACGAAGTAGCCTGGGTCAATTCTGAGGCAAACAAGGAGAAAACGGTCGGTAATTACATTCGAAATTCTTCTCCATCGAGCGTTCTTAAAAGTTTGCCGTCTTCTGGCAAACTGCGTCGGAAACGGCGGAGTTGGGAATAATGCAAAAGTACGCCGGAGGAAGAAGGGTCGTGAACGGGGCAGAGGGCGGAGGAAATGCAGCTTGACGGAACGTTCTAGAGCCACGTTTTAACGGCGAAGTTTGCAGGGGACAGTGTGCTGTGACTTCTTAAAAGCAACGCCAGAAGCAACGTCCCTCTCAGAGGGGACGGCCACTTTAATTCTTACGTTCGTCAGTCTGGTTTTTCACCGGCGACGCGTCGTTTGCATCGCGACGCAACGCCACGCGATTCGCGTTTCAACGTCCAAAGCGGCCCGGCGAGAACGATAAAGTAAACCGGGACGCTGGCTGTTGAGAAATAAAAGACGAGAGGATCAACGTAGAAACTGTGAGAAGACTCGTTTTTACGGATTTATATTGCGAGAATTTATCGCCTGGTTGGAATTTTTATCGAGAAGAGTTATTTGTTTCTATAATATGGCAATAAATGAAAGGAAGAAAAAATCAGACTGGAAATCGTGGAAAGACTTCGATTTTTATGGTTTTGAATTTATTTGTTCTTATTGCAAGATTCTATTGCCTGGCTGGATTTTTAATCGACAAGAGATGTCCGTTTCTGTATTAGACTCGCGTTTTAACGTCCGAAACGAGCCGACTAGAACGATAAAGCAAACCGGGACGCTGGCAGCTGAGAAATAAAAAAGAGAAAATCAACGTGGAAACAGTGAGAAGACTTTAATTTTTATGGATTTTTCTTCTTTTTCTTTTTTTGTTTCTCTCCTTTTTTTGCTGTTCGTGTTGCAAGAATTTATTGCGTGACTGGGATTTTAATCGAAAAGCATTGTTTGTTTCTACGTAGTTTCTGCAGGCGTGTGTGTACAGCAAACAAATAACGACTTGTTTGTTAACGCGAAAATAATAAATTGATTATGAGCTCTTGAAGCTGAAAGTTTTTAAGAAGAAACTCGTGAGAAAAGATTTGGTTTTAATGCAGTTTTGTGTGCGCGTGAAAACTAAGTAAAGAACGAGTTTCGTTTAGAAAATATTTTCCGAACACGCGAGAAGAAGTCAGAAAATTTTCACGTTCTATCGTCTCTTCGGTATATAATTTTGCAACGTTATAAGACCAGAGCAAAGTATTAAACTCGTGTATAAATAGACGTTAATTGAGATTCTACCTTTCAACCCTCGTGTTCAAAATTTTGCTAACGTTTAAAAACACACGAACAAGAACTTTTGTAAATTTTACTAAACAATTACAAAGTTGATTATGAAGTTCTCTAGGAAATGACAATTATTTCAGTTTTTGATACAATAGAAGGCGGAAATAGAGAAATGATAATTATGTTACGTGTTAATACGATCTGAATCCATTGTGAATTAATGTCTCATTTGTATATAAATTAAATAATCTGTGTGAATAGATTCACATCATCAAGCACGGGTATTCATACTTTCGCATAATGAAAGTCTGAATTAATTTAATGGTACATTGGTGGTAGGTTTATATCGACAGAGTTAACACTTCGAAATGTGGAAATAGGGGCACGTAATAATATTCAATGTACCATTAAATGTATTCGACAAACCAATTTAATATTTATTATTAGTTCATTTGTTATACTTGATTCAGAAATACATTATCAACTATCATTTATCTATTTCTGCCTTCTATCGTATGAAAAATAAATTCATTATCGTTTCCTTTATATTTCAGATTCTTATTGTAACTTCTTAATAAAGTTATATTTTTTTAAATTTTATATTTATTTCACATTTTTGTCTCACGTCCACTCATAGAATATTGGCAAAATTTACGTGGAAATTTATAGGCACGTAATGCCGTTTCCACATAACTTGAAGTATTTTCATATAAAAATTGTACAATGTATCTATATTTGTGTATATATATATATATATATATATATATATATATTGTATAAAAATGTATTCTAAATGCTTTATTAAGTCGCGATATATCGATTTCGTACAATAGATAATAAATATCGAAAGAACTAAACACAGAAATAGAGATCACCTGTGCCGTCTGACCATATAATTGCTCATTCTACTTGCTCGTATCCTACAGACAGATTAATCGGACAAAACTTAATTAAATCTTGAAATTCTTAATTATCGGACAAATATTCTAACAAGTTGAGCTATCGAAGCTTCATCGGACTTTCTACTACACTCTAGTAATTTAATAATTATCATTATCTCAGTTAGTGTATTAAACTTTATGTTGCATCCTGTCAAATATAAATAATTACATCGATCATAGGACTTCTCTGTTGCAATCTCTATCACTTTCTATCAAAAAACATCCACATGGTTCACGTATCAATAATCTTTATGCTGTTATGTATCGATAATCATATAACAAAATAAACCAAACAATGTTATAATCCTTTTTAAAGGAAAATCGTCTGACGAGATACGGATGGAAATAGAAAACCTAGAAATAAATCTGTCGATTAATTTCACTTGAATTCACGCTTAAAATCACGATTACGCGGCTAGCTAACAGATTCCTCCTCTGTGAGCCTTAACGCACGCTACGACCTTCCGTAGTGGCACAATGGCCCTCGCCAACGATCGATCTTCAATCGTCGCCACATGGTTTCCAGCGTGTCGAACGCTTGTGTTCTCGCTTCCACGTTTCCATGGAAGAATCGAGGAAATGCAATAAGGAGCGCGAGAATCGAAGAACAATAAGGGATGACAGAAGCGCGGAAACGAAGAAATAGAAGCGGACGGGACGCAGCGCTCGAGGCACGTATTGCCCCTTTAGAGTTTGCGGCTGTGGATATACGTCGACCGAGCGAAAGCCACCTCTTAAAGGCTGCCATCCTCCTCCTCCTCATCTACAGTTCTGTACAAAAGTCTCTTAGGTCACCTACAGTTTCCCATTGATCTCATAATAGCAAGCAATTGATTTTTAGAAAACATTCACATTGTTATACGTAGGAATTAAATTTAGGCGTTCATCGTCATAAATATATTATAGTATCGTAAACAATTATAATTAGTTTATTAATGATAAATGGATTAAACAGATGTTAATTAGACAGAAAACATGAACTAATTGCAACAATGTATAATAATTAAAACAACTAGACAATCAATTAACAACTCTCGTCAACACAGATTCAACTCTCTCAACAACGCTAACGACACTATCAACGTAATCCGCACTCTCTGGCTTCTCAACTCATACTACTGTTAATTCGTTTATCGTCCCTTAGCAACCCCTTGTCTTTTGTCTTGGCCTCATGTCTCTTGTTTTAGCCCTATCACGCACATGCTCAGCAACCGCTTGTTTATAATTAGCACCTCAGCAACGGCTTTTTTATAATTCGCACGACACCCCCAGGCCCCTCGTCCACGATACTACAATATTAGAAACACTTTAGACGAATAAGATTTTAAATTACGAATGTTACGAAACACACACTGGGGAGTCAGTTAAGACGCTGAAAGCCGAAATATTTTCGGAACTGTTAATTGTATCGAACAATGTGAAAGATTTGAGAAAGGAGTTGAATGATTTCGATGTTGTTGTTTAATGTAATTGCTACTTTTGCAAATGGAAGCGTACAGGATACTTGAAAGTCATACGGAATGATTTTGAGAACAAGTCGCGAGGAAGCAAGTGAAAGAATGTGAATAAATTGTTCAAGCAACTAAAAATGTAAAGGAACGTTCACACATAAGATGAGTTTATGTAAAACGAGTTTATGAGAAAATTATCTGACAACATCTCTCACAGACAATTCTAATTCTCTGTTTGAAACATCAATACGATATTGAAATATCTTAGCCATTTTGTAGGTAGCCCAAGACTTTTGCCCAGCACTGTATCCATCCATCTACTGTACATGAAATTCTGCCGAAGAGATGCGCAATAAAGCGGAAAGGGAACAGACTAACCCCTCGTTTCGCAGTAGAGCTTAAACCAAAAACATAATCAAATCTTGTCGAGAGCTACCGCGGTGCAAAGTTACTAATTGCTTAATTTCCCTCGACTTGCTCACCCGAGCTACTCTTTCTTCCTCCTCTGATCTTTGTCGCTTCTATGGTTCCCTTTGTCCGATACGTTGCTGCCTTTGATCCTTCTGTCACTCTCCTTCCCCACCCCTTTGTATTTTCCTCTTTATTTATACCGGCTTCCCCTTCTGTCTTGTCTCTCGTCGACGAGAACACTCCTCTATCTGCCAGCTACCACCCTTCGATTCTCTTGCTTACTTTCTTGTCCCTCGCTATTCACCCTCTTCTTTATTACTTTCGTACGGCATTCCTGGTCTTTGACCTCGTTCATCGTGGTTGGCCACGAGTCCTACGTATTAGGCTGCGGATATCTACGCAAATTCATATTTCTAGCTCATTGCTAGTAAAATTGATCGATCGTGCCATTGTATTTGTACAGAATTGTGGATTTTAGTGGGTGAAATAAGTATATAGGAATACTTACATTACACGTAGAAATGATATTAAAATGGTTTCATATTTATTTAATATGTGATTTACAAGATACTCTTAGCAGTCTTCTTTTTATTATTTAATTTGCACTTTACAATTCGTCCAGATGGACATTTGGTAAATTTTTCTAACTTAATTGCTAAGTAACATTTGGATGGCTAACCCCAGCGAGATACCATCTTCGAGTTTGACTATTTTATTTCTTTAGTGAGGTCAGTGGGGTGTTTTCTGTGATGTAAATGGAATAATATAGTAAATTTTATTTATTTTTTTGTACTTATTCAAAATCAAAATAATTTTGTATCATGGCTACTTGTATCAATGCCAGTCAAAATGAATGGTACTCATCAAAGTGTAAAAGGCTGCTAAAATCTATTTACCGAACCCGAATTAACCAGTTTCCTCGTTTTGTACAACTTCTCACGCGTTTTTAGAATTTTTATACACGCGTGCCATTCAATACGATAGTATCAGTTATCAGATAAATTCCGGATCGATCATGATACTAATAGTAGAACTACCATACCAGTTAAAATGACTGGTTGTACAATTTTATAAATGTACCAATTCTCATTTAAAGATGATGGTCCCAGATGGTCTAATAATACCAAAAGTGTACTACATAACATGGAATATTTTTTCAAGACCTGTCATCTTGACTGGTTTTGGTAGAAATAGTTTCGTCTCAAGTAGTAGCTTCAATGTTTGTATCTTCCAGTTTGTCTACTTTATTTCTTTACTGAGGTCACCGGGGTGTTTTCTCTTTAGTCTTCTTTTTATGAGAGTTCCGCTCGTTTCAGCAGCCAGCTGGCTTCGATGTGTTGCCATTCTTTTCTTCTATTTTTTTGCGTATTTGCCGATTTCTTCTTTGACCATTGGTATTCTTAGGTCTTTGTGTATATCCTCGTTTCTGGCATACCATGGGGCGTTCGCTATTCTTCTGAATATCTTCGATTGTAGCGACTCTAGTTTATTCATTGCATTCTTTTTATCTCACCATCTTTCCATCAACATGCGCACGGAACAGCTGCATTCTTCTATTCTACGAGACGCTGCTCACGTACATACTCCCACACACTCATACTCATATTTGTGTATCTCTACTACACGGCTAATCCGATGTATCACACAAAATTACATATATCTCAATAGTATTAATGGTAATAATTACACGTTTAATGGTAAATTGTTAATAAGCAAAGGAATTCCGTGAGTTCATCTATCGTGAACGATAACAAATTATAAAGTAAATTTAAAAGATTATATTTACGACATCGTCGATTTTCTCTATTTTTCGATTTATGGCGTTGATCGATACATTGCTTCTGAACCGCTCGCATGTATCGTGCGTGATTCATTAATGTCCATTAGTATAACGTAATTACTCTCAGACTATTTGTTTTTTATTTCATTCGACGAAGTCGATTTCGATCTCGTCAAATGAAATCAAAATTGCAACAAAAATTGACGTCTGTTCCGCAAATAAACCGGGTATTTCGCGCGAGTGTTATCGCATTCGCGATGAAGGTAAAGGGATGAAACGTGTATTTATCCATCGGCGTTCGAGCAGAGTAGCGAAAAATTGGTGAGAAATGAAATGAAAGCAACTCGAAGAGTAAGAAATAACACTGGATGACAACGGAGCAGGAGATTCTCCTCCTCCAGTGCAACTTTTCACCTCCGTCATCCTGGAAAGAAACACTCGATGCTGCTTTTCTTTCGCGTGCAAGAGAAATGCTACGCTGTAATTTTTGGACAGATAATAATAAAAAGAGTAATAATGAAAATGTTGATGTAACGTGCGAATCAGACGAGTGGAATTATGGCTTCTGTTATCGAAATGGTTGCGAAATTTTACAAAAGCAGAGCTACCGAATTTCGTAAATAAAATATTATTTACTCATAAAAAATATAACTTGGAAAACACGAAGCTGGCACCCGGCTGGGGGTAGCCACCCACACGCTATATTTATTTTATTTTATTTTTTTATTTACCAATGAGATATAACACTTTACCAAATGTCCTTCAGGACAAATTGTAAAAACCAAAATAAAATTAAAAAAAAATATCATTTATTTATACAATCTGCGATGTATAAACAATGTTCACGAAACAGATGTTCCGGAGAGGAAGTTCTTTTGTAATAATTCTTCCCATTGTTGGAATACAACGATATTTCACGCATAGGCATAAGTACCCTTACACAAGCACCCGCACAGGCATTTGAACAGGACACTTACACAGGTCATACTCGTTACTGTATAGAGAGTGGGGTTCAAAAGTATTTAAGGGATCATGGGTCACTACCTAGTCTAGTCTGAGAGTAACTGGCCAACAATCAACAATTCTTGTACACGTTGTTAATTATATCACTCGCTTATATACATTTGGTTCTGTAGTTCTGTTTAATAAACATCACTGAATATTATTTCAACATAAGCATAGTGTCTTCCACAGATTATTAATCTTAACTTCAAGATTAAATTTTAACATCCATTGTAATCGAAAGAAAAACCCATAACTTGCTGCAATTGCGTGGATCACTGCGTACAACAAAAACGAGCAGAATTAAAAATAAAAATATGCGACGGAGAAACTGAAAAAGTACGCGCGCCCAATTTGACGCGATGAAAACCTTTGATCTTTGTTGTGCTCGCAATTTCGTCTGCAACGTTTCTCACATTAAGACCACCTTCGCGTGGCGTTAAGCTTCGTTCTACTCGAGACGAGGACGTCGTCGCCGCCATCATCCTTTCACATCAGATTATGGTTGTTGACGTTTCACTCGAGCCAGAAGCCAAACCTTCGTGCTCGTTCTTCCATTTTAAACTCGTCATCCTCGTCTAACCTAATCTCGTCTTGTTGTTCGATTCAACCACTAAAATGTTTTACACCCAATGGACCCAAGTTCGGCCTTCTCGATGCTCTTAGCGCTGCAAACCAACCCGAAATAACTTCGTTACACAGTTACCATTACGCCAACTTTTGCAATTGCATTTCACGCGCGGTGGGATTAATTCGATTCGAAAATTATTTCCCCCGCGATCGTTACGTTGTATCGGATCGTACGTCGCTTACTCGTTCGAACGGCAGCAACTATTTCTAGAATTCTGAGATATTTTCGTCAACTGAGGCTTTCTTGCGTGTAACCCTTTAACGTATGAAACGTGGACACAGTCAGTCAATCGTCTTTGTACCAATAAGCAACCACGTTTTTATAAAATCATCAAATTTACTTCCTTTCACATCTGAGTTTTGCATCGCTTATCGTATTAAAAACGTAAGATATAACGTTAGAATTGCAAGAAAATACTTATCTTTTTATATCGATAACATAGTAATTTAAATAAATCTGCCATAGCCAAGAAACATTTTTGTGAAAAAGTTCGTGAATTTTTCATCACTCAAATTTTAGAATTTTTTTTAGAAAATAATTAAAGGATTAAGTTTGTTGCTGAGATTATTATAAATGACAGGAAGTCGATATATTTTGCACTTATAGCTACGAGTTGATTTCATGTAGAAGATGTAATATGCTGTTCGAATGGTCTCACATGTTCCCTGTAACATCTTCTCCCAGTAACAACGAAAAGCGAAGTAGCACTTGTTCCAATTCTATAAACTACTCGGAATATGTATAAAAAGTCTATGATATTGCGAAAGAGTTCAAGAATCAATTTCAGAGCATTTTCCTAATATCCTTTGCTTCCATTCTGCCCGAGTAGCCCGCGCTTACACGAATAACTTTGATCTTTCTTTCTTTCGATTCTTCTTTATGAACCTACGTCAGTTCTTTCTCGTCAAACCTTCGTATATTAAACCGAGGACACAGACGTAACGTGAATATAATATAGACTTCAAATAAAGAACAGGAAAAAGGGGGGAGGGGTGAGAAAATATCATAAGATCGCAGCGAGGAATACAGAAACGTGATTTTTCTATAGAAAACAAAAAATGCGGAGAATCGTAGGAAATCGCCATGGCAAAATCTATTTATAAGAAACGAAAGCATAAAAAGGAAAGAAAGGGAAGGAAAACAATTCGGTTAACACTTTGACTGCCACGGTGGTCATTGGTGACCGGAGCGCTTGAACTTCTTACGATTGTAAAAATTGAATGAAAATTAACAATTAGGGTATTTTGAATATAATCGATAAATAGAAGATACTTTGAAATAAAAAGCGCCCCATTGAACAATTAAACATTTTTATTAGAACATCGATAAAAAAAAATGAGAACAAATCTTGCATCCAACGGTGCACTGTGTTTGCATTCACATCTTTGAGGGCAATCTACGAATATTATTATAAACACAGCTTAGAAAATAATCGTAAATGCTGCTTTATAATCGTATAATTGAAGTTAGAAGTGTGTACATACCTTGCTATTGTATATAGAACGAGCAAATACCGTTTACTAATATCTTCTACACGTTTCAAAAATATATTCTGCACGTTTTGCTTGCGACGAAATAACGAATGCTAATGGTTTGTTGAAATAAACGAAGCCTCATTATAATATGTCGCTATCAACTGTTAGCAAGGCGTCACGGTGGTCACCCGTGACCACCAATAAGATAAACTGCCCATTGGGGAAGAATGTTGTCTTACATCATCGATTTATTATAAATTGCCATTATATGCTTTGAAGAATAAAAATGCACCCATGGCATCCTGAACGAAACATGTGGTTTCGGCGTGGCAGTGAAAGTGTTAAAAGCCTATGAAAATTACTAAAGAGCTCGAGAAATATTAATATGAAAAATCGATATTATCGTATTACATAGTTTGATAAGCAAGTAAGAAATAACAATAGCAACCGACGCAATAAATTTTTATTTTCCAGCTTCTCTAAACCCTCGTCTATTTTTATCCGATTACTAATCCTTTCCAAAAACAAATACTCGGCTCAAACAGAATGTTAAAACTGCAACAGGCACCGAACAAAACTCACGCAGAAGCGTAAAGATCAATAAAATCGCACGAATAAACGTGCGACACTTTCCATCGAACATTGACAAGCTGCTCGAACAATTATTTAAATATTCACCGCGTGCAATAATTTTCTATAATTTTTCGTCTGACGAAAGAGAACTTGCCATTCTACGTTAATATTTATGTTCAAATTCAACTTTCCAAATACTAAACTAGGCGTGTTCCGACTTTAAAACTAGGCTTCCTGAAATCCAAATGAAAAATCCGCCGACACGGAACGTGTCGAAGAATCCTCGCGCCGTTTCACGGTGTGGGAAGTGACAGATGGCCCGGTTCGTGCGATTCATCGGAGCGCAGGATCGATGACGTTTGAAGAACCGAGGCGCGCCGCGTGTCTGTCATTATAAATCGACGGCTGGGATGCCCGATGAAAATTATGACGCGGCCATCAATCGACGTACGCGCGCCTCTTTGTCCACGTTTCTCCGTATGCGACCCATTAATCTTCCAAGGCTTTGGTCGCCATAGAAAATTTCACTCATTGCCACGGTTAGGCACGAAAGACGTGTAAATGACAAGAGATGGTTCCAGATGATAGGATTTAATCGCTGTTGTGATTAGCACGTTGCTTGTGTGCGTGCGTGGATTTTCAGTGAATTTACTTTTAAGGCATACAGTAGCGGATAAATGAAAGTTTAACGTACACTGTGAATTTTAGTAACTTTTACACTAAACATTTGTTTACCATACTGCTGTTTGTCGTTTATTCTCTGCTGTATGCCATATTTATTCCTTGCTCTTATTAAATACAAATTCATTCTGTAAAATTATAATATCTTTTTATATTTATTTTTATATTTATCGTTTTTATCTGCCACTGTATGCGAATATCAATTAGCAAGATAATATTCTAAATAGTTTGAAACGTATATCAAAATTATAGGAGTCGCTGTTTCATTTAAAGTAGGAGGTGATATAAAGTGTCGTAATGGAATGAGAATATATGGCAACCACAATTCAACGATTATACACTAACTTTGACAATAAATTCTCTATCAAATGTAGTGGTACGTATCTAAATAGAAATACCAAAATTTTATATACGTAAGATACTACTGTATAAGCATAAAGTATAAACTCGTGGTAACGATAAACTGTCTCGATATGAAGCAAATGAAACAATGAAAATTTCCATTTGTTATCCGATAGAGAGCAATTATTGATCGAAATGTTGCTTGAATAAATTTATTGAATAAAATTCTAAAATTATTCAAAAAAACATTCAAAAATAAAATTCAATAAATTGAGATGAAAAATAATTCGCTTAATATTCCTATTACCTGAAATGGTAACGCCCAATTTAATCATCAATTTAAATAATAATAACTCGGTATTGAATTTCTTGAGCAAATTACTATGTCCAAAACAGCTCCAGTAAAATACACATAAAAGCTTAAATATAGCATATACCATTAAATATACCGTAAAGCCAGAGGTTGGTCCGAATTACATTAGGCCAAGTCGAGGTTTGGGCGGAGACAACATAAATTACAGATGGTTTCAGACTTTCGTACAATCCTCTACGTCTCCTTCAAATTTTAATAGTAAACCGCGGATTTTTATGCAATTATGGAAGATTGAAAGACGCAAGAATTCATAAAATTCGCAAAAAATAGAAAACAGATATACAAAAACATATATTGGGTTGGCAAGTAAGTGGCTGCGGATTTTGTCATTGGACGGTATTGACAAAATCCGCAATCGCTTAATTGCCAACTCAATAAAATATTCCAAGTATAGTACAGTCTTTATAATGTTTAACAGGCAAATAAAGTTTCTACGCATCCCTTTCAACGTATCCATGGGAATAACAACAAAATCCACAGTCTATTTGTTTAACTTTTATGATGCGCGCGAGTAGAGTGGAAGCAAAAGTATTCGCCAAAATAAATCGGCGTTTCACACCAGCGAAAAATTCCCAACAAACGTTGAAGCGGATCGTTTGAATCGCGTAAACGGATACAGAACGAGGTTTCGTGCGCGGCAGGAGAGTCCGGAGACCTCGGTACGTTGACTGGAAAGTTTATGGAGATGCAGGTCGCGGCAAAGCGAGATTGGAATTCTTCTGTCCGCTGGGATCCTCGTGCATTGCGAGACTTGGCTGGTGCAAAAGTGGAAAGCCCGCGTAGCTGCGTACCATCGTCCGTAGCAGAGTTCGAAACTGTGAAATCTGTAGCGGCGAAAGAGTCGCAATAGGGAAAGCTCTCGCGCCACGCCAGTTACACTGGACCGCAAGTTAGAAACTAATAAACTCGGCGACCATAAAGCTCTCGCCGGCTTATGCAAGCCCATTCTACCCACGAGAAATTGCAAATCCTGCATAAACCACAGCGGGATAGAAACACCGAAAATCCCAGGCTGGTTACGCCAATTTGCCAGCTTCGTTTCTACGGTCCATCTGCTCAAATATACTCGTGAAATTTACGTTTTTGTATAATAAAGCGTAATTTGAATTAGCCGAGGAATTTAGTGTTTCTATTGGCGTTGGTATATGTGTGATTAGTACATGTATTTGTTTGTCTATATGGACGATCGAGCTTATATTCAAATATGACGCTCTCGGGATATTGTTTGTTCGTGGATTTTGTCCTTTCTCCTGTTGTCTGGCTAAGAAAACTTTCTTGTATTTTTCGATAAACTTGTGAGTTTACTTAAATCCACGTGTAGTGTATAACACTGTCAAATGTGAAGAACAAGTACGCGTGATAAATCTGAACGATCTATAAATCGAAAGGATTTCTCAAGGAGAAAATACATTTTCGAGAAACTAATCTGCTTAAGAAAATGACAGTATACGGTATATCGATGGTATACGTAGTAGCATAATTCCAAAAATCGAAAAACAACCACAACAAATTTCAACGAATTTGGTCAGCAGTTTTAAAACACAGCTAAATTTTTTTTTTTTTTTTAATTTTATTTTGGTTATTTTACAATTTGTCCTTATGGACATTTGGTAAAGTGTTATATCTTGTTGGTGAAGAAAAAAAAAATAAAAATAAAAAATAAATATAGCATGTGGGCGGCTACCCCCAGCGGGGTGACAGCTTCGTTTTTTCTAAGTTATATCTTTTATGAAAACACAGCTAAATGCAGCAACTCGGATCTTTACAATAGCACAAAAAGAAAAGTAATCTTCCGAAAGAATAGTCTACTTAAAAAGACAATATCACGCTACGTATCATCGTAGAAAATGAAAAATAACCCTAATAAATCTTTAAAGCGAGGTATCGCGAAGCACACAAACTGTATAATTCGCGGAACTCTGCAGAAAGAAGAAATTTCCAGAGGAATAATCCGTTTAAGTCGAAAGACACTATGGTTCCCATTTGTCTGAGAAAACATGAAAAAGCGTAACACGAAGGATCCCTGGCATTCTCCCCGTTTCGTTTCCCTGGTTCTCGGGATCCAGAGCAAGAACATCAGACAACGTCGACGAAGAGACAGACACGGGACTGGGAACCGCAATGGCCGACAAATTCCCGTGTACAAAACGCAGGAGGCAACAGCTTTCGAGGTCTGTCGTTTCCAAAGCAAACCGTTCAGACGCCCTTTTTTCGAACGACGAGGTGGATTGACGCCGGAGGAACGAAAGCGATCGATCTGTGGAACGACGACGGTGCCAATGAATCGTTCGAATGCGAAACGAGACCTCCTATCGCTGCTGGACACGAGAAGGGAAGCCTGTAGAGGACCATCCTGAAGGATATCTTGTTCGATCGCGATAAAACGCTTCTTTCTTGTCCTTTTTTACTTCTTCCGCTTCCTCTTCTTCCTTTTTTGATGATTTAACAAATGGTCCATGGTAGGAAAAAAGGACATTCGTGCTTCGGAAAAACCTTTGCCCTGACGTTTTGGAAGAGCAGAATGGTAAAGCTTTGAAATGATGGAATTTTCTAGGGGACGAATGAAATAGTTCTCGGGAGATCTTTTTCCTTCCTCGTACGACCTGAAATATAACGTTTAGGCGGAAGCTATCTCAGCATCTTAGAAAACAAGTTGATCGACTCCGCTTTTTCCGAGGCTATCAGTTTTACGTTATACAGATCCCATATCGTTACGGTATTCAACGTTACAACAGTGAAATCTTGTTCTCATCAAATTGTATTTTGTGTTTGAATTTTACGATCGTTTACGTCAGAGTTTCGAGTAGAAATTATAAAGCAGAAGTTGTAACTATCGCTTTTTATCGATGCTCGTAATATTCCTAAACGACGCTTACATATTTATCAGTTAGAATATTTCCACTTTTATTTAACTTCCATCGAATCGCAAGGATCAAAGAATCGAAGACGGCGATTCTCGCTTCTTCTTCGCGACCTTACGAAAGAAATGGAAGAAGTACCTTCAGACAGATAACTGGACGACAGTGTTAAAAGACATTTTTGAATCGCCCTCGAATCCCAAGGATTTCCTTCTTTCTTCTCGTTCCTTTGTTCGGGTAGAAGGCACGACTACTTAAGAGACAAATATTCGAGCAATAACCAGTTGGTGGAAAAGTTCCAACGATGTCGTCGGAATTTTGAAAAAGAAAAAGGCGGAGAAGGAGGAGGAACGAGAGATCGTTTCTGTGTCTCTTTAAAAGAGGGCAGAACTTCCGAGGCAGTCCTTCGAAAGACAAATTCTTTCGCGCTTGAAAAAGTTCCGGTCGTTCAGGGAACAAGGGATGGAAACGGAGAAACGACTGTAACTGCAACTTCATCCCTGTGGCGCTCCTCAGATCAAGGTGTAACAGGTGAGCCGTCAGAATTCCAGCGGACGTTTCTCGACATGTTGACCCACGCGCCTTTTCTCCTTTCTAACCGTCCAAGAGACAAACTTCCGCATCCGATATGGTACCGTGAACAGTAGTATTCGAGAATTTCTGCAATTCCTTCATGAATATATTACGCGTTATCCGAATGACATAACCCTTTATGAATATAGGATGCGTAATACGAAACATCTCGAAATTGTATTAGCAGTGTTACGATACTGGATTACCATAGTTATACTAGGGAAGTTTGAAACAAATCTAAAACTACGTATGGAAATTACAAGATATTTGCCACGAATGTGTATTTCGTAGAGATAACAGAAATATTTATACGATCGATTATGTGTTATGCTACTAGACATCGATATTAAGGTATTTGTTATACGTTCAAAATGACTGTTCATGCTGTATACTAATTTTGTACTGAATATGCAATCAAGTTTGCAATCAATATCTTGTCACTTGCATATGAATTTTCAGATTGCTTTCAAATCTGCCAAATACCATCGTACCAATCGTGTTTCATTATAAATCTGCTGAAATTTTTTTTATTATTTAATTTCTACTTTACAATTTGTCCAGCTGGACATTTGGTCAATTTCTCTAACTTAATTGCTAAATAACATTTGAATGGCTAACCCCAGCGGGATACCATCTTCGAGTTTGACTATTTTATTTCTTTAGTGAGGTCAGTGGGGTGTTTTCTTTTTTTTATTATTTAATTTCTACTTTACAATTTGTCCAGCTGGACATTTGGTCAATTTCTCTAACTTAATTGCTAAATAACATTTGAATGACTGACCTCAGCGGGATATCATCTTCGAGTTTGACTATTTTACTTTTTTGGTCAGGTTAGTAGGGTGTTTTCTTTTTTTATTATATAATTTGTACTTTACAATTTGTCCAGCTGGACATTTGGTCAATTTCTCTAACTTAATTGATAAATAACATTTGAATGGCTAACCCCAGCGGGATACCATCTTCGAGTTTGACTATTTTACTTTTTTGGTCAGATTAGTAGGGTGTTTTCTTTTTTTATTATATAATTTGTACTTTACAATTTGTCCAGCTGGACATTTGGTCAATTTCTCTAACTTAATTGCTAAATAACATTTGAATGGCTGACCTCAGCAGGATACCATCTTCGAGTTTGACTATTTTACTTTTTTGGTCAGGTTAGTAGGGTGTTTTCTTTTTTTATTATATAATTTGTACTTTACAATTTGTCCAGCTGGACATTTGGTAAATTTTTCTAAGTTAATTGCTAAATAACATTTGAATGGCTAACCCCAGCGGGATACCATCTTCGAGTTTGACTATTTTATTTCTTTAATCAGGTCAGTAGGGTGTTTTCTTTTTTTATTATATAATTTGTACTTTACAATTTGTCCAACTGGACAGTTGGTCAATTTTTCTAAGTTAATTGCTAAGTAACATTTGGATGGCTAACCCTAGCGGGATACCATCCTCGAGTTTAACTATTTTATTTCTTTAATGAGGTCAGTGGGGTGTTCTTTTTTTTTTTTTTTTTTTTTTTTAGATGTGCTGCCGTTCTTTCCTTGTATCAGGTTGTCCGAAAAATTTCTTTCGTTTTATAAGGAAATGTTTTCTGTTTAATATTAGTTTATCGAATTATGCACGAACATAATAATAGAAATATAACGAAATGGGTCATACCTAATTCGATAAAATAATATAAAACAGAAATTGTTATTCATCAATTATTATCTTATAAAACGAAAGAAACTTTTCGGACAACCTAATATATCTGCTGAAATTTCAACATGTTTTTATATATAACACGCGCGACATTACACATACCTAAACATTTTCTCTGCTAAATATTCAAATATTCTCGGAAGCCACTGTATCTTAGGTTTTTCTACGAACAATGCTAGTTTCTCGAATGCTTTTCTTACTTTTCTCTTAACAGCCGTTAAAGCATAACGAGAAATAAATGGGCGGTCGGAGTGGACGATTACTGCGAATGACTAAATACAAAGATACGTTTCAAGATGACTCGCGTAGCCCTACAGTTTTCATTGCTTAATCCTCCTTGGTTTGACTTTTTACGAGTCCTTCGAGAGCCTTCCTAGCAAAATGAAGGTTTCTGGAAAGCGGTCGAGATAAGTCGCTTATGTAATTGGCCGCAACGAGGACAATTTTTGCGGGTTACGCATCACACGGGCCAACGCCACCGTACGAATTAAGTGAAATGGCTAGGAAAGTTTCGTTTGCTCGATGTTAATGCGCGCCTTTAGGGCCGCTTTCCACGGTGTACGTCAGACTCTGATAACGTGGATTACCTGGGGATAGAGGGAATTCGAGGTTGGTCGTAACGCGTTCGAATTTCACTTTGAAGCCTTTGCGCTTTATATTCTTTGTACTTTGTCCTTTATATTCGCGTCTTTATATTCCACAGTATTCTTACTCTCTAACTCCTTTCCAACATTTCTTTGCGATCGTTGAATTTTATTTCCGATGATTAGATTGTGGATTTCAATGGAAATTTATATCTTCGTGCATTTAAATGAGTAGAATTTAAACAATTAAAAGAGTAGAATCTAAACGAAGACATCCGATATTGATAACTGATAAAATATATTGCTATTCTTTGAATATTTTATACGTTTTCGCAGATCGTGTGCATTCTTCTTTCGAATTTCAATTTTCAAGCCCTTGCGTTGCCGCTTTCCTGTCTCCGTATTCTACGAATTTTTTCAACTTTTATCACTTTTAGCGTCTTTCGCAAGTACAACGGCGAATAAAGAAAAAGTTTTAATTTCATATACTATGAATTTTAGTAACTTTTATGGTAAAAGTTTCTTACCATTGTTGGTAACAGTGGTATTATATGTTGCACGCATTAAATACAAATTTATTTTATGAATTTAGACTGCCCTTTTATACTTCTCAGCCTCTGTCCGCACTGTACTATATACCTTCGCTAAATATTTAGTAACTTCTACGTGCACATATTTGCGGAAGTGCGTCAGACTTTACCAATATAACCATAACAGTCTCGTTTCATTTTCATCGGTTTAATGAGAATTTCAGAATGTTTCGTACGAAACACACGATATATTCATAAAACGTTTCTGTATCTGTTTCAATATTTTCCGCAACAACTGTACGTCGTCCTAATCTGCGTACCAAGGGGATCGACTACTTTCCTTCTTTTCCTTCTTTCGCAACCAACTCTCCTTTTTCTCGTCTTCTCTTTAGTTTCTCTCTCCTTTGTCTCGTCTCTGCCCGCTTTTTTCTACCGGTTGTTATAGCTATACTTACTAAAAAGGCCACACGACGATCCGCCTTTCGTTTCATCGCGAAAGAAACAAACGAAACTGCAGGAAATCGCCTTTGCCGCGATGGTCCTTCTTTTCCTTTTCTGTGTCCTTTCCTCTTCGTCTTCTTTTATCGCTTCTGTTCGTACCATCTTCTTTCGCTGGTTCAGACTAGACAATTTCTGCGCCGCTCGCCCCAATTCGTTTTCCTCGGAGGATGAAAGGAATGCTTTCCATCCTGGAAAGTGGTCTTGGAAAAAATGGCCTGTTGTGGCCAAAAACAGGTCCTTTTTACTGCATACGTGAGACGAGACGAAGACGAAGGTGCACAGTTTAGAGTTTCTTATCGCATAAATTATTATGGTGCGATTATTAGAAAATATGGGTAGACTAACTGTTCCATTAAATTCCTAAAAAGAAAGTGCTTAATCGATCATTCGCGGAGAGACGCGATCGCGAGAAAGCACGTCAACGGGAGTCATAAGTTCCCGTTACGATTATATAATCGACGCCACGAACTGATCGATCTCCTTATTTCTGTTAAGATGATAGGGGGTGGTTCAATTGAGAATACACTGAATTAACACGTATAAATTACAGTTCATTCCAACAACTTTGTAAAAGAGGATAGTTACGCTGATGTGTAGGTACAAGTTAATTAGGTGATTGATCTAAGGGTGGAAACCCGGTGAAGATATGTTGACTATTCTAACGATGAAGAATAAGTGAAGTTCAATCACGATGTTGTGTCGGAGGAAAGCTAGGAATGAGTGTGTCTAGCACACGAAACCATCGGATTTGTTGATGACAATTTTGGTTAGGAAAGTGAGGACAGTACACATTGCTTCTGATTGGATAATAAGAAGATTGGACTAGGAAGGGTCTTAGCCGCCCTTAATGGAAAGTTGCTAGTGGGAAGCATCGTACGTGAGAAAAACTAACTTTCCCGTGTCTTCCCATAGTAAACAATAAATATTATAGTATAGTAAACAATACATAGTAAATATAGTAAACAATAAACGTAAAGGACATTCGAAATAAAAGGTGCTTATTTGGTCTGAAGAACCTTAACTATGAAGATGCCAAGATTTATGGTGGGTCCTTAAGACGGCTGAGGGTACGCAGTAAGGATGTGTGGATATCTGGATGTCATCTTGCCCGCGGTGTGTGGCCTGGTTTACGTAGAGAGTCGGCCGACGCAATAGAAAGTAGCAAGTCGTCCATTGAGTCAATTCGATTGGAAATATTATCTAGACCTGTTAGAGTCTCCGAATCCGCAGAAACTGATGTAAAAACCCCCAGACTTATACTTGAACAATCCAACACATAGAATGAGCAACATTGCTCAATCACTTTGAATATTTCAATTATTTTTGATCCTAAAAAAGAATATCAGAGAAAAGAATTGTCTGTTTCTAAGAAGCAAATATTACAAAGAATCAAACATTGTTCTATCTGAGATTTCAAGGCCGTTGATATTTTCCAAACAAAATTCCGTATTATTTTCATCATATCCCAGCAACTTCTATGTATTCCACGGTCCATGAATCTCTATAATGCTCACTATAATGCTCACTATAATCGCAAAAGGATAGAACGAAAGAAAAATGTACGAGTCACCGGTGAAAACTCGACGGTTAGCCATCTCTTTAACTGTCTGTGACTAGTTGTTCGTAGCAACCACTTGCGGCCGTGCGACTTTCTGCAAACGAGTTTCCAAGTCCCCGCCAGTGGGCAAAGGGAATCGCGAAATTCCACAGGTGCTGCTCGCTGTGGAAACCTCTCCAATTTTTCTCTGCCTTTTTTCACCCTTTTCCATCCCCTTTGTGTTTCCCTATTCCTGCGCTCCTCGATCTCCGCTTCGATGAGATGTCGATGGTGAAAACAGGATTTCTGTTTGACGTTTCAATATCGATCTTTTCCAGTTAAGGAGGGATAATAACGTTGAAGCTTCCAGTCCATGTTTAATCTTCGCAACGAGTGGTACTAGAATTCTTCCAGCTTTTCTGATTTTATCCTTTACAGCACATAGTACTCGTTCTCTTATTATTAGAACACATCTATGAAAATGGCGACTGATATTCCGAACAGATATAAAGGAAGCTGAACTCGATTTCTTCTTTTTTTTTTTTTTCGTCTGACTGAGCTAAATGGTTAAATTAGAACAGACTTAACGACTGCTAACTAGTAGATTAGGACCATTCAAAGCTCCCAACATTTTTCGTTGTTTAACCGTTTGAGTCGCAGGAGTCTTTGAAAAAACAGGGGCGAAAAATGCCCAACAGCGCGATGGCGCTTGTCTTAATCGATTGCAAAGAGAAACAATCGGCGCAATAGCGCTCGTCGTATTTGTTATTTTAATGAAACACATCTATGTAATGTTGTAATATTTTTGGAAATCAGACGATCGATTCGTGAAACTCAAGAATCGATTTTCTAAGTCTTCTTCTGTATCTCCTAAAAACTCTGCTTCTAATCTCTCTTCTCTTTCTCCTTCTAACTCTTAACTTGCTTTTCTTCTTCTTCGTTCAATCTTCGCTTTTTGAAATCCTGTTTTATCCTTTCTCCTAAGTCCCAGTCCTTTCTACTTATATTGTTCGATCGACTCCCAGTAAACACAGAGAAAATCAAATCATCGATTGTTGTTCTAAATTCTACAGAATTTACATCTATATTATGCATATTATTAATTTATAAATATTTCAAGCTTCGTTCAATCAAAATTATTGAGAAGATAACAATGAAATACAAAATACCGTCAGTCGTGCGTAGCGTTCAAATGTACTGGGACATCGACACAAAATTTAAACAGCGCGATCGCGCTGCTTGAGACTCAAACGTTTAAATTAGAACAGACTTAACGACTGTTTCGAAGAAACTGCTGACTAGTAGATTAGGACCATTCAAAGCTCTCAGTATTTTTCATTTCTTGATAAAACTGCACGGATGTGAGCATCTGAGATCAGCACAAATATAATTCACGTAGATTCTACATACTGAAAATACCATAGTATTTAAGTTGAATATATTTTGTTTGAATATGTTTTGTTTATGTTGAATATATAACGATACGTTAAATCGATTAAATGATTGTTACGCGTACATGATCATCTACGTATTTAATAATAATTTGTGTGACGAAGAACAGTTTATTACTCTTTGTTATTATTATTTAGTATTAACAGTCAAGTAGACTGGTTTTAGAATTTTATTTTAAAATTCTTACTTCGTGTTATATTTTTTTCCGCAATGATATAATGACTTTTGCAACGATAACTAAAAGAATAATATAATGAATTTTATTTTCTTTTTTATGTATTCAAACTGAAAATAATTTTGTATCAGGCTACTTGTACCAATGTCAATCAAAATGACTTGTACTTGTCAAAATGTAAAAGGGTCCTGCAATCTGTTTATCGAACCCCAATTAACCAGTTTCCTCGTTCTGTACAACTTCCCACACGTTTTTAAAATTTTTACTGCGTATTATTCGATATGATGATATCAGTTATCAGGAAAATCCCAGATCGATCGCTAGATCGCTAGATGCTAACACTAAAAATATCACACCAGTGAAAATGACTGGTTCTACAATTTTTTAAATGTGTCAACCCTCATTTAGGAATCCCAAATGGATTAATAACTAAAAAGTATACTACATAACGTAGAATTGCTTCTGTAAGAAAGTAATACATCAATAAATATAAAGATATTCTATTGTTACTGTAGTATCGTAAATAATTATGATTTATTTACAATGAATGGATTGTACAGATGTTGATTAAACGGAAAAACGATGGTTGTTTAACGTGAACTAATCACGATAACGTACTATAATTTAGACAACTAAATAGTTAATTTGCAACTCTCGTCACCACGGGTCTAACGCTCTCTCTTACGCAGACCACACTCTCTCGACAACGCTAACAACACTATCTCCACAACGCAACTCGCACTCTCTGATTTTTCGATTCACACTCTCTGGCTTTTTCACTAACACTGACTGTCAATTTGTCTTTCTGCCTTAGCATCCCTTTTGTCCCTTTGTCTTAGCCCCACCACGCACGTGTTCCACAACCTCTCGTGGCCCGGGTCACGTAGGCTTTTCCTACGAAGCTATTCAATTAAAGGACCGACGACACATTGATAGGCCTGTCGGCATCTCGGCTCTCTCCCGACAATGTTTATGGTTTACCCGATATCTCTTAGGCCGTTTGTCCATGATACTACATTACGTATTTTTTAAAGTCATTTTGACTGGTTCCATAAGTTTCACAGGAGACTATAAATAATATTCCAATACCAAACAAAGATTCAGTCAAATATCTGGACATGATTCTATACAGAAGAATGACATGGAAACGGCACATCATAGATAAATCCAAAGAACTGAAAACAATCATTGACAGACGCTCTAACTTAAACATGCAGAGTAAAATAATGCTATACAAAGCCATATTAAAACCTGTTTGGTCCTATGGGATCCAACTATGGGGAACAGCGAGCAACTCCAACATAGGAATTCTCCAACGATTCCAATCAAAAACTCTAAGATCCTTGATAGATATACCTTGGTATGTTACCAACGAAATAATACATCGCGATCTTAAGATACCCACAGTCAAAGAAGAAATAACCAAGTTCAGAAACAGATATAATATAAGAGTTAACAACCACTAAAACCTATTAGTCACCCAATTACTCGACACGACGGATTAGATCCGCAGACTAAAAAGGCAATACCCCTTAGATCGAAGCATTAGATTCAACTAGAATCAAACACACTATAAACTTTTATAATCCAAGTTACAGCACCACGTCAAAATAATTTACTTAAAATTCTGTAGGAGAATTGATCGTAAATAATCTACTAAATAAAAGAAAAAAGAAAAAAAGAATTTTGACTGGTTTTGGTAGAAATAGGTTCGTGTTAACTATCGGTAGTTCTAATACTAAGGCTATAACTAAGTCAGTATTATTTAGTATTAAAATCATAGAAGTGAAATTTTCAATATTGTCTTGATGTATACTGTCCTTATACAAATGATAATATAAATAACAACAGATTCCAGCATCGTTCAGTAAGATAAAAATAAAGAGCGAAAAGATCAAAATTCAGTTCGTCGACTGAGAAGAGCGATCCGTAACACGAACTCAGGGAAAAGCAGCTCGGATCGTGGAAATTCGTCACCGGTGAAATTCAGCGCGCACAGGATACACGCGTTTCACAGACACGCTAAGTGCACCTAAGCAAATGCTTCCCCCTTTTCCCCGTAGAACGTCGCGCGTCGCGTGGTTTACGTTTCGGCTCGTCCGTTTGCATTCCGTTTCGCCGTTGAATATTCCAGCGAAAGAACCGCCCACCCTTCGCTTCTTTCTAGCGTTGAGGTGAAACCGCGCCAGTCTGACACACAGGGGTTGAACATTCGTGGACGGTTTTGAAGGAAGCGAGCAGAGGCGGAAGATGGCAGCAACATCTTCGAAGACGTTTGAGAGGCAACGTGCATAATTCAACTGTAATGCCGTGAGTGCGCGGGAATGTACACTCCGGTGAATTCCATCAAGTCGAAAGTTTCCCAGTGTTATTACTATTTACCCAATTCTCGAGGCACGCCATGGCTCGCGGCGCATCGTTTTATTCGATGATTGACTTCCGAACAATTTGCGAACACCGCGCCGTTTCAAATTGCAGCCTGCAAGTGGACTCGGCTAACGTGTTTGCTTCTCTGCTGCTGAAATGACACGTTCGATGATATTCTCACTAGTGGCAGTTAGTTGCGAGTCCGACTAGTTCTTTGAGCTACTCGTTGGTGCAATATGTCTTTTGAAATTACTACAATTTATCTTAAATCTTTCAAGTTATTTAGGTGCCTTCCTGTAAGTAAAATTTCACTAACAGAAAGGAAAAGAACAAAAGAAAAGCAGAGAAAGATAGAAAAGATATTGAAACGATATTATTTTATATTAGGTTGTCCGAAAAGTTTCTTTCGTTTTATGGGGAAATAATAGACGCACAACGTTTTTCGTTTTATATTATTTTGTCGAATGATCCATTTTATTCTGTTGAGATAAACACCGCGACATTTCAGACTTGGTTTCACGTTTGTATAAAGGTGCGCTGTTGTAAAAAACACGTTTGAGGAGGAAAGACATTTTTCGGACAACCTAATAGAAAAACCGGGAGAAATTTCCAATAGCAAAAAAATGATTCGGCGCTATAGAATTCTGCAACTGCTTCTCCATAAAATTTCATTAACGAGAACAAACGTAAGGAAATAATATAAAAAAGATGCGGATACCTAGCGCTGTTATTCGAAACCAAAATGAAATAATTTATTTTCAAAAGGAAACAAAATTATTCCCATGCAAAACTACTTCCTCAGAAATACATTTCGCTGGAACATTTCGATTACAATCTCGTACAATAGAATTTAAATACAGTTTAAATATCAAACGAGAGAACAACGATATAAAATCGAATCTCCTTAACAAGAAGAAAAAATCAAAGAAAATAGAAACAAAATATCAATATTCCGTTGCGTTGAGCAAAACTAAAAAAAAAAGAACAATTTCCCATATCAACGAAATCATTCCAATATCTCCCTAAATTCTCAATAGCTTCCCCATAAATAGATGTACGAAACATTGCGTTTACGAAACGCGCCCTAGCCGTCTACGTACTTAGCCTCACGTAGCCGTATTAATGGAAGGATAATAACTAAAATGACCGGCGATCTGGACCGATCGAAACAAATCGTGGAAGCATCGAAATGAACATTTGTATGCGGGAAATCGGTCGGCCGTATAATTCAGCGGTAAAGGTTGGTCGCAGCCAGACAGTGGAGTTGCCGTGTGCATGGTCAGCCTGGCTGCATCCGCCGCGAACTTTCCACTATTATCACTATTTGTCCGGCTGGTCCGCTATACGAGCAATAACTTTCCTGTTACTCGGCAGCTGCACGTGACGTACCAACGACTGTTTCTGCCTTCCTAAAGGATCGTCATTCGCCAAGCTCGCCCGACCATTCGCCTTTAATTAGCCGAGCCTTGCTGAAATTCTTTTGAAATCGACCACGGTCGCGCTTAGGATGAAGCTTTCAACTGTATATTTGGAGACCGATGCCTGGCTGTGGAATCTTATATTCTCTTCTGTTAAAAAAGAAAAGGCGTCTTTCTTCTTAAAGAGAGAACGCGTTCTTCGTCTTTTTTCTGTTCTTTGCCCTTTTAGAATTTGTCTTCTTTTCGCGTTTTAACGAGGTAAGTAAAAAGGATGGAAAGTCGAGCCCCTTTGAGACCAGAGGAATACGCTAGCTGACACGGTTTTACTTTTCTTTTGAATATCTTTAAAACCATCCGAGAGTCGTCTATTTACGTGTTTGCGTGTTTCCATCGTTTTATCTATCCGTTAACATATTCTCGGGATCGAGCGAGCGTACAAGAGACGACGAGTATGGTTCTAATTCGTTAAATTGTAAATTATAGTTGTAGTTTAACGGCTGTCGTTCAATATTGTTTACTCGCGTCTGTATTCATCGCGTGATTAATTTCATAGAAACTCCAGTTACTAACACGTAGTCGCAAACAAACGTGATTAGCATTTAACAACGAGATCTCGCGAAATTTGAAATGACGGAACGCAGCAAAATTACATTTCTCAGGTTTATTTCTCGAAATTTTCATGAATCCTGAAGTATTCCGTTACAAATATTTTCCGGATTTGCCATATATCTTGTCATATATACACTTGCGAACAAATAAAAACCCAGTTATAAATATTAAAGGATAATATTGAATCATCAAATACTATTCAACATGCCTAACACTTTCATTACTACGATGGGCCACCAATGATCCACGTTTTGCCTACATTTTTTAGATCGATTAAAATAATGCAAATTTCATCGACTAAAAAGTGTTTAACAATGCGAATGATTCAGACAACTTGGAATATTCGGAAAAAAGGTACACAAATACTATCTTATTTATAAAAACGATATTATCGTAATATTTCGTAAAGTTAATCTACAATGTGATACATTTCAACATACTACAGCCTCTAGGACGAAACATACAAAGTTTGTGTGGCAGTCGACGTGTGATCTCGACAAATCTCGACGACGACGTCAACGACCTTGGTGCCGCTATTATCGCGGCGAATCCTTCAAGAGAGACCCCGATTCGTGTTCCGCAAAATTGCTCGTTCTTTCCTCCGAACAAGCAAAGTTAACTCTGTCGGCAAGTGTGGTAGTGGGCTGAAATGTAACTCACGACTCTTGGCTCTTTGAACGACATCCAAATGTGTACACTAGCTATCTTTCTCTGTGCCTTTACCTGTGGCACGTGATGCGTGAATCAGCAAGATGTCAGGTAACGGGACCGACTTGAAAAGCGGAAACGTAACCGGAGACTATTCAGACGTGTCCAACGCAAATCGTTAATTTAAGAGGAGAGAACTAGTTTGGCTTAAATATTGACTTTCCTTAGTTAACGCGAAGCCTCTGCCTCTCAGCAGTAGTAAGGTCGCGTGTGTATTCAGCCCTGCTTGGACGAGACTCACTGTGCAAAGAGGAGACTAGGCAATGGAGCGAGGGAAACAGGGAACGAGAGAATCAGAGAGAAAGAGAGACAGAGAGAGACGAAGAAAGGTACACCAAAGCATTTTGGATATCTGTACAATGTGTCTGGATGGTTACTGTCGGTTTAAATACGGGTTTATACTACTGATTGCAAGGTATGATGTTTTGCGGTTGAAAAATCTTTGTGGAAAATTTTTTAGAAAATGGAAATTTGTGACCGTCGAGTCGTTTCTCTTAGAATTACAAACCTTGGAATCTTTGGAATCTCCAGGTATACTTATCTCTTGTTAATTTTCTTATTGGTTCGATATCGATATCGAAGACTCGATAATTGTACTCGATAATTATTTTTTCTTCAAAACTACGAAGTTAGGCTAATCATTACTATTAAATATACGTACTATGGACTAATTACTCTTAACTAAATAGTACGTGCCGTTTATAGGTGAACAAGTAGTTTGGGACCGTATGTGGTAGGGCACGTACCAGGAAAGTAAAATGGAACAGTGGCAATCAGACGAGTAATATAGAATCGTGTGTAAGTGGGCAGGCATTGTAACACCGTCTATTGTAACACAACCACAGGTCGTTTACGGTTACACACACATAATAGAACTACGTATAGTTAGGTAGTCCATTGTTGAACAAGTAGAATAGAGGCAGCTATTGTTGTACAAGAGACTGTATACGGTTGAGCAAGTAGAATGTACAACTAAGATATGATCAGTGCTGTACAGCCACCGCAACAATACCTTGCATGATTAAACGTGAATTGGGCCCAATTCTGCAATATTTATACCTCCCTTGGGATGCTACTTGCGTTTATTAACAAGCATTTGTCACTTTAATCCACGTTGATTACCTTGTTGTTAGTAAAACGTTAACAGAAATTAATCTTCGAGAAGAACTAGAAAAAGAAGAAATAAAATAAGATCGAATTTGAAGATATTAAATGTTCATACGAAATATTTTCCATCCACTAAATTACTTCACGCGTTTGTATTATTCCAAAGATCAATTTCTTTATTACTTTAATAAGACGATAATCAATTTTTCTTATTATTTTTACTACTATTATTTTAATAATATAAAATATTTCACACAAACCGCTGCTTTTCTACCAGACGATTCAAACCGACCTTTCTTGCGAAGGAAAGTCATAAAAAATATGACAATTCCTTTACCTATGCTTCTAAATTACAAAAAAAATTAATTCACCATATTGTAGACGTTCCTAACGATAAGAACATCGCTACAATTCAACAGACTATACAGACGTAAACGGACGTACTACGGAAGTCGACTTGAAAGCAACGGTGACAATTACAGAGGACAGTGGAAGAGACCTGTCGCTAGTCAGACTGTCGTCAGTAGAAACACCTCGCCATCTCGGCGATATTGTCGTTACTGCTTAACGCCAGTTGTTGCGACTACTTACGCCGCGTTGCGTTTGTTGCTTCAAGCTAAGCTCTGTTTCTGCAATTAGTACGCTGCGAGGCTGCGAGCACGCGCGTCACGCGCGGTCGCGTTAATTCGTCTGGAACGATTCATTTTACTGCGATGCTTCTCTAGTCGCAGCGTACTCTAACGCGAAATTAATGAAACGCGCTTTAAACATTTCTCGAATTGTTTGTCCAAGGAGAGCAAAAGAGAGAATGAGAAAGAGAGAGAGTGCAAACCGATATAGAAACTGCAAGAGGAAAAGTGGAAACGGGAAACGAAGCAACGAAATTGCGTTTCGCCCGAGTCTCCTTTAATTTCGCGTAATTCTTTTCATGCCGCGACCGTGGTCGTTAACCGCTCTCTTTGTTTCAACGCTGAACATTTCCTTTTCCGCGAGATTACGCGGCGGAATGGAACGGACAAACCGCAACGAATTACCGAAACAGAGAGCTTTCCGAACGGTACACGGTTGCACGCGACAAGCGCTTTAACCTTTCCGCGATTGTAACGACTTACGCAAATACTTGGATGGAAAAGTGGTTGGATCTGGAATGTCAGGGACAATCGTTGAAAGATTTCCTTCGTGGATTTACCACGCGTCGACGTTGAACCGGAAGGATACTGGTTCGCAGTGGTGGATGTCTCGTACTTAAATTTTGAAACGATTCTGAGGTGGATAGGTCGTGATAAGTACTGAAGGAGTACTAGAGTATAATTAACAGTATATTTATTAACAACACTCTCAATGTACACTTTGCGTAGAGCTCGC
Organism: Bombus pascuorum; assembly: GCF_905332965.1. Lineage (NCBI taxonomy): Eukaryota > Metazoa > Arthropoda > Insecta > Hymenoptera > Apidae > Bombus > Bombus pascuorum. The sequence goes on along the minus strand of NC_083489.1, from coordinate 13,090,630 downwards.
GATTGCACTTAGCGCTTCGCGGTTACAAGTTCGATTTCTAGATGATGCGTTACGATAGCGTTTTAGCAGAGTGCGCGGAACGAGTTCAGATGATGATTGCTCAGCATGCGTCGAGGAGCTCTAGTCAACTATCAACTGATTTTCCATCACGATGATGCTGCGGAGGAAAACTATGATGAGGTGTATCTAAGGATACGATTCATCGAAGAAAACCTTCGTTAGGAAAGTAAGGGAAATGGACGTTGCTGTTAATTGATTAATTTCCAAGTTGCTGGTTGAAGAAGGATGCTACCACGCTCGAGAGATAGTTGCTAGCGGGAAGCATCGTACGCGAGGAAAGCAGATTTCCCGTATCTTTCCGTAGTAGGTGATAGATTTAGGACTGTTAAGACAAAGATTATTTGTTCGTTTGAAGAACCGTAGCTAAAGAAATCCTAAGATTTATAGCGGCTCCTTAAGCTAGTTAAAAATATGCTATGAAGATGTTTCGATATCTGGCAATGATCTTGTCCAAAGGATAGGGTCTTTGTGTAGCAAGCCACAGATGTGACACGGAGGTTCAAGCTTTACGCACCTTTCGATAATAGAAGCTTGTGAAAGTTTTGAGATTAGGCTAGTCTATCGTCCTTGTTGAAATGGTCACCACTTCTAAGAAAAATTTTCATCTGGTCATTTAGTTTTCTTAAGTACTGAAGCCATCGACAGCGTATAGACAAAAGATTGGAACGAAGGCAGCTCATAAACGGTAGACAGGCGACGATGGCTTCAGGGTTTTCAGTCATAGGTTAACACTGCTAGCGTGCGGACCTGGGCCAGCTCAATTATATTCCGATTTGTATTTACACTTCTGTATTAAAATATATTTTTTATCTTACAATTTATCCACGCGTTCCTTTGTTCACATACATCTAATAACCTCAACAGTCCTTAAATAAACGTCTGTCGACTATTCAAAGGATAATCCAAGTTGATAAAATTGCGAGAAAATAAATGTTAGTGAATGTTATGGAGTCATTGTTTATTGAAACTGCGCGTTGTGATTCCATGGAATCGCGTGCAAGAACCGTGGAATTACACTGCACGAGAGACATTCCAATAGCAATGAAAAGTAAAACGTGGAAAACGAAGCGTGAAAACTTTGAAGAAACTATAGTACTTGAAGTGATCTCATTTATAGAGAATCGAGAATTACTTCAGTGTCTTTTCGAATAGATCGTTGCAGATACAATAGAAACGAAATGAAGACGCGAAGTTTTCTTGATTGGTCAGCCGTTTTCAAGAAGTCCAACGTCCAACCAATCAGACACCTTAAGGGACCTTTGTCCAAGAAGAAGATCCCTAGATCAGCATCCATAAAAGAAAAGAAGAAGAGAAGAGAGATTTCGGTTCAATCCGCTTTAAAGGAGAATCAGGTTCCTTTAGCTTCTGACGTTTCGCTACAGTCGGCGACGAAACATAAAATCGAACGCTTGCCAAAAATAAGAAGATGCTTTCAGAATATTCAAATTCCAATTTACAGAGAAACTATCGTGTTATCCGAGTGCCAAAATAAATGTGATGTTCCTAAACGTTCGAGTGATTTAAAAAAGCCACTGATAACTTCAGTTTTCAAAATCCGCCGCGTGATTTAAGGATTCGAATCGAGATTCGTACAAGCTCCAATCTTGCGTCATTGAATATTTATTCAAAATTTATTCTAAATACCACAGAAAATACTATTACTACTATTCGTCTCGTTTTCTGCATTTGTACGATAAATATAAAAACAGGACAAATAATATTCGAGTATTGAAAATAAATCAAACGAACGTCACGCGTGCCACTCGCACTTCGGAAAAACAATTTTTGTCAGCTCATTCTCCGATTATTCTCTCGTTTCGCGCTATAGTTTCGTTCGTGTGTGTTCACCGGATGCGAGAACGGGCCGAATTTCACCAAGTTACCGCAATTCCACGTTGCATCTCGCAATTGTTTCCGAGTATGAGAGACACAGAGTCACGTACGATGTCACGCGTGTCTGTAAAACCGCATCCGATTCTCGAGCAGAAACGCTCTCTCTCTCTCTCTCTCTCTCGCTAGAAAGAGAATAATATATTTGGAAGTAATTGGAAAACATCAGCGAAGTTCACTCGTGAGGTACGTACTTTACTATACTTTACAACGTTAAATATACGCGAAGAATCATTAAAATCTTTCCACAAATCTATTCGATATTTGTTTAATTAATTGTTTGTATAATTTTGTCATAATTTTAATAACAATTGTTGAAGTGATCGCCACTTCTAAGAAAACTCTACATCTGGTATTCAGGTTTCTCAAGCACTGAGGCCATCGATAGCGCATAGACAAAAGAATGCGTCGATGACAGACCATAAGCGGTACATGTGCGATGTTGGCTTCAGGGTTCTTTTAGTCTCAGGGTAACATTGCTAGCGTGCGGATCTGGACCAACTTACATTGTATTCCACACTTTGTACTTTAATATTCACAATATATATATACTTACAATACCTTACAATTTACCCACGCGTTTCTTTGATTCCACATACATCAAATAACCTTAACAATAATAAATAATTTTGTATAATTTGTTATAATTTTGTTTGAAAGAAGGCAGTCTGTTTTGAGAAAGATCTCTTTTATCACCGATATAATCATTTAGTTTGTTTTAGGTTTCAAAGTAATCTTCGTTTTTTTCTTCCTCCTTTTACAATAGAAATGTAGTAAATTTGTTCTATAGATACAGCATCCAATGATTTTCAGCTGAGAATGAAAATTGCTTTCCTTACTGTTTCTCGTACCTTGGTTTTCCTGAAGTTCTGTAGCCTGAGATTTTCCGATTACTATTATCACTCTCAAATAATTCCGATCGTTTCGACCATAAGGAAATCGTTGCGCTAATTTCTAACTAAAACCGATGCAAAAGAACTTGAAACCAACAAAACGTTGCATTGCTCAGAAAGATAAAGAAACAAAGTTAAACGAACGTAAAGAGATACGCTTGAAACGCAAACTCTTTTAACCTCGAAACGAAAGAAAGCTTCGTGAAGTTGAAAAAGCTCGGTTGAAATAAAAACAAGTAAATATAGAAGGTGTAGCAGCAACCTTGAGAAACAAAGGACAACATTTAAATTCCCACGTAACGTTGTTATCCTATCCGAGGACAAAGATCTTGAAATCCTTTCGAAAGCAACAACACTCGACCATTCCATTCAGCCACGATGCTTTGTACTTTAAAGCAACAAAAGGTCGTCGGCGAAAAGTATCTTTTCGTGTGTGGATAGTTTGCATGGCGTCTCGCGTGCTACCGCCAACACAGTTCAAATACAATCGCGGCCACCCTGGATTTGTGGAACGTAATAACGCGGTCGCTGGCGCCAGCTTATTCTAATCATCGCAGTCTGCTCGAAATTAAAGTCTACCGTCTAATTAACGCGTCCCGGCCACTGCTGTACGCGGATAATCGCCGCAGAATTGCGAATGGTTAACGTATGCGAATCGTCATGGAAAACGTTCCTTTCCATCGGTCACATGGCAGGAAAATCTGAATTAGATACAATAAGTTACGAAGCTATGTTTCCCTTCCAGAGTGTATTTCCTTTGTTCTTTGGAATTTCATGGCGAATTAGTGGAATTTTTTTGCGTATTAAATTAATTTGTAATAATTTCTTAGGTCGAAAACAAGTCATTTCTGAATTGCGTATATTCTGTTGGTTTTTAGGAATTTTACAGCGAGTTCTGTTAAGATTTTTCGTGTTTGCAGGTAGTTTTCAGCGAGTTGTTACATCGAGTCTCGTCGTTTTTAATTCATATTTATTCTTTGAGTTTGAGGTGGCTTGTATTTCGATCTTTTGATTCGACGAAACAAGGAAGAAAAAGAAGATAAAGGAGAAAGAAATCCACGTGGAAAATGTATTCGTCGAACGTTTTGAAAGCGATAAGAATATTTTTTCGACAAACAGGACCGCGAATTGTGGCGCAGATAACAGCAAATCGAGCGACGTAGGCGGGCAGAATCGAAACGCGCGATCGATGCGCGTAAGTCATTCGAATGGAAAGCTCAGATAGACGAAACAACCGACGAGAAGATAAAGCCACCTTCGAAAGACATTTCATTGACGCGTTTCTGCGCGTTTCCTACCGATACGTCGAGGGTTTCGAGTACGTAACGATCGTTGCACGATCGCTGATAGCCTCGTGTAACGCACGTTCAACGACCCAATTTCGTGGAACGCGATCCATCAAACCGTGTAGGCTGTGTGCAGACGTTCGTGACGAAATATCGAACAGTGGTCGAGGGCGTGGGCGTTGAAATTACAGCCGAGTCACGGTTTTACGATAATCGACAGCTCAATGATACTTCCGTGGTTATTGAAACGATTATGTGAATTTTAATCGTAGGCTGGGGAGGGAAAGGAACGGAAAGTGCTGGATTAACGTGTGCTCGATCATCGTCGATATTTGGCTATTGGATTTAGGAAATTGTCCATGTAATTTTTATATCGTGGATATCAGGTGGACGGTGTTCGTATTTGATCGAATAAAGATGAATTTTTTCTGAGAATTAATTACATATTTAATAATATATTAATCAATATCTCACGATATATATCGTAACATATATCGTAATCTCTTTATCAGCGAAATCGCACTATTGAATTATATATGCTGTTGTACAAGAGTCGATCCACTCATGATCCTCTGTGAATAAATGTTATTCCACTAAATTCGGCTAAATAGGTAGCCGTGTATTTAAAAAAATTGTTAAAGTATGGAGAGAATTCGGACAGGTATTACAAAGTGTTGAGGTTTTGTATCTTGTAATAGAGAGAATAAACGCGTGAATGTATTGGATTGGCAACTAAGTGATTGCTGATTTTCTCATTACCACCTAATGACAAAATCCGCAATCATTTAGTTGCCAACTCAATATATATTCAACAAAAATGTAAATTTCCCGTAAACGCATAGAGATCGGCAATCTACTGACTCGTCTTCCAATTCATTCTCCGATTCTCACGATCTCCCAATTTTCTCTCAACACCATCGAAATAGGGTTAAAGCACACAATCTCTCCACCCTCCGTACGCAAAAAACTGTCGCATGAACAAAAAAGAAAGAAGCGCGGAGATTGACAAATTGTCAAGGCATTCGTCATCTCGGACAGAGAGGAAACGTGAGCGGGGGTTGAAAAAAGAACAATACGAAGCGTGACCAACTGCACTCCGGCAGGATGGTCGAAAGAGAGGCAAGGGATCGTCGAATCACTAACCCCCTGATGACCGTCCGGCGATGGACGGCGAAATGGAAACGCGGTCCGTGATAACCAATGAACACAAGGGGTTTTTGTGCTGGCGCGTGCACCGTGCTGCTCTCTGAAAGCGATTAAAAACTACAAATGCCTCGGCGCGCACGTCGTGACGAGATACACGCGTATCCACGCTGATCATAAATCTATCACGGATGAGCGGGCGTAATTCGAACCGGTCGAAAAATTCCGATTTTACCACGCCGCGTCTCCGTTTCGCGTTCGGATATTTTATTTCGCCATCTGGCTACGTGTACGCGGGATTATACCGCGTACACGCGTTATAACGCCGACGCGACAAAACCTCCCCCGCTAGGCGACGACCGTCCCTGGGCGCAGAAATGACCAACGCTTTGTCCAAAACCCCTTCAGCCACCGACCAGGTATCGTACTTCCGTGCTACGAATTTTACTTCGTTTTATACAGGCTGACTTTGAAATGGTTCTACGTGTGGGAAGGGCGTGATTCGTCACGTGAAACTGAGTATTTAGGACCTTTGCAATGATTCGGTTAACGATTCGTTTTTCGAGAATATGGAATTTGTTCGCAATTAGCACTGGTACTACAACACTAGTCGAAATAACAGTTTTTATATTTTTCCTCGTTCACCGTGGTTGGCCACGAGTCATACGTATTACGCTACAGATAATTATGCAAATTCATATTTCTAGCCCGTTGCTAATAAAATTGATCGATCGTGCCATTGTATTTGTTTAGAATTGTGGATTTTAGTGGGTGAAATAAGTATATAAGAACACTTACATTACACGTAAAAATGATATTAAAATAGTTTCATATTTATTTAATATCTGATTTACAAGATACTCTCAACAGTCTTTTTTTTATTATTTAATTTGCGCTTTACAATTTGTCCAGGTGGACATTTGGTCAATTTTTCTAACTTAATTGCTAAGTAACATTTGGATGGCTAACCCCAGCGGGATACCATCTTCGAGTTTGACTATTTTATTTCTTTGGTCAGGTCAGTAGGGTGTTTTCTTTTTTTATTATATAATTTGTACTTTACAATTTGTCCAGATGGACATTTAATCAATTTTTCTAACTTAATTGCTAAATAACATTTGAATGGCTAACCCCAGCGGGATACCATCTTCGAGTTTGACTATTTTATTTCTTTAGTCAGGTCAGTAGGGTGTTTTCTTTTTTTATTATATAATTTGTACTTTACAATTTGTCCAGATGGACATTTGGTAAATTTTTCTGGCTTTATTCCAAATTAACATGTGGATGGCTACCCCCAGCGGGATACCATCTTCGAGTTTGACTACTTTATTTCTTTAGTGAGGTCAGTGCGGTGTTTTCTGTGATGTAAATGGAATAATATAGTAAATTTTATTTATCTTTTTGTATTTATTCAAAATCAAAATAATATTGTATCGTGGCTACTTGTATCAATGCCAGTCAAAATGAATGGTACTCGTCAAAGTTTAAACGGGTGCCAAAATCTGTTTACCGAACCCGAATTAATCAATTTCCTCGTTTTGTACAACTTCCCACGCGCTTTTACAGTTTTTATACACGCGTATCATTCAATACGACAGTGTCAGTTATCAGGTAAATTGCGGATCGATCATGATGCTAATAGTAGAACTACCATACCAGTTAAAATGGCTGGTTGTACAATTTTGAGATTAGAGATAATGGTCCCAAATGGGCTAATAATATCAAAAAGTGTACTGCATAACATGGAATTCCTTTTGTAAGTAATAAATCAATAAATATAAAAATATTCTATTATTACGCATTTTTTAAAGACCAGTCGTTTTGACTGGTTTTGGTAGAAATAGTTTCGTCTTAAGTAGTAGCTTCAGTGTTAGTTAAAAATAAGTTTGTTGCACGTATACGCGGCAAATTGCAATTACCTACCTATATATGTATTGTATTCTCGCTAGAAAATTTTTGGAAAATTATTACATTTGCGGGAAAATCAGAAAGAGTTATAGATGAATTATGTAACAATAATTTATTTTTATTTATATTTCGTACGATAAAGAAAGATTTTATTCGTAATCGGTATTAATATATTAAGAATGTTTATTGTAATATATTAAGAATTATTGTATAAAATATGTACGCGATTTAAGTCATAACCTACGTTATACAACAGATAATCTCAGATTTCGAGCGTGTATGTTAGTCGTATCACGTTGTCATGTGTTTGAGTGTGTCTTTATTTGAAGAGAAATCCAATGGGAGAAACAAGGATGGTAATCGTAAAAGAATTATTAACGAGAAAGTTTTATGCGGATATATTTCTGTCTTGCTCTAGTACGACAGCGAATACTATCCTTTTGTTCGAAGTAAACTCTAATAAAGAAACAAGTGCGATAGCTGCGAAAGAATCGTTGTACGATTGTTTTAGAGTATGGTAGTTTACGAAGAAAGTTGTACTCTGATAGCAGAAATTGATAGGTGGAACTAAGGGTTGGAGTAACAACTTTTATCAGCTATACCATAGACGTCCATAAGAGTATCTGTATAGTACCAGATAGTAAGCTTCGCGTTTGCAAATAATCGCGTGGCAGAGCTTTCCGCGGCAATTTTCATATTTCGTATTACCACCTCTCAAACTCCAACAAATAGTACCAAGTTTTTCAAACCTTGTATTGATAATTCTACAAAACCATCGGCTCACGTTCCGCCATTAAAAACTCCTGAAAAAGCGAAACGTAAAGAAAACAGAAGAACCGTTCAGTCGAGTGTTTCCCGAAATAAAATGTACAGTTTCGGAAATTCTGCTACACGCCATCGGATTCCTAAAAATCTTGCTGCGATAATCCTCAAAAAACATCGTTGCTGTCTCCGCCATTAAAAAGCAGAAAAAGCGAAACGTAATGAAAACAGAGCAACCCACGTTATTCATACAGCGAAGCTACCCCCGCAGAGAGACTTTAACAGCCAGTCGTCTTTCCATTCGATTATTATTCATCCTGTAGCGGGTAATTTGCATTTTCGCGGTCCGAAAGCTTCTTCGTCTACAACCCTCGGGGCGGAAACGAGCACGACCCCTTGACGTGGGAAGAAGGGAGGGTCATTAGGGAAGATGATTGCGCGGGGGTACGTCCAGACGATTACACGTCGCGTCAGCGTCGCGGACGAGCCGGTAATTGGAAACCGCATTATCCAGTCAATCGTGAACGTCGATGCATTTTTCGCGTAATTCGCGAACCAGTCTCGACCACGTTTGAAACCGGCGCCGCGCTTCCAACCGCTTTTGCACGTGGCATGGCATTTGACGTTTGCACCGACGATGCGCACACGGCCTATTGGTTATTGCTTAACGTTGTTTCACAGGACGGCAGATTCGATGGCCGAGCACTCCCCTGTCCTCTGCCCTCTTTCATCGCGTTTTTCACGAGGCACAGCGCACTTCCCTCCTCGTCCACGACCGAACGTACCGCTTCTTTGCTCGCGATCTGATATATCGTCTGTGATAGTGCGTTTGGGCTTAGCTGGAGCGACCGAGTGCTCGCTCTTCCCATATTTTAGTAAAATTTAAAAACGAAAACGTGCACGAGTTCTCATTCGTCAAATCGATGAATTCCAAGACTTTTTAGACTTTTCGCGTTTCTTGAGGAGTCTCTTTGGTGTTCTTCCTTGAATTCTGTGAGTCGAAGAGATTTGCTTGATAACAGTCGTGTCAATTATAGTTTATTATGTATTATTGAGAATTTTGGATCTTAATAGCCGAAATAATGGTATAGGAACACTAAATTCACACTTAGAATTTATATTAGAATAGTTATGTATTTATTTGATAAACGATTTCAAAGATATTCATCGATCACACTTGCACGCGTCTCACCTTCTTCCATACCCGACTGTTAACCGACTGAACAGTTTACATTCCTTTGTTTTTAAGATACCGCGCACATACATACTTTCACACACTGATATTCACATACAAGTATTACTACTACGCAGCTAACCTAGTCTAACACATAAAATTATACATATTTCAATATATATGTCGGATCATCTTCGGAAAACGGAGCGTATGATGAATCTTGCTGCGAGTTGTCCATAGTTATCTTATACCAGATGATGTTTGTTTATGGGAATGCATTACAAAAGTTAACAAGTGATATCGATGATTGAGTGATCGAGATGTCTATGACGATGAATGTAGGTTCGATAACGAATACACGGTCAACAGGATGACGATTGCTATTGAGAACTCGATGTACGTGTTCACTGGGTTAGTCGAACTTATCGGATTGCCCCCAGTCCAAGTGGATATACTTATATACTCCTCTCTGTATTCCTCAGGTCAATCCCTATTTTTAAGGAGAGTTATTTAATTATTTTATACCTCTGTTAGGTACACGTCCCTCCCGTGATCGTGGCTACGTTCAGTGACCCATTATGTCACTTCGAACCCAAGCCCACTGTCACAAATCTCGGACAATCATAATTGACTCATAACTCATAAACAGCTATTTCTCAGTTTTATTGTTTAAGTACGACTATAATAAAAAGTCTGGACTAAAGTATTGGGGACCTTCCCAAATATTCCGAAAGACAGGCTCCGACGTCCCTTCATCTCCGACATATATAATATAATATTATATATGTAATTATAGTTATTATTCTTGTTGAGCATTGTGGATCGTAATCGGCGAAATAAATAGAAACACTTTCATTGCATGTACAGATGATGATAGAATACTTTTGTATTTATTTAATATGTGATTTAGCACGCGCATATTCACACACACATATATATATGTAAACTCCCTAGAGTTCAGGTGTGATGGAACTCTCTCTGTTTACAGACAGTACGATTTTCTTTGTTTCACGGACAGAGCGACTTTCTTTTGTTTTACGGACAACCATTTTGAGAGACACTCGTTTCTCAAACGGACGGACGGAGAGCAACATTGGAGATAGACAAGATCACAGAAGAAAGAATAATTATTTAAAACATTGAAGATTGACGGAGAAAGATCGGTAGCTGAAGACGTTAAAAATTGATTCTCGATTTTCAGGTAGACATTGCACAGAACTTGTTATTTATTGTTTACAGTTATAGATTGGTATTAATTGTTGTTTACTCCTGTATTTTATTTAAGTATTTTCACAATAAATTCGATTTTCAAGCTTCAGAATCGATCACCTGAATTACCCCGAGATTTACATTTCATATATGAGTATCACTAATCCGGAGTAGCGCAGAAAATTACATATATTTCAATAATTCTTAAAGGAAATAAAGATCCTCACAGGGATTTACTTCACTTTGTCGTAACAATTTCTTCGATTTCTTCACTGTTGCGAAATGAAACATCTCATAGGAAGACTTTCGTAATTCGCGTGTTTAAAAGTTAATATAATTTTTTGATGTACATTTTATTTCCTTTTTTTTATTCTCAATTTCGATTCTTCAGAATCGAACATTAATCGAGAATTAATAAACACATAAAAAGTGGAAATGATCAGACACTCGCATGATTTTATGCACATAATGAGACACTTGATAAAATGTTGCTACACTTCCTTTATCCTTTTCAAACACTGAAAGACCAAGAACGTCATCAACATAATTCTACTTCCGGCAAATGCCTATCAAGCTTTTCCACCTACTCGCTAACGGAAAGTAGCCACGAAGCTTCAGAGCGAAGCGATTACCCGTTTAATTATCAGGATCTTTGCTACTGGCATTTATAATCGCATTTACATGCGCTCGAACCTTGTCCTCAAAGACCAAGAACACTCTTACGCCAACGTGGCGGTAGTTAAGTTTCGAGTTGGCCAAGGTTTATGGACGCAGTTCAAACCTGATCTCGATTCTAGTACGCCATTGTTATGCTAAAGCGGCGCCTGGAGTAAGAGAAGAAAGACAGAAGGACGAGACAAACGGTGAAAAGGTGTGGGTGGGACAAAAAGGTTACGCGTTGCAAAGCGTAGGAAAGCAGGATGTAAAGCGACGGTAAAGAGCTACACGCTTCTGTGGTCACGATATACAAACGTCTCTGGCCGGCTGGCTTTGTTGCCAGTACTATAACCCCGCTGACACTAAAATTCACGCGCGTCTGCCTGCCTGCACCGTCCTACCCAAGAAAATACGCGCAAGAGTTCTACTGTGTACCGCGAATCATTTTCGCTCTGCGTTTTCAATGAAATTTTGGTAGAGTTGGTTGGCTCTTTGGGCGAAGGGTCGTACAAAGGTTCGTCTGCCACGGTTATATTAGAGTGTATTATTAATATAGACATTTTTATTGAGATATGTATAATTTTGTGTGCTAGACATGTAGTAGTGACACACGTATGTGAATACGAGTGTATGGAAGTATGTGTGTGCACACCATCTCGAAAAACAAATGAATGTAACTGTTTCGTTAGTAGTGTAGTATAGAAGATGGTGAGACAAAGAAAGTGCTGAGACGCGTGCAAATGTGTATCGACGAAGATCCTGGAAATCGTTTATTAAATAAATCTAAAACTATTTTAATATGAATTCTAAGTGTAAGCTCAGTGTTCCTTTACTTTTATTTCAGCGATTAAGATCCATACTTCTCAACAATTTTGAAATTCTCAAGCATCTATATGTAGGATTTTATTATTATTTATTTCAAATGGATAAAACAGGAAACGATGGTTATTTAACGTGAACTAAATACAATAATGTGCTATAACTAAGACAACTAAATAGTTAATTTACAACTGATTATGTTGGTATAATTTGAAAGCAATATAAAAGTATATGGATATAAAAGCTACAAAGTATCTCGGGTGATTTTTGATGTAAGTGCCCAAGAAATACTCCCGATGTTCAACAATATAATTTATTTAACAATCAACACTCAACAACCAACAATCAACAATCAACAATCCTCGCTTTTTGACTATGTTTGCTTCGCTGTTACACTTGACCCTTCGCACTTCGCTGTCCAAAACCAAATAAATCTTTGGACAGATTCTTTTCTTTTGTTGCTCCTCGATATCCCCACTATGCACGTACGGAGACACAATAAATCACGAAACCGATAGCTCGCCAGTGATCTCTTCGCGTCGCAGATCGAACGTTCTACGAATTAGGTGAAGAAATTGAACTTTGTATATGAAAATAGAATTTATTATGCAAATCCAACCGTGTGACAGTTCAACGTGTTACAGAATGATTCAAAGTGTTGCAAGAGACTGATTCCAAATGTTTTAACAGACTGGGGCAAGCACTTATTTTGGAGGGTTTTTATAATGTGATTTTAGTCCTTCTGGAGGGATTGTCGTCTGGTGTATCTCAGAGGCGCCTATTCCGTTACTATTTGGTTATTGTTTCGTTGGTTGGCTGCAGTATGCAGGATATCTATCTAGCCTATTCTATTACTGTTTCTGAGCGGGTGGTCTTCTTGAGCGTTTGAGACACACGTTCGTTAGACGTCTACGACGGTTGCCACGTACGCATTCTTCCGAATATTCGGCGGAAGGACCGTAGGGATATCGATGGCACATTAGGCATGTCGACCTTACGCTTTGATGACATTATGCTGTGTCACGAAGCCGTTAGGAAGTTCCGTCGTCGAATCTACTGGAAACGTATATATTTGTCGGATTATCATTACGAATCTTTCTTTGGATTAGGCATTGTTGTTATGCAAGAGCGAAGATATTTAATAGTACAATTATGATTATGACAGAATTTGACAAGTATCCGTGGTAATTAGATACTCGGGGTGTGAATGGCAATGATCTTAGACTCAATAACGAATCCATGGTCAACGGGATGACGAATGCGATTTCTTCTACAGTTTAAATCGAACTCAACTTACTGATCCACGATTCGGATGTGTCTCAACGTACTTGTCCACAGTACAAGTAGAACTTATCTGACTGAATGTCAATCCAAGTGAAACTGCCCTTATATACTCCGCTCCGTACTTCTCTGTACCCCTCGGGTCAATCTTTGTTTTTAAGGAGAGCTATTTAATTACTCCACACCTCTGTTGGGTACACGTCCCTCCCGTGACCGTGGCTATGTTCAGCGACCCCTTATGTCACTTCGAGCCCAAACCCACTGTAATAAATCTCGGGCATCCATACTCGGATTAGATCATAAACAACTATATCTCAGTTTTATTATTTACATACAGCTATAATAAAAAGTCTGGACTAAAGTATTGGGGGCCTTTCCAAACATTCCAAAAGAAAGGCCCCGATGTCATTTCATCTTCGACATATTTAATAAAAAAAGTGATTATACGAATTATCACACGAATAGCGTCCACTGTAGCAAGAATTATAAAAAACTTCCCACGCAAGGATTATAAAAAAATTTGATTGAACAAGAACTATAAAAAGCTTTTTTATAGGCTCGCCTCGCAGCGTAAGGTTTCGCGTTATCTGATGGTCCCGGTAACGAGACGATGCAGTTCGTCGTTGCGTGAAACAGCGTTAAACAATAACCAATGAGCCGTGCGACGGCATCGTGTGGACGTAAAATATCACGCCCCTAGCCAATCTCGTAGGAATGTGCACGCATTAACCCCCGTCGAACCAGCCACGAACCAGCTGCAAATTACGCGAAAAATTTGCCCCGATATCGACCATAAAAGCGTTCAATTGCCATTCGACGGCTGTTCCTCCCGGATCCTTTGTTCTTCCATTCTACAGGGTAATCATCGAATCGTCGAGATACATGATTTTTCATTATGGAAATAATTGGATCAAAGGCTTTATCGTATTATGAGCTTCGCCGAAAAATATCTCGAAAATGGTAATTGGAATTTTAACAAATGTTTGAAAATTAAATAATTCATTATCTTTATTTTTTAGCTACATTTCTATTTTTTTTACCTATAATATGCTGTCGCAGGATCATCGCGTGGCAATATAATTTTTCTTTTTCTGGTTCGTTATATTTATCGAAGGGATTAAGTAAAGTAATTCAAAAATTCCACGGAAATTCCCTTACGCGGTTGAGTATACGAACGGTTCTGGGTCGAGAGAGTCTCATTACTCGACTGTCGTTATCTTTAAGAGACCCCTACCTTCGACCTCTGCACTCTTTTTAACATCCTACCGCCAGACCCACGTCCCTCGTTTTAAATCTTCCGAACTTAATGCCGCGACCACGATCCTCGGCCAGTTGCTCTCGTTCGCGTACTTGTAACGTCAAAGTCAATTATTCACTCGGCAGACTTCTCCTCGTAAAAGTTACCCTTAAATTCTAGCTTCGCGAATTCCTGAAATCTATCGTACGATAAAAGCACATTATCTCAGTTTTCTGTGAAATATCTGAAAATACTCTAAAATAAAAATATTCTAAATATCGTGTGACGTAGGAAACGAAAGCAGGATACCTTTTCCCTTGAATTTCGGGCAAAATCGGTGGCGGGATAGAAATTTCAAGGGATTAGGTAAAAATCGAAGAAATTGAACGACAAAGCCGATGTGGCCAACAAAGGGACGAGATGCATTGGTAAACGGAGGGGAGGGGGATCAACGAAACTGGGAGGAGATAGGATCGAAGGGCAAAGAAGACAAGTTTCGGGTTAAAAGTAATCAGGATAAGCTATTGCCTCCATTACGCGCACCGTCTGCTCCCGGTTTTACTCCTCTTTTCCGTGTTACCCCAGCCATCGGATCACCGTTTTCGTCCGACCAGCGGGATCAATCACCAAATTCTTTGATTAAACCTCTGGCAGAGACACGCCCTTCCGGCATAATATCCCTAAACACGATGGTCGAAATGAAATTGGAAGAAAACGAGCGTGTCGTCTATTTATCTGTTCAAATAAATCGAAATCTTCAGATTTATCGAAATTGTTTCATTTTTGTTATAGCGTTAGCTTACCGTTTGTTTGAAATACGTCGGTACCGATCGAAAATGGATTTTTCTAGTAGTTCGATTCTCCTTTTTATGGATTTGTTTATTTTCTAGAGAATAAAAGAGACATGTTTTTGTTTTGAAATTTTAAGCGGAATATTTTTGGAATTGAACTTTAGCGTTTTTCTTCTGCCTTGGCTGTACATTTTTTACGTGTATTTGCCTGAATTAACGTAGAACTTTTGTTGACAGACATTTTAGCAATTCGTCAAGTACCTTCACCTCTTTGACGTGGACTTCTTTGACGTTTTTCCAACGTTTAGAAGAATCCATTGTTAAATTTACATTCAAAAAGTTTTCAGGAACACTTTCCAGGTAAAACAACTTATAGATATCCGTATGAAAGAGATTCCGTTATTAACGAAATATCGTTACATGTTTGGAGTTTTGCGTAAGCATTTGCCATTCTTGCTTCTCCTACAGTGAAACCAAATTTCTTCCTACTACGCTTGCGAAATTTTCGATACGGAACATCTTCGAAATTTCAAACGAAATATCGAACGAGGCACGAAGTCATTTATATTATGGCAATATATTTAATATCTCGCCATTTCTTTCCTCTGCACTTATTTAACGCGATAACTAGACAGAAAATACGTATGCACTTATGACAAGTGCGAATATGCAAAAATACACGAACATATTCACAAGTATAAATATATATATAAAACATCAAAACTAATGTTGAAAATGACAACGTGAGTTCGTGCTCGCCATTTATATGCAGATGCGCTAGTTACAGTAAATAGTAGCTAAAAGACTGTTCTAGATACAATCGATAGATTTAATCGATATATTTATCAGAATGTGCAATAAAGCTTTTTCTGGCTCAGAACGGTGCGATAAATTTATCCAAAGAATAAAATAATAGCTATTGTGATCCTACCTCTGAATATAGAAATAACAACAAGTAAAGTACGTATTTTTATATTTAAAAAATAAAATATTCCTTCGCATTCGAGTCGCAATTCTTTAGCTACACAACAAAAGAACATGACTGTGCATAAAAATCCGTCTGATACGACGACGGTCGAATTTTCTACTTGACGCGTCAAGGAAGTGAAGATGGACAGCGTTGATCAGACGAGCTGGCAAGTTATTTCGTTCCGATATCTCGCGATAAATCGCCTCGATTCCTCGCCGATTATGATTCGTCTGTAAATCACTGGTTACCCACTGTTCGATGTTCTCCGCTTGCGGTGCCATAAATCGCGAAATGAAATGAAAAGAGCGTCGAGGGGCACGTCGGCCAGGCCGCGAATTAAAAATAAAAAAAAAATACCTGAAACGCCATTCCCGGTTCTCCGCATATTCCGCGCGAATTGTGACTGCGGTCACGTGTACACGAACACACACACATATACACACCGATTTCATATCGTGAGTATTCGCGTGTGCAAAAAGCACACACTAATCTCGATGAGGATTTTCGACGCGGCCAACAGAGTATTGGAGCGTGGCGGTATAGACGCCGCTTAAGCACCGTACACTCCGAGTAAAACGAATCGTTTGTCGCGTGAAACATTTATGCTCTCTTTCTCCCATTTTGAAAATGGCCAGCCGCCGAAATTCGCGCGTTTAAAGCTCCCAGCGCGCACTATGCACAGATACCAATCGGCATCGCGCTGATGATTTGATGTTTGGAATTTGAACAACAGTTTTTCGCGAGTAGACTGCGAATGTTTATACAAATTTTAATCTTTACAAATGCAACTAGAGGAATAAAATCTGCCTAGAGATTTGTTTTAAATATCACGATAAGTACCACGCTTTGAATATTTTTTCTATTTTTCCGTGTTATACATTTTCTCGCATTTATGAACAATTTAAATAAAGAACAATTTGCGGAGTGCACAAAAATATGTAAAATATCAAGATCAGAGCACACACCGCGATACGTAATCGATGAAACAAATTCCTATTTCGCTTTCGTTTTGCATAAACATTCGCCGAGTCTACCGAGGAAACAGCAATATAATAATTGGTATTTTACCATGAAGCTTGGAATTGTTCTAATGGTAGAAACATAGCAAAATTGGCTAAGTCTGGTTCTCTTCGTCAGCTTTTTCCTAGTTACCATGCTGATGGATAGCAGTTATTTCATTAGAGACCGCAGCTTGTAAGTCGGTGATTAGCGAAGCGTAGCGCAACTGATTAACGTTCAATAGGGCTTCGAGATTAGCCTGGTAAATCCCATTGCTAGAGGCGACCCTATGCATCGACCTGTCGATAGCTTATGACGTAGCTACGTAAATATTGTGAAATTATTAACACATTAGCCCGCCGGACAAATTTACATTGCGAGGTCGCGCTTGTATCGTTACGACATCTGCTTGGACAAACACATTGTTCACAGCTTTTGCTCCAACATACAATCCACGTTTTCATCACAACGTTGTTATCGGTCGTTTGTGAAATTCTCGTCACGCGGATGGTAGTTTTGAAATATTTTTACAGCGACATGCACTTGATCGACAACTCATCGCAATACACTGAATTTGAATAAAAATCCCATATAAATCATAAAAAACACGACTTATTAAACTGACAATATTTACGCATTTACGTGAGATTCGAAGATGCAAAAATAAAGAAGATGCAGCTAACATTTTGACTGCCACGCCGAAATCACATGTTTCGCTCAAGACGCCGCGAGAGTATTTTTATTATTCAAAGCATATAATGGCAAAGTAATAATAAATTGATGATGTAAGACACCGTTCTTCCCCAATGGACCGTTTATCGTTCACGAGTGACCACTGTGGCGCCTTGCTAACAGTTGATAGCGACATATTATAACAAGGCTTCGTTTATTTCAACTAACCGTTCGCATTCGTTATTTCGTCGCAAGCTAAACGACCAGAATATATCGCTCAAACGTGTAGAAGATATTAGTAAATAGTATTTGCTCGTTCTATATATAACAGCAGAGTATGTGCACACTTCTAACTTCAATTATATGATTATAAAGCAGCATTTACGATTATTTTCTAAGGTGCGTTTATAATAATATTCGTAGATTACCCCTCAAAGATATGGATACAAACATAGCGCATCGTTAGATGCAAGATTTGTTCTCTTTCTTTTTATTGGTGTTCTAATAGAAATGTTTAATTGTTCAACGGGGCACATTTTATTTCAAAGTATCGGTTATATTCAAAATGCCCTAACTGTCAATTTTCATTCAATTTTTACAATTGTAATTGTAATTTTATAATTGTAATTGTGTTCAAGCGCTCCAATGATCACCGTGACGTCACAGGAGAAACCGTGGTGGGTCATATATGACCAACGTGGCAGTCAAAGTGCTAATGTACAAAATATCGAAAATATAATACTTGTTATAATATATACTAAGAAGATTTGCTACCTAAATTTAATCTTGTTATTTGTCTCTGTAAAAATACGAATTTCCATAAATATCAGCAGTCTACTTCTATCACCTTCTTTCCCCGTAATCTCCAATTTAACTCTCGCGTGAATTTTAATAAAATCTTGCAGAGTTTCAAATCGTTAGCTTACATACATACAAAATTCACCTTTAATTCTGTTTTACCGCAACTTTCTTCCATAGTCCAATAAAAATGGCCAAAGAGAGAAACATCTGAAACTCGAAATTAATATGCTAACTTGACCAATCGTCGCACATCGATCGTCAGCTTCAACCAGACCACGATCTATTAACCGAAAGTCACACACAACAACAGACTGCAAACTGCACTAGGTACGTAACTATCCTAACAGTGTTGGCGAACAAGCTTAGTATAACTGTGATGGATTAAGTGTTGCAAATAGCCTTGTTCGCTTTAATGTCTCGAACTTGTACGAGTACACGCGCTGCACGCGTTTGTCCGGGTGTTCTTCGAGCAGTGATTATGTTGCACGCGAACTTAATCCATGGCGATGCACACGGTAACGATGGAGAGGACGATTGTAGAAGGGTGCGGTAATTGCAGATCCTGTGTCCAGTAATATGAACCAGAACTCTCGACCAACTTGTTCTGCCAGATATCAGACCTGAGGCGAAGATCGATAGTCTTGAGTCGTTGCATGGAATTATCTTCTATGTTGTTGCTTTTCGAAATATACTCGATACATTCTTATTGGCAATTTCCATACAAATTATTCAATCGAGATTTAAAGAGAAAACCTAATTAAAATGGAAGATATAAGGAGAATTTTATAACATTTTGTTAACTATATTATATAATAATTATATATAAGTTTATTGATCGATAGATCTATTTACAATGAATTAGAGAGGAAACGATGGTTACTTAACGTGAATTAAATACAATAATGTGCTATAACTAAATAGTTAATTCACAACTGACAATAATAGTTTACAACTTGTAACAACTCGACAACTCAACTCTTGACTCCTCACAACTCGACTCTCAATTCACGACCACTCGACTTCTCGCACCTCAACTCTCAACTCACGACTACTCGACTCCACTCTCAACTCACGACTACTCAACTCTACTCTTCCCCACTCGACTCTCAACTCACGACTACTCAACTCGACTCCCAACTCACTACTATTCAACTCAACTCCTCCCCACTCGACTCCCCGTTAAAACTACCAGGCCCGTTTTGGCCTAACGGCACTTAGGCCTTCCTGCAATATTGTTTATGATTCGCCAGATATTTCTTAGGTCATTTGTCCACGATACTACAATATAGAGACTTCGAGGTTTTACAATTAACCACTGGCAATGTACGTTTCAAAGTACATAGTTTCGAACGTGAAAATTGTAAATCAGTTTTAATGAAAATTTAATTTAGTCGTAATTGGGAAAATTTCAAGTTTAAAATTCCAAATGAAGTGAAAATCGCTGAACATTTTGTTAATTTCCTGCAGTTTTCTTGCGTTAATTTTAACTTCAAATTTACCTCCTTTTCTTCGAATATTCTGACACGTACGTATGACACGTATGTATTGCATGAGACATTAAGAATTAAATGTTAAAGTTTAAATAAAAATTGGGGCTAGTATAAAGCGTATCTTAATACTAAAACTGTATGCTTCGTGCTATGAATTTCTCTGGAACACGAATGTCTTTGTTTGAAATACAGTTTGTTGGGAAAAATAAGAACTACAATTGTTTGTGAAAAAACTGTTATCGGAAAGTTGTAATTTCTCGTTGAAAATTGCTCGTTATTTTTAGTAACGAGTAATTATTTATCCGTGATTTGCAGCATTCCGAGCATTCCGGTCATTTTTTCACGGTAGGTGATTTGTAAAATCCGAGGAATTGGAAGCACCTTCGAAGAATTTATCGCCTCTGATAAAGAAGCTGACGATCAACGTCGAATGGCTGAGCAAATTAATTCATTGAACCTTTAAGAAATTCCATCGCAGATGAAATTGCATCGAAATGAAATTCTATCAACGTGCTTTTACAAAGTATTCGTATTCCGAATGTGGGCTTTTAATTAAATTTCCAAATGTAATATCTGTTGAAAACGACAAAATATAAAATGAAAAATACCCCATATCTCTTACGAACAATTGCCTATAATGTATTTTACGTATATTTTAATTTTTCCACTGTAATTTGCGTTTAACGAATACTTGATGGACGATCCAACACTTCCAAGTATCTCGAGTAGTTCTCAAACAAATTATTCAAAGATTACCCCAGAAATATTGAGTTGGCAACTAAGTGATTGCGCATTTTGTCAATACCACCTAATGACAAAATCCGCACTTAGTTGCCAAACCAATAGTAATAGTCGGACTACAACATGTGTTTGAACTACAAAACATTAAGTCATAAATACACGATAATTTGTAACAAGATTAATTGCAATTATTTTATTTCCTTTTCGATTGTATATTTTAAATGACCGTCTATACTTTTCTATACATTTCACTGCATAAAATTCTAATTATAAAACCAAACCCATTCCTAAGCTGTCCATTATCACCTATGACCCAACGTTAATAAAAATTGAGGATCAAAATACGCTCTAATTTTTCTCCAAATGTAACGCAATACGATGCACGCTGCAATAAACATAACTCATGAAACTTAATTTGTCTTCGCACGCTGTGAATATTCCGACCGTAGAAAAGAACGAAATTTCTGTTGTCCGTTTCGCGTGGATCGTAACTGGCGATCATAACCAACTGCGTGACATTCGATTCGTAGGACAGGCGTAAAGTGAAGCGCGGAATTCCATTTATGCGAAAAATATTAGTACCTTCGTCGCGCCCTAGCGCCCTTCAACCTCGGCAAGCCTCGCACTCTCTTGCAATTTCGAAGCTATCGAGTTTCCGCGTTTAACAAAATTCCGATAAACCGTGGCCGGGGCCGGGATGACGCGAGGGAGCGGGAAAAAGAACGACGCAGGTGTCGACCGGTTGTTGAATATTGGAGGCTACGATATTTCGTTGACGTTTTCGTTAATAAAGTTTTCGAGTGTTGGCCCGGTATTCGTCGTGGAATTGCAATCTTCGCGTCTACGAGATGGGATTGAAGTTTGCGAACCGAGTCGAGAACGAGTGTGCGACAGTCTTCAACAATACAGGCGTTTTGATGCCAAGTATTGTTTAGTGGAGAGGCTGCATACGCAAATATTTTTACAATTCTTTCACCTTCCATCTATTCCTTTTCAATGATAGGCCATTTCTCTGTTTCTCCGTTTAGTTTACTCATTTTTGCAAGTTGCTTCCATTTCTTTTGTTCTTAAACCGCAAGCATTCGTCTCTTCTCTTTCTCTTCCTTTTTAATTAATAACAGAGTCTAGGACTATCAATATTTCTCCAAACCTTTTCAGTTTTCTTTCTTTTTTTTTTATTTCCTTCGACCAATGGAATCCTCGCTAATATCGATTTCACGTTTCCTTGGAAAATAAATACCGTAGTAACCTAAGATTTCGTAAGAATAATTGTCGTATGATAATTCAAGTATCCTGCGATGAAAGAGATTACAAATATCCTGAAAATTCCAGTGTACCATATTCTTCTTTACAAGCTATCCAAAAGTGCGTATTTATATTATCAACAATTTTGCTCGCAAGCTACAAAGATTCCACCTTGGAGGAGATCAGTAATTACCTAAGTAGTCACCTACAGAACAACCTCCGACAAGATTTCCAAAGAGAAACCACGAAGGACAGCAGAACAATCTCTGTAGAAGGAAACTGCACAGCTTAACCTGAACTCCGTTGAGCCAGCCTCCCATTAACCAATCATCTCCTCAAGCCATACTTCGTTTCCGCTCTTTAATAACATTTCACCGATTACCACGTCGATCGTTCATGCTAATACCTTGGACCCATTGAATTTCTAATGTCGGTCCCGCGATACTTGTCCCTTGTACAAATTTAAATAAGCGGTTTCCTCTGACGACCCATCCGCGCGTTCTTCTCCGCGCCATTTCGCCATTCTCGTCTCGAATACACACACCCTTCCGTCGCGTTTCTCACCCTTTCCTTCGTTCGCTTGGACGTTGTTGAACCATCAAGGGGGTTGGTTGGCCGCGTTTGCTCGACCAGAACGAATTCGAAGCGTTAACGGAAGCCGATTCGAGGCTAACGAGCAGACGATCCAATTATAGAATTTTCATTCGGACACATTCGCCCGATGGCCAGCTTTTGTACCGTCGAGTTAAAGTGAACCCTATTCGAGAGAAAGGGAGAGAAAGAGAGAGAGAGAGAGAGAGATGCTGGTATTAAACGTGCCGCGGGATTTAGTCGGTGGATTTCCGCGCTCCGGGCTGCAAAGTGCCCCGGCACGAAAAATTACGCCGCGACAATTATCGCGGCACCAGCCGTTATCGGCCGATGTCCATACTGCAACAAGGAAATCGCTCGACCACTGTGATATCGTACTTTTATCTACCTGCCTAGAATCTATGGTATTTTCTGACTAAACGCTGAAATTTTCCTGTCTTCCGCTATGAATTCTTTTATCTTCGTACGGTAAAATACATTAATTGTTAAGAAAAAGTTCGAGGTCTCTTTCTTCATTGTATTTGTACGCAAACTTTTGTTAATTTTATTACATTTTCTACCGTTTAATTAATATTGACATTTTGCAATGATTCGGTCATTTTGTTCGGTTTGATAGATTTTTGGAACGAGAATGTTTCTTGGGCCAACAGAGGATTTTAAGTTGATTATTAACGTTAGTGATTTTAATGTTTAGTTTTTTTCTATCAATTGAGATGACAGAAGTGTAACGTAAAATGGAAAGAAGCAATGCTTGGTTAACTTGACGAGTTTTCAAACGATTTATGGCGTCCCAAGCGCAAAGTGGAAAAGCAAAACCGTGAAAATTTCGTCTGAAACCTACCAGAGGATTCGTAAGGTTTCCTTTTGGTAGGATTTCTGTGTCTATTAAAGTGTTCTAAGGTACCTACTATTGTCACCATATTTCGTTTCTATCGAAATCTCTCATGTACCGTGACATTAAAGCAAAATGTTTAAAGAGCAAAGATCATTGTGAACAATTTCATCAGTATTTCGCATTAGTAAATGAGTACTAGGATTTGAAGCTAACATCGTATGAAACATTTTTCACCTATGTTTTACCTGTACAAAGACTTCCAGAAACAGTTAACTATCAGGATCTAGCCTTTGATATTCTTTAACCATTTACCACTTATTTAAATCAATATACTACTACCCACCAAACCAACCAAAAACTTTCTAAGATTTACTAAAATAAAATACTTTGGTCTTCTTTAACCATTTATCACTTGTTTGAATCAATATACTACTACCCACCAAACCAACCAAAAACTTTCTAAAATTTACTAAAATAAAATACTTTGATCTTCTTTAACCATTTATCACTTGTTTGAATCAGTATACTACTATCAACCAAACCAACCAACAATTTTTTAAAATTTACTAAAATAAAATACTTTGGTCTTCTTCAAACATTTATCACTTATTTGAATCAGTATACTATTATCCACCAAACCACCCAAAAACTTTCTAAGATTTACTAAAATAAAATACTTTGATCTGCTTTAACCATTTATCACTTGTTTGAATCAATATACTACTATCTACCAAATCAACCAAAAACTTTCTAAGATTTACTAAAATAAAATACTTTGGTCTTCTTTAACCATTTATCACTTGTTTGAATCAATATACTACTATCCACCAAATCAACCGACAATTTTTTTAAATTTACTAAAATAAAATACTTTGGTCTTCTTTAACCATTTATCACTTGTTTGAATCAATATACTACTATCCACCAAATCAACCAACAATTTTTTAAAATTTACTAAAATAAAATACTGTGGTCTTCTTCAAACATTTATCACTTATTTGAGTCAGTATACTACTACCCACCAAACCACCCAAAAACTTTCTAAGATTTACCACAATAAAATACTTTTATCTTCTTTAACCATTTACCACTTGTTTGGATTAACATACTAGTATCCACCAAACCAACCAAAAACTTTCTAAAGTATGCTTACTACTTTACTCTTTACTACAATAAAATACTTTAATCTTCTTTAGCCATTTACCACTTATGTGAATCAATAATCTGCTATCCAGCAAACCAACGAGAAACATTCTAAAATACGCTTCGTCTCTTTTTTAGAATCCATTTTTAGAATCCATCATATTTTGCGGAATATCCCCTGAGAAGTATCCAACATCCCGAAAATGAAACAAAGCAACGGAAGATCCATGGAGCACGTGGTTGTAAGTTTGACAGTATCATGTATGAATCGATCAACATCTATTTACGTCCGGCACGTCGTAGAGAACGTGACCAGGTTATAACTGTCGTGGGACCAGTCCGCAACGTGACTCTATCTAATCTAAAGGATATTTTCTGCGTAACCTACCATTGGAAGAAGGGTGGGAAGGGTGAAACTCGCAGGATCAAGCATCGTGCTTTATATATTCAATTTGCATTTAAATATCCAGCTGCTTGGATCTGTTCTCGGACAAGAGGGAACGAGACAGCTCACGTAGCTTGGTTGGACATGAGAACAGAAACTGGGGAGTATCACGCGATTGTTTATACAGTGAGGATGAAAAGCGAGTATACACCATGAAGGCACGAAATTTATTCAAATACTCCTACACATACCGACAGTGACGAACCGAGAGAAAGTTTGAAAGATATTATTTTATTTGATTTTTTATTTTAATTTATTGCAATTACATCGCAGGCTTTCATGCATTTTTATATCTTTATAGATACAATTACTACAGATACTGTATAATTAATGCTCCATTTTAGGTAACAATATTATAACATGAAATTAAGTATTTTAGAAGAAGAATCCTTGTTGTTTCATCTTTGTTAATCTCTGATTTATATACTACATATTATTTACGTATTATTATTCTATGAAATTATGCGAACGGCTTTATTTCTATCTCAAATTCAATTTACACATGAGAAGAAAAGATCTTTGCACTTGACGACGAGCCAGCTTCCTTCGCGTGAAAGTTAATGTTATGTATTTTTACGCACCGATGTACCCAACCTAAATAATTATTCAACAACATACCTAAATTAACGATGACCTTGATTTTGAACGATTTCAAGAATAGTCGCCTCGTTGCAAAATTTCCCTCCACTGTTTCGATCTTCCGAATATGAAGCGACCATCATAGATCTAAACTACTACCATCGTACATTTGTGCACACAGGCAGAAACTCGCGTATAACCTGCCAAAGGATTAACTTCACCACTAGAAAAATGAAATTCATAGCGGTCTCTAAAAGATCAAAGGTGGCCTCCGTGATCGCATTAATTTATTACTGGAAAGTTGTAATCGAGAATTCGATTGCACCGGATGTGGTCGATGTACGAACGACGAAGAAGGAAAATGCGATTAGAACGAAATAAAAAGGTGTTGCTTCGAGCGAGAAATTTGGACCAGAAAAGAGGGTAGTATCGGATGAATGGATTTTGAGGGTGAAAGCTTTTCGATGGCGAAACGGATCCACTTGCGAAATATATCGCGACACAGCGTCTCTTTTTCCAGGATTAACTCCGCTTGCTAATTTTAGAAAGCGAGCAGCTTACTACGTAGATGAAAATACCTGACGCGTCGAAGCAGACCGCCGGATGTGGCTGGGATAATTTTACTGTCGTCATCGTGCAGCGCTGATGAATTTCCGGTTTAATGGTCCCGTAAACCTGCTCGAGTCTCGTAGGTACTCTCACCGCTATGAATTGTCTCTTAACGTCTCGGCAGATACTCGAGAAAACGTGAGCGCGAATTTCTATTTGAATTTCGTCGGAGATAATTCAAACAGAGAATCGTCGAGTCTCCTGAATTCTGTGAATTTTTACGATCGTTTCATTGGCACACGCTTAAAGCTCTTTACGCTAGGAAGAACTGCTACGATAAATTGGACAGACATGCAACGTATAAATAAACTTTATCACGCCATTACTTATCATTAGCCCTGTGTAAACATTTGTATTTAAATCTGGCTTGGTAGAATTACAAACAAAGAATGAAATATTGTGATAAATTGTAATTGGAGGTATCGTTTTTTATAATAATTTTAATTGGCTGAAACGTAGATGCAAGTTTATACTGTACTTTGTTTTAATGAAACAATCAAATACAGGTAATCGATTTGTTTGCAAATAAAGTAATACGCGTAATTAATGAATGTAGTTCTCTTAATGAATTTGTTCATTCAATCGAATATCTAAATTCTTGTTCGCTGTTTGTTAAAGTACACGTGACACGAGCTTTCATCTCAGAAATGAAATCTTCTTTTTAGAACAACTGGACTTTTTCAGACGTTAGTGTCCTCCGATTATGATAAATTCTGAAATGTAATTTTTTTAATTACCTGAGTGACCTATGTACAACATTCGTGAACATCAAATCGACAAGCATCGTCCGATGTTACACCATCGATCGAGGGAAACGAGAAGAATCGTATGTTACAATTTAATGAATAACAAAGACACGATAAAGAAGATATTTTCAATCTCGGCTTAAATAAATTTTTATTCCCACTGAGAGTTTTGTAGCTGGTAGGTTTATCTGCTATGTTTATGTTGAAAACGTCGTGTTAAACCGTGGAATGGAAAATTCGCGGGTACACGGTAGGATTTTTAATCCCACGAGACCGTGTCAAACGCGCAAGCCATTTTATTCGAATCGGTACTCGCCATTTTGTTTCACGTTCTCTCCGATTAATTTGAATTTCAGCCAATTTATCTTTCGGTCCGAAACGAAACGCAACGCCCTGACAAATAATTCACGATCGACCGTGTGATTGCCTTTCTCGTAATCTCCGTACGGTTTAAATATCGATTCCATTTTTATAGATTATTGCATTTGCCAAATGTTTTATCTCGGATTATGCGCCACCCTCGATTTATGCCGCCGTCCCGAGGAATAACACAAATTGTAAAGGTTTAATCGTCGATGTTAATCTCCTACTCGAACGATACGAATTCTTGATAAGCGACTCGTCTGCGACCAATCGCCTAAACCAATTCATCGCTTGCCATCGCAGCAAAATCTTTGAAATTCCCTGTATAATCTCGTGGAAACTTTAGTTACGATTATATATTCTTGATATTAAGGCGTTGCTTCAACTAAGAAAATTTCCTTGCCACTTCCTAAGATCAAGCTTTTTACTATTTTCCATTTCTAGTTCTGTTTGAACTTTATGCTAAATTCTTCCTCGAAGCATTAAAAATCTCGTCGTTTCTTAAAACAATAAAATTGGCATAAAAATTGGAGAAATAATGAAAAAGCTGTTGTTAATATACATGTAATTTCCCATTTCAATTTTACACTTTCTATAAAACATTGAAACTCTTCTCGTTCCTTACGACGGGCTAAACCAAAATTGGAACATAAGGATTCGACAAAACTATAGAATACAAATCCCACGATCTCTCGTGTCTACTTACACCAAACATTTTCTCCAAACGATACAAATCTGTCTATTGCCTCAAAACACCTACAAGACCAACAATCGTCTAAAAGAAGAAAGAACAATTCAAGAACCAATCTCGTATCAAACTCGACACACTCCGCTTGTTCACCGCAAATACGATCCAATCAACGCGTTTGCGACCAAATTCGTGCGAAAATTCCTCCAACTTCGAGTTAACCGTTTCGATCTCTGAACAGCTGAAATCTCAAATTTATCCTCGCTCGCAAGATCAATCTGCAGCTGACGAGATTGTACGTGAGTTTCACAGATTCGCAGCTTCTCTCGGCGCGTGTGAACAGGCGATTGTGGCCATAGACATCGGTCCTGGACGAAGCCGTGGAACCGCGTTAGATCGCAACCACACGGCGAGTCTCGATTCGACGGCGCGCAAATCTGCACAGGAGCGTCGCGAGCGTGTGTCGAGCGGTCAGCCGGTTAGTCGCTGGCGCGGCGGACCGTGAAATTATCCTGCGAACCCCGGAATCCCGGCACCCCATACCCTGGCTGCCACGTTCCCTGTCGAAACTCCCTCTCGACTCGAGACCAGGAGAAACCGACCAACCCTGCCGCGCTTTTATCCCATGCCGGAACGATTACAACGATCGGTCGCGGCGATACGCGCTCGCGCCACCATACTTTTGCTCTAACCGCCTATGATCGGGTAATTATACGAGCGCCGCGTGCGCGGTGTCCGGCAAATTGTGATGCAAATGACGCAAGGGGGTGGGTCACGCTACGCTGAGTATGTAATATCGAACAAAGGGGTAGATTTATTGGATGTTGATAAAATGTTTTACTCGGTGCTGTCATTGACGAGATACGGGGTACACTCGACGTTCGATGATCTTTCGTGTCCCATGTTTTCACAGTTACTCAGGAATTTTCCTTTTTCATTTTTGTGTCATATACGAAGTTATATACGTTACGTATAGTAATTAACGCACCTAGTAGTTGATAATATTCTTTACCATTTACACTGCGAATTTTATTTGAATTTCGTTAGCAGCAGTTCCGAACGCTTTTAAGTGTTTTATTGGAAATTTACTTGAACTAAAAAATAAGACAATTTAAATAAATGAAGGAAGAAACAAATTCGCTTAACTACCAGTTTTATTCACGCTATTGTTGTATTTTGTAATTTTTAAGTGTATGATATATCTTGAAACAATTTCCAGGATGCAATCCTGCTTTTCTTTCGCACGTTTCAGAAAAAAAGGTCGGAATGAAAAGAATGTCGATTGGGACTCGATAAAGGAGATCCTGAGATAGAAACTGATGTTACACTTGATATAGGAGTGCAAAGGGTTAATATTTTAACTTCATCTTCGGTTTAATAGTAACTTTTGGAGATATGAAACAGATTCTGATCTTCTCCGGATTATATCTGTTGAGGTTATTAGATGTATGTGAATACAAAGGAACGCGTGGATAAATTGTAAGGTAGAAGATATATGTTAAATACTAAAGTATAAATACAAATCGGAATATAATTGAGCTGATCCAGATCCGCACGCTAGCAGTGTTACCCTATGACTGAAAACCCTGAACCCAACGTCGCCTATCTACTGTTTATGGTTTGCCTTCGACCCAGTCTTTTGTCTATACGCTGTCGATGGCTTCAGTGCTTGAGAAAACTAAAGACCAGATGTAGAGTTTTCTTAGAAGTTTTCTTTTTTCTTTTATTTACGTTTATTTTACAATCAATTCTCGTTAGAGAATTTTAAGTAAATTTATCTGATATGGTATTATGACATGATTAATAAGTGTTTATAGTATGTTTGATTCTATTCGAATCTAGTGCTTAGGTCTAAGGTGTAATGTCTTCTTAGCCTGCGGATCTGTTCCGACGTGTCGAGTAGTTGAGTAATTAGAGGGTTTTGGTGGTTGTTAACTCTTGTGCTATGTCTATTGCTGAATTTGAATAATTCTTCTTTGACTGTGGGTATCTTGAGGTCGTGATGTATCGTTTCGTTGGTGACGTACCAAGGTCCATCTATTAGGGATCTTAAGATTCTCGATTGGAATCGTTGAAGAATTTCTATGTTGGAATTACTCGCTGTTCCCCATAGTTGGATCCCATAGATCCAAACAGATTTTAATATGGCTTTATATAGCATTATTTTACTCTGCACGTTTAAGTTGGAGCGTCTGCCAATGAGCCAGTAGAACACATATCTACTTATCGTTTGTGGACGACGCGCATGCAAACCGTTGGGAATTATGCGTGTAAATTCACGTACAAGGAGTGAGCATCGTGACAGAAAGCAATAAGGATTCGCTATAACATAGAGGTCGATTTCTGAAAATTAGGATCAGAGATCCGGCGAGTGTACCCTCGTGTTAAGCTACCTGGCTACGTGGGACGTTCGAGTAATTTTAATGCTAATGTAGATCATTTGTTTACGGATGCTCGTTCTGATACGAGAGCACATTGCGATGCATCAGGTCGATCGCTGATATTTACTTGCCTCGCAAACGTTCTTGCACGGCAGACGTTATCAGTTATGATTCGGTCGCATTAGTAAACGCGCGGTGTAATGTTGGTAATTGATGAGCCGCTATATCCATCGCTGTAACGCGGAAATGACGCACGTCCGCGGATAAATTGAATTGTCCGAATAGTTGGAATTATAGAATATATGATAGAACTAGCCTGATTTCCAATTGATTTATAGGTCTATATACATCGATGGCTGAATTTGCTTTGATTTTTCGCTTGCTTTTTATGATACTCTTAGCCGATTTTTATAAAATTAAAGTATAAATAAGTATTCTTTCGCCATTTGACTTCTGCTCGCCAAATCGTTCGATCTCGTTCACCCTGAACAAGCTCCTTTGGTGTAAATATAATTGAACAGATTGTTGGATGACTGACGTTATCAGATGAGCGAGTGGTGTTCTCGTTCTCGTTCTATGTTCTTGTTCGTTTGACCTAAACGCACGTTCAGAATTCCGTGAGTCTCTCGACAAGGATTTGAACACACGTATAGATACACGATTTAGCAGACAGCATTGAAAATGTCACACCCCGAGAAGCAGTAATAGAGTGGACAAAACATCCTGCATGCCACAGCTATCGAAACAATAACCAGATAGTAACGGAATAGTCACCTTTGATTTACACCCGACGATAACCCCTTCAGAGGGACCAAACCTTAGTATAAGAACCCTGACAAATCAGCACTCAACACCTTTTTTGTTACAATACTCTGAACCGTCACTTTTTTGGATTCGTATAAGGTGATATTGAGTGTAGTGCGTTAAATAATCACTCGGTTATTTTGGTCAACAATACATTTATTAACAAGTGTCTTCTTTTGATCGCGTCTCGTATCGCTCTCAGTTTCGCTAGTCAATCTCACTGCGAGGTTACAACTCGACTTTATCGCTTCCTGGTTCAAACTTAACTGTCCATCAGATTCGATTCTTTTCTTTTTGTCACCCTTCGATATCCACGCGTTTGTTAGGCGTCCGCGACCGTTGCCACGCACGCCTTTGTCACGTAAAATAAAAAAAAGAAAAATCGAAGATGAAAATAAAAAATGAAAATAAAAAAGAGAGAATTTATTTCTTGACACTTGGTTTACACTAACTACAATTTACTTCTGAACTCCAGTCGTGACTTTCCAAGACTGAAGCTCTTACAATTTAACTTTCGATCGGATCTGTTTCTTTTTCTTTTGTCACCCCTCAATATCCCCACTATCCACGCGTTTGTTAGGAGACACGCCTTCTTCTCGAACATTCGGCAGAAGGACCCTCGGGATATTGATGGCTCATTAGGCACTTCGAGTGC
Source organism: Bombus pascuorum (assembly GCF_905332965.1). Lineage (NCBI taxonomy): Eukaryota > Metazoa > Arthropoda > Insecta > Hymenoptera > Apidae > Bombus > Bombus pascuorum. The sequence continues at coordinate 13,058,763 of NC_083489.1, read as the reverse complement.
CGCCACACGGACAATAAATTTGGCTATATCTAAAATTCGATTCTTTACCTTATTCGTGCAACGTTCGAACTGCGAGGAGATTACCGGTGATCTGTCAATTTCGTGATTTCTTGCGTTTCCTGCGTGACATTCTCGTAACACTGGCGCGAAAGTGCAACGAATAGCACGATCGATGCCAAGTAACCAAAAGCATGACATCCATCAGTCATCGCATCGTGGAAGCTTAAAATCTAAAATTAGAAACTGCCAATGTTTGCCATGACAAAAACAACAGCATAGCAATATTTTTTCCTAGCCACTGTATATGCCATTCGTCAGTTGAAAAACGGTACGAGATCAAACCACTACTCAACAAAGAGCTTCTCGCCCAGTCACGTGTTCGTTTCCCATTAAACGAACTTTCCGTACAGATCGTAAAGCCATTAGACCGATTCGTTGTTCAGGTTCGATGGAGTTCGATCCGCCGTATGTATATAGTCGCGGTATACAATTGCGGATGGCCAACTGCTGCTGACCATTTCTGTACCGCGTACCGTGTTCATTCGAGCCCACAGCCGCGAACACAGAAACCGTGAAGTCGTAAAGCTTGGTCGAATGCGGCTTGGTCTTCCTCGGTCCGCACACAGACATAGAGAACAGACCAAGCAACCTGCCATAAAATTAAGGCGCGTGTATATTTCGAGCTGTTGCGGACATTCTCGTTTCCATGACACGGACACATACGCGCCGCTTTAACTATGGTCCTCTGATGATTCTTTGTTTCATGACACAAGTCCGCAAAACTAAAGAGAACAGATGGAGGACTTGATTAGTTGGCCGCGAAAATTCATTTACGAGGGTTCCTTTCGTGTGCTGTTCGTGTTGTTTCTAGTCGAAACGATTATTATTTATTTTTATTCTGATTTTTAAACGTTTAAACGAGTGCGTTTTGTAAGTGGAGACTATTGGACGTTGTTTGGTTCCTTTTGGATTTCTTTAGAATTTAAACGCTGTCTTTCTTGTTTCAGATACGTGGCTCGTGAAAATGGAAAACGTGTCTCGGTCCTTGCTGACTCGACGAGAAACAAGTAAGCAGGATTTAATATTCTCATTGATTTCGTAGAAATCTTGTCTCACCGCGATTTGTTCTACGCTTCGTTATAGCGTTATTAACGTAAAATATAAGGCAATTTCTATGAATTCGAGGCCAGCGATGTGTGATAAATGCTATTGTAATTTCTCGTGGAAAAATTTAACCGATTAATCTTCCGCTTTGATACTAGGAAATTAAAGTTAACGTGAAAAAATAACTAAAGTGACTTTTATGATGGTAGATACTATCTTTTTATGTACCGTACACGAATACGTCATGCAAACATTGTATATGTGTATATTCGTCCATTTCGTTATACTACTAATCTTCATGCTTTCATTATTGATTATTGATATTTTGATATCGCACAATGGATTTAAAAAGCCAGGGTAGCAATGGAATTTATTCACATAGTTAACAAATAATTCAATTTAAAATAACGAGGGTGTTGAACTGATGTAAAAGGCAAATATTAAAAACAAGGAACCTTAACTCTTTCATCTTCCAAAATTATAATTTCCACTAAAAGGTGCAGTAAATTAAATGGAAATAATATAATGTAAAATAAAGAGAAATTATCTTCTGTCTAACTGAAATCATAAACAAAGAACACTTTTATTTCCAACAACTCTACAATATATCAGAAAGTATATATAATAATAATAATAAAGTATTAAATAATATAAATAATATATAATAATAGTAATAATAATAATGATACAATATATCAGTTAAAAGTGAAACGAATTCTAGAATTTAAAATTTAGAGCATTTCCAACGTCACAACTACAAAACATTTAAAAGTTAATCAAAATGTTCAAAGGTAAATACGAATTTTCAAACTCCAACGAATTAATCTCTTAGAATTTAGAACAACTCGCGTACACACAATGCACTGCCATGATTACTTTGGGATGCGATGATACGATACGCGATATTAATCCGATAATTCAATATCGTACACACAGGCGATAGAACGATAAGCAACAGCAGGTAGTGGGAAAGACAGCGAAACGTGTGTTGCGATACGACCAATTGGATGCGGCTAATGGGCCAATTGCAACCGCGATCCACCGATCAGTGAATGATGTTTCGAAACTTGATTATAAAGCTTGCTAGAGACCGTACACGTTCCTAACATCCATCATCGTACTCGAAACGAGATTCATCGCGATACCATCGCGAGGGTAAAGTCGTAAAACAGGGTGAGACCAGCAGGTTATTTCGGTGAACGATATTTGCCAATGAAAATGCGGTTAATTAAATGACACGCGATAAGAGCAACGAAATAATATTTCCTGGCGTTTTCTCCAGCTTCGTTCGAGGCACAGATGTTTAACGCTAAAATCCAAACTAAACTACAAACTAAATACAAACTGAAATATTTTTTTTTTATTTTGTAGACTATTTACAATTAATTCTCATACAGAATTTTAAGTAATTTGTATTTTGACGTGGTACTGTAACTTGGATTATAAGAGTTTATAATATGTTTGATTCTAGTTGAATCTAATGCTTCAATCTAAAGGGGAACTGAAATATAACGTTAAAATGTTGTAACAATCTGTATCCGTCGAATGTTATTCATTACGTTGGTCGACTGCATAAATCGAAATGCACATTACAAACATTAATTTCTTTTAATTTATCTTCGTATTTGTTTCCGCAAATATCTTCGTACGATAAATAAACGCGCGATAGTAAGCGATTTATTTTGCAAGAGATAGAATATTAATTACGTGGCAGAGTAACGAGATTGGTTGGCTTAATTATAAGAGGAAGAAAGAATCAGAGAAACGCAATATAAAATGGTTTACGGTTAAAGTAAGCCCGGGAAGCGATGAATAAAAACCAGCGGTGTTCTCGACTTTGACGGATGGTCTATACAAATCGGTTATAAGTACACGATACAGACATACTGCCAGTGACATTAATCTTGAAAAGGTAATTTATAATCTTACAATTTAATTCCATTACGATACACCTAAGTACATATAACAGAATTTCTTTAATAAATTCCAACAGAACCATATTTTTCAACGGGATAATTAGATTTTCTTTCCTGCAAACACCAAACAGTATTTTCCAAAGCACCGTAACACCGTACGAAACCTCCACCTACAGCCATATCATCGTTCATTTAATAAACTTCACAAGCGAATTCTATCTTCCAACGTAACAATTTTATTTATCTTGGAATAACTATTTCGCAAATAACGTTGCTAAAACATCCTAACGAAACTCGGTTCTACAATTCAAATTATCAGCAACTCGTTCCACGCGGCGCCATTAACGAAACGAACAGAAAAAAAAAAAAAGAGAAAAAGGAAGAAGAAAAATGGGACGCGTGATCGAAGCTTGGTTAAACAGAAAACGGTGGAAAAAGAGAGTCGAAGCGGAATCGGAGCCGGGTTCGCTATTACGCTACATTGTTCCCACCGGATACGAGGCTCGTACGAGTGGTACGCACACACGAGTGGTAAAGCGTGGGTGCGTGAGCGTGCACCATCCATGTACATAATACATACATAGATAAATATAACGATGATGTAGGTGTGCGTACACACGCGTTCATTAATCTGAGAACAGTTCATTGGAAAATGATCGTGCCGCGCTGTTTATACGGCACCGTCGTATTATGCCGCGCCTGCGATTAATCGCGGCTCACCGCCCTCCACTAGGGGCGAAATATCGTAAGAGCGTGACCTTCCCCGTGGTTTCCGGAAAATGGCCTGCCACTATTCGCCGCCCAATGGATACGCTTATCGATGCAACGCCGACGTGATGGATCGGTTTCGAGTAATCTGCAATCTTTTCTCCGCCGCGCCGCCCACGGTTCAAGACTTTTTTCCAACTATTCGATTGGTATGTCGTCTGGCAAATAATACAGCGTTTTTTTCGAAAATTCAATTTACTAAGATAAAATCTTTCAAATGGATCGCACGACGTACAAATGATCGGTAAGTTTTCACTTTCTTCGAACTGTGCAAACGAGATGATTATTTATATTGCAAGGTGCAGAATCCTATAACGCGTGAGGTTTTAGTAACTTTGATGTAAATCTTCGTTGTTAGATTTGTTAAATAATAATTACACTACAACGGAAAGAAAATATTGCTGGTAGTGAGACGTTAAAGCAAAGAATGTCAATAACTGAACGCTACGGCATAGATAAAAAAGTGAATAAACCCGTACACACTGACACATAGCACAGAGATATTCGATATATGTCAACGTGAAATAATCGAATCGCAGCGAAACCGTGCAGAAACATATTCACCAACCACGATCGACCTATTTGATGAATACTAACGAGAGCTAAAACGCACCAACGGAAGATAAATATTAACGAAACTCGGCTAAAAACCGAACGTGTTCACACATAATGTAAAACAACGTGAAATAATTCCATTGCAAAGCTACCTTAATATATTCGTCTAACGTATTCATAAACACACATATATTCGTAATATATTCAAAGAGTAAATGACAAGCTCACCCTTTCTTTCTTCTTTTATTCAACGATCATTTGGAAGGGAAAAACACTGAAAAATGAATAGACTACGTTAAATTAAGGAACGACTTTGTACCTTGTTCTGTATTACAAAGGATTATTTTGAACGAATACTATCGAAGAAAATCGACTATACTAAATTACTAAACTACAAATTATATTATTTTTTTTTTTTACAAATGAAACGTTCGTTATATTAGATAATAGCATTTGCGAGATAAAAACCGGTACGCTAATTATATGCAAGCCAGTTCGACAAACGCGCAGTTACAGTTATCGGCGAGGCTATTGTTTAACGCGCAATTTCAACCGGGCTACACGGTGATTTATCACGCGGGAATAAATTACTTGGCGCCAAAGGCCTGGAATCGGCCGTCACACACGCCTCACGCGTTTTGTTCCTCGCTCGGCACCGCCGAGTATCGACCGATCCCGTTGCTTTATCGCCCGTACCCACCTGTCGATGGAAAATCGATGTCCTCCTGAATAATTTCATAACCTTTTCACGCCTCTGCGCGTTATAATGGCCGAAATAACATATTACGACGCGAACGGACAAGCACGATGAACAATGCCGGCGTGACGCGCCTCAAAATTCAACGAAAATTTCCAAATTAGTATTCACGAGATCACTTGAGTTAGTAGCGTTGAAGGTAATTATGCAGTTGCGAAATTAAAGTGTAGTATCATCGTAGAGAACATAATTACGAATTATAAATATGATGGTATTTGTATTTTTCCGGCAATATTCAAATGTTCACCTCTATTTTCACCCCCCTCGCACGAGAGTCTGTTTAAGCATTTTACAAAATTATAATAATTGATCTACAGTTGTGATACAACGGACATTGCTTTAGTTTTATGATACTATTATATGCTATAATATGATATAATAAAATATGATAAAAAAGCTACTGTTTTCCTCTGGTAGTTCTTTTTCAAGAATATTTTTTTTAACGTTGTGCATATTTTGCGTATGAAAATGTACACTACATATACCTACTTTTGCTGAGTTTAACATAGCATTTGGTCGAATAAATTCTTCGATACAACGAAGTTCGTAATTATTTTCTCTGACGCACCAGGATACAACTTTTTACATGGAGTACGAACGAAAGTATGCTCTATTTTGCAATTAAAACATCGAAACATATTCACCAGAGGTAAATTGAAAATTGTGGTATTTTGCTTAATAAACTACGAAATAATCACGCGTGTCCAACGCATGAACAAGAAAATATACGCGCCGATATCTATCACGTCTCTCATAATGATTGTTTATAGTTTATTAGCGTCCACGTGGATATGCGTATCCATCTGAATATTCCATGCACACTGCTGACAATTTAATTTGCGTAACTATATTTAATTAGCGGAACAAAAATCCATACATATTCCAAACGAATAACAAAAAATTGTTACAAAGCTCTATGAAAGTATTACTTGCTTGAGAAGTATTTACTAGACAAATGATTTTTTGAAATAAATCTACGTACCTGATAGGTGATAGTAAGTCATGCAAATTATACGCTAAATATTACATATATTCGATAAAACGTTGATTCCATGAAAATACATGGCGTCTCGTATTTTCTTCAATTTCGTCGCGAATTTTCCTAACAATAATACCTTATGGAATTATTATGGCTATGATAAACGCTTTAGTAAACGTAAACTACGTGGGCAAAAGAATAGAACGACATTTTTTATTTCACGCGTGTCACGTGCTGCAGGTTCGCTGAACACCACCATTGACGTTCTTTATAATAACATCGGCCGTGCTGTTCCCGTCGATCGTGGGGACGTTCGTCGCCTTTCATCCCGATCTATACGATCACCAAAGTGACAAGAGCGTCGCCATTGTCGTTCGCTGTATCGGCTCTTATCACAGCGTGCAGAGGTTAAGAAACTATCGGAGAAGACTGTTTCCTCCCTTCCATCGATCGATTCGTTGGACACGGACGACGACCACAACGATCGCGTGGTCCGCGAGGAAACGAGAAATGTCGTGGAACAGCTCGCAGAAAGAGGAGATGGACAAACATTGGCGAATCGAATAGACAGATAAGATTCTTTGGAAAGTCGAGCGACGCCGCGACGCGACGTCTTCTAGGAATGCGATGTAAAACTGTTGCGACGTGGAACGCGAGTAAGATGATCGAAACGAAGCTTGAAGATTACAGAAGGAAATGATCGTAGTTTGTTTGGAATAAAAAATTGAGATTTTAATATCGCGCGTTAGAAATTTGCTGCTTTTGAACTTAAGTTGCCAAACAGTAATATATTAGGTTGGCAACTAAGTGATTGCGGATTTTGTCATTAGATGGTATTGACAAAATGCGCAATAACTTAGTTGCCAACCCAATAGCAAGAGGAAAAGATAGACGCAGTAGGGAAATACTAAACGCCAAAGAATCCTACATTCGATAACCAATTTCTTCAATGATCAAATGATTAGAGTTTGAACCATAGACCAAACCTTATTCTCATACTTACGTTTCTTTAATTTTTTATTTGTCGAAGTTGGAGCTTTTGGAAAAAGTCTGGAAATTCAAAATTATGAGAAGGAAGAATATAAAATATCGATCACGAGGTCCAATCTCGAAATCACCGATATTTGTTAACTTCTCCAATAACGGAACAATCGAAACTCGAAGCAGACAACGAAACTATACTTTCTCGAAATTTACGATTCAATTTCTTCGAATATTTATCGTTCTTAAAAATTCACCCTCAAATCTGTTATAAAGAAGAAAAATGTTAATACGCTGGCCGTGTATGTTGAAGAAAATCCGTGAAGTTTGAAAGATTTCCAATTACTGAAAGATTTTCTTTCCGCGATTACTTGCTTTTCCGTCTTCTTTTCATCGAGACTTGCGCATTTCTCCGCGCGCGTTACATAGCCAAATGCAATTGAACCGTTTCCATCGTTGATTCGAGATTAGATACGGTCTGCGCATTCTGACTGTTGTATGTCATCGCCAGCTCGTATATGGTAGGAGTAGCGTGACTCAGGCTACTAATTCGCGAAGGAAACCCGGCCACGTTGAGTTACTGTTTGCTTTGCGACTTGCTCTGTCACCGCCGAGCTTTTTTTTAATTCGCGGTAAGAATTTCCGAAATAGACTTTCAAGAATTCGTAGACTTTCCGAAAGTTGCCTAAGCGAAGATTATCTCGACAACGTACAGAATGGACAAATGACCCTAACAAAGCGTTTCTTTCCGAATTAGGACGAATGATCGATCGGTGCTGTGTCAACCCTAAAAACCCAGACGAGATATCAATCTTCCACCACCGATACATGCTTTTCTCGAAATCCTGCTATTCTCGTTTGCTCGACCGAGCTTTTAACACGGCCCATAATAACATTTAACGATATTTTCGCTGGTGAAAAAGCAACAGGGCACACTTTCGTCGGAAAATATTTGTCGAACACGGTCGAATTTCTTCCTCGCACGTTTGTCGCACGCGAACGAGCTGGAACGCGCGATCCTCGTAGATGATGCGCGCGATGTGTACACGCAACGAAGACACAAAGGTATCATCCATCAAGCTGTCTCTGGAATTCGTCCTGCTGCCTGTACCTATACGTGTGTATACGTGTGACTGTGAGTGTACGTACACGTCTATCCACGTTCCATATAACATTCGGTACGTGGTATTCGCGTAACTCGTGTTTCCTCGTGTCCTATGCACACGGGCCGAGGCATCGATCGATCGGCAGGAGGAGATCCTGTCGTTTTGCCCTCCTGTCACCGGTTCTGGATATCGAATCACTGCTGAATAAAGTTGACAAGTCGGCAAGGCGTCCCTTCGTATTGTACGTTCGATGCAATCGCGATTCATGCGAGATGGAAAGAAATTCTTTGGAAATGACAGTGATTTTATATTTGTTCTGTTATAGCAGTGGATCAATTTTGGCCATGAGTTTACTTTCGATCGTTTTTTCTTTTTTTTTTTTTTTTTTTTTTTACAGTGTTATATTCGTTTAGAGGTGGTGGATACGAAGTACACAGTTTGATGGTCGGACGTAGCGTATTTCAAAAAACAGCAACTTTTTTTCGAAGAATTATTTAAGAAGAATTACGATTTTCGAAATACCATTGTTATTCAATTTTATACTCCGTAGCAAATGTAATCTTGTCGAAAAGAAACAAATTTCATGCGCAGAAAAATGAAAAGTTTTTGACGATCTTTCGAATCGTAGGTGCGCGTCTGTCACCAAGATGTTCGATAGGTTTTCTAACTTTTATTCGTTTCACTGGATCTTTTCAATTAATGGTAGGAGTAATCGTTCAATGATAATTGTCTTATCTGCTAAATTTCTACCGAAGAAGTAGCAGCGGTGGCTGTGGTAAATTTTGCCTCAGGGGAAGCACTAATACATTTGTTCGGAAATTCCACGAGTTTCTATTCTATTTCCTTTAACACCCGATAGGAATCCTCTGCACACACGCGACAGACGTGGCAACACCTGCGGAATACTCATGGTATCCCGTCGATATTGACCCTGCTTAATGCGTCGCGTTACACCCAGCAAGCTCTCAGTCGAAATTTGAAATTGTAATATCGAAGCCTTACATCGCGAAATATCATATCGCCCAGTCGGATAAATGATATTCATACCGACCGCATAAATGAATACATTGCCGGCGATGGATTTCATGCAATAATTCCCAATCGTGAAAACGTCTTCTCCTCGTGTATATTAAGCTCTCTTGCTCCTCCAATCTCTATAAAAATCCTCGTGGAACGCACGGAAAAACCTCGAAAATTGTTCGCTAAATATTTGCGAAAATTCTATGTAATAAATCTATAAATAAATTCTATGTAATAAGTCTAAATAATTATGAAATATGCACGAGTAACGATCGTAGAATTTTAGATAAGACATAAGCGAAACATTAATTGATCAATGATTAACGTTTCACGGATGAAACATATTTTTGTAGCTTGTAACTTTTATATTGGGTTGGCAACTAAATTATTGCGGATTTTGTCATTACCACCTAGCGAAAAAATCCGCAATCACTTAGTTGCCAACCCAATATGAACGATATGCGACCAACGATTCAAAGACTTTTAGATTTGCGAATGATTCGTTGTTACTGTGTTATTTATAAATCGTGTCACGTTGTAAGACGAGTTTCATTCGTTTAATGGATATAATGACGATAAAATTTGATAATACGTGTGTAGCATTTATTTAGATCCGAGTAATTCATAGGATCCTTTTCGTTATCTATGATTTTTCATTCAGATAATTGAAATTCTTATGCAAATGTATTTGTAATGATTGAAAATGAGAAACAGTTTGGGAAGAAAAATAGTACTTCATACTGTGTATAAATGTCCAGAAAGATCAGTGAATATTCAATTATTAACAATGTGCAATGTAAATGGTTGGATCTTCGCTTTGGATATTTTCTTTCATATTTTTAAAACGCATACGACTTTTCTATTCCATATTAGAACAGTTGTAAAAATTCTAAATAGAATAAAATAAAACGTTTTTTTTTTCAATCTGCGCAAATATTTCTACAGTCCTTTGCCAAACAATTGCCTGAAAACCATCGAAAAATCCAGTTTCCCCATACACGAGTTTCGTTTCAAACGTTCACACTTCCAGTTCCATTCTAGCCAGCGACAGTTTGACATACTTTTCACTTGGAAAATCCCTCTCCAAATACGATATGTCCACTGGCAAACCCGCCCCGTCTCGTTCTAGGGTTAACTAACAGTCGGACCGGCAGAAAGGAAAAACCATGAACGAGATAGGTTGGAAATCGTTTCATCGGGAACGCGATTTTGCAATCGTAGATAAAGAAAGAAGGCGAGAAAGAGAAATGGCAGGAAGAATGGAAAAGAGGAAGCGAGAGGAACGATGACGGTGGATCGAAGATACGAGGCGGAACGAGACGAGGTCCCGGCGATGAGGCACGTAGAAGAAAACGAACCCCGGCAAAGAAATAGTCGGTGGCTTTTTACTTTCTCCCGCGGGAAAAGAGAGGGTAAAAGGCAAAGCTACGAAAAGCCGGGCTTTATTGCCTACGAGGGCAGGATCCTCGTGCACAGGATAGAAGATTGTTTAGATCCCTAGACCCCGTATCGTGAAGGAAGCTGCGGGGCCTATCTAGTATCGTATACCGCTCTCTCCCCACGGATTATGGTCGTGAAACGTTTCACGTCGTCCATTTTCCTGGCTCGTAACGCGACGCTTATTGTAAACTTGCACGGGATTCTACAAAGTCCTCCGACGGCGTTTTGTCGTACTTAGGGGGATCCTTCCTGAAATGATCTGTCCCGAGATTCCTTCGGCCACGTTTTATCTCCTTTTATGCGGTTACTCCGTCGAATATTAGACGATGGCCGATTTTGACCGCACACGCTTCCGGTTTCTCCAAGACGGAGAGACCAATGTACATAGGTAATCGTCCAGGGAGATCGATAGAGCAGTGAAACTCTAAATTCCGCTTATTGTTCGTGAACATAGGCTTTTTTCCATTTCTTCCCTTGTTCTTTATTCGAAGGTCATAAGAAACACGATAAAATACGCTTCTTAGTTCGATGTCATTTTCACGATCGGAAATGAATATTTGTATATCGTCACGTTTATGTGACGACGATTCCATGTTGGTTGAAAAATTAGCTGAAAAGTGCAGGTGTTTGCTCGTAGCTCTTACAATTCCTGTAGCGGCACTCGACAGCAAAATTTTCCAACGGTTTTTGTCCCGTAGCTTGCTACACAAAGACTCTATCCTTGGCTGGATGACGACAGTGCTGTGGTTAGAGTAATTAGTTACAAACGTTCCAGACCAGATTCGAATCCCGACACTTATAGTCCTGTTTTTCACGATTCCTAAATGAGAAGAAGGGAGCGGTCCCGATGGTTGGAAGAAAATCCTCCGACCCGGATTTTTTTTTTTAATTTAGTAGATTATTTATAATCAATTCTCATACAGAATTTAAAGTAAATTTTTTTGGCGTGGTACTGTAACTTGGATTATAAAAGTTTATAGTATGTGAGATTCTAGTTGAATCTAATGCTTCAATCTAAGGGGTATTTTTAGTCTGCGGTTCTGATCCGCCGTGTCAAGTAATTGGGTAACTAATGGGTTTTGGTGGTTGTTAACTCTTATATTATATCTGTTACTGTATTTGGATATTTCTTCTTTAACTGTGGGTATCTTAAGGTCGCGATGTATTGTTTCATTGGAACATACCAACGTGCATCTATTAAGGATTTTAGAGTTTTTGAATGGAATCCTTGAAGAATTTTTATGTTGGAGTTGCTCGCTGTTCCTCATAGTGCCGACCCGGATGAAGACAAAAATCTTATACACCAGCAGTAGCATTATCACGACCTATCCACCTCATTCCCATTCTGTCCTCTGTTCTAAACAGTCAGAAATAGCGACGGAACGGTAGAGTTGAACGGCGTAATTCCTTCCATATTCGATCCATCGATGAACAAATGGCCCTTTAAGCGTCGAACAGAACGTTCGACGAGACATCGGTCGAAGCATCGTCGTTTGTCATCGAGAATGCTCGCGTCAGCAGGATTTATCATCGAAATAGGATGCTTCGATCATCCCGTTCAACGGGGTTGTCATTAGAAACTCGAGAAATTTCCACCATTCTATCTACGTACTGCTCAAAATCCCGAATTCATCCATTTTCCAACAACGACACCGGAGAATCTTCTTTTCGTTCCAGCAGAACGCGCGAAGAATTATCGCGCGTGAAGTAGAAGCAGACACGTAGCTGGGTCGGACGAATGGACTTTTTTAATTTATCGCTCGTAGGAGCAGATTATCGCTGATTACGCTTGTGCTAGAAAGGAAGTTCGGGATGGAAACGACAGAGGGAAGGAAGAAAGTCACGAGGAAAGGGTGGCAGCAGGGATGAACGAGGAAGGAAGACGTTCGCGCGATTTATCAATTTCACGGGGACAAGGGAACTTTTTAAATTACATGGCGTTGATCGGCCTCGTCTTTCTCTCATTTCCCCAATCTATCTTCCCCGTCTGGCTACCCCTCGCCAGGACAGCTTCCTCGGCTTCTCGGCCGGCCAATCTGTTCGTCGTCGCGATACTTATTGCGCATCGAGCGATAAGCAAGCCCTGTCTGCACAGTGCACAGCCGCTTAATCCGATTTGTTTCTTTCGTTTCGACGCCTTGGCGACGTGTATATATGTGTGCCGAGTTAAATAAACGTCGTGGAACAACGTGCCAGCAAGCGAACGTTTCTTGAATTACAAAGATACATCGGTCTTGCCTTTCTTCTGTATCGACTGTTCTTCCAATACTATCGCTTACTTTCACTCTGCTAGGAATTATAGCGACGCAAGTCAGTCTACTATTACTACTACTTTGCATAAAAGTTTCTGCTAGTAGTCCAAACTTACTTCCTGTAGTGTCCTGCGTCTATTTTTGTCGAGAAACTCGCTACATTTTTCACGTTAATCAATTACGAAGTTAAAGGCGTGGACGATAGTCTTAACAGTCGAAATTAGATTTCAGTTCTCAAAATCTTGGCTTACACGGCGATCGCTTTCAGAAGATCGTCGCACAGGTCGTCGAAGGTTCCTTTAAGAAAGAAAGACAGTAAACTGATACAGCGACAGCATCGTTGAAGCGATTTCGCGCGTTCGTTGATCGTCCGATGACAACGTCGCGATGAGGCGTCGGGACGGGCGTAAAAGTTGCCGAAAAACGACTCGTTGCTGACACGTAGAACGCTTCAACGTAGACAATAAAATCCACGGCTGAGCTCTCGACGAGACGTTTGTGGGATTTCGCGCGAGTACGCTGCGGGTCGGTCATTTCGCGAGCGGATGGCGTCGTTTCGCCGCGAGTTCTCCGCGTCATCGTTCGAGGGATCCGTCGTAAAGAAGTTTCCGAACGGCTCGTGCTCGAGACGATGGTTGGCGAAAGCGCTTCCTCGTCGAATATATACGCGCCACCATTTACCCTGAAAGCCTTTGTTCGATTTAAAGCACTCCTTTTCCGTGTCTGGGTTCGCGTAACATCACGTCGAGACGCTCCTTGCCGCAGCTTCGGGCGAGCGTATACTTTGCGGCGAACGTTTCTTGAAAATTTCATTTCTCAAATTCCCTACGATTTCGAAACGGTGGTCAGAGTTTATATTCCTGACGTCGCGCGCATGATGGCGGTTAGTATAAAAATCGATAAGACGATAAGTCTGGAGTTATTTTTACAGGAAGTTTTGTTATACGGCATTTTTAGTCCTCTTTTACCTTATCCTTTTCTGGAACGGCGATAAGGATAAGGACCAAGCAGATTTAGCATCGAACAAAAGTATGATTAAACATGCACATTATATTGGGTTGGCAACTAATTATTTACGGGTTTTGTCATTAGGTGGTATTGGCAAAATCCGCAACCACTTAGTTGCTGTTGAAGTGATCGCTACTTCTAAGAAAACTCTACATCTGGTCTTCGGTTTTGTCAAACGCTGAGGTCATCGATAGACAAAAGAATGCGTCGATGACAGACCATAAGCGGAACACGTGCGACGTTGGTTTCGGGGGTTCTTTTAGTCTCAGGGCAACATTGCTAGCGTGAGGATCTGGACCAGCTTACATTGTATTCCACACTTTGTACTTTAATATTCACAATATATATACTTACAATACCTTACAATTTACCCACGCGTTTCTTTGATTCCACATACATCAAATAACCTTAACAGTCGACAATCCAATACGTTTACTTGTCACGATTTGGTCTGTGAGACGTTCGGATTCAATGACTAAATTCTCTATATCTTGTGTGCACAGTGGGGAACGAGGCCAATTACTGCTGACTCGTGACGAAGTTACAGTATCTGCGGAAACGTGGAGGAACAGGAGTATCAGGAACTTAGTATCTCTTCGCTCTCGTGTTCTGTAGTGCGATAGAACCGTTCATAATACAAAACACGAACGTCTAATTGATTTCTATTCTGATATGTGCAATTTTGTGTGCTATGTTATATTAACCGCGTAGTGGTGACACACATATATGATTATGAATGCGTTGAAATATGTGCACAGGGTCTCATAAAACAGAAGAATGCAATTGTTTCGTTGGTAGTCTGGTAAAGAAGATGGTGAAGACAAAGAGAGTGGTGAGACGCGTGCAAATACGCATCGACGAATATCTTGTAAATCACATATGAAATAAATCCGAAGCTATTTTGATATTAATTCTAAGTGTAATCTAAGTGTTCCTATACATTTATTTCTGCGATTAACACTAAACCGATGGTTTTTTGTCGCCGACAATCTTTCTTATTATTTGAGCAGTAATTCGTTATTTAGTACCAGGATACCTTACTCAGTTGCGTAAGTTGCACTGCTTTGTAAGCTCCCACAATTTTATACCAATTTGAAGAAGGTACCGTTTGCGATAAACAAAAAGAATGGTATTGGAGAGTCTAAACCGAAACAAAGCCGGCGCTAGGGAGAATCTGCGCCTGAGATGCCGGTATACTGTCGAATCGCTACAGGTCGGTAAAGTGTTAAGATGCACAATTCTCAGCAATTTCAAGCAATTTAAACAATGTATGGGAACAACTTAAGAACACAGTGGAAGATAACAAAATAAATATCATGTACGTTTAAATTTCTCATAAATACTTAAAAATCAGCGGTCTAATAATCACGTAACAAAAGCTCGTGTTTCCCCTTTTCGATGATGTTTAAAAGTTGAAGAAGTTTAAACGTTCCGATGAACGATGGGGTGAAAAGTAAGAGAATGTTGTGAAAAAAGCGCGATAAAAGTAGGAAATCTGGAGCGAACCCTTTACGAGGGTTGAGTTCGGTTTGGAGACAATCATTTCGAACTCGTTCCGTACACCTGTGCTTGGTACATCTCGGTGCGGACCAGTTTCTTCCCTTCGTATTTATACGGGATCGTAAAACGAAATGGTTTGAGAGAATTTAACGAATTCCGGAATTCTTATATTTCGTTTTATTACACCATTTAGCAGCACACTGGTAATGGTGTCTTTAGGGCTGGGTTAAAGTTATATCCCTGCGTTCTTCATAGCCTTCTGTCCCTTTATCGCCATTACTTGATAGACCGGATTAATTTGGGGATTGAACTACAACGTTCGCGTAAAAAACGGATAAAAATATACGTACAAGTTTTATTGGTCGGCTATCACCGCCATTATAGACAGACGAGATTGTGAGAAAGTTTCGAATGGAAATAAAAGTAGAAAGAAGTATATCGAAATAATTGTCAGATACATCGATGTAAAATGACACGGCAACACGAAACTCAGCTATACCTTCCGTAAATTCCTACTTTCCTACTTTCCTCGATATTTTTCGATATCGAAACTCAACGATCGTGTCACGTAAACTTGAGACTTCGATTATAAAAGAAAAGAAGTTTGAGCCCTAACCCAACTATTAACTTTCTTTTATCGAACTTTATTATAAATACAATGACTACAATGATTTTACAGAGGTAGAATGATACTGAATCAGAGAAAGGCTGAACAAGAACTGCTCGAGTTGGCTGAAGTCTCGACTTATATGTGTTTTGGTTTGGGTATGTTGAGGGTTCGGTGTAAGTTATGTTGTGCAAAAGAGTTCGAAGGTCGGAGGTCGATGTCTTATCTCTGGTGTAGATTAACATCGAACCGTCCACTCTTTTCCCAAACGGACGGACAGAGAGCAACATCAGAGACAGACAAGAGCACAGAATAACCGTTTAAAATTTTGAAGATTGACAAAGAAAGATCGGTAGCTCAGGACGTTGAAAATCGATTCTCGATTTTCAGGTAAACATTGTATAGAACTTGTTATTTCGCGTCTATGTAAATTATTGTCATTTATTGTTATAGACGGATATCAATTGTTGTTTATTTTTTGTATTTTATCTAGTTATCTTCACAATAAACTCGATTTTCAGACTTTAGAGTCGATCACCTGAATACCCCAAGATTTACAATATTACATATATTTTCTACCTTACAATTTATCCACACGTTCCTTCGTATTCACATACATCTAATAACCTCAACATAGACAAAGCCTGGATATCCTATATCAACGAAAGATGATCGCGTTTAGGCATGATCGACGTAGTCATGGATTTCAAAGATTTCACTAGCAAATTGTAGGACTCCCGTCGAATTCGGTAAAGCATAATCGAGGCTGGCGGTTTCGGTGATCCTGGAAACCAACGACTGGTCACGTTCCGCATCGGCGAATATACAAGCGTACTGGCCAGGACAAATACAATGGATTATAGCAGTTGATATTGAAATAAACATTTAGCCACGCGATTTCCATCGTTGCATCTCGATCTAAGATTCTACTCGATATTGTTTTCTAGAAACGAAGCTGAAGAAACGTAACTCGAGTAATTTACGAGCAAAGCGCTAATTGAAACAGAGGACGATGTAAATCTCCATTTAAAAAGAAATAACGATAATTCTCGGCGACAAACTATGGAAGTCGTTCGCGTGGAACCAATGGAAAGTCCGAGTCAATTAGATAACACGGTGTAAGTAATTAATTCCGAAGAGGAAACTGGCCGGGATCTTTATCAAACTTCGCGGAAACGAATGGAAGAAGCTCGACGAGAATCGGGGACGGTTCGATGGAATCGGGGCGACCCGAGTTCGATTAAAATCTCTTCTGAGCAAAAATTCAACAACCATCAACCGGCAAATTGTTTCGTGCTGCGAACGTGCAACAAATAAGGTTCTCCAAGGGAATATCAAAGAAATCCTTCTTTCAATCTAATTAACCGATGCTTTTGTTAATCAACAGCGTTCCAGTGCTTCTCCTCTGTTCGCTTGAAATATGCCACGACGTGATATATCGATCGCGCTTTAATAATTTTAATCGCATCAGCTTCGTCATTGAGAATGCGATACAATGCAATTTTCAGTTTCGAGAAAAATTGACTTGATCGTCAATTGCCGTGCTCTGTTTCATTTTCGTAGATACATTAGGTTGTCCGAAAAGATTCTTCCCTTTCATAAGGTGATAACATGTGAACAACAATTTCTGTTTTATATTATTTTATTGAATTAGGTATAATCCATTTCGGTATATTTTTATTATTACGTTCGTGCATAATTCAATAAACTAATATAAAAGAAAAAACATTGTGCGTCTATTATTTCCTTATGAAACGAAAGAAACTTTTCAGACAACCTAATAGAACGGCATAAGAATTGCCACAGCTGTAGAAATTGAACATTTACGTATAGGAATAGATGAGATCGATCGAAGCGAGAGGAACCAGTGCACAGAATCAGAGATTTGGCATGAATTTTTTAAGCGGTCGATCGAGATTCGAACGATAGGCCTTTTCGGACAACCTAATTCATTTAGACCAAAGGACATTAGCAAAAAAATTAACCTTGGTGTGTAACTCTGGCTGAAAGTTATCAGAAACAGCAATAAGAATCTTCTTATGGCTGTTTGTTGAGGTTGACTAATAGAGGAACAAGTGGATGAATTTGTAATAGAAAAATATATTGAAATAAGTATAGATATAAGTACAGGTACAGGTATAATGTATGTTGATGCAGATTCTCTCTCTAGCAGTGTTACGTTACGATAGAATATGATAAGGAGCAGGTTGATATTAGGTTGCCCGAAAAGTTTCTTTCCTTTCATAAGGAGATAATAGGTGGACAATAATTTCTGTTTTATATTATTTTATTGAATTAGGTATGATCCATTTCGTTATATTCCTATTATTACGTTCGTGCATAATTCAATAAACTAATATAAAGGAAAAAACATTGTGCGCCTATCATTTCCTTATAAAACGAAAGAAACTTCTCGGACAACCTAATAGAACGGCATAAGAATTGCCACAGCTGTAGAAATTGAACATTTACGTATAGGAATAGATGAGATCGATCGAAGCGAGAGGAACCAGTGCACAGAATCAGAGATTTAGCATGAATTTTTTAATCGAGCTTCGAACGATAGGCCTGCGAGCAAGTAGTGGGATTATAGTCTTTAAATCGACGTATAGCTATCGGAGTAACTTACTACGTTTCGACTAAACGTGATCGGGTATGTTCTGCACAATTCTCTTTCAAGCGATTGCAATCGCGAATCACATTCGACAAAATTGTTAGACGTTGCCTGAATATTCGAAGAATTTTATCGCAGTCTCAAATATCGCGACAGCGTTGGATGATATCGGTCGAACTTCGAAAAATACACAGCTACTCAAAATTCAAGGAAATTGATTAGAGTCACGTAGAAATTGATAAATACCCGAGAAACCCAGCTACGTTTAAAATAATCTAATTGGCATCATCCAGGACGTAAGAGACACAGAGAAGAACCGCAAGATCGCTCAAATTCTAAAAAAGATTGAAGCGAAGCAATTAAAAATTAGTATCGCGTAGAACTAAAAAATTCTCTCCTAAAGTCACTACTGTCATTTTATAGCTTTGCCTACTTTACCTAATTCGACTTGTGAACCTTGTCGACTCTCAACAAAACTCGTCAACTTCGAGTATTGGAAACGTGTCGAACTATGCTTATGCCTATGCTTTCACGCGTTTTAATAAACATACAAATATATTCAAAAGTCGCTTAAACACATACACATACAGTAGCGGACAAAAGTTTAAGACGATGATTTGTAAACCGGATTACAAACATCTTATACGCATATTGTTCTTCTATTCGGTTTGTCTCTTTGGAATAACGTAGCTGTATGTTTGACCTTCGTAACCTCAGACAGTCAGTTGTTAAATACAAACAATGTAGGAGTTACAACAGTTAGTTACCGCCTAGCACTTGGAAACAGTGGACATTAGTTTAAGACGATCTGTGTAAAACGTGAGTACGAGTACAGTTTTTGAACATTTTGATTCTGGAATGTCAAAATCATTGTTTAGTGTACCTTTTATTGCTTAAAATTCATTTAGGTAGGAACAGACTATGGGTAAATCAAAGAATTTACTTGAAAACGAAAGGGAACAAATCGTAAGGCTGCGAAAGCAAAGTAAAACCTTCACCGAAATAGCAAATATAGTGAACAGGTCAGAAACAGCTTGTAAACAAGCTTGGTATAAATGTTTAAAGACAGGCATGTATTGCGATCAACCGAAAAACGGAAGACCACGGAAAACAACACCGAAAATGGATCGCCGGATTCATCGATTGAGCGAAAAGGATCGTTTTCGTAGTGCAAATAATATTGCTGCGGAGATAAACTATGAAAACGATACACAAATTAGTGCTAGAACTGTTAGGAGAAGATTAGAAGACTTTAACTTAAGAGGACGAAAACCCCAAAAGAAACCACTGCTGAGTTCTAGGAATCGAAAAAGACGACTTGCATTTGCTAAAGCTCATAAGCATTGGACAAGTGAAGATTGGCAAAAGGTATTGTTTTCTGACGAATCGAAATTCAATCGCGTCTGTTCTGACGGGATACGGTACGTTAGACGTCGAATTGGCGAAAGTTTGAAAACACAGTGCGTTTTAAAAACTCTTAAACATGGTGGTGGCAACGTTATGGTGTGGGCGTGTTTTTCTCGAAGCGGCCCTGGTCCGATATGTCGTATCAATGGAATTATGGACCGTTTTCAATACAAGGACATACTCAAGAACACAATGTTACCTTTTGCACGCAACAATATGAGTGATGATTTTATTTTTCAAAATGATAATGATCCGAAGCACACGGCTCGGGTTGTGAAACAGTTTTTTCAAGAAGAAAATATCACCGTGCTGCCGTGGCCGTCGCAATCACCAGACATTAACCCAATCGAGAATTTGTGAAGCATCATAAAAAAGACAGTACAAGGTTATAAACCGAAAAATTTAAATGAACTTTACTCTACGATTGAAACAGCCTGGAATAATATTACGGTAGATTAATATAAAAAATTAATAGATTCTATGCCAAGAAGATGTACCGAAGGGATAAGAAATAACGGATATTGAACAAAATATTGAATTTAAACAAAAATTGTGTATATTTTTTAACCAAAAATTAATATTTTTTGTATAGTCTTAAACTTTTGACCGACGAAATATTATACAGATTTCGTTCCTCTTTTATAACTTAGCTATTGAGCAAAATATCAAAATGAAATTTTTTTTCTAAGTGTACAAACAAATGTACAATTAGTTAATACCAAAAGTAGAACACCGTATTTATATTTTTTATGGAAAGTAAATCAATTATTTATTTCTTCCATTTCGTCTTAAACTTTTGTCCGCTACTGTACATTGTTTTACATTTGTCAAGCGAAGGAACGTGGACACCTGTGTGAGAAGTGTCGTCGGTATTCTTTGTGGCGAATGGGGTGCTAAGTATGGAAAGATTAAAGGCAGAGCAGCAGCTGTTATGGCGCTCGAGGGGATGGGATTGGGTAGGCTGGAGAGGATCGTGGAACGAGAGAAAAAAGGAGTACGCGAAGAAAAATTGGCTGCAGGTAACGGGATTAAGAGTGCTACTGTACACCCGTTGCGGGATCATCCCGCAAGAAACTTTGCACTTGGCAACTTTTAATGCCCCGCCGCAAAATCCTATCCCGGCCTGCTGCCCCTTCCTGTCTCTCTTTTAGCGTTTCGCCGCTGCTCGCTTTCTTTACGCATACTTGCTAGCCTGTACAGGGGCTTAGATAGAAACGATTCTGCCAGCAAACTTTACACGTCGAGAGCAACTTGATCCTCTACCTAGGCTAAGCGGAAGGAATATTTTTTGCACGTCGATGCGTCTTGCTCTTCCTATCGACTTAACCGTTCGTGATTCTTCAAGTATCATACTTGGTAAATTCTTTTAGGATTCTACCGAGAGACTGAAGATTGAAGATTACACGGAAATATATTAAGTCGTCCGAAAAGTTTCTTTCGTTTTATAAGGAAATAATAAATGCACAATATTTTCCGTTTTATATTATTTTATCGAATTACGTATGACTTTTGTTCTATCAAAATAAAGATCACAACGTTCCACGTTGTAAGAGACGTGTCTGTAAAAGAAAGACACTTTCCAGACAACCTAATATATATGGTAAGCGCAATATAATTTTGAGGAATTTCTGATTGTGTTGTTATTTGCCGACTAAAACGATGTACTTTAATATAACGCAGTTGACAAGAGGAATATTGCCATAATTATAAAATTGAGAGATTGTTGAGATATGGCTTGGCAACTAAGTGATTGCGCATTTTAAATAAGAAGGAAAATTCAAAATGATTGCTTCAAAATATAACTTTATTCAATCAAGTATTGTCCGTTTTTGCCGATAATCTTTTGCCATATTTCAGGCAGTGTCATAATTCCGTGTCCATAAAACTTCTGATTTTTGCCAGAAAAAAACTGAATTAAATGTGATTTTACATCATCAGCGTCATTAAAACTTTTACTATTTAAGGAGTTCTGGAGAAATAAATGGCAATCCGAAGGCGCAAGGTCAAAGCTATATGACGGCAACCTAGTTCCAATAATTTTTTTAACAATTTTTTAGCATAAGAAATGTGTAAGGGTACGTTAAAAATACTTAATTAAAAAACGCATTTATAAAAAATGTAGGTAACGAGAGCTTCGTTACCTTCATCGCGATTCGCGAAATTTTAATATGGTTCCCATCACGAAATGCTTCTTTATTTCGATTAAAAACGGTAGTGCAAGTTGGAATTTATTCGATGCTTTCTCGGTTGCGCTTGTAATATCACAGTTCATAAAGAAGCCAGATTCATGACGGTGATCAGACCGTAAGCAGTGCACGCGTGTCTAATCCATTTCACGCAAACAAGTCACCGGGAAGTGAGAAGTTCAACTTCCACGCGCGTTTATAATCCAAACGTATTTACGTTTTAGTATGTTTTATCTAATAAAAAATAAGAAAACGAAATGGCACGTGTGCATAATAATATGAACCGCTTACTTAACTCGTTTAACAAACCCGACCAATGTAACCGAATGATCAGATATCTTTGAACCACGATCGAATATTTCGCAGCAATTTGTATAAAATTCTATAGAAATAAGTAAATTCTATAGAATTCAAACTACTCGCCAACCGACGTATTTACTTGTGCTTTGCTTTACCGGTAACAATTTTATCGAATAGATTAGGTCACGAGAGAAGAACGGTAATTTAAGACATAGAAAATCGATTCTTGATTTTCCATGTAAAATTTGCAGTAGATTTGTTATTAATTGTTAATTGTATATAATGTGGTATCTTTACTACAATTAGTTTATTTACAATAAATGGATTAGACAGATGATTAAATAGGAAACGATGGTTGTTTAACGTGAACTAATCACAATAACGTGTTATAATTAAGACAACTAGATAGTTAATTTGCAACTCTCGTCACCACGGATCCAACGCTCTCTCTGACTTTTCAACTCACAATGAATGTTAATTCGTTTATCTCTCCTAGCGACCCCTTGTTTTTTGTCTTAGCCTCGTGTCTTTTGTCTTAGTCCCACCACGCACATGTTCCGCAACCGCTTGTTTATAATTCGCCCGATACCCCCAGGCCCCTCGCCCACGATACTACAATAATTTAAATTATTCGCAAAATAAGCTCGATCGTCTTATTAAGCCCAAGATTCCAAGATTCCAGAATCGATCGTCTTATTTAGCCCAAGAATTTACGTTATTACATATATATGTCGAGTTATAGTTAGATTTAGGGGCGTGTAACGAATCCTCATTCGGACTAGCCATCGTTGTTGTAAAATAGAGATTATATTTACTGGTATAAATATGATTTTTACAAAGTTTGACAAATAACTGTGGTGATTAGACACTAGAGATGTTAATGACAATGTTCTTAGGTTCAATAACGAATCCACGGTCAACGGGGTAACTCTTTGCTAAACGTAGAATATATTTTGAAGCACAAAATAACGTTCACTGTGACACACAAAAAGATGTGAAAACTCCCCGAGGTGATCGCAAGAATAAAAGACTGATGAAAACTTTCCTCTCCTTACGATCGCGTTCGTTTTGTTGTATATTGGCCGGGGATACCAACAAAATTCCAGCCGCCGTTACTAGGCATTGCTCCTGCCCGGGGTTTGATTGTTAATACAACGTGTGTCTCATAATATTGGCACTTCTTAGGTAAAAACGTCCATCCCGTGACCGTGGCTACGTTTAGCGACTCGTCGTGTCACTTTGAGCCCAAGCCTATTGTCATAAATCTCGAGCACCCATACTCAGATTAAATCATAAATAACTATTTCTCAGTTTTATCATTTAAATACAGCTATAATAAAAAGTCTAGACTAAAGTATTGGGGATCTTTCCAAAAATTCCAAAAGAAAGGCCCCGATGTCCTTTCATCTCCCACAAATATATCATCGATCACACATTAACATCAATACTCTAGGATTGTAGAGGATGGTTGGTCGTGTGGTTTAAATGACAAGATAACTCGATGTTGAAACCGTCAAATATATTTTAAAATAATTAATTTACCTATATTAATTATTTTGAAAAATTCTAAATAATCAATACCTAAGTTTACCTAAACTTATAACATGGCATTATGTATTTAAACTAATATTTTACAATCGTATCTACGTTTATATACTAAAAATGATACAGACTGATATTGCTTATCTAGTTGTAAACAATTTCTCTAAAAATTTCTCTCTCACATAACCACGTACCAAGGAGATCAAACGCAATCTTCGAGACGAAATTTTCTAAGAAATTACGTCGGAACTGCAGACACGAAACCAAGCTATACCTGTACGGTTTACCCGTCGGTGCATCTCGTAACTCGCATTAAAGCCGATATCATTATCGTCGTTATCGCGATCCCTGCCATCCAATCTTGCCAGAGTATCGTTTCCGTAGCGGTCGCCAGGCCACCCTCCGGTTCCCAGGGGACGATAACGCAAGGCCGCCACGATGTTCGTAAATTCCAACGTACAAATCCTCGGCAACAATCTCGTATTCGGAGTTTCTTGCCACGGTATAACGCAGCGGCGTGGTATAAAATGTAAATGCCAGGAATGAAAGAGGCGGCGTCGTGCCACCAACCACCACCATCACAGCCGCCTCCGGCGTCCACCGTTGTATTAAACATTTATTCGCGTTTGTCCCGGCATTAACGCACCATACAGGCTGTCTCAGCGATCGTAGGACAATCAGCAACAGCATAACGCTGCGTTACAACAATACGAGAAACAAGTCGAAGATATATTTCGAATAAACTCCTCTCATACGATGTTTCGTTAACGCGAAAGTGGAATTTGTCAACGTGTCGAGTATACTTGAACCTGGCTGAAGATAAGTCGACTCTCGAGCAAGCGACAACTTTCACGAAACGCAAAAAGAAAAGAAAAAGAACACGCAAACATGCAACGCATAACACAATTGATCCCGAACAACGAAAAGCGTGGCATCGATCGACGATCGTGTGAAACCTTAAAATCTAAAATACGTTCAAACATCACATGTTTTCTTGAAAACGAAGCCATAAACGGAAAGATCGCAGAATACATTTTCGTTCATTTTCCCATACAGAAACGGAGAACCATCTCCTGTCGATGGTTTACTCGTTGCCAGTACACGTAACTAATCAAGTTCGTATCAAACAAATTTTCGAATTCGATTTTCTCCAAAATAAAGTTACGAGTTAAAGGAATGTTATTTTATATTTCCCGATTTACTTTTCCACGTAGAATCTCCACCTTCTAGATCGCATTGTGATTAACGTTCAGGATTCATGTTCGGCCAACGGGGATGCACCGTGGTTCAGGAACATCGCGAGGAGACGTGGCGTTTCGCGAAATAAATTCGCGACAATCGCGTACCCACCAGATATCGGCCGTATTTCATCAGGTAGACCATCCTAATGCACGGTATAGAGCGTTCTCTCCGGATAAAGGAACCGCGAAAACGTTTCCTCGTGGGTATTAGCGTCATCCCTTTGCCGAAGATTGATGGAGCCATCCTGACAGGATTCTTCTTCCTTCGCCTGCCTCCCTTTCTCCGCGCCTCTAAGTACCACCATATCCCTCTCTAAGTATCGTTCCAAGTGAACTGCATAAAAAAGATCAGCCTTCCTGTCTCGACCCTGTACGCCACACCTTCCCGCGTCTCGTAAATGGTTATAAGTCATGTCGATGTTTATCACGCGACCACCTAGCATCGAGGGAAAAAAAAAAAAGAAATGATGGTAGGAAGCAAGCTTTTGCTGTTTTCCTTATTTTTCTTCTTTCATGCAGAGGTATTCAGAGAGGAACAGTTAGAGAAGCAGTTTTTGAGGGATGCAGCAGGAGGTTGGTGAACTTGAATCCTAAGGATGTACAAGCAATTGGTCAATTACAGTTCCTGAACATTTTTTCTTAATTCTGATGGCAGACTACGTTCTGATTAAACGTGTGATTTTTCAGAAATTCAGAGATTAGTTTCCTCTTTGATGTAGATTTCAAACTGATAGAATTTCTATAGTTTCATAGCACCAAAATATTGGATTGGCAACTAAGTAATTGCGGATTTTGTCATTAGATGGTATTGATAAAATACGCAATCACTTAGTTGCCAACACAATACATTGAGACAAATGAAACGGCAATTGCCAACGAATGTGAAGAATATTTGAACACCAAGTATATATGTATTGTAAGAATCGCGAGGATTTTTAGAGTTCCGCAAGAGAACGTACATTTTTAGTCGGATCTTTAGAAAGTAAATTCATTCGGCTATAATTTACTTTATACATAACAGTGACGAAGACTGTCATTGGTTAGCACGTTGCACGTGTCTCGAATCGAGTTACTCGAACACTCGACTACGATGCGTTTCGAGTTTCGCAATTTCGCATGCACAGGAACGTCGAAAAAGAGAAACGAGAAGAGAACGATAGCTGTTGGTCTTTTAGCAAACATGCCAGGTTTCTCTAGTGCACTTTTTTTCAGCCGCACGCTTGACGACTTTATGAAAAATTGAATTTATGAAAGCGTTGCGTGGGTGTCCAGCACCGCCAGAAAAATTTATAATTTGTTTGATCAAGTTCGCGCATCGTCCCAACCGTTTGGTACAATGTTCCCTCCTGGGATGATATGTATTCCGTTTCCATGGAACCATCGCGAAATAACGTTGCTCGTTCGGCGTACAGTAACTCGCCAAAGTATTCCGTCACTTATCGTAGGAAACTTTTACGAATATATTACGTACGTTGCACGAAACCTTCTGAAATTTCGCTAACACTGTAACGATACACGGCTAGCATAGTTACAAAATTACAAAACAAATCTGAGATAAAAGATATTTAACGTAAATATACATTTCATAAATGATACAAAAATATTTGCCAGTAACACGAATAACCTAAATAAATAAATAAATATATACATTGAAGTCGAAAATAATCTAGATAGAATCTTGTTAAATATATGCAGACTTATTAACATGCTCGATACTACAGATTAACAAATTATTAAACGATAAATGCGCTTATCTTTAACGACAAAAATCAGGAAAATATGTTCCTACTATCGATAATTGATAAGAAATATTTTTCTCGCAGTGCTAAGAAAATTCAGACTCGAAACTATTAAACTTTGACTGCCACGGTTTCTCCTGTTATGCCACGATGATCATTGGTGAACGGAGCGCTTGAAATTTTTACAATTATAAAAATTCAATGAAAATTGACGGGGCGTTTTGAATATAACCGATAAATAGAAGATATTTTGAAATAAAAGGTGTCCCATTGAACAATTCAACATTTTTATTAAAACATCAATAAAAATAAAAATGAGAACAATTAATTTAATAGCACATTGGCGTTATGATGGAAAAATTAGAATAAATATATCGTAACATTTACAATTTCGGTTTTGTTTCAAGCTTTTTCGATGTAATCGTTACGATGTGTTAATGAAATTTCAGAATGTTTCGTACAACTCGTGTAATATATTCATAAAAATTTGGTATAGCGGACGTTCAAATACTTTCAACCGTCTCGTCTATACGTCAATGAGCGTATTTATATGCGATAGCATTCGCGACTAGCTCGTTTCTATAAATATACGAAGATTTCCGCGAGTTCGCCGCGCGTATTTATGACGCGAACGTAGCTGGGATTCCGAGCGAATCGTCTCGAAAGCGGCAATACTTTCGCCAACCTTTCGTGACAACTTGTGGAAAGTAGATTCGCCGTCACGCGGGGCTTACTAAATTTTTCTCCCCATCTCTTACATACTTTACTTTCTTACAAGCAATTCTTTTAAACCAAACGTGGAAGAAAAATATAGCTGTAATATATTACAACTTTGGACCACATGGTCCAGCTATACATAGGCAAATTTCGTGTGTGAAAAATTTCCGGTTAACCGTACGCTTATTTCGTATCAGTCGATTCAAAGTGCCTGTATTGGTTACCATGAAAGAATAAAAATATCGTAGGAAAATAATAAGACGAGTGACGTACACGTAAGTTGCAAATTATGGTTCCCAGTAGCGATATTAAAAAAGAAATAGAAAATTATAAATGTACCTATATATCTCTTCCTTGTAACTTTTTCAACTGTTAACTATTTTTAACCCCTAACACTTTGACTGCCACGTTGGTCATATATGATCCGCAACAGTGGTCATTGGTGACCTGAGCGCTTGAACTTCTTACGATTGTAAAAATTGTATGAAAATTAACAGTTAGGGCATTTTGAATATAACCGATAAATAGAAGATACTGTAAAATAAAAAGTGCCCCATTGAACGATTAAACATTTTTATTAGAACATCGATGAAAAAAAAAATGAGAACAAATGTTGCATCTAACGGTGCACTGTGATTGCATCCACATCTTTGAGGGGCAATCTACGAATATTATTATAAACACAGCTTAGAAAATAATCGTAAATGCTGCTTTATAATCGTATAATTGAAGTTAGATGTGTACACATACCTTGCTATTATATATAGAACGAGCAAATACTGTTTACTAATATCTTCTACGCGTTTCAACAATATATTCTGCACGTTTTGCTTACGACGAAATAACGAATGCGAATGGTTTGTTGAAATAAACGAAGCATTGTTATAATATGTCGCATCAACTGTTACCAAGGCGTCACGGGGGTCACCCGTGGTCACCAGTAAGATAAACGGTCTATTGGGGAAGAATGTTGTCTTACATTATCAATCTATTATTATTTTGCCACTATATGCTTTGAATAATAAAAATACTCCCGTTCTGAGCGAAGCATGTGATTTCGGCGTGGCAGTCAAAGTGTTAACATTTTACTGACCGTTAGCGATTCAATTAACAAATTATTAAACGATAAATGCGCTTATCTTTAACGACAAAAATCAGGAAAATATGTTCCAGCTATCTATAATTGATAAGAAATATTTTTCTCGCGGTGCTAAGAAAATTCAGACTCTGAACTATTAAACTTTGACTGCCACGGTTTCACCCGTTACGCCACGATGGTCATTGGTGAACAGAGCGAACAGCATACGCATGTTCGACCAGCATCTCAGGCGCAGGTTCTCCCTGGCGCCTGTTCCGCTTCGGTTTAGACTCTCCAATACCATTCTTTTCGTTCATCGTAAACAGTAAGTTTTTCAAATAGGTATAAAACTGCGGGAACGTACAAAGCAACGCAACTGACGCAACTGAGCAAGGTACCTTGGTACTAAACAACAAATTACTGCTCAAATAATGAGAAAGATTGTCGGCGACAAAAAATCGATTAATCGGCTATCGGTGGGTAAAGTGTTAAGTATAGGATTCTACACAATCCCGTACGTCGTAAACATGAAGAAAATTGAATCGCCGGAAGTAACACACGGCTCAAAACGTAAGTGTCAGCGTAACACTCGATACGATTAAACCTTGAAATTACAACATAGAAATTCGGATTTAAGTATTTTTATTATAATCTGCTTGGAATCCCCCCCATCACGGAATTAAAAAGTGCTACAGTTGCACATTACCGTGCCATTAAAGGGCTAATAAAATTTCCTTGAAAACACCATGCGAAATAAGAATTTTGATCAACCGTACATTACCATAGCTAAATTATACCATTATGCAAATTTTCAATTAAAATTCGATATTCCTAACTCCTCCATTACCGAAGGATCAACGAAAGACGGAAAGGAAAGCAGATATACGGTTGTACAAAGGAAACGAGACTGTCCAGGTCGGAACAGAAACCTACGTAATACTTTTGTTAACGTAATACCTCCTTCGATATTCCGTTGAGAAGACACTCTGCTCTGCTCTTGCTCGTGTTTCTCGTCGTCCTACAGGAATAACGCTCGTCATTCGGGGTTACACGAGATATAAAGGTACCCTCGACGAGAACGTTTAATTAGATCGGAGTAGTGTCTTCCCTCGAATGAAAGGGAATTTAATTCTCCAAGTGCGACGCGGAGTATCGATAAGCTAATCGGTGGAGCTGGCGAACAGGTGCGTATCGATGACATAAACCACCCTCGAGCAATCGGAAGGCAAATGGGTTAATGAGCTTTCCTGAAACGATGGTGGAACAACGGTGCTGTTCACACTTCTGACTATATCAAACTCCACAATGGCTCCCGAAAATACTTTGACACTTACCATGCAAAATTTTTGCTTTTCTACATTGTCACCTTTTTATTATTACATTTCCGCTTGGAAATTAACATGTAAATGTATGTAGAAGTCAGAGGATATTTATAGTAGATAATATATATTTAGTAAAAAATTAGCATACAGCATAAACAGCCCATCTGGAGCTATGAATCTGTTAAATATGATCCCATTGAATATCGAAAATTGTTAATTAATTGTTAATTGTTAACGACCGATTGCTCGAACATTTTCGTCGTCTCTAGGAAATGTACGCTTGTACTGAGCATCTTGCAATTTCTATATAAATTTTCAAGTTTGTTTCAAAGTTGATTAACACGAAAATAGCGATAGTCGAGTCCCGTGATAGTATTATAAAGATTTCAAAATGTTTCGTATACACATACACACACAACGCGTAATACATTCGTAAAAGAGGCTGCAAGTGTTGGAATATTTTCGTGAGCCCATATATCACTCTGAAATCTGCCTTGACCACGATTCTATCCTACTCTGGGACGTTTTTATCCACTTGATCCTGTACCCGCGTTCGACTATGTGAATTTCGGAGGCTGGATCTGCACGAGCTCTGTTTGCCCGGAAGTTCCGGCTGGGACGAGGGGCTTCGTTTAACCTCGATTCGTCTATCGAGCTACCATCCGTCGATTAAACTCGTCGAGCAAATAGACAAAGAAGCTGCGCGAGCGAGATGGAAACCTTGGGAAAATCGGCTTGAAGTTTGTGCCATAAAGAAACATGTTACTCTACTATTTTTTCAGAACATGCTCTTTCATGCATAGTGCGGAAAATATCTTGCGTGGAGAGTCCGTTGGTGTAAGAAAAATAATGTTAACAAACAGTACGAGAGTAACTACGTAACGCGATACATAAACAGCGATCGGTGAATGAAAATTAGTTCGACTGGATGAACCGGTTTCCCGCGATAATAAGATTCAAGATAAAGAAAGTGAGCGAAAACGGAGCAGAGAGAGATGCAGAGCAGGCAATGGATCGATCGACACGCCGGATGCTTGAAATTTTTCCAGCCGGCGTGACGACGCGCGCGGCTAATCGAGGCGACAGAACAGAAGGAACGCAGCTATCGACGAAGCAATCGAGCGAGTCGGCTTAACCACGGTAGAAACACAAAGTGGTTACCGAATGAAACGACTTTGGGTGTGTGCGTCGGTGGTTGAAGGAGCATCGAGACACGGAAGAAGGAAGTCGACGACGAGCAGCAGAGTAGAGGAAGCAGAGAAGGCCAGACGGGCCAGGAATTTATCATTTCGTAGCTAAAGTGCCGTAGTGGCGACAAGGCTGAAATTGTAGTATTTGGGAGTCGAGTGGAGGCTCCAGCGAAGAGGAATGGAGTGGAGGCTTGGAGAATCGCGAGACAGCGACAGAAATACAAGAGTAAGGGAGCAATGGGATGCCTCTGCGAAGATCGTACCTGTCTGTGGCAAAGATGGAGAGAGAAAGATACAGAGGATCGGACGACAGTGGAGAACAAGAGGAGAACAAGAAGAGAAAGAGAAAGCAGACGGCGGTGCGGGGGCAAAGAGAACGCACTCGGCTAGATGACTGTGCCGAGTGAAACAGTTGCGGAGGACTACGGAATTCTATTAGAGGAACGAGGACAGGCCAGGAACAAGCTGCGATCCTAAGCGACGATTCCCCGGTCCCGGTAGCCACTCGTGTCGTCCCGCTTTCGTCTCTGCTCTTCGTATCCGCTTCCGATCTTTCTCTCTGTCACTCTTTGGACATTGCTGACAGTAGCCGGCCGAGCAAAGCGCGCCGGCCAGCCAGCCTGCCTAAACCTCTGCCTACATCACTACCGCACTGCGACAATTTGATAGCTCGATCGGAGGCCCTCGAGTATATCCCAGCCTCTCCTGTACCCCCCTTGTCTCTATGTTAGCCCTCTATACTTGCTACCCCTCTGCCCTCTGTGCTACCCTACTCTGTGTTACCCTACTCTGTGTTACCCCAACGCGAGCCTCGAATCCCCAACCCCCGTAGTACATCGTCCCAATGAAATCGTTGCCCCTTGCGATCAACCACCGCGAACCCATTAGGGGTCCGTCTGTAGTTAGGGCATATATCGACAGGAAAATTTAGTTGCTCGGTATCCACCATAATTTTGCGATACACCGAAGGAGAAATATATAGCTGAGCTATAGGATGAATTGTTACGGCTGCACCGGGTATCTATGGTCGTTGCCTACTACACGCTTTCTATACTCTACGCGTTCTACTCTGTTCCGTGTATTCGCGTTGCGCTGTCAAACGTTCGTTACTTTGATCTTAATTTAAGATAGCGCCCATCCTCCAGGATCCGTTGCTACCCGTTCTATTAGAATCGTTCCAGCAGGATAACTAGACCTTAGACTTTCCGTTCGATCGACGTTTGCCTCGAACCGATACGGACCGATTCGCATGAAGCTACCACGTACCTCTGTGTCCTCGCATGAAAATAGCATAGGAGAAAGTTGCGGTGGAAAATACGAAGAAGCACGTAGGATATGGAATCCGTAACTGTACAGATCAAAGATATCCACGCATGAGAACCTTCCAATTACGGGTCGCACCCAAGAAGACAGCGACTTCTTTTCATGCAGCCTGGAATCGAACTGGAGAAAGAGAGAGACCAAATGTACCTATATACCGGAAAGTGGAAGACTCGGAGGAAAAAGAAGAAGGAAAAAAAGGAAGAGGAAGAAGAGAAAGTGGAAGAGAGAGAGAGAGACAGAGTGGCCGACGTGGAGGGCGTCAATAACGCTCGCTTCACAAAGGGTCGCGATGGGAGGATAAATCGTGGAAGAGGCGCGACGCCGCAGCCTTTGTCGAAGCAACCACCTCGAGGCAGTGTTCCTTCAGCCACGCCCCGGAAACCTTTGCCTGCCTCGTGTCAATGGAGACGAGGCCTTATTAGGATCGACGGTAATTTGTCGACGGGGAAGTTTGCTGATGAGGATTCCGACTACAAGCTGCAGAGCCTCAAGACCACCGACAACGTCTTCGTGGAAGCGGATCCCAGCTGTGTGGCGAAGGGTGCAAGATAACCTGGATCTGCCTCCCACCGTCGCGGATTTCGAATGTGCCGCTGATTGGACAATTTCGGCTGTTCGATACAATTTCTCTGCTCGTCGCTTAATTTGTCGCTTGATTCGTCGCTATACATTCGAGCCAGCGGGTTGTCAGCCATCGTTCACCGGTGACAGGCTGATTGGCTACCCTTTCGAAAAAATTTTAGAAATTGCGAACGCGACGATTCGTACGAAGATACATCGCACGACGCTGCTGAAATTAGGCGATTGAATTGAACGAACGTTCGTTGAATTTTCGCTACGTTTAGTGTTATAACGATGCAGAATGCAAACTGCATATATCGTGGAATAGGTGGAACGTGTCCTCCGAGAATGTTGAATATTTTAGCTATGGAGCAAAGATGGTTTTGCGTGCTTCAGCATGATGTACTGTAATATCTGTATTTGTAAAATAACGTGTATTTGATGTTTTACGTAGTTGTAAAGTTAGAAGTTGCGTAAATGTCGGGAATGAAAAATGTCGATGTGAGCGAAAAATATTTTTAAAAACTAGCAAATGCTACACAACTGATGTTTGGCGAACATCAAACGACTTAAACTTTTCGTCAGGATAATATTAACGCTGTCGAAGATTGTATCAATGAAACGAATAATCAAAATTAATTGCTTTCATCTAATTAATTTAGGTAGTTTCGAGGATCGTTACAAGTAAAAATTATAAATAAAACATCCGTTTCTTCCGTTATCATTTAAACTTCTCGAGAATACGTTTTACAACACGGTCGATGAAATTAATAAACAATCGGTGTGAAAAACCAGTGAAAAAACCGAAAATAGAAACTTGCAACAGAAATGACAAGAAATACTCTGAAGCATCAAAGAGGAGGTTCGATCTTCCTGTAACGGGAGTTACGACCTTCCTCATATTTTAACGGAATGCGGTAACACGAGGAATGGAACGATGCTTCGGCAGCTCGTCGCGGCAAAACTACGTTCCCCGCGTTCAAACCGAAACTTCAGGCAAACTCTGATTGCCGTATGCGGCCCGTACACGCGTTCGTTCGCTCGCGTCTACTCGCATTCGCGGCGTTCCGTGGTAAATTCGTCTGCTCGCAAGGAAATCCTCGAACGAACTTCTGACACGGACAGCCGCAGCCCCGTTTGTCTATTCGCCGCATTTGCATGCATATCCTCGTGTTTTGGCACGGCAGCGACGCGATTCACTGTGGTTGTTAGGTAAACTTTGAATATGTTACAAATACGGCCCATTATACTTAAATTACGTTCCGCATTCTAATGGCCGCATTTATACGGCGCCGTCTGACGACTCGGCCGATTCATACGAGACACGACTGCAGAAACGTAGATAATATTTAATAAACAAACATGTCGCACTTGCTCGTTAACTTGCATGGAAGAAAATAAAATACGACAGGAATAATGTTGTGCCTAGCCTCCTACTAACTGTAGCTAGAGCTACTTTCGTCCAAGATAATTCTCACAAGTATCTCTTCTGCTACCTGTTCCAATCTTTCTGCCCTGTGTCTCTTCGTTCCTCCTATTATCAGCCACGCTGTAAAATTAAACTCGATCGTCTATTCATGGACAAGGAAAATCTCTTGTTGAAATAATTACTTCATGAAAAACTCTACATCTTTATTTTTGTATATCCGTGACCTGGAGACCACTGTTGCACAGAAAATAGAATTTAGTGAAACCAAAAGTATTCTAAATAAGGAGGGGTCCATATTATTGTGCCCTTGAATATAAATTATGTTTTGGGTTACAAGATCTAGGAACAAAGGAGCTAATAAATAGATTTTTATTTATGTTTCTTGTAGCCTTTAGCTAGAGCTACAAGCTTAACTTTTTTGGTAATGTCCTTTGCTACGAATATATGAACGTGCTTCCTATCGATTCTATTGTATTGTAACACTATGAGAGTGAGAATCTGGATTAGTATAAACTTATACGTTGTGCTTATACTTATACCTTTATTTATTTCAATATATTTTTCTATTACAAATTCATCCATTCGTTCTACTATCAGTCAATCTGAACATCTGTAAAAGTCAAGCAAAGAACATCAAGCTTTAGATGGCTCTTATCCACTGAAATTTCTAAACCGTCGTCTCTTGCTATATTAAATCGATGATATAGGTGTCACAATGGACACGAGTAGAATTGGAAATTACGAAAAGTGCTCGTAACATCGAAACGAGTGTATTTGGACACCTATCTAATCCCTCCTATCTGCTAACAAATTCTCTAACCATTAAGTTAGGCCAAGCTCGTTTCAGCCGACCTGGAGTTTCAATAAAAATCGTGTCAGGAAGATGAACGACGAACACCTACTTCGCCTTCTAACGTCCCAAACGACGTCGATCCAATTGACCAAACTGGCCATTGTCACAGACGGTCGGAGACTTTCGAACGAGCCTATTAATTTCCAGCACCGCCTTCACGGTTTCTAGACAGAATGCTCAGGCTGCTACCCTGGCTCCCTCCGTTTCCCTCATTTTCTTCCCTTCTCGCACTCGATTCTCCATTATTATCGTCACTCCGTGGTCCGGCAAAGTGAAGTACACAGGAGATAGGCGTCCTGGAGCCCAGTGACAGGGTCCATTAGAAGCGGTTTACTTAGGTCCTTTAGGATTAATCTCCGCCTTTGCTCGCCGCTCCTTGTCTCTCTTTATCTTCCGCCCCTAGTAGCTGTCCTAACTCGCTCTGCTATCGCGTTCTATAGCGATTCTATCATCTGATCCCGTCAGCCGGCAAGAAACACCGGGATACACAAAAGAAGCTTCAACGAAATCACATTGGAAGGTACCGGGCCGATATCTCGCGCTTCTTCCCACGAAAATGCTTTTGCCGGTGCTCCGTGCGCTGGACAAGCTTTGTAGATAAATCTTCCGATGCAACAAGGCTACTTCAATTTGAATGACGACGCACGATTTCACGAGATGCACTGCGACGATGCCTCTTCGTTCTTGGTTCTTGCGAATCACCTTGTGTTCATCACCTTAATTAGAAAAAATCTCGTCCTACGTCTGCGAGCAAATTTCCTCTATCTCAAGCCTTGACAACAATAATAATTAATAACAAGCAGCACGATGCACTATTACAAGCTTTATCGCGTTTAATATCTCATCAGTGACACGATGAACTTCTCCTTCGATGTTGGTTAATTACTCGAACTGTAGCTTCTACGTATCGATATCGGACTTGTGTATATTACTAGTGGAATATTTGCAATGATTTTCTCTAGCGTAGCATTATTCGGTCTTCCATTAAGCGGATTTTCTCATTAATTCAATTAATAGAAATACGAATATCTGTGCCCAAAGATATTCCCAACGTAGGAGGATCCTTGTTTCCTACAAATTGTTGGATTCTATGGAGACAAATAGACAGAGACTCCTAACTTTTGATCGTATACGTAAGTGTATGAAGCTTTGAGTTAAGTAGCACAGTCTGTTGCCCTGGATCCGAATTTATACGACTGCCTCTTACGTTCAAAGGTCAAAACCCATCTCAAAGGTTGTCATCTTAGAACCACAGATAGTACGATTTCGAAAGCAGTTCCGCTTGAAGATTTCCTACGCGATTTTATACGTCGTGAACGATGTTCCCTGTGACACTCGACTCCTCGAACGAACTACTTTGAATATGAAAATAATGCAAATTTTTAATATTCCTATACGCTGATAAAAACATTCTCGCGAAACCGTGTCGAAAATCGTAGTGTCAGACACTTTACAAGGAAATATGAGAAATTTCTCGCGCAAAGTCGATGAACGATAAATTGAGAGCGATAAGACGCAACGAAGGGGAAAGGATAATTGATCGTGGTCGCCTTCTGGGTCAGAAAGTACGGGACGACGAAGCCATTCGATGACCGACGTGCCGGAAACGATCCCCAGCTCCGTAAACAAATTATGCATTCACCGTGGACGCAGCTGCGCGTTTTCCCTCGGTCAACGATGGCTCGGCCATTCTGGTCCATAGTCTGCTTCCGGTCGCGTTTGTTCCTATCGGTTTTGCAAGGCTGCCGTCTCGTTTGTATTCGCCGTTGCGAACTGGACTTTTTGAGCGTCTCACCGTCGATTTATGTCTGATTTATGCGCCGCCACGCTCGGCCCCCGGCTCGGCATCAGCGTTTAAAACCGCGTCGCAACGACTTCTGGCTCCTCTTTCTCTCGTTTCGTTCACCGTTTCTCGTCGTATAATTCGCTCGCGACGACGCCGGAAAATCACGGCACAATTAACGTTCTGTTTCGCGTCCGTTTCCGGCCAACGAGCATTCCGCGTGTTTTTCCTCGCGTACCCGTTAAACGAACGTTAAATTAAAACTCTCGCGTTCCGCCTTGAATTTCGTCTCGCGGGATCGACCGGAATTTCACCGTCTGTCCTCTTCTTGCCACTGAGCAAAATTAAGTAATGCACCGCAACGAACACATTACCACTTGCCTCGTAAATTTCGACTAAGCTCTGAGTAATTACGATCCCTTCCGAGAAGCCACTTCAACAGATAACTGACACTTGATTGCTATTCTCTCACCTTGATGACTTCGCGTTGCATGAAAGCTATTCAGTTTCTCTTCGTCTAACCTTACAATTCACGGTCGTTTGGTTTGCATATTGTACAATTAGATTTACTACGAATATATTATTCCTAGTTATATCAGTTAATTGTACTAATTATACGGGGACTCTGTTATTCTGTTATCGAACCTCCTATCGATTCAATGAATTTCTACGTTCGAGTAACTTGGATTCAAACGTATGCTCTAGCAACGTGCACTTGTTTTTCGCCGCTTCAAATGTATTTACAAGTTTCTAGCGTCGGTTTTATCGAACAATCGTGTTCACTTTGACTTCTCTTTGAATTCAAATTCGAAATACTTTGTTAATGGAAACTTGTTATTTCAATTGAAGTATCCTTTCAAACGAAGCTGCAATTCTCCCAACGATTGTCTGACTTCAAAGGAACGAAAGTTATTACACAACGTGATACTATCCCTAGTTTCATTTTCACTGATATCGATTTGCCTAAATCGAGTCGTCAAACGTGGTAATAATAAGTCAGGTTATTCAAATTCAAGCGACTTGAATTTCAGTAAGTTAACTAGTATGAACGAGGCATTAAGTAATTTGACTAATTTAAGCAAAGTTTAAGAGAGGGATTTTATACGATGTCTCGAAGGAATGGTTTGTTTAAGACATTTACGTTACGACGTTCCTCGGCAAACGGGCTGAATTTCATCGCTGTTGCTACCACGTTCTAACGAAATGACCCATAACGTTTTATATGATGTATTTTTATGCAACAAAAGAGGCATTACCATATTAGATGTGCTATAAAAACCGTAACAATACTTTATCGTTTATCCAGCCACATTTTCCTAACAAGAATCCATACGACATTTCAGTTGCTGATATTCCTCGAGCAAACATCGAGCGCTTAAATGTACATAGCCAGCAGGCAGATAAAATTCTTTGGATAAAAGAATTTTCGCATAATTCAAATAACAAATAT
This sequence comes from Bombus pascuorum, assembly GCF_905332965.1. Taxonomy (NCBI): domain Eukaryota; kingdom Metazoa; phylum Arthropoda; class Insecta; order Hymenoptera; family Apidae; genus Bombus; species Bombus pascuorum. The sequence continues at coordinate 13,020,035 of NC_083489.1, read as the reverse complement.
TTAGTTCTATACACAGTATTTAAGACTAATATTTGTTTGCATATGATTATTCATATTCGATTCCAAGTAGTGTTCATCGTTACGTATCTTGGACAAACTTATGCTTTTCAAAATCACATAATTGTTGGATTAATATCTCCATCTACGATGACTTCGCGATCTATCAAAACGCCAGATCCAAGCTTCATCAGTAATTTCAAAAAATCATTACGAGATAATTTGAATTTTTCGTCACGTGTATAAGACGAGACAAAGCTAAATGTAATTGATAATCGACGCAAGAGCCAGCTATCGATATTCTAATTTCGCGTGTTTGGTATTTTTCTGACAACAGTGAAATCCCAAAATTCCTTTACTTTCCTTTTTCCATATGCTCAACCAACTACACTGCATCGCAAGAAGAAAAAATAGAAAACGGAAGATAAACGATACAGCGGAAGTCTTAAAAGCTTTCAGGGTTCTTCGCGTTCTTTCGTCGTTATCTATCGACACTGACAGCGGGCTAAGGTGGCAAGTCGGGTTAGCTAGGTAAATTGGCTTAAGGGATTTCACCGTGGACGAGCTTAATACTCGGCGCTGTACGATGTGCTCGTTATAGGTCCAATCTACGGTTCTGGACCAAGGGGAAATCTGATTCGTGCGTTCCATGCACGCGATCGCAAACTCCTTCGTTAACGCTGGAAAACTTCGGATTACGCGTGGCGTATATCGCGAGAGTGCGTCGACCCTTTTCCCTGAAGCAAGCGAATCGAAAACGCTGGCAATCCGATAAAAAGCAATTACCACGGACAACGGTGACAGTGCTTAACTACGGCGACGTATTCCGTCCTGTCCTTTTTGTAATTCCCATCGACCGACCGTCTGCAAAGCTCGTGCGAAGTTGACGCGGCGACAGCTAGAAGGCTCGAAAAAGGAAACGAGAAAAACGAAGATCCCGACGTTAATAGACATTTCAGTCTGTAATATCTTGTTACCAGTGACCATGTACACCGGGTGCTCCAATATCCTCGGACTATCATTTTTTAACCTGCTCTGCATCGTATTGGGTTGGAAACTATGTGATTGCGGATTTTGTCATTGGGTGGTATTAACAAAATCCGCGATCACTTAGTTGCCAACCCAATAGTTCGCGAAAGTTGAAGTTTCTCGATATAACGAGGCAACGATTTTGTAGATGAAAAAGTATATAAGTCGTTTGGAGATTTATTAAATACGAAATATGAAAGGAACGATGCTGTGACACAGGCTCGATTTTATGCCATTGTGTATTAGAAACCTGGAAGAAGAAAGACGATATTAAAGAAGAACTAATTTACGTGGCGGATTAGTACGAAGAATCGGTGATTCATTGAGACGAAATTCAATTTTTCACCATTGTCGATCTTGTATTTACCGACAGGAATGACAGATACTTTGAAGTATTAATTATAGAGCATTAATTATATCGATCGACGTTTTATTCTCCAATACGTTATCGTTCTCTTCTTTTCGTATTTTTCTTCAAACTTTTCGACGAAGCTTCGGACCATTTATATTTTCTTACTTGTACAATACATAATACTACGATGATAATAATAAAAAGAAGAACAGTATGTGTGCAAGATTTAAAAATACAGACTGTGTGGAAAAAGTTGGAACACCCTGTAAACTTGGTAACCGAAAGGATAGGTTTTAGCTGAAAGGCGATGAGTTCATCCTGGAATTTCGTAACGTTGTCTCAAGACGCGATAACAAACGTTTTCTTTGCTTTCTCAGCAAACACCTGGCATAGAGCTCATTACTATACAGTTGTCAAACAGTGGCAAACAACGACGCTTCACTGTACGAGCTGTGTGCGCAGCTGGCTCGCGTTAGACACGTGGAAATTAGAAGTTTTCGCGCTTAACGAACCACTAAGGATCCACGCGGCCGTGTACTTTCAAAACAGCCGCGAATTAACGATGCCGAACACGACGAGGGAATTTGTCGAGAGGACATCGTCGAGTCGAAGAGTCTGTCAAAGTTTGAACATGGTGTAAGAGATCGAACGGAGCGCGAATAATACCTGGCAAATTCACCTGGATTTACCGCATTTGAGAGATCGTCTTGAATTACTTACAGGACTTACAACTGTCTATTACTTGCAGATCAATCTCTAATTCGTGTCTGCTCTCGAGAAAAGAATACATTTTATACAAAACCAAGTCTCTTCCAATCTCACAATTTTGTTATATAAGTACTCAATTAACGTTCGATTTTCGAGCAACGAGTTACTTAGCTTCTTGAGTTCATTTGTGAGAGATAACGTGAATAATAACAAATTCTAAGAATTAAAAACATAGTGTTTGTAACACCAACACCTCTACTCTTTTTCAATTTGTGGATTCGCGGAATAAACAAATTTAAAGTATAAATTATACGTAGCATCCTTGGAACCTGTGGATCACCTCCATTCCCAAGAAAAATCTACGCTACGTTAAGATATTTCGTTTTCTACTGCAACTAATTCAAAACGATTATTTTGTCATATACAATAATAGTGCAATATCATAATCCTCCCGTAAATTCATCAAATATCTCGTCGTAATGTTTTTCAAATTTGTTTAAACATTACATAACCACGATAGTCGAGTTTCATAACAGCGCTAATCAGATTTCAGCGTATCGCATAACACGCATATCGCGTTAAAAGTATACGAACGTTCCCTTAAAACATACTCGTGAATTATATAAGAAACGCGAACCGGATGACAATATCAACGAGACGACATTGGAAATTATCTCGAGACAAGTGATACGAGTAGATTGAATAATTAAATTAATCCTTGGAGAGGAAGCGGCTTCAATCGAGCCGAATTAACACGCAACGAAATCCTATTACGCGTCGAATCTCTGATCCGAGTAGCGTGTAGACAAAGCTTATTACAATGACTTAACCGTGAATTACCGCCTGGCTAAACGAAGGCCCTCTCCTCGGATCGCCTGCGTCTCTCCTCTCTTACGCAATCCACAAGCGGCACGAACAAACGGCCGAACGTTTATCCAGTTCCCTTCGTCCCGTCCCGATTTCCCTTGCTATCCATAAACCAGCGGCGAAATTCCGACGCACCATGAACGCCGAGCGTACGCAGGCTTATAGCCGGCCGTCCGCAAAACCGTAAACAGCCCTTAAACGCGCCCTTAATCCTCATCCCCGCCGTGGCTTCCTCTTTGCGTATGTATATTTCTGTGTACGTGTATGTTCATATATATATATGTATATATATATGAACAACGAGTAGCAGCTAGGCGGATATAACTTGCGAGGTGAACGTAATAAGGGAAAATAGGTAAACAAGAATTTCCGCGGCCAGGTAATTGCACATCGAGGACGCTGTTTAATTGGTCCGCTGATTAATTGCGAAACGAGGAGAATAATTCGTTTCTAGGTACTTTCATTGCTATTAAAGTTAAAACGGATAATTTGTAATTTTTCAGAGACGCTATATTTTACAGGATTCTATGCGATTTTATGTCAAGCATTGCTTTAAGTTATGAATATGTCGAGTTCTCGTTAGGGTTAAGGGCGTGTAACGAATCTTCATTTGGATTAGCTATTGTTATACAATCTGGATGATATTTACTGGTACAAATATGATTAGTGGCGATTAGATACTCGAGATGCTAATGACAATGATCTTAGGTTCAATAACGAATCCACGGTCAACGGGTAGCAAATGCGTTTTCTTCCAAAGTCTAAGTCGAACTGAACTTACTGGTCCACAACTCAAGTGTAGCTCAACTTACTTGCCCACGGTACAAGCAGAATTTAACTAACTCTCTCAGTCCAAGTGGAACTGCACTTATATACTCTTCTCCGTCCCTCTCTGTACCCCTCGGGTTAACTATATTTTTAAGGAGAGTTATACAATTACTCCATACCTCTGTTAGGTAAAAACGTCCATCCCGTGACCGTGGCTACGTTTAGCGACTCGTCGTGTCACTTTGAGCCCAAGCCTATTGTCATAAATCTCGGGCACACATAATCGGATTAAATCATAAACAGCTACTTCTAAGTTTTATTATTTAAGTACCGCTATAATGAAAAGTCTAGACTAAAGTATTGGGGGTCTTCCCAAAAATCCCAAAAGAAAGGACCCGATGTCATTTCATCTCCGACAAATATATCGATCAAACGTTAACATCAATAATGTAGGATTGTAGAGAATGGTTGGTCGTGTGGTTTAAATGACGAGATAACTCGATGTTGAAACCGTCAAATATATTTTAAAATAATTAATAAATACAGGGAATGTTCGCTAAGACGCTCGGTACTAACTTGTTGAAGTGGTCATCACTTCTAAGAGTGGTTCCAAAAATGGCACTTCAAAGTCAACGAAAACAAACTTGCTCACAGGTGACGATAAACAACATACCTATTCCAGATAAAGAATCAGTCAGATATCTGGGCATGACTCTGGGCAGAAGATTGACATGGAAACAACATATCTTAGATAAAATCAAACAACTCAAAGCAAAATTTTAAAAATTCTACTGGCTCATCGGCCGACGTTCCAACCTAAACACACAAAGTAAAATTACATTATACAAGGCCATATTAAAACCTGTTTGGACCTATGGAATCCAACTATGGGGAACAGCGAGTAATTTCAACATAGAAATTCTTCAACGATTCCAATCGAGAACCTTAAGATCCCTAATAGATGGACCTTGGTACGTCACCAACGAAACGATACATCACGACCTCAAGATACCCACAGTCAAAGAAGAATTATCCAAATTCAGCAATAGACACAGCACAAGAGTTAACAACCACCAACACCCTCTAATTACTCAACTACTCGACACGTCGGAACAGATCCGCAGGCTAAAAAGACATTACACCTTAGACCTAAGCACTAGATTCAAATAGAATCAAACATACTATAAACACTTATTAATCATGTCATAATACCACGTCAGATAAATTTACTTAAAATTCTCTAACGAGAATTGATTGTAAAATAAACGCAAATAAAAGAAAAAAGAAAACTTCTAAGAAAACTTTACATCTGGTCTTTAGTTTTCTCAAGCACTGAAGCCATCGACGGCGTATAGACAAAAGACTGGGTCGAAGGCAAACCATAAACAGTAGATAGGCGACGTTGGCTTCAGGGTTTTCAGTCATAGGGTAACACTGCTAACGTGCGGATCTGTATCAGCTCAATTATATTCCGATTTGTATTTATACTTCAGTATTTAAAATATATATTTTCTACCTTACAATTTATCCACGCATTCCTTTGTATTCACATACATCTAATAATCTCAACATAACTGATTCGCTAAAGACTGTGCATTGATCGCTAATAAACTCGCTCGAGACTGAGACTCAGAAGCTGGTCACCTACGATCACGTTCGTTTATTTATACTAGTCGGGGGGAGTTTAAAATTTAAATTCGACTTTGTTTGACGATTGCACATAGCGGCGACATTGTTTCACCGGAGTTTATTTATTATTACATTATGTATATCCTAACGATGTTGATACTCCGAGGCAAAACAACAATACGATTCGAATTGTCCTCTAACTCATGTTCCGCTACAAGATCTTTACTACAATTAGTTTATTTACAATAAATGGATTAAACAGATGTTGATTAAACAGGAAACGATGATTATTTAACATGAACTAATCACAATAACGTATTGTAATTAAGACAATTAGATAGTTAATTTGCAACTCTAGTCACCACGGATCCAACGCTCTCTCTCACACGGACCACATTCTCTCGACAACGCTAGTGTCACACGCTCAAGAAGACCAGCTGCTCAGAAACAGTAATAGGATAGGTTAGACATCCTGCATACCACAGCCAACGAAACAATAACCAAATAGTAACGGAATAGGCGCCTCTGAGATACACCAGACGACAATCCCTCCAGAGGCACGAAAACCACAGTATAAAAACCCTCCAAAATAAGCGCTCGCCCCAGTCTGTTAAAACATTTTGACCCAGTCTCTTGTAATACTTTGAATCATTCTGTAACACAATAAATTCTTCTTATTTGCACAATAAATTCTATTATCATATACAAAGTTCAATTTCTTCACCTTATTCGTGAAGCGTTCGAACTGCAACGCGAAGAGATCACCGGCGATCTATCGGTTTCGTGATTTCTTCCGATGTGACACTAGCAGCACTATCTCAGCAACGCAATTCGCACTCTCTGGCTTCTCAACTCACAATGACTGTTAATTCGTTTTTGTCCCTTAGCCCCACCACGCACATGTTCCGCAACCGCATGTTTATAATTCGGCCGACACCCCCCAGGTCCCTCGTCCACGATATTATAATACTAACATCCTAATGGGGTAATTCATTGTTGGGGAAATTAGAAAACTCATAAGTTTCATTTTCTCATGATTTCTCGCCCTTCCAGGCTAAATTTCAATGTATCAAGTCGAAAAGTTTCTTTCGTTTTATGAGGAAATAATAGACGTTTTTTGTTTTATATTATTTTGTCGAATTACGTACGATCCATTTTGTTATGTTGAGACAAACACCGCGACATTTCACAGACATTTGGTTTCACGTTTGCATGAAGATGCCCTGTTGTAAAAAACACATCTGCGAAAGAAAGACACTTTTTGAACAATTTAATATTCTCAAAGTTCTCCTTCATTAACATTTTGCAGCGGCGACACGTATATGAAAGCGATTATGTAAACGTGTTGCTCCAGCTCGATTTTGTGATACAGCTCGTACAAATATATACGCGTTCATCGTTCCCTTGCGTCCACCGGGATCGCCTTCATAAATATCTCAATCTTCGGAGCGACGCGCGGCTGCCAGACTGATCGATGGGAAAGAGCCATTTGCGAATCGATTGCTTCCGGGTATAACGAGTTCTTGCGCAATTTTTCCTGCGGACGTTGAGAAGCACCGCCTTGCAGATCTTCTCAGCGATTTTTCTCGCGTCTGCAAAGGAATTACAAAAGCGCCAGCCTGTCCGACGTAACTGACAAAGGAGGTCCGGCTTCGATTTGGAGAATCTGTAAGCTTCAAATCGTACGTATCTTTTCTTGGATACGATAACTCAAGTTTGCATTACTCTGCGAGCTAATTAAAAAATGATTGGAGATAGAAAAACAGTTTACAAGATTGAATGCCTTTTAACACGTCCGAAGAAAATGCTAGAGACGACGAAGAAGACCACGTTCTTTTGGGAACGTACAGCTACTGAGTACATTCTTCAAGCCTATAAAGTTTCATCCAAATCTTTCTAAGCATCATTTGTTACTATTGACACGCGTTTACTCTTTTCGCTGGAAGAGGAAGAACGCGAAACATCGAAACCACCAAAGAATACAAGGATAGAAAAAAGAAGAAATCTATGTACAAGTGGTATTAACCGGTTGAAATAAATTCAAAGGTGGTTGAGAGATATTCGGGTAAATTTTTTGATAGAAAGACATCGCTTTGTGAACGTCGTCGCTCGGCATCTGAATATCGCGAACGATACGAGCCGTGTTCCCCTTTCGATTTGACGATCTCTTCTCTATGAAAAGAAGACGAAACGAGGAGGAACAGACTTTTCCAGCACCGAAATTATGCTCGCAGCGAGCTTCATCTTCTAGAAAGCACAATATCGAGGATTCAACTGAAGATTCTTTGAAAGCAAAGTACACGCATATATCATGATTTTTTTTAACCATACAGAAAATTCGCCCGTCTTTATACAACTGAAAATACTTGTAGAAATCTTTCACGGGAATATACCGCGTGTTTAGGAAATATTTAACGGAAGAACGAATTTATTATATTTTTATTATATTTTTGCTTTTGAATTTGACCATAAAAATGATAATAACAGTCGCGTGTATCTCATTCACGCGATAGTGAAATTTCAAAATGTTGCAGGTGAGAGAAAAAAATTGCAAAATGTTTTACGTAGCAGACGTAACGTATAGATAAGAGTTTTAGATGATAAGTTTCTTCAGCCATGGTATACGTTCTCGACGAGAGGAAACGAATCGAAGATACTCGTCTTGAAAGATAAGAACCGAGGAGAGCAAACGAGGTTGAAAAATCACAGCTGTCTTCCAGTCGAAATCGAATCGAACAAATTAATAGGATAATAACCCGTGCAGAATGGATAGAATTTTCTTGGATATCGATTTCCAATTATATCCGCCGTCGTCGTTAAATCCACGTGGACGAACGAAATTCCGCAGGGATATCTGCCCGATAACGATCGGCTGGCCCATTTTTACTTAATATCGCAATTCGTTTGGAACTCGTTGCCATCGATAATCGCCATCCATATCCCGATGCCGAAAACTTCCCGATTACTTCGAGCAATTTTCACCTCCTCGACGCCGCGAATAATTGGAAGCCAAGTCTATCTAGCGTAGAAGACAAATGAAGCAAAACTATTCCAACAGAGACGTTCGTCGAATTTTGTTGGTTCGCGATTTAGGTTCCAAGACCAGTGGTGTGACGAATATTGCAATTTTGTTGCGTGTGCTTCTACTTTGGAAAAATAAAACTGTAAAATTGTAGCCACACTGATACGAAGCTGCAACTACACCACGTCACATCGTTTGTCAATATTGGCCCTCACCGATCGTGTTTTTCTATTGATAGATAATCGATAAAATTCACGTTTAGTTGTCTACGATCGATAGGTGGACGATTCTTTCGGTTTAAGTACGAACGTAAATGTTCGATTAAAAATACACTCGTTCGTCTGAATATTAACGAAGACCGATACTCTTTACGCGTGCAATATCGCAATCAGAAAATTCATGTGCATCGCATCGTTAAAAATATGAATCTTCCTATCACAGGGAATCGGTATTGACAAATAACAATGACACGGCATTATTGGTCTGCAGCGAAGAAAAATCGTGCGTTTGGAAACGCATACATGCGAACGAAAAACACGTGGCGATCTCGTTTCGATCCGGCAATGGAGCATCGAACGGATTGAAACGAAATAGAACAGCGTAAGAGAGGAAGAGAGCGGATAGAGCAGAAGGCAGAGTAGCAGGGAGAGAGCAGAAGGGGAGTAGAGGCGTCGCGACGCCGAGTAACACAACCACACCCTTCGAAGGACCTGCTGGATCGATAGGCACACTACGCTCTGCTTTAGCAGAGAAAGAGAAAAGTGGCGAGCGTTGGACAGAGACGGAACAGAGAAAGAAGATAAGACAAATTGCCAGAGATCTCGCGGCGCGCTGCTTCAGCCGCTTTCTTCTTTCCCTCTGCTCCTCCGCTCTGCACCCATCTTTTTCCTCTTTTTCTTTTAGCTTCTGTTATATACCTGCCATGGACAATCGACGCGTGTCGCGACCAACTTCTTCAACGAGGAAGAAACTAACACGTCTAAGATCGTGCTTTCGGTGGTTATGCGATCTGATCTTTTTTTTTTTTTTTTATTTGCGTTTATTTTACAATCAATTCTCGTTAGAGAATTTTAAGTATACAGGGTGCGCCGTTAGAATCCGGACAAAAGAAGTTTTGTGCAGAAAGTTGTTTATTTAAGTCAATACACAAAAACACATGAAAATGTTGTTATATCTCATTTAAAGGGTCCTTGCTGAGAACTTTTATTCTATGTAACCACCCTCTGCCTCTATGACCTGCTCTATTCTTGCTCTAAAGCGCGAGCACGCTGACTTCAACTGGTCGCGTTTAATTGTCGCGAATTCTGACTCGATAGCAGCTCGTAGGGAGTTGACGTTGGGGTGCCTGCATTTATTAGTTTGTCTCTCGATAACGCCCCACACGTAATAGTCCAATGGGTTTAGGTCGGGACTGTTAGGAGGCCAGAAATCTTTCGACCAAAACATGTCCACATTGTCAGAGAGCCAATTTTGAACAAGATGACTTGTGTGAGCAGGTGCGCCATCTTGTTGAAATAAATACGGCCTTCCAGAAGCCGTAATTTCCATCCACGGCTTTATTACTGTCTTCAGGACCTCCAAATAAACCTCCTTTGTGATTCTTTCGCCTTTTTGGAAGAAGTGCGGAGGCATGACGTCGCCCTCACTTGAGACAACGCTCAAAACGTGAACACTTGCTGGAAATTTGGTTTTGCCCACAACAGGAACATCTTCGAGATTGTGGGCCAGCCAACGGTCGTTCCTCCGATTCACTTTGGCATCCACCCGGCGCGAAGACTTTCTATAATCGCCGCTCTTCTATCGTATTCCGGGTTTTGCTTAACGAGTTCTGTCATTTTGAGGTTATAGAAGACTTATTGACATATTTAACTAACTTCAGAGTCAATCAGCACAAACATCTGAATTCTAATATGGTGGGAACTACAAATTGAATTCTGTCCGAATTCTAACGGCGCACCCTGTATATTTATCGGATGTGGTACTATGCCATGGTTAATAAGTGTTTATAGTATGTTTCATTCTATTTGAATCTAGTGCTTAAGTCTAAGGTGTAATGTATTCCTGTATTTGTAATGAATTCCTTGAGGGAAGGACCGGTGTCCTTTCATCTCCGACATATAAATATCGTGTTCGTGATCTGCGGTCTTCGTCCTTCGTTGCTCTGACACATTCGTGTTCACCAGAACGCTACCCACAGTCAAAGAAGAATTATCAAAATTCAGCAGTAGACACAGCACAAGAGTTAACAACCACCAAAACCCTCTAATTACTCAACTACTCGACACGTCGGAACAGATCCGCAGGCTAAAAAGACATTACACCTTAGAGCTAAGCACTAGATTCAAATAGAATCAAACATACTATAAACACTAATTAATCATAAAAAGTCAGATAAAATAAAAAGTCAGTCAAATAAAAAGTCAAATAAATTTACTTAAAATTTTCTAACGAGAATTGATTGTAAAATAAACGCAAATAAAAAAAAAGCATCACCGCGACGGAAAACACATTCTCGCGCGATCTCGTCAGCGAGTAAAACAACGTCTTTACGACCAGTGGATACGTTCACGTTTTTAACTACGAGTCCGATTTAGACTTTGGAAGAGAGTATATTTGTTATCCCGTTGACCGTGGATTCGTTATCGAATCTAATTCTGTAATACTCACACTTGTGCTAATCAACATTACCTCGATTGCATAAGAACGATGGCTAATTCCAGAGAATATTCATTACACGTCCCTAACTCTAATCATAATGTGAACCCGACATATATTTTCAAAGTGAATAACGAATTTCGTATGGAAACTATGATGGCAGAAATATTCAGGGTTTTCTAGCCGCGTCACTACGTGCAATATCATCGTATAATATTCTTAAGCAGATAATGTTTCTCCGACGAAAACGTGTTGTAGCTTCGTCACGACTTTTTTTGCTTATATCGGCAAGCACTGCACACTTGAACGTTTCTCTGTGACACAGCTTGTAGATTATTACGAGTATACGCATTTCGATCTCCGTGCGTTTCATTTTTCCTTCGAGTTTCGTTCGACAAGTTTTGCAGAACGACAGTTTACCAGAGCGCGCGTTCGCTGTAGCCGGACAACATGCCAGTGCTCGTATTATCAGATGGTGTGTACGCGTGCTTTTTCCACGCGAATTTTCAATCTCGACCAGTGCCGTAGTGTGGCAGTAACCAGGTTACCGGGGCAAATTCACGGTGACGTCGTAATCGAGTGAGCCAGATAGGCAAAGGCATACAGGTGCGCCTAATCGAATCCCCAGAGAAAGGTGGTGACGATAAAGCTTCGTAGCGACCGTACGCGCATAGATAGACAGAACGTCCCTAACTTCCTGACCAAATTGATTTCGATCGAAAAAAGAAAAAGGAAAAAAAGAGGAAAAGAACAGCTACGAATAAAGTTTGGAGACGTGTAATGGCGACGAACGAGCGACAGTAGAGTGAGTTCGATTCGTTTACGAGCGTAGTTGGTACTTTATTTTTGCCACGACTGCTCCGACTCCGCGGTACCACCGTTTTGTAGAAACTCGTCGACGACCCTCTCGTTCGCCGATTCTCTCCCCTCTCCCAATTAAAGCCGCCAATCCTTCGAGGAGTTTGTTGCAAATTAAAGCGAGGCGGCTTCAATTACCAGTGTGTTTCGCGAAAAACATGGTCCATACAAGCGACGCTCATTTGCTTCGATCAATGAACAACCTGGTTGAACGACACTCCGGCTTCGGCTCGTATCGCGATGCGATTAAAATTTCCTCTCGTTAACGAGAAACGCCACACAATTCGCGCACATTTTTCAATTCGACGGAAAGTTGTCGACCACCTCGCGACACAACTCCGCGTCCTTTTCTCCCATGCGCTTGAACGTCGCGTTCTTCGAAACTCGCCACTAATCCTTGTTAATCCATTGTCGAGCAGACACGTAGCATGCGAGGCTCTCGTGTACACATGTGGAAAACCGTGGAAAACTCTGTTCCGCTATGAGACGTAAATAAGAAGTTGTTGAACCGCAGGGACAATGATACCAAGAAGGGATGAAAGATTGGAGAACACGAGCAAGAAAAGCTTTTGTTGCCACGAAAAGATTTTACCAACCGTGAACCGACCGTGGAAACAGAACGTAACGACCTTAACGAAGCCACCTCCGCACGATTGCCACCCTAACGCTATTTCTAGTGAAATGGACTCTTATCGGAGCGATGTGAAGATGAAAGAGGATGACATAATGGAGTTTTTGAAACAGGAAGGAGATGTTTTTTGTGGGGAAAAAGTAGCGTCTCTTGTGGGTATACGAAATTGACAGTGGTAAATGAGATTTAGATTTTGAAATTCTGATTAACCGACGATCTTTTTAAATATAATATCCGTATCTGTTTTAAAAAACCATGAACGATATAAAATCATGCTATTTTCGAGATGTTTTATACAACCTACAATTTTCATAATATGTAAGAATTTTCCACGATAAACTTTTAAATACTTTGCTCAGCTACTTCATCTTATTTCTTATTACTCGCACTTTTAAATTTCCCATAAATCTACCTAACCTGATAATAACAGAATCAATCGCCACGATTATAGAGCGCATCGCGTTGTCGCAGCTTTTGTCATTCTGGTCTCGATTGCAGCAAACAAATTGATGCAGCAGTAAACCAGCGGAGAATCTCGATTTAAAGCGATACAGATTTTACACGAGAGCTTGCGTCGCATCCGTGAATTCTATTGGCCCCAGGAGCGGCGTAAGTTCGCGAATACATCCCCGGGGATGAATCTGGCCAAGCATGTGCGCTCTGACCTCCGCTTCCAACGTAACAGCGTATCTATTTTCCTGTATTGCCACCGCACAACCATCGTCCCTGGGAATAGCACAGCAACGCTATCTCAAAAATGAGAATATCGCGGTGTCGCCGTTTAATCATCGCATACTCTGCATACCAACGATCAACGTTTTGTCTTTTCTGATTGCAGAAGTGGCGTGTGGCTTTTGCGAGATGTTAGCAGTTAGGAGAAGAGAGCCGTTCAAGTTTCCGGTAAGTTTAATCTCTTCCGCAAACTTCCCTCCAATCTCCCCGTCACTTAATCCAGAAAAGTTATACACGTCGGTTTACGAATCGTTTCATCCGACATCTGCACCTTCATTTCCGCGGGATTATCATTTCGATCGGGCTGGCCAGTTTCTGACGAGTTTGATTTCGCTTGGCTACTTGCTCGAAAACGAAGCTCTTCATATTGCCAAGCGCCAAATAACTAAAACCGGTCAATTATTAGTAGACTGACAACACTTACTTTTTTGACGAATACGACCGAGGAAATGGAAGTTAAATAGAAATCTGTTATATCTACTCAAATATTAAGTCTAACGGATACTCTAGTTTTTGTGTTGCTGTTAAGACAAACAACCTAGAGAGAATACGATAGAGCTACGAGTGATACGCGACTGAGAAGATTTTCTTTCTAATCGTTTAAAACTTCGGGCCAATACTGACCCACGAACAGCGAAGGTCGAAGAAAAATTATTGACATGTGTATAATTTTGTGTGCTAGACTAGATTAGCGTAGTAGTGACACACATATATGAACATGGGAGTGTTGGAATATGTGCGTGCACAGGGTTTCATAAAACAGAAGAATGCAACTGTTTCATTGGTAGTCTGGTAAAGAAGATGGTGAAGACAGAGAGAGTGCTGAGACGTGCAAATGTGTATCGACGAAGATCCTGGAAATCGTTTATTAAATAAATCTGAAACTATTTTAATATGAATTCTAAGTGTAACCTTAGTGTTCCTTTACTTTTATTTCGGCGATTAAGATCCACAATTTTCAACAAGAATATTTATGGCAGAATATTGGTGAGGAATGAAAAGCAAAGTGAAACGATGTGTGTTGTGTATTGTATGGGGGTACAGTGTGACCGAAAAGTTCTGTATGAAACTTCATCGAAAGGTAGAAAATGATAGCGAAAGAATCTCGTGGTCGTGGGTCGTAGCGACGTAACGTTGATATACAACGTAATATTCTAATCACGACGAAAGACAGGAAATATATCGGACAGATATAGAATTGCTTATTCTATTCTTGGAGCCTGCAAATCGTCGATTTCTCGAGTCTCCGATAAATCATAAAAAGCCGAGAAGAAAGTGTCCGAGGAGAATTACTGTAGTTCCAAATCTACTTTCGTCGGTCGTAGCATATTGACAGCATGATATTCCAATCACGACCACGAAAAAGAACACCTGCGGGGAATATAAAACGACCTATCTCGTTTATAGCAAATCCCTTAGACACGAGATATCGATGCTTCTTCCTGGTAATTTATAAAAACAATCTTCGCGAAACGAACTGTGACACTTTCTGAAGATATTAGAGAGAAGACAAGAGCAAGAAACATGGAAAAAAGTGGCAAACCAGAAACTGCGGGACGAAGGGGTGTGCCGGAAGGTCAGGAAAAATGGAAGAAACGAAGGGTCAAATGCCCGCGTGATGGATAACCCGACAGGAGAAGTTCGAGCGTATAAAATTGATCAGCGAACCAGAATCATTCGATTGTACTTGCTGCTCGTTGTCTGGTCTCTTTCTATCATGGCCGGGCTCCTTCCATTCATTTTCCTTCCGCGTCGTACGAGGTCGATAACTCTGATTCTTCTCTTCGTGGCCACCCCACACTGTCTTGTCGATACTTTATTTTCACCGTCCTGTTCAATGACCACGGTCCACGGCCGATTGCGGATGGAAATACTTCCGTGGAATTCATGTACCGAGCAAGAAAAATTGCTGGCGTCTCTCGTGTCCCTGAGATACGAGAGCAACCACGTGTATCCAGCAATTTTGTGCCCGATGTATCGATACACACAAGGAATAGCCGTCTGTATGCAGGGAATTTTGAATTTATCGATGAAATAATCAAAATAGTTTCCCTTCGGCTATGGCTGTTTTCCTTGTTCTATAGCTTTTTATTATAGGAATAAAAGGCGAATTTTATGACGTAGAAATTGTTCTTCTCTCGAGGCGAGGAAATTGTCCAGACACTTTCTTCTACGCTTTGAGATCTTTTTCAGAGCGAGAAGCGAACGAAAGATAGAAAATTAATTTTCTATTTAAATTTAATTAATTAATTAGAGAATTAATTAAATTAATTCTCCGTTTTATTTGAAACAAATTCTTCGGAAGAACATGCAAAATCAGGAAATTTTCGAATTTGAAGAATCTTACCTTTTGAAGATATCGCGTATATCACTGGTGTAACATTAACGATCCTTCTACGAAACTCTGGAACGTATAAACTTTCGCTCAGACACTTCGAAAGATGCAATGCAGGGTCATAGAGAAGATAACTTGAAGTTTGTCCGAGGGCCAGGAAAATGGACAGAGCTGAGTGGCTCGTATGAAGAAACTTGCGACGTTATTGGAATTGTTGCACGGTTTCTCGATCGGTCGGATGAAACTAGGATTCATCGATGATCATTTTCCTGCGAACAGAAGACAATTTCACGTCTCAGGACGTGGCTTTCCATTCCGGGAAAGTTTACGCGGATGCGCGACACGACTGAGGAAACAGGGACACCGGATATACGCTGCCAGCCATAAGTCAGTCCATATTAGGACACTTTCCACTTTGACAATAGAAATTATTGCCAACTTTAGTTACTTTGTTATATTTATTTGCCAAGTTGGTTAACTTGGAAAGTAGAGAAATCTATGGAATTATATGTATCAATGGGATGTAAAATTTCAAAAAGTTTTTTTTTATTTGGAAGTAGTTTACAATCAATTCTCATTATAAGTAAATTATTCTGGCGTGGTATTATAACGTAAATAATAAATGATTATCGTATGTTTGGTTCTAGCTAAATCTAATGTTTAACACTAGAACTGCCACACAAGTCAAATTGGCTGGTTTTACAATTTTATTTTAAAATTCCTACTTCATGTTAAATTTCTTTCCACAATGATGGAATGACTTTCGCAACGATAATTAAAAGAATGATATAAAGAATTTTATTTTCTCTTTTATGTATTCAAACTGAAAATAATTTTGTATCAATGCTGCTTATGCCAATACCAATCAAAACGACTGGTACTCGTCAAAGTGTAAAAGGGTCCTGCAATCTGTTTATCGAACCCCAATTAACCAGTTTCCTCGTTTTGTACAACTTGCCACACGTTTTTTAAATTTTTACTGCGTATCATTCGATATGACGATATCAGTTATCAGGAAAATTCCGGATCGATCGCTAACTCGCTAGATGCTAACACTAGAAATACCACACCAGTGAAAACGACTGGTTCTACAATTTTATAAATGTGTCAACCCTCGTTTAGGGATCATGGTCTCAGATGGATTGAAAATACCAAAAATGTACTACATAACATGGAATTGCTTCTGTAAGAAAGTAATAAATCAATAAATAAAAGAATATTCTATTATTACGTATTTTTTAAAAACCAGTCGTTTTGATTAGCTTTGGTAGAAATAGCTTCGTGTTAACTGTCGCTGGTTCTAGTGTTAAATCTAGAGGGTAATGTCTTTTTAGCCTGCGGGTCTAATCCGTCGTGTCAAGTAATTGAGTAACTAATGGGTTTTGGTGGTCGTTAACTCCTATGTTATATCTGTTACTGAATTTGGATATTTCTTCTTTAACTGTGGGTATCTTAAGGTCGCGATGTATTGTTTCATTGGTAACATACCAAAGTACAGCTATTAAGGATCTTAGAGGTTTTGATTGGAAACGTTGAAGAATTTCTATGTTGAAATTACTCGCTGTTCCTCATAGTTGGATCCCATAGATCCAAACAGATTTTAATATGGCTTTATATAGCATTATTTTACTCTGCACTCTTAAGTTGGAACGTCTGCCAATGAGCCAGTAGAATTTTTTTAATTTTAATTTAAGTTGCTTTATTTATCCACGATGTGTCGTTTCCATGTCATTCTTCTGTCCAGAATCATGCCCAGATTTCTGACTGAATCTTTCTTTGGAATTGGAATATTATTTATGGTCACCTATGAGCAGGATTGTTTTTGCATTTCAAAAAGTGGAGTAAAAACCATGCCTTATAACGCAAAATTCTAAATAAAGTAGAATTTATTAAAATCCTCTGATACATATGTACAACAGATAGGTACCGCAATATTTATGAGCAGCAGCATAGAACGAAGTGATAACGGGTATATAGACGTTCCTGAATGTAAAGTTAGTACGGTCTCACCGGCTGACAACGACAAAGGGATCCTTGTGCTGTGGTGTGCTGGACGAGAGAGCAAGACAAAATGAGAGAAAGAAATGGACAACGTAGAAATGAAGATAGAACGAGACTTTACGTGTGCACGAGGGTGGTCGGGAAAAGAAGAAGCGTCGTTGAACAGAGTCCCGGGGCAGTAAATACTTATCAGTGCCGTGCAGAATTCCGACGTGCTGGCTTTCTTTCAGCGAGAGAAGTCCATAAAATAAAAATCGATTCCGAAAGGCTATCCACCGCCAACTCCGCTGAATTCTTCGTCTTTTATTCCCAGCATCCTTTAAACAATCGTATTATTTCATCTTAATTCTTTGTACGGTTTTACGATTGATAATTATGATAATAATTGAGACATTGCGCTCGTAATTATAATATTCTCGTTTCTCGGTAAAGAACAGGAAAAAGGTCGTGTCATCCTTTTCTTTTTTTTATTTGCGTTTATTTTACAATCAATTCTCGTTAGAGAATTTTAAGTAAATTTATCTGACGAGGTACTATGACATGGTTAATAAGTGTTTATAGTATGTTTGATTCTATTTGAATCTAGTGCTTAGGTCTAAGGTGTAATGTCCTTTTAGCCTATGGATCTGTTCCGATGTGTCGAGTAGTTGAGTAATTAGAGGGTTTTGGTGGTTGTTAACTCTTGTGCTGTGTCTATTGCTGAATTTGGATAATTCTTCTTTGACGTGTCATCTAAAAGCGAAAGGGTGGTAGAAACTTTTGAGCGGCAGTGGTTATCGCACGACCTATATATTTTCATGTGTAAAATTCGCTGGAAACTACGATATCACGTTTTTCTTTATTTCTTATCGTCTTGTGTTTCTTTCACTGAACAAACAAATGAGTCGTAAACTGGAAAATAACGCGGCTTATGAAAAGATGCTCGAGCAAGCGAAACCGGGGGTTCATGAAGTGGCGCAACAACGAGGAAACATTAAGGGAGAAGCTTCCGTGAGATCCCACGAAATATGTCGTTATAGGAAGGACGAGGAAGAGGAGGAAGAGCGCACGCTTTGCATAAAGCATCGTAATGCATTCAGCGTCAGTTCGCGAAGCGTTTCTTCTTAAACCACGTTTAAAAAACGAAAAGAAAGGGAATGGAGAGGCAGCAGAGGGGCAGGAACAAGACGAAGATAAAGAGCGAAAGAGGACGAGAGAGAAAACGGGGAGGGGGAAATAACGCAGGAAGCTTTGAAAGTTTCGCTGGAAAAGTTGGCGGAAGTGCGGCGCTGCCACTAAACGACTTTCGTCGTACGTACAGCTTCGAATTTCATTTTGGAACGTTGAATCTTATTAAGAAGTAAAGTCGTTCTGAAAGTTCTCGAATATCGCGGACGGGCTTTCCCTTATAAATCCGTAGCTCAACACGCTACTTCACGTCGGCTGAAAGCTGCACCTAGAAAAATCCAATTTGGGGCGGGGGATGCAGGCGATTACAAACCTTTCGTCAACGAGGAGAAATTTTCTAGATTCCGTTGACTCGATCGTGGCACGTTTTCCGGACAAAGACATAAATACGTTAGCCTCTACAAATATTTCCACGTTTCCGAATCATTGCAAATATATAAAATATACTTCCAATGAAAGTCTTTAGTTCAATGTTCATCTTTTATCTTACGTTACATTTTCATCTTAAAATCAACGATTCCGTCATAATTTTGAAGATACAACAAAGATACTGATCCTTTGGCCGAATTGCGTTCAGTGTCCAAATATTTATGGACATGGTAGTAGTATACACGCCGATGACTTTCGATTAAATGAACCAACGTTGCTCGATCGTAACTTTCGCGTTTATTCGCGAAAGTAGTAGCAGGCTACGCGATAAAAATTTCATTACGCTGATCGAAGGAATCCTATTATTCGAGAAGAATCGAAAAGAAACGGTAACGAGATCTCGCAAAATGGAGAAAGTGAAAAGAAAAAACGAGTAAGGGGAAGGGAGAGAGTAAAAAAAAAACAGATTTTTATTAACAATAATTCCTTCTTAACAGCCACCGATAAAAGCTTACCTTTACCGGCAACTCGATATCGAATCGATCTTAACGAGTTCCTCGGACACTCAGCCGCGTAAAAACAGCGCGAGCGTTTAATGAAGGTAATTTAAAACCGTTGAGCAAAGAGATCAGATTTTACCGCGAGTCGAATAATCGAATCCGAAACTCGGGATTCGTCGAACTGGGACACGCAACGTCGATAAAGGAGGTTAGAGGGTGGATAAAAAAAATAAAGGGAAAGGAAGAAGCGGAGAAAAGGAGAAGTAAGAGAAACGGTGTGAAAGAAGAAGAAAAGCCCGTGGGGTGAAAAAACGTGGAAAAAGTGGGGTAAAATGAGAAAACAAAGGGGAGATATTCGTGACCCTTCCCATTGTTTGCGTTTCGCGTCATCTGTTTAATCCTACCTGCGGTCTCCCCTAATCTTGCGCCGCAACCCCCTTCGGAATGGCCATCTTTAATTACGGCTACTTAAAGTCACCGTGAAGACACAAGCACGTCGCACGCGGTTTCACCAGCAACTTCGCAAACAGAGAACGCCGGAGTGACGTAGCTCTGCCGCTGACGAGAAGATTAAAGGAGTGACAGGCTAATACCTAATCAGTCGTAGTTCCGCAAGAATCGAAGTTCTCTTGCAACGAAATCGGATTCTATCGCCGCGATTGTCCATGCTTCGTGTTATCGCATTAACAGCTTCGCGTTCCCGTAATTACTCGGTGAATCTTCGTTTGAGTCGATGGCGTTGAAAATGTTGAAATCGCCGGCGTAATTCCGTGTAATGGAATAGAGAAAATCCAATAGGTAGATGTTTATCTATGGTGGATCTTCGTGGATCAGCCAATTGGCCGCCAACGTTCTACGAGTTCGATTAAACGATGTACTTAGGGAAGCGAGCACTCGCCGAGTACAAACGAGCGAGGTGCGAGTTCGTCCTTGAGTCCTAACCAGGCTAAAAAAGAGCCGTCGATTACGGCCAGCCATTATTTTCCACGGCGCCCCGCCAACCCTTCTCGGCTTCTGCCGACAAGAGGGAGAACCCTAGAAGCAAGGAAGAGCAGAGAAAAGTGGAGGAAAAAAGAAAAGAAAGACAAGGCTTCTTCGTATTTTTAACCAACCCTTAACGAGCGGCTGGCTTACTTATTATTGGCTCTCGAGGCTCCTTCTCGCGTATATATATATATTATACGTTGGGACGAGGAGCATCAAGACACAAGTCTTATCTCTTTCCACCATCTTTTTATCTTTTTCCGCGCGCACTGCTCCTTTCTATCTTTCTCCGTGAAAAGTATACGCGCTGCTATCTATGCCGTGGTTCTCCTCGCCGTGGCTTCCCACCCCCCGACCACGCCCCCCTATCCCGTTCGATGATGGAAATTCAAGCGTAATTTATTTGCAATTTTATCGCAGCCGCGCTCTTCGCGACTCGAGTTCAATTTTCTGTGCGTTATCCGCTACCGGAACGATGAATCTTTCGTGGAAAACTCGTTAGTCCGCGCTCGGCCCTAGCATAGAGAACATTACGAGAACGCCTTTTAATATCGAGCAATGTCCGTTGGAAGGGATCGCGATCTATTATATACATCCATACGCGTGCAACAAAGTGAGAGGAAGAAAAAGAGAAGACATCGAGGTACGTCGTAAAATTGTAACTTTTTCATGGCGCGTGTACCAGTGTCAGTTCGCGTACGATCAAACTCGAGATAGCTGTATCAGTTTCGCTAATTCTATTTCGTTCGTTTTCTTTCCTATCCTCGTCCTTGCTTTCCCTCTTCTTCCTTTTCTAAACATTCGTATATTTTCTTTTCTTTCCTAGCTTTCTCTTTTTTTCTTTTTGTCGGCTAACGAGCAAAGCTAGCGAAAATAATGAAACTACGTAATGGTTCTACGGTAATTTCCGTGGCTGAAGCGGCGAGAAATATTTTTCCACGTACATACCGGAGCTGTGGAAAGGGTGAGCGGCGTTTATGGGGTTGGCTATAGCAGTAAAGCGCACGATTTGATGGGAGCCAATACATTTGAGCTTATCACCTTATCGCCAATGGGTATACCCAGCTAGTAGCATCCCACTGCAGGGGGTTGGCCGCCATAAAATATAGAATGAACCCCCTGTCAGGTCGGGTTCTACCCCTACCACCCCTGCACGCAGACAACCAACCCTGGACATCTCCCTCCGTTCCTCGACTCTCGTTCCATTCCCGTCACCCGCACGTCTGACACACATACACAACCCCTATAGCCTGCCGGAACACGCGCAAATACCAGCGGCCACGCTCGTCAATCGATCTCGATGATACGCCCACGCATCTACATTTATGTACAAATAGTTTTTCATGCATAAATTTAAACGCGCAACGACGCGACGCGACGTGCTCGCGTAATCAAACTAAATTTAAAGGCGCGCGCAATGGCCCGCTGTCGTTTACTAAGCCAACAAACTGTCGTATTCACGGAAATATTCGAGGAAATACACGTTTACGCAGCCTGTTCGGCCGACACGAAGAACAGCTTCGTCGTGTTTTATATTTTAATCAAATCAATTTTCATTCAGATAGTCGCACTTTCATACTGCGTCTTGTTTCGTGTTCGTACGCTTAAACGTTTTTAACTTTCCATCTTTGCTTCCACCACGGACGATCTAAATTCTATCTTCGCTTAGCTTTTATCAACTTTTATCAAGGTCATTTGCCCTTAGCTTTATTTAATCCCTATCCGCCTTTCATTTGTCTCTTTCAATCTTCATTCACCTCGCAGGTATCTTTATCCGATTGCCCTTCGTTGTTCTGTCATTTCTCTTCGCCCGACTTTCTGTAACCTTCGTTTACACCTCATTTACCCCCAACTTCAAATTATCCTTCACCAGGCCTATTAACCGAGCAAAAGAACGATATTTGTAAAATTACAACGGTGATTTTACAAAGAACGACGCGAGGTACAATTGCAAACACCAATATACATCGGTTTTGCGTACTGTACATGTACACAGCTTCGCGTCTACGCACGTGTACAGCATCCCTGTCGAAGCCCATTCAGTCACACGTACACACTGACCCCATAGATAGACGAGTGTGACGAGGCATTTAACACGCAGTCCAGCAGATGGCCAGAGGCTGAGAGGGTGGGCACCCCGTGGCAATTCGCAATCGGCCACAAATATAAATATTTAACGTGGTTATACGGGGCGCGAATAAAATTCGCTTAATTTATTACTTGACGGCTGGCAAATTGTAAAACGCTGATTGCTCGTCTCTCCCTTTCGCATCGCCGCTTTCTCTGCTCGTTCTCTCTTCTTCTGACTAGTCGACGGAGAGAAAAAGGGAGAAGAGTGAGCCGAGAGAAAGCTCGTAATCTCGAGGGGCAAGTTTCGTCGAGTACTCGCTAGGAACGGGTAAAAAGGCGCCTTTAGCCTAGAAGAATGAAGAATTGCATTAGCCTGGATTAAATCAAGAAAAAACGTTGAGTTGCGAGAGGCTCGGCAAAGGGTGGGTTATCGCGAGCCGCAAAAAAACTCCTCCTTAGCGCAAACGCCCTTTTTCCTAAAACGACCATGGGGGAAAGCAGCTCGACAAGAAAACGCTGGCAACCTTCCTCTCGCCAAATCCGTCAGCAAGCTTTTACGCTGTCGCGTGAATTTCGCTGAAACCGTTTCGCGGCCACGCGGCTCCGCGTTGGATTTCACTATGCACGCACGCCAATTTTCACGAATCCATCTGCAATTCAAAATATCCGAGCGCTGATAAAGCCGGAAAAATGGGAGTGCGTGTATTTAAGTTTGCCTACGATCGTGTGACAACGACCATACCCAAATCCACGTCATTCCACACTACCTGACAATAAACCTTTAGGCTGATCTTACCTTTGCACATGACCCAACACCAAATTTTCCCCATTACGTAGGGCACTCAGGATCCTCTCCTTGCCCCTCAACTACTATAAACTCAACATATAAAAATTGCGAGCATTCAACCACGAGATTAATCTTGGGTACAGTCTTGGCCGCGATTTGAACAATTATTTTAATACTTTGCAACTTCGCTACTTCATTACAATATTGTACTTAACCACTTTTGATCACAAATTTTTATCACAAATTTTACAATCGCATCGGGGCCAAACATTTCATTTTTGTCGGCTACTCTCGATACATCCATCGATCGTATCGCGGATAGCGAGATACCAACGTTTCTGAAACTAACTCCGAGTACTTACACCGAGTATGTTCAGCATGAACTTCTTTCTCGAGAGCGATGCATGGCGGATTGTTGCAAAGTCGACAACGTCAACGAACGATCCCCTTAAACCTTTCGTTACTAACCCTTTTCTTGCGTGTCAACCGAATATTCGTGGCAATCTTCTCGTGGATAATACAGAAAGGGTTACCATATGATAAAAGGGACCAAGCCGATAAAAAGTAACTCTTTGTCGGACCTTGCAACTCGGGGAATTCAGCACAAATTCCAATCCTCGAAGCTTTCAGCAGCGTCAAAACGCGCAACGCGCTAGTGTTTGCGCCTCTCTGGCGTTTCTCTCAAGCTTTTCCGGTTTCCCTCGAATTCGAGAACGTGGGCAAACGAGACAGTCCATTGTCCGTGAAATTCGAACCTGACATTCAAGATAGGCAGTCAAGGCTTTTCTCGATGACTATATACGAAATTACACATAGAAGAAAGCAAGCAAAGAAAGGGAAGAGAAGCAGGTTAGAAGCTGAAAGTGGTCGATTGACAGGGCGTCGAGTCGCTCCGTTGTTTACATGCCCCTGGGGCCAGGCAAGGTATCATGGCCTGAAAGCCACCCCCCGCCATAGTAACGCTGCCCATCCCATAGGCTGCATATTGGAAAAAATAACACACCCTCTGCCGTGCTTCTTCCCTGCCTCTGATATCCAGTTTCGCGACAAGTCTGCAAGATATTGTTTTAAAGCGGAAATCTGTCCCTAGCGGGCTGTAAATCGAGACAAGCTCGTTCGTGGACCGTTCAACCCACTGGCTCCACCTTCTTCTTCGTTCTCGCTAACCGAAGGAAAAGTGAAAAAAAGACCGTGATACCGAGTTTATGGTAAGTGGCGGGTTGAACTTTTCCAACGTCCGTGGAAATTTATTTTAAAAAGTTAAAAATAGTGTGTCAGGAAGGAGAATGTGATGAAATAGTATTGAATTGGCAACTAAGTGGTTGCGGATTTTGTCAATAGGCGGTATTGATAAAATCCGCAGTCACTTAGTTGTCGACACAATAGATTGATTTATAAGTTCGCGCAGTTTCCGCGAACGTGAAGTCTACGAAAGTTTCTTCACAATTATTTAGCTTGGTTTAATCTACTGTCTATCCTTCGTCGTTATTTACGAGTTCTTCTCAACGCTATGGCTCCCGATAATATAACTTTCGAATTCTTGCTCCAAGAATTTTGTTGGTTTCAGAGTGAACCGATCTTTGTGATATTTTCGAAATTGCGATAAAAAGGGACAGATATGTATGTTAACTGCGTAGAGATAGTTCAGGAGTTGGAGGAATTAATTAAGCATAATATTATTCTGCATCTAAACTTGCTAGTGATTCTCT
This sequence comes from Bombus pascuorum, assembly GCF_905332965.1. NCBI lineage: Eukaryota > Metazoa > Arthropoda > Insecta > Hymenoptera > Apidae > Bombus > Bombus pascuorum. The sequence goes on along the minus strand of NC_083489.1, from coordinate 12,994,865 downwards.
TCGTGTATACTAAAGAGTGCAAATAAATAAACCAAACATACTACTATTCGGCATCTTTAATTTACCTCCACCTTGAGCATTAATCTCGTTCAAAGTTCGTGATATCAACCGATCAGTTGCAACCTGACTGATCTATTACATTTACACTAAGAAAACGAGAACCACCAAATATCATCACGTCAGACAAACAAAGCAAGTTAAATATGTAGAACTTCACTTAGACACAAAACTTACGTGGAAACAACATATTAAATCAATTATAAACAAAATACGAATAAAAAGAAGACAGATGTACTGGCTAACCAGTCGAAACTCTAAACTCAGTATAGAAAATAAACTAAAAATCCACAAAGTAATAATAAAAACAATTTGGACGTACGGAATACCACTATGGGGGACAGCAGCAATGAGTCACATAAATAAACTAAAGTCGCTACAATCGAAGATACTGAGAAGAATAGTGAACGTCCCATGGTATGTCAGAAACGAGGATATACACAAAGATTTACAAATACTAACGGTCAAAGAAGAAATCGGCAGGAAAACAGAAAAACACAAGGAAAAACATTAACACATCGAAACTGACTACTGAAACGAGCAAAACTCTCATAGAAAGAAGACTAAAAAGAAAACAATCCACTGATCTCACTATAGAAATAAAATAGTCAAATTCAAAGATGGTATCCCGCTGGGGTTAGCCATCCGCATGTTATTTAGCAATTAACTTAAAAAAATTGACCAAATGTCCAGCTGGACAAATTATAAAGTACAAATTAAATAATAAAAAATATAAAAGACCCCACTGACCTCACTAAAGAAATAAAATAGTCAAACTCGAGGATGGTATCCCGCTGGGGTTAGCCATCCACATGTTATTTAGCAATTAACTTAAAAAAATTGACCAAATGTCCAGCTGGACAAATTATAAAGTACAAATTAAATAATAAAAAATATAAAAGACCCCACTGACCTCACTAAAGAAATAAAATAGTCAAACTCGAGGATGGTATCCCGCTGGGGTCAGCCATCCACATGTTATTTAGCAATTAACTTAAAAAAATTGACCAAATGTCCAGCTGGACAAATTATAAAGTACAAATTAAATAATAAAAAATATAAAAAACCCCACTGACCTCACTAAAGAAATAAAATAGTCAAACTCGAAGATGGTATCCCGCTGGAGTTAGCCATCCACATGTTATTTAGCAATTAACTTAAAAAAATTGACCAAATGTCCAGCTGGACAAATTGTAAAGTACAAATTAAATAATGAAAAAAAGACTTGACTGATCGACTTAAAGAAAATGTACTGGATGAATTTTCAATATCGATCTACTTAGAAATAAAGTTTCGTGTGAGACAATGTTGCCCTACATTTTGAATTTATTTTATCACGTAGATATACCTCGTCTCGAGTTGCTTCAGCCACCACCGTCCACCGCAGATCGTAAACACCCTGTTTATTCTACGATATAACGTGCAAGTATCCAAATATTTATACGTTCGATATAAAATGAAGAAGACTACGCGAATTGTTGAACCGATCGAATAAGAAAGATTGGAGATAAAATCCCATGTGGGATAGGAGCCCATTGTTCCAAAATCGGTATAACCATTTTCATAATCTGCATCCGCACACGATATACGAGAATTCTACCACAAAATTAATTTGGTTCGGTGTCCAGGGCGAATCGCCACTCGATTCATTTTACTTTAATCTACTGATGCATGGTTTTAATGCATCCGGCTGTTCCCAAACGTGCCGTGGAAGCTCGTTCGAGTATATTGTTGCTCGTTGTTTCCTGAACGTTGCGGCTTTTGTCAAAATGACCGACGCCGGATCCCATCTTGGCCAGTACGCGCACAGACATCGTCGCGTTTCAATCCGCCTGGGAATCCCCCCAGTTGCCTTGTGAACTCGCATTTACGCCGGTGTCGGCGTGCCACGTACGTCAAACGTCTCTCGTATTCCTGAAAACCTGGGGGAAATCTTCCGCGTCGCAGGACATGCGAGTCCCATTTATCTTTCCGCGAACTCGTTTCTATCCGCCGACGATTATTTCGTAGGTAAATCGACCTCGTTCCGGCCACCGTCATCGACCATGTCCATTTCAAAGCGACGATCCTTTAAACCAACTATAGTTACTCGTGAAAATGTTGCAACGCTTTTCGAAACTTTGTACGAATTGCGGATAAAAGAAAGTTTAAAAACGCTACGTTAGGAATCTTAGCAATTTTTCTACTGAAAACGTTTTACCTTATTCATAACATTCGTATCTATTTATTGCGCTTGTTAAATATAAATCCATTTGGTGAAATTACATAAAAGATATAACTTAGAAAAAACGAAGCTGGCACCCCGCTGGGGGTAGCCGCCCACATGCTATATTTATTTTTTATTTTTATTTTTTTTTCTTTACCAACAAGATATAACACTTTACCAAATGTCCATAAGGACAAATTGTAAAATAACCAGAATAAAATTAAAAAAAAAAAAAATTTGGTGAAATTATATTGTCTTTTTACTCGTCTTCTTTTAGAAACTCTCTCGCGTTCGTCACTGTATTGTGTGTATCGTTGAAAACATTTGGCAAGATGAAACCGATTATCGTGATTACATTGAGCCAAGTTTAAAACGAATTGCATTAATAAGCCTCGATGTTTGTTATAGTTTCTAGAATTTCATGAAATTTAAAGAAACAAAAGTATTTACAACATTGCGATAGATCATGTTTCGCTTCATTGTAACATTTTCTTGTCGTCCATTTGTGTAGTTAATCTGACAAAAAAACGCATAAGACACCTCATTTTCATATTTCAATAATGCCATTGTCTCGTCGTTCAGTCGAATTAAAATAAACTAAAGTTTCTTAAATCCATAGAATAATATTAAGAACAGTAGCAGAGAAGGGAAAAAAGCACGAAATCTACTGTGTGCCTCGCCTACTTTTAATTTCAATAAACCTAAGAATAATCTCGAGAAGATTTTAACTATGAAAAAATATTCTTGCACCGTAAGAAGCCGCGTTCCCCTCGACGAGAGAAACAGCCGGCTGAGAGAAGGGAAAGCCGATATTCGAGTCTACCTTCTCGACGAATTGCTCTTTTATTTCGCCATAATAGAGAATCAAGGAGCTCGTCGATTATCCATTATTCTCAGGGGAGCCCGACCTTTGTCCCGCGAGGAACAAAGTGACTTTAAAAACTTCCGTGTCTCATTCGCGACTTCGTAATGTCTCCCCGGGAAGAGAATCTTCATAGAAGAAGCGGAGAAGACGGCGAGAATGGAGTGGATGCAATTCTTTACGCTTCATTTTTACGGGAAGAAAATTTAAAAAATTCCCTCGTTAATCCCAGGCGGCTCTCCAGGCAACGGTAATTTCTACCGTTCAATTAACAATCTTAATAATCTTTCCTCTGCGAGCAAAAGAAGTATCTGCACGCGAGTACACCGTTTCCCTTGGTGATGCAAATCGTGAAACAGTTTTCCATACGAGGTCGAGGGCGAAAAAAAAGGAGACAAAAAGGAAAGAAGAGGAAAAAAATAAGAAAAGAAAGCAGAATCTAGAGGAGACGTTGGCATCGTTTCGAGGTTTTTTTCACAGGCTGCTGCGAAAAGTTATTGGGCTAGGACCGTAAAGAACTCTCCATTTATTATTATTGCGTATAGAAACGGGGAACGAGGCTGCAACTCTGTGTACACGTAGAGAAGTCAGGGAGAGAGAAAAGAGGAAAGACCGTTCCGAAGGGGGAAAAAAGAAAGTAAAAGATGGCAGGTATTTCTCCAGGTTTATAACGAAGCTTTGTTTTGCGAGCGCCTTTAATGGCTCGCCTAGCCCACTGAAAAGTCACGCTGCCGCTCGTGACTCCGCATCTTTCCATCTTTTCCTTCCTCCGACAGCTTCTCCCCTTCTCCTTGCCTCTATGTTCCTTGTTTTCGCTGCTAGAGCGCGCACGCGTGCCTTTCCACGAGCCTCGCATTATTTTCCATTTCCTTTCATCCCTCTGATCGTTCGTTCACTAGGGTGAAAGACGATAGAAAAGGAGGTGACTAGCCGCATGTTTTCTCTCCTCTTCTTTTCTCCTTTCTCCATCGCTTTCGTTTGCATGCCATGTTCCAAGTCCGACCTCTGGATTTCCCTGCATTTTCCGCTGTCTGTCGAGGAAAAATAAGGGCACCGAGATAGGGCTGCGGCCGAATCGAATTCACCAGGCCTGACGAACCGTGAACCTCGGCTCCCTTGCAACGAGGATCGAACGCACATCGCGCGAGATAGGCCTGAGATAATTGAAATTCTAGAGACTACCTGTCGGCGCTGGAATTTCGACAACGTCTAACTATGGAGAAGCCTATTCATCCTGGAAATGAACGAGAATATACGTATTTTGCGCTTCGAAGAACGTATACCAACATGTGATCAAATTTTACCGATATTCTTGCTCACACTCTTTTACACGTAGTTTCTTTTTCACCAAACTTCGGATTATTCGCCTAGCTTATAATTTATTTACAGTTTAATGTACAGTTTAAAAGAACAGCTACCGCTGATAGAATTTGTATTATTTCTGATGCACATTCAGAACACTTTACGTATCGTGCTTTGTACCACCTATGAGAAAAATCTGTTTCAGAATTTCGTGAACGTATTCTTTTGCAGCTGTACGTTGTACTAGACTCAAGTTTCTATTTTGTATTGCGTAATATAAATTCCATTTTCTTCCATTATAGGAAATATGCTCTCGGGGATAAAAATTTAGTCTGGCGAAGAAGGTTCGTTTAAAAAGTACCTTGTCGAATATAAGTCAATTAGGAACGTGGCTGGCGATAACTAAAAACGATATAACTGACGATTGATCTACAATAAACCTTTGATCCTTGCTAACTCGTTAAATCATTCTCACGTCCAAAATCGTCCAAACTTTCCCCGTATACTTCACCCTCGACCACCTACCATCAACATCTCGAGACACCCCATAATAACCTCACCACGCTCCTTTCAATTAAGACAAACTTGCAACCATCATAATCGTCGAAATCTCTGCTCGTCGCTTTTAATTCTGTCAAACGAACGCATCACCCTAAGCTCATCCCTATTTGAGCCCACTCTTCGCCCCAAGGATTAAGGCACCAAGGGAACTCGTAAATTCAGTGGAAATCAAATCCACGACATCGTGACGAGCACCGAAACGAAATGACCCCTAAAAAAGTTTCAGGAGTAAAAACATCCTGGCTAAAAGTTCCAGCCAGTCCGATCACGTACGTTCATCTTGGTCGTAAAACAAGTCCCTGTTGCCGCCTTCGGCTTCCTACAAGCCAAGCAAACGTAGATATAGCTGCCTGCCTGGTGCCATAACGACTAAACGTATACGTAGAAGTGGCATACACTTGGCAACTTTAAGCGACAGGATACTTTGATCGACCTTTCTTAAGAATATGTGAATTTTTCCAAAACGATTGGAAGATTAATAGTAAATTAATTATTAGGATACGTAATTAATACGTTTTCTATGTATCGGTCTATAAATCAAAGATACATATACTTGTAGAGGTTTTGTAAGAAATGTGGATCTTTGGTGCCGAAATAATGTTGAAGGAACACTGAATATACACTGGGGTGTAATATTAGAATAATATTATATTTATTACAAGAAGGATTCCTCACTTATTCTTCGATTTACACTTGCACGTGTCTCAGCACTTTCTCTACACTCGACAGCTAACCAGCCCTTCTGGATGCTTCTTAACAACTGCCAATCGTCCTTTGTCTCAACTCAGGCCTGGACGCGCTCTGACGCTACACACACATTCACATGTGCAGTGTAACTGTATCATCTTCCTAACAGGTTTATGTGTAGAGGATAGTTGATCGGTGAGGTTTAATGTACGAGATTGCTCGTTGCTGAAACCGTCGAATATATTTAAGATGATAAATTAGTATACAGATAATGTTCGCAAAGACACTTGTACTAACCAATTCACTAAGACAATATATAAGTCGTAAAATAGGATCGCTAATGACTCGTTAATTAGATCGCTGGTAATTCGTTGATAACTGGTTCCTTGCGATCGCGACCGCTTATTTATACTGGTGGGAGAGAGTCGGAAAATTCAAATTCGTCTTTGTTCGACGGTTGTACGTAGCGGCGACATTGTTTTGGTCTGAGTTTATTTATTCTTACATTACGTGTATCCTAACGATCTTGATACTCCGAGGCAAAACAATAACATTATTTGAATTGTCCTCTAACTCATGTGCCGCTACATACTTGCTAAAAAAACGTGCGATAATTTATTATTGTATCTTTACGATTTATTATGTTTATTATTAAACTATAGATGCTTGTGCATTTGTGGGAAATTTAAAGGTATAAAGATACCAGAGAATAAGTATAAAATATAAATGTATGTAACATACGCAAAGTACAGTACGTTCGAGTAGTTACAACAAAACACGTACATTTCATTCCTTTAATCGTATTCATAAAATTATTAGAAATTTACTGTTATTGATTTATTATTGGAATTCATATGTAAAAGTGTCTTCCTTTCGCAAACAGTGCACCTTCATACAAACGTGAAACCAAGTCTGTGAAATGTCGCGGTGTTTATCTCAACAGAACACAATGGACAGTACGTAATTCTACAAATTAATATAAAACACAAAACGTTGTACGTCTATTATTTCTTCATAAAAAGAAAGGAACTTTTCCTAATATTTAAATTAGTACAAATTCACTATCGTTCTATTCTAGTTAAAAAAAGAAATCGTTTGAAATGGTGTAGCGAAAAGTTAGAATATGAATAGCAAAAGTTCTCACTAGCCAGACACGAGGACATTCGTGGTTGCACTCTGGAGTCCACGAGACCAAAGTCTTCTCTTCCGTCTTTTACTCTACAATTTGAAATTGCAATCTCGAAAGGCCGAACAAAAGCTTGCGAACTCAAAATTAAAAGAAAGAAACACGACGTTCTACGACTTTGGAGCAGACAAACCAGGTTCACCTCACGCAACCTGCTTCCTTTGAGGAAAGGCTAACAGGAGAAAGAAGGGATGGAACGAACAACGAAGCAATATTTCTCGCATTCTGTGCACCGAGGCTGACTTTATTACGAGCTGACGCGCGACAAAGTGTACCCTCCCTTTCTGCCAGTCGTTCATTTCTGCTCGTAATGTGTCTAATGTAGCTATGGTCCGAGGTGTTTCTGGTTGGAAGGCTTTTGTTCCCTATTCACGTGCCCGCAGGCCGTGCATTATGACACCAGTCTACGCTCTCGTATTCGTGATAATCACCGACCAAACGCAAACATTCGTTCACACGCGACGAGAAGTATTTTTCTTCATGACGAACCATCATTCTTAACACGTTCGCAATAGTTTTAATCCGACTTTATGACGTGGGTGTAATTCTCTCGCTATATTCGAGTCTTCAATTTTTATTTAATTTTATTTATAACCAAGGGAACTTTTAATTTTCGAAGATTAACAGAGAATTCAGAGTTTCTTCCTGCATCCCAGTGGCAACTGGCGCATCATAAACTTGCGAATTTTCGATTATCATCGTTAACTCGGTGACGTGTACGTCTCTCCAATACATCGAAGACGATAATCATTCGTAGATGTTGTCTGAAGAATTCAATTGTCCATTATTCGACGCACAGCCACCGATAGGAAATAGAACTTCCTTCTTACGATGGTTCTCCTGCTAAAAGGAAAATAAAGTGTGGGTGCAGACTCTTCGTGTAACGTGACGGAATAAACATCCAACCATCATAGTCTCGTAGTCGCCGATCATTGTAATCGAGTAACCTTTAGCAATCGTGCGATCCACGTTCCTGTTTTTAAAGTCGCGAGATACTTATTCGCTAGGGAACAATCGTTCCATGTATATTTCATTCCAAATAATAAACTATCGTTCACCAAGTCGGGATCGTAAAGCGGAAGCACCGAACGACGGCGATTATTTTTCCAAGCAAGCCATTTTGTCGTATAATTTTGAAAAGATACGATAGAAGACTGGGGAAAGAAATGACGGGTGTATAGAAACAAATTTCGAGCTGAGGCGAACGTATCGAAATCGCGCGACGCGACGCGACGCGACGCTCATAACTTTTCACGGCGCATAAAGCCGAAACGTAAACCTAAACTCCGCGAGAATTTAATCAACGTCGCTCGTATGAAATATCACCGTAGACGGGGTTATTACTATTAGTCGAAGAGAACGAGCTGTCCCACCTACGGATTAATGTATTTACGAACGATGCACGAAACGATAAAACCACCTTGTCGGCTTGAGAACCATGAAATACCGTGAGATACGTTGCAGGTTCATAGAGAGAGCGTCGAGGAATTTTAATACGAAGAATCAATAAAAATATAGGAAGAGGGAACGCGCGTCGTGTTAATACATTTCACGCAATCTCCGTAAAAATTTGACTTTTGAGTTAAAATTGTGATATTTGGAAAATTGTTGTAAATCATAAAACAGTCCAGATATTTTCCTACTGAACTAAAAAGCTGAAAACATTGAACAATATATCGTAATAAGTAGAGAAAATGAAAATAGTGATCTGCGACTGAACCATGCAAGTATTTGTGCAAATTTATATTACGAACGTAAGTAAAGAAATACAGGACTTAGATAAAAATATATTAAAGTTATCTGATGTATATCGAAAAGTAAATCGAATTTTGTAAATTTTCCTTGTGAATGTTATGCCTTACTTTCGAACTTGTACATCATATTCGATACATTTCTACGAATTTAGATCGCAAATTGCACATAAATATGCGCAGCCTATTAATAACGAAAGGATATATATTTACGTAACCCACGCAAAATGTGTCAAGCCACGCTATTTCATTTTTCTCATTTGCATTGTAAATTCTATTTCGTCTAGCCCGCTTTTAACGTTGCAAGAAAAATTATTTTTAAACAAACAATTAAGTGGAACATTCATCGCAGTGCCGCATACGAGCATTGTCAGAGATGAAAAGGGAAACGCAATATTTCGTATGGCTGCCTGGAGAAAACACCAAGGTCTCTGCTTTATGCGACCACGTACGATAAAACGGAACTTTAATAAGCTCGGTAAACGCAAGAAGAATTTCGAGGAAGAATGGCAAACAGTCGGGAGTTGGTGCATCTTATCTAGAGAAGGTTTCAAGCGAGAAGCGAAATTAAGGTTCCTTAAACAAGGCGTACTGCGAACAATTCTGTTGGATAAAGTATTAAACCAACCAGAGGTGTCGGCGAAATTCTCTTTCGTTCCTTAAGCTGCGCTACTGTGTAAAAGACTTAAGCCATTTACGATAGCGATCTTACGGTCTCAACTAATTGTATTTTTAGGGAACTTTATTGTCTGAATGTTTCCCTCGCGGTACCACTTGCCCGTGTTACAATTCGCGAAATACGAGTTTCGTAGAAGTTCGATAAACAGTACGCTAAATTGAAACGATTCGAAACAAATCGCGAGAATAGGAGAAGTTGAAAATATAAATAAATTATTTGCGCGCGATACAAAACGAGTTTATTTGAAAAATTCTTTAACGACACAGCCGCAAGATCTTTTACTATTGATAGAATAAAAGACAGTCTAAGAGAAAGTTATTAAATATCTTTCTAAATATTCAAAACGTATCCTTTCGCTAGTTTCTTCGAAATTTCTATAAGAAGCAAAAGAACAAAGAAACGGAGGGGAGGGAGAGAAGTAAGGTATAAAGTGCAATCTATAGAGGATCCAACCTTATCTAGGTCCCTGAAATATAATCAAGGCAGGATTAGAAGCAGCGTTAGGGAAGAAAAATGACCAAAGGCCAGAAACCGGGTGGCGTGACGTTGGGCCGAGTTATCTAAGCGTCCGAAGAGAAAGAGAGCAGGGGACGAAATATGGGTCTCGCGGCCATGGGGGTAGAAAGATGGTGGTAAGAGGGCGGTATAACGAGAAACACTGTGGCGCAACGTTGCTGCATAAATTCCAGTCCCTGGGTTCTCCTAGACAAGAGCAGCGAAACTCTCTCGGTAAGACAGGCCCAGGGACGGTATTAAAGGGAGTTCTATAAGCCGCGAGGCACAGATACTTTGGTATTTAAATGTTAGGACGTCCCTCTCGCTGGCTGCCAGCGTAAATGAAGTCGAAAGAGAAAAGGAGACAGATTTGGCCAGCGCAATAGAACCAAAGAGGAGGAAAGGACAAAAGGGGCGGCAGAGTAGTAGGTGTGCGGTATAGTCGGCTGGCCGATGGAAGAGGGTTGAATTCGGGGGAAGAAGAGAAGCTCTCAGTGCCGGCAGTGGTGATTTAGGCGAAACAACGGAACTCGTGGAGACAATGGCTGGAAGAGACGAGGGAGGCCTTCCACCCAATTCCCAGTCCTTCCACAGACCCATCCCTTCTGTCCCGACGCGCCACCACCAACCCATCCTCTCAACCCCCTGTCCCAAAGCTTGTCACTGTACGAGAGTACCCGACCGCTTAACTCCAAGACGAATGGCAGTACGAACAGGCTTCTGTACGCCACACACGCCGCGCCGAGCCCTTTCTCGCCGCCTTATTTGCAAGCCGATTTCACGTGCAACGCTGCAGAGGGTAGAAATTATATCGCGAGTATACATCAACCCCGTGCACCTCCGTAGCCGGCTACCGTCCGAAACGGTGATGAATTGGCTTCGATTGTTTTTCAGTTTCTTGACCCAGCTGAATCTCACGTATAAATCGACCGGTTAGGCCAATTTAATCAATCAACCCTTTACGTTCGTTCGATTCTGTTCAGTTTTAATACACGAAACAGGTGTATTCCTTCGTGTTAATTTATTTTATATCAGCGATACAAGTACACCGCGTATGATACATCGTGCGAAGGAATACACGTTATCGTTATCGTAGAAGTATCGCAAAAAGAAGGTAGTCAAGCTTATCATATTCGGCGACGTGTTTAGGAAGCTCATTGAACGCAAGCCAAGCGAAACCTACGTAAAACGGCTAAAATTCTGCTTCTTCGATCCGTTAAACAGTTAACAACGTATGCGCCGAGAATGAACGCGCGTTAAGTTGACTATCAGCGTGCGCACGCTTGATGAATCGAGTTCTCGACGTGTTGTCAGCTAGATGCGTGCAATAGCCGCAGATTGAAAGCAAACAGGTATCAGAGAACACGCTGGATGCACGATGTTTATGGAGGCTCGCGTTGCATATGCAAGCCCCAAACTGTCCTCAACCTCTTTTCCTCTGTTTTTTCTCTGCCCCTTTTTTTTCCACCACACGTTGAAAGTTTCCAAGCGAATCACGATCGAACCGGATCAATTTGTCCAATCAGTAGCCATATGCGTTCCGTTCCTTCGACGAATGAGCGCCGATTATAAGTGCGAGTATTCATCGAACTCGCGTAAATAATCACGCGTGCAAACAATTGTTCGTTGCGACGACGTCGGTTCGTGGCGGTAACCAAGCCGAGGCTACGTGAATTGTGGCCTGATTCGACGCTCGATAATGTCGTTGGAACTATAAAATTCTAGCTCGAGCCTCCGCTCTCGTTCTATTTCGGGGCTACCGTAATGAATATTAAAACGACGAGGCATTGTCACGCGTCGGTGACACCTTTAAAAGGTGGATTTCATTACGCGTTATTTTCCACGGCGCTATCCGTCTTTCCCGATAGCGATGCACACGGTGTGCAGAGCCGTATGGGCCGCTTTTAACGGTTCGTTCATCGAGCCACGCTTGAATTTCTCGCCCATTACACGGACAGCGCGCGCCAGCACGCAGCTTCGCTTCAATTTCTCGCTGAATAAATCATTAAAAACTGCGCCGCGTAAAATTTAACCCCGTGGCAAATTGGACGCGCGCGAAACTGTTTGTACGAACGCAACGATCGAAGGACAGAGAACGAGGCAAATGCTATTCCTATGAATTATGCGATTCTCTATCGTCTGTCTTCCGTCTCGTTCAAGTCTTCGAATTCGTTTGCTTCTTTCGAACGAAGAATATATTTTTTGGGGCTGTGCATATCTTTTAAATTTCACTTTTACCAGAAATATTAACAGTATCCGTAGAGTTGCTTCAAGCTTGTCAATTGGTAACGCGAAAGCAGCCAATTGCAAGAGTAGCTACAAGATACCAAAAGCATTTGTGCGCTATTCTTTTAATTTTAACGTTTGGATACTGAATACTCGACACCGAGTATCAAAAATATTATAATATTTATATAAAATATTTATATAAAATATATTAATATTATAATATTATATTTATACATTGTTCTGGAAATCTTGAGATTTGGATACTGATTAGCTGTATTTAACATTAGAACTACCACATCAGTCGAATTGGCTGGTTTTACAATTTTATTTTAAAATTCCTACTTCATGTTAAATTTCTTTCCACAATGATGGAATGACTTTCGCAACGATAACTAAAAGAATGATATAAAGAATTTTATTTTCTCTTTTATGTGTTCAAACTGAAAATAATTTTGTATCGAGGCTACTTGTACCAATGCCAATCAAAATGACTTGTACTTGTCAAAGTGTAAAAGGGTCCTGCAATCTGTTTATCGAACCCCAATTAACCAGTTTCCTCGTTTTGTACAACTTGCCACACGTTTTTTAAATTTTTACCGCGTATCATTCGATATGATGATATCAGTTATCGGAAAAATTCCAGATCGATCGCTAAATCGCTAGATGCTAACACTAGAAATACCACACCAGTGAAAACGACTGGTTCTACAATTTTATAAATGTGTCAACCCTAGTTTAGGAATCATGGTCTCAGATGGATTGAAAATACCAAAAATGTACTACATAACATGGAATTGCTTCTGTAAGAAAGTAACAAATCAATAAATATAAAAATATTCTATTATTACTTATTTTTTAAAGACCAGTCATTTTGATTAGCTTTGGTAGAAATAGCTTCGTGTTAACTGTCGCTACTTCTAGTGTTACTACTTACTTGTTAGCTTATTCCAAACTTATAGATTCAAAAGTACGAGTAACACGAAGAAGACAAACTTGATTAACAAAACACTATTTTACTTGAAAACGCTTACAAACGTATACACACAAAGCATCTTACAAATATAGAGTGTCTGGTATAAATCTAAATGTAGCTACCCATTCGTCTTAAACTTACACAGCAGCATTTAATACCTGCACCGTGCAATTTCTCTTACAATTAGTTAACCTGATGTCACTACGCCTGATGAAGAACCTTTTGTCGGATAGTAAGGCTAACTTATCTAATGTATAACTTGCAACGTGATCCTATTACCTTGCCACGTCGCGTAGCTCGCGAACGCAATGTTCGCGTAGATACGGCTCGGCAATTGGCCCGGTATTCGCAGCACGTGCTATTGACGGTACTTTGCCCGAGTAACTACAACAATAAACGAATTACGCGAGTTACGCTTAAAATACCTGCCCGATTAACTCTTTCCAACTGCATTCCATTTGGAATCGTTAATCTACGCAACGTTTATAACTATGGGTATTTATGTAAATTTACCATCTACTAACCTAACCAACGAAGTGAAATCTAAATAGAAATTGATTTCACTGCGATACCGTAACGCATATTTTCCATATTTTCTATATTTTGCATACACGTCATATACGTCCTATGCATTTTTACATAATTAAATTTACAATTAAATGTATAAATATCCATCATCCGTTCGTAACTTGTACATCGCATCTATGCATTTGGCAAATAGACAATAGCATACGCAAACGTTTTAACTATTTTTAGTAATCTCTGGTTATTTTGTTGCTACTCCAATAAAAACTTTATCCTACAGATAACACTTGTCATGTGAGATAATAAAAATATTCTTTCACGAGTTTTAATTACGCAAGAAATTTCGACAAAAATTGCCCAAACGCATAGATACTATTGGATTGACAACTAAGTGATTGCGGATTTTGCCGTTAGACGGTAGTGACAAAATCCGCAATCATTTAATTGCCAATCTAATAGTACCGAAGTATGTCTGAGAATGCATCACGCTCACTATCGAAATAGTTGGTCTTATTACAGGTGGACATTTTTCGGCTCGTTTCCCTCTAATAGCAATTCCGCTTGCCTCACAGAATTTCCCTCGATACAACCCCTACTCCACTTGATTCCATTCCTTAGATACTCGTACCTTTCAACGTCGTCGGGAGGGTGAAAGGAGAGAACGGAAGTACGTTAAAGATACAGAGTACACGAAGAGCGAAATAAAGAGTGCACGTGTATTCTATTGCACGTATGGTTCTAGACATACACTTCCTCCATCGTATATTCCAAGAATATTAGAAGCAGTGAGCTCAGGTGTATTTAATTTATCGACTCCCCTCTCTCATCCTGGTTTTTCACAAACGCCACCAATGCAGCCGTTATTATAATTTTCAATTTTTCGTGCTTACCACGTTGACTGAAAATCACTGGGATTCCTATCGTCATTCGTAACAGTATAGAAGTTAAATTTGCTTTATACGATTTACCCTTTGCACTGCGAATTTTATTTCAATTTCGTTACCAGCAGCTGCCAACGCTTTTAAATGTTTTACTTGAAATTTACTTAAACTAAAAGATAAGACAATTTAAATAAATAAAAGAAGAAACAAATTCACTTAAATACCAGTTTTATTCACAGTATTGTTGTGTTTTGTAATTTTTAAGTGTATGATATATCTTGAAACTATGCTTTTCTTTCGTCGTTTCACAAAACAGTGCAATGGGTTAAAGACTCTTTAACTGCGTGTAGTATTGTTTGGCGAATTGTAAAGTTCAAATGGTAAAGCCTGTACATATGTAAATTATTTTTTACTGGAAAAGAATGGAAATTCTATTCTGGATATAGCGATAAACGGTGACATTATTAGAATAATTTGATTAGGTTTCAGGTAGACTAAGACCATGGACATCCTCTTCATTTCTCACACTCGAAGCATTTACCATCTCAATTTCTCAATGACAAAAATTTCCATTTCTTCTCTTCCACCCTTCGTACAGCGACAGCGTTCATTTTAATACCCAGCGAAAATACACAGAGAAGATTGTGAAATTCTCGGCAAACTCAAGGAACCCTACGGTGTATTATTATTAAATCAATTCAATAACTGTTCTCCACGCAAAGCGATTATCCAAATCCCGAAAGTAACGCGTGATCACAGTCGGATCCGCGTAAGAATCGAGGCTGTGACTTTATTAAATTCTTTGCCTCCGTGCTCCTGGTGAATTAAGGTCAGCGGATTTGCCGATAAATTCAGCATCGGTTACCGGTGAGATCCAGTCTGTTAGATTTCAGGGTATAGTCTCGAATTTCTATAGTCTATGTTCCAAGCTGAAAGCTGCATTCGATTCGTAAGATACATCGAACTACGTTGATTTCCAAGTTCCAACCGACTTTGCTATCAGTTTCTGACATTAAACGAGCCCGAGTTGGAGAATACGTGGCAGTACGCTTAATCGAAAACTTCGTACCGTAAACCCTTCGCGTAATCCACCAGTGACTAAACAATAGTAACGATGCAAAGTGCTAGTCACGCACGCGTCACTTAATTAACGTGAAGCACGAGAACCTTTGAAGAGTCAATCGTATGATGAGGATGCTCAGTGTTAAATGTGCAGCCTTGCTATTTGACAACATCCAATGAAGTATAAATTTCATATCCGTTATGAAAAGATTGCCTAACTGAAGTCCTACAAAATTTCACTGCAAGGTCTATAGATTCCGTGACCAGGTGTAAGTTCAAGGATCGTTCGTTTCACTCATTAGATCCACATTATGAAACATGCAAAAAATAGGTTTGTATTACGAATGACCTATTCTACTTGTAGTGCAATTTTCTAACTTTCATTGTAAGAGTTGTCCTTATTGTTCTTTTATTTTGTTAAGAAATAAAAAGATATCAGGGCCTTTCCTTTGGAATGTTTGGGAAGCTCCCCCATACTTTAGTCCAGACTTTTTATTATAGCTGTATTTAAATAATAAAACTGAGAAATAGTTGTTTATGGTTTACTTCGAGTATGGGTGCACGAGATTAATGACAATGGGCTTGGGCTCGAAGTGACATAATGGGTCGCTGAATGCAGTCACGATCACGGGAGGGACGTGTACCTAACAGAGGTATGGAGTAATTAAATAGCTCTCCTTAGAAACAAAGATTGACCCGCAGGGTACAGAGAGTTACGCAGAGGAGTATATAAAGGCAGTTCCACTTGGACTGAGAGGCAGTCAGATAAATTCTACTTGTACTGTGGACAAGTACGTTGAGACACGCCCGAATCGTGGATCAGTAAAGTTGAGTTCGATTTAGACTATGGAAGAAATCGCATTCGTCATCCCGTTAACCGTGGATTCGTTATTGAGTCTAAGATCATTATCATTCGCATTCCGAGTATGTAATTACCACGGTTACTTACCAAATTCTGTTACAATCATAATTGTACTAGTAATCCAAAGAAAGATTTGTTACACGCCCCTAACTCCAATGACAACCCGACATATATTATTATAGAATGTTGAATCATCTTTGTAATCTTAGTCTTACTATCTTTATAAGCTGAAGCCATTGTCTTCTTCTATATTTAGAAGATTTATTACTACACTGATATATTCTAGAACTTGTGCTATATGTATAGACGATATAATAACTAATTATTGTATTTTCCACGCCCCGCATATTCTTCTCGCAAAAAGTAGATTTTAAAAATTATGTCTTTACAATTTTGTGACACACGAATTGGCAATTTCATAGTATTTATTTCATTATATCGTGTTGGTTAAAAGCCATGGTTGAGACATTATATATAATAATAAAATATCGCGTAAAATAGGGTTTGGACATTGTTGCGAGCTCACGTTTTCATAGGGAAATGTAATTTTCGAACTGATTTAATTTTAGGGGGAACAGCAAAGCTTCCGTGCTTTACCCTCGACGTCCTGCGATTTTATTCAAACCGAAAGATAAACGTTTAAACGGCGTGGCCGTTATAAAAATTTCAGCAAGTCAAACATCCAAAGTTCACCGAACACACACATCAGGTAATCAATTAAAATTCAAAGAGATGGCAGAACGGACGAATAGGAATTCGATAAACATCCCGTTTTATGCATCAGCACGTCCAAATTCATGTACACGAATGCTACGAAAAATAAAGAGATAAACATGCTGAAACGATATAGAGGAACAGAGACATTAAAGTGTTATTATTTATAATGTTCGCCGTATGTGTGCCGATTATAAATACCAGAACACCTATTGATATTTGCCATAAACTAGATCCCCTTCACTGATTTTCATTTCTAGCTGTTTTATTAGGAATGTGTTATTTCACTCGCATCAGGCGAACTTTATGGCACAAAATGCTGATCATGCCAATAATTAATTGCAATGTAAGATAAAATAAAATTTATTGGAATTTTCCAATAAATACAACCAGTAGATATCCTGATATTTACGACCTGGGATATTCGTCAATGTTAAAAGAAATGCCTCGATTATTATCAGAAATCTATGAATATGGCTTTCTCGTAAGTCCACGTAATACTCCTGTCAACAGCGTGAAATACCTGAGCACACACCTTTTCATTCACCAGACTCTTCTCTCGTTTCTCCACCTTTGAACCAGAATGCTAAACGTAATCAAATCCCCGTAAAAAACGGATCGAGTGATTGATTAGTCGTAACGATCTCGTAGAGTGGAATACTCTAACGATTATCGAATTACTTTTGAAGACGTCATCCCCTGTAAAGAAAAAGATAACTGTGATCGGTAGACGATGAAACGAAAATTTAGTCGAACGCAGCTGTCGTCGCATTAAGATTTTATTGGGTCGGTAACTAAGTGATTACGGATTTTGCCATTACCATCTAATGACAAAATTCGCAATCATTTAGTTGTCAACACAATAATTAAATTTGAGATGCGGGAATTGTTTACTGCAAGGTGGAGAAATACACGTTTGGCCGTCAGATCAATCGAAGGAACACTTTTCATTAACATACGATTAATTCATAAAAACTTGGTGTTTTATAAAATAATGAAAAATGTCACGTGCGTTAACGTTCTTCGTTCGTATTTTGCTTTGTCCATTTTTAACTTTGACATAAAGTATTTCTGAAAATTTATCTGCTCTTAAGGGGTTAAAGTGCGGGTCGATCGCCGAGGAAATTGAAATGTTAAACACCGTAATCGTGGCGGGTGTACAAAGGCAGAATTCTGAACTTCCGTCATCGTTGCGTATAGTCCTCGAAACAAGGTCAGTCCCGAAGTATAAAAGGGGCGTTGAGAATAGACAAACGTTCCATTTACGATTCATTAGCACTCTGGTTCGATCACGATTCGCTTCGCTGAGCGTATTCACCGATTTGCTTCCTAATTATTCTACCGGCATTAACAATCTCTACCGTCTGTTATCAATATTCAGCTTTGCTCTGTTTGTATTAGCTGTTTTATTCTAGCGGTTTTAAGAAATGGTTCAGAAGTTGAGGATAGAAAATAATTCCTGTTCTTAGCTTCACGGTCTATGGCCATAATTTAAATTGAGATATGTCGCTGTTCTTTCGAGTGTTTACAGCATATTTCATCTTTAATCCGTTGAGAGATACTAGCAAATGCATACATACGTGTGCGTTTAGTTTATTTTTACCTCGAGTATGATTTAAAAAGAAGCAACGACTACACGTAGACGTTTCAAAATACTTTCCGATCAAATACATACGTATTATGTATATTGAAATATATCTTCTTCTGGTCTGACTAAATCTAAAATCTTAATAATCCTGTGAAGTGAAAATGTAACATTTGTTACTTTATTTTCCACGTAATTGAAAGAATGGTCTAGAATACCACAACGTTTAATAAAATCCTCGTATACTTAACACTATATCCTATCCACGTTTCAATCCAACAAAAGCCGTGCTGAAGTAGACAAAACGATTCCACTCTTACCATACAAAAAAGTAGTATGAGAATTGCGCAAGGAAAATTTCAAGCCGAAAACCAAGCACGCCGCAGCGGCAGTAAAAAGTTGGAATCGCACGAACAGCAGGAATTGTCGAACAAAAACTGGATGAAAATTGATATGAATAGAGGGTAGGTACTCCGACAATTAAAGTACCTGCAGTTTTTCAAGCCCTCTCCTAAAAAATCCGTTTTTTTTTTTCCGTTCTCCAAAGCACGAAATCCTTTTTTACACCTAATAAATTCGTCAGGAGAGAATTTTTCTTCTGCCGATTGTTTGCCGATGAAAATCCCGATCGATTCGCAGCCCGTTCGTGGGATTATCGAAACGGTGGCGTAATTTCGTGGGAAAAATCGGCTCGCGACGGCTTTAACGTGGCGGCGGAAAATAAATTAACCGCGCACAGGTCGCAGAATGGCAGTGTCCCGTGCGCTAATGTGAATTTGTGGCATTACGAGCATGAAACATAGCCGGGCCGTGGCTGATTCCGGCAGGTTCGCATGCAGAACTCACCGAGCTGCCAGCAGGGACACACGGCTTTAACGAGAATCGCATCGGGTGCATCAGACGCGGCTCGGTGCCGTAAACACATTGCCCCTATCGATCGAATCTCCCCCTGGAGACCAAAGAGCGATGTGAGAAATTACAGGTGATTGCATTCCTGGCCGAGCACCCCTCCCGATAATGCAGTCGACGTTCGAACTATCAGGAAAAATCATTCGGTTTAGGTAGAATGGCCGGAAGAACGATGAATTCGCCGACGCCATATTCCATTGCGGGCCTCTAAAAGAAAAATAATCGCGGCTGTTTGCTGTGCAAGCACTTTCAGCCCTAGGAATATCCTTCGATTCGAGAAGCGATGAAAGCTGCCGTGCCTTCTTAAGGCAGTAAGAAGGTCTTCGATTGGTTAGCATAAAAATTAATATCGTCGTTTCGTTGCCGATTGGAAAGTTTGGCAATTTATGCGTGATGAATCGTGACAATGGTAATTGTTGAAGTGGTCACCACTTCGAAGAAAACTCTACATCTGACCCTTTTAGTTTTCTCAAGTACTGAAGCCATCGACAGCGTGTAGACAATAGACTGGGACGAAGGCAGACCATAGATAGTAGACAGGCGACGATGGCTTCGGGGCTTTCAATCATAGGGTAACACTGCTAGCATGCGGATCTGGATCAGCTCATATTATATTCCTTCTTGTACTTACACTTCTGTATTAAAATATATTTTCTACTTTACAATTTATCCACGCGTTCCTCTGTTCACACATCTAATAACATCAACAGTAATGAAAGATGCGATGAAAAATATAATAAGTGAAGGAAGAGGAATTTTAAAGTTCGATACGTTATCGACCAATTTTACATGGAATCACGTTTGCATTTGTTTTTATTGTATTTCTACAAATGTTTCGATATCTTTGGATCTGACCGCTTGTTTTCTTCCTCTCGACTATGTTAAAAGTAGACTTGTTATGTTCATACTATTGGGTTGGCAACTAAGTGATTGCGAATTTTGTCATTACCACCTAATGACAAAATAACTGATATTTAGCGACGTTTTCGTCTCCTTCATACGAATTTTTCGTAAAAGCAATGAACATTTTCGATTGCAGATTTTGTCATTAGGTGGTTATATGTCCATTGCTTTTACGAAAGATTCGTATGAAGGAGATGAGAACGTCACTAAATATCAGATTTCTACCGTCTCTTATAAATAATGCCCGGAAACTTTTTAATCGAACACTATATGTACTCTGGAATCTGTGATATAGCCGAAATTCCCTGCAGACGCGACGGTGCAGCTGTTTGTCGACACTTCCATCAAGTATACATCAAAGCACCATTGACAAACCGAGGCAGCTTCACACACAGCGGAATTCGAATATCCAAGTTCCATTTCGGTTTGCGTTCAGTTATTTAAGTTTCTCAATTAACCCCGCGGTAATTCAGTCGAAATTAAATCGACGGGGCGAGTCTCGCGCAAGGTAGATCGCAACTTAAACATCGGCTCCACGGATCCAATCATGGTGATGGAAAGAGAAAGCCGCGAAGAAAAGGCGACACAGACCGTACGAGCGCGCTTGTCGTTATAAATTAACCCATTGAGTGACATCACGTTGGCCATCGATCACGAGCGTAACAAAACTTTGTTGCATAATTAAAATAAGATAGATTTCGCGAACAAGAAAATTTTCGACGATGTAGATCGTTTGGAGAACACCAACATACGATGTAATAATCGGCGAGAATTGAATATTATGAAATAGCACATTTCGACGTCGCGACTGCCAGGGTAAAATACGTTCATAAAATTTGAGTGTGTTAAGAAGAAACGGCGTTGGGGAAATTCGAGAAAACGAATAATGTTTAGCCGACTGTGCGTCGCGTACAAGCAATAATTGCTTATTGTCGGGCAGCAATAGCAACAACGTTTCCAGGCTTGTAAGATTTCTGGTGGAAATACGGAAGTCCGTCAGTAGAGGGTCTCCCAAAGACCCTCGTGTCGACTCTGTCACGAGGGTCTGCACGCAGAGGGTTCGCTTTCTCTTTTCCCTCTCGATTTCCTTTTTCTCGTCCGCTAGACCGATCCGCGCCTCCAACATTTTGCAAATTGTCTCATTTCCCGCAAACAGAAGCCAACTTAATCGATACCTGTTTTACAGCTCGCGTTCTCTTGCATTGTCTGCACCAGTGTGAAAGGTTATCACGGAAATGTGTAACCGAGACAAACGGAGTTATCGAAGACAGACTAATTGGAGAGAAGAACGAAATCTTAACTAACGGTTGCGATCTTCAGGTGAAATACTTTCATCTTTCTCTTTTTCTCCTTTTTGTTTCAAGATTATCGAAATGCGCTCGTGGCCCTTAATTTTCCATTAAATACATATATATCGGAGCCTTTCTTTTAGAATGTTGGGAAGGTCTCCAATATTTTAGTCCAGACTTTTTATTATAGCTGTATTTAAATAATAAAACTGAGAAACAGTTGTCTATGATTTAATCCGAATATGGGTGTCCGAGATTAGTGACAGTGGGCTTGGGCTCGAAGTGACATAACGGGTCGCTGAACGTAGCCACGGTCACGGGAGGGACGTGTACCTAACAGAGGTATGGAGTAATTAAATAGCTCTTCTTAACGACAAAGATTAACCCGAGGGGTACAGAGAGGTACGGAGAGGAGTATATAAGGACAGTTCCACTTGGACTGAGATTCAGTCAGATAAGCTCTACTTGTACTGTGGACAAGTATGTTGAGACACACCCGAATCGTGGATCAGTAAGTTGAGTTCGACTTAGATTGTGGAAGAAATCGCATTCGTCATTCCTTTGACCGTGGATACGTTATTGAGTCTAATATCATTGCCATTCACATCCCGAGTATGTAATTACCACGGTTACTTACCAAATTCTATCATAATCATAATTGTACTATTAAATATCTTCGCTCTTGCATAACAACAATGTCTAATCCAAAGAAAGATTCGTTACACGCCCCTAACCTTAATGATAACCTTAATCATTAATGATGATTAATGATAATAATTAGGAATTTTTTATCAGTCTACTAGCTTCTCGATAACTGCCAATAAATATTCTTAGATAGCTTCATTCTCAAATATGGAAGGAATATGTGAGGTCAAATTAGTAAATAAAATTATAGATACTTCTCATAAATACTTGCTATATATTACAATAAGTATACACTCTTTTTCGAATTTCTTCAAACGTTAAGAAATATCAATTATATCTGTTGAGAATTTTGGACCTTAATTGCCGAAATAATGATATAGGAGCACTAAATTTACACTTAGCATTTATATCAGAAAAGTTATATATTTATTTGATAAACGATTTCAAAGATATTCATCGATACACACTTGCACGCGTCTCACCTTCTTCCATACCAGACTGTTAACTGAACAGTTTACATTCCTTTGTTTTCGAGACGTCGCGCATACACATACTTCCACACACTCATATTCACATATATGTATCACTACTACGCAGTCAATCTAGTCTAGCACATCAAATTATACATATCTCAATAATATGAAAATCGAAGAAAATATAAAAGAATTCTTATCGATATTCATAATTTCTCGTTTGAATGTTATATTAGACATCTTCTTAAAATAACGCAATTGCTTGTTTATTAAAATGAAAGCGTGATTGAAATACAGAAATTCATTTCATTTCGATTCAATTGATTTTCGTCAGCCTGTGAATTTAAATGGGCCTGCTATGGCTGATAACTTGTACTCGAACTGGCCTATTTGTATGACGGATCGGGACCAGCTATATGGCGAATATGGTCGATAGCTATATTTCCTTTCCTGTGTACCAACTGTTTCCCTATAACGGTCAACCATCCGTGCATATACATATATTGTGTGCATATCCGTGCATATAGCTGTTACGTACGATATACATATATTGATGCGCGTGTACATTGTATACAGCAGCGCGTATCCATAGAACCAGCATAGCACCACGTAACATAGGCTTGGTTGTTACGGTTTGTCGTGAAAACAAGTTGAACAAAAGCTTGGGAACTTAGAAATTCGAGTCCGCCGGGAACACCGGGTTACGTTTCGATGAAATTTTCAGGCGACGCCGTCCTTCTACTGGCAACAGGTTGAAACAGTTGCAAATACGATAAGATCCGCACAGTGTTCGTACTTGGCAACTGTCGCGAAGAAAACGAACGAACGTTGATCGCTTCACTTTTCCTCTGATACCTTGCAGATGTCTTTTTCTATTCTCTCTCGCTCGATTCCATAAACGTGGTATCGAAAGTAAAGTTGTTCATAGTTTACGTGTTTGAGAGAATAGGCGATGGATCTTTTAAACTTCTCACTTGCAATTTCTTCGCTAATTACTTGGCTGAATGAATTCATCGTTGCGATGAAACATTATTTGTACTTGTTAATCTCCAGTCTACATTCGAATAGAAGTTACAGTTCAAACTAAATTTTCACACAAATGTAATTTCCTTAATGCCTCTCATAAGTAAGATAGCTTTTTTTCAGTAAATTTTCCTACATATTTCTAACCCTGCTCTGCATCCATAAATAAATAAACTTGTTGTTGGTAATTGTTACTAATTCAGAGTGACGCAAGTCAATGTTTTCAGCTACTATTTCATAACATTTCGTTATCTGAAATGTCTTACGTAACACACACGATATGAAGACATAAAAGTTCTCTATGATAAACGTTCGAATACTTTAGTGGATCAGTATATGTATGTCATATAGATTGTACAATCAAGGTTTTTGCCCTCGGTGCACGCGACAAACGCTTCTACATACAAACGAGTATTTAATAAATGGGCGTTCAGCGTCAAAGAATATTCGTCGACCCGTTAATCATCGTTTACACGGATAACGGTACACATGTACGGGTAACGTAATTGATAATGTGTAACAACGTGATATATAGGTGTGATTTTAACGGGAAAGTGAGAGACGACCGAAGCGATTCAACGACATTAACTATTCCCGTTGGTATCGGCAATGGGAGCGGTAATAAAGTCTTGGCGATATTTATGCAGAAAATTAACAGCGGCGTCGCTCTGTTGGCACAATAACTAAATGCTCGATTTTATTAAGCACCGTTGCAGGCGTAATTTTAGCGTTTCAATGAACAATCCAGTTCCACAGTCGATACAAAATAACCGTACGCGCGCAGATTACAATAATAAACCCCTTATACGCGCCACGATAATAATCGCACACTGAAATCTCTAATTTTCATAATTATTCGCGCCTGTTATTTATTTGAGCACCGTAATACGCGAGTCCTCGAAGAGGGAATCGATGAAGCTTCGGTGAAAATTATCCAAGTAATAGAATTCGCGTGGGTGACGAGTTATTAACGAGTTATTAAATATTCAGCAAGTGAATATTTACGCTGGAATATCGATTATGGCAGAGATGGAGTGATTCCAAGAATGCACACTGCGATTTGGAATATGTAGTCGCACGAAGAACACGTATTTTGCGTGCGAAATTTTTAACAATAATATATTACAGGCTTTACACGTGTGTTATAAATACTATTTTCGTGTAATATGTTTACGTTTAACCGCATACAGCTAACCAGAATATTTGATGTACGAGTTTAGTTTGTTCGTGTAGATAATTACACGAATTTGACGACTTGTCCGTAACCTAACGATATTTTTACGCAATGAAACCCTAGCGACACGCGACTCACCGAAAATATTTGAGCTTGAGAAGACGCTATCAGAACGGCGACGGCGATATCTCTGGACGGTTGTAATACAAAACAAATTGATAGCCACTTGCGCGTAACGTTACGTTGCTGAAGCTCCGCAGACAAAATGCGTTTCACGTACACTGCGCAATTTTTATTGCCCGGCTGTATTAGAAGTCTATAGCCTGGTCTTCTCTTTCTTCCTCGCCAATTTTCGTTCTTCTTCCCCTTTTTTTAACCCCGGTTCTAAAGGGCTGTTCGATCCTCTGGATCCATAAAAGCAATAACGCGCAATTTACGGGGCCAACAGTTTGGCTG
Organism: Bombus pascuorum; assembly: GCF_905332965.1. NCBI lineage: Eukaryota > Metazoa > Arthropoda > Insecta > Hymenoptera > Apidae > Bombus > Bombus pascuorum. Next base: position 12,969,376 of record NC_083489.1, on the reverse strand, counting down.
CGCATAAGGTAAGCCCCAGCCAAGCTGGCACGAGCTGCGCCTACAGTTTTTCAATTTCAACAGTCGAAAACACCGTTTGCCGAACGACCCATTCAAATTCCCTCGTAAAAATCCTTTCCTTCATTTCCTCGGACGTTTCTCGCTTGCCTATACCATGCGCGATTTGTTTCTTCTTGCCAGCGCTTTCTCCAAAGGTTATCGTTCGGATGATTTTCTACAGATTTTATTAGTCGCCGTGCTGGTTCGCGGAAAGAAAGTCAGTTCTTTGTACGCCTGAAACTCGTCGACTTTTTCTTAATGCGATTGCAAGAAACTGCAGGATCGAACAGCAAAGGTTTCACTGCAGAGAACATGATTGAGTCAGGTACAAAGAACCACGATGAATCGAGATTTAATGACAATAAGAAACAAAAGTGGAAGATGCGAATGCTTGGTAGGTCGGAAAGTGATCGTGCTTGGGCGGGACACGAATGCGAGGATCCGTAGAATTAGGTCGGAAAACGAGGAAAGGTACAGTATTGTACGAAATTCATTTCGTTTTTATTACTAAGACGATCCATGTGGTTTTGTAATATTTAATCGAAGTATTTTTAAAAAGAAAATTAACGCGATAAAGGAACATCCGAAGATCCGTTTCTATATAGCGAGTTGTGGAAATATTTTCAAAAAATATAATTTCTATCGCTACGCAAGATCAGCATCGAAAATAGCCTACGACTTTTACGGAATGATACGCGTTAAACGTCTTTTAAAAGCGCAGTTTCGTCGTCAAGCACGAAAACTATATATCAGAATTACACACGCGAGTCCAACAGGGCGAAAAATTTTCGCCAGCAACCTACGTACAACGTTATTCCATATCTAGGACAGAGGAAAGTACGGAGTACGGGTGCAGAGGCGTGTAACAGAAAATTTCACGAGACGCGGTGAAAGTTTCGGAGGCGAAACGGCGTGTTTTCGGATGCGGACGAAATGAAATACTCGGTGGCGCGCGCGGCTGCCTGCAAAACCTCGACATGCCTTTAATAAATTCGTTTATCCGGCGCAGCCCGGTTCCAACCGTCCGGGACTCGGCTCGTCGGCGTCCTCTTACCTTTCCACGATGGCGCGCAGCATAAAGAGAGAAACGTTTCCATTTAAGCGAAGCTTTTCAATTATAAAGTGTTTCCCCTCGCCCCCGAAGAGCACCAGCCGCAAGCCCCACGCTTCAATTCTCTCATCCTCCTTCTTCTTCGTTTTCCAACTGGTGGAACCTGGCCGCAGAGAAAACCCACTTCCCTATCCGACTGTCACCCCTTTCTTCTCGCCTGTCTGCGCCACCTCCGCCTTTCTTACGCCCCCAACTTACCACCAACATACAGTAGCGCAGCAGAGTCACCGCAACCTCTTTGCTTCCGGTTACACGACACCTCACAGAGGCCAACAGAGCTCAGGCTCTTCCTGAAAAATCGACCAGAAACGATCCGACCGAGCACGAGCGCTTTTTTCTTCGCGATCCAACATCTCCGCTGCTCCGCCCCTTGGTTCCCTTTGTTCCATCCACAAGGCCTGCTTCAACCCCCTTTTTTCGCGGCACGTTTCTTTTCCGCCAGTTCCTTTTATATCCCGAAGATGTCTCTCCCTCGTTACCGAGAATGTCGCCAACGAGTTCAAGCGGAATTCTCGAAGAGGGCCGCAAACGACGTCACTTCCACCCGAGATACTCGACGATATCGGACATAGAGAATCATCGTGATGGATCAAGGAATCGTCTATGGCTTGGAAACGCAACCCTCTCAGACCTCTATCGTGCCCCGTATATTTCGTACGTCTTGTCGGTTCACGGGGTTAGGTAAGAAACGATCCGATTATCGTGAGAAAATAGCGACCATGCGTCCAGACATTCGATATTCTCGTTTCGGTTCTCGCGACGTTTGTTTCGCGAAAAATTGATTTCGATGATGGCAGAAATAGATACGGCGCGGTGAAAAATTCATCTTCGAACGATCGATTCTGGACACCGAAACAAATACAAATGTTGATACGTCAGTTAAAGCTCTTTTATAAAAACACTTCCATTTGTTTTGCTGAAACAATCGGCAGAAAGTTTTTCCAAAAGATCGATGATACGACGAAGGCTAATTACGAAATAAATTAATGACAAAGGTAGAAAAAGTGACGACATTATTAACTTCTGTTCACGATTATTTCTACGACTTTCTTTCAACAAATGAGCTTATAGAAGTGTTTCCTTTCTTTTGTGAAATTTAATAGCAATTATGTGTTTAATTAAATGAAATTGAAAAATTCAGAAAAATGGAGTTAATCAATTTGACTCTTAAGAGGCTGATATAACTATCAGATACTGTCACGTTCTATGTAGTTCCAGAAACTCGAGGGCATCTATCGGGAGAGACCAGAGCAAGAATACCGTAGCGGTGGCGTGGCCGATCAATGCCACGACAGTCTTCCCACCCCCTCTCTCATTCCTTCACCATCGTCATCTTCGCTCACCCTCTCGATGTCGCAAAAGTTCAGCTCTCTCTTGCGTTCCTCTACCTCTCCTCCGTACTATCCGAGCCCTGCCTTTTCACATCGTGCCCGATCGCCCTTTTCTCCCTCCTTTTTCCAAAGCGGAATAAGAGATCCATCCCCTGCTCTTCTCCCATCGGCACACATCTCTCGATGGAAACCATTGAAAATCTGCCTGTGAATTATTGAAAGCGAATCACGTCCGGGCCCATTTATATATCTCGAAATATTCCGCGGGACCTTTCAATTGAGATTGAAACCGTTCACACAATAGACGAGATACAGTTGGCAGAAGGAACTGTGGCGTGCGTGGTTATACACGGGAATATTCCGAGTGGAACACGAAGGGAAACATCTTTGCAATCCTCGCACCACTAACGTTTGACCAATGCACAGGGTGATGGAAATTCGCAGACTCGTCGTTCATTTTGCGCGAGGAAGGATTCTTTTCTAATTTTAGTTTAGTTTTTAATCCATAACGAGGAAATTACATTTTTAAATATACTGTTATTAGTATTAAGTGTTATTTATACATAGTACGACTGTAGAGTATGCTGTGCGTTCCTGTACTATCTCGAAACGCCTCAAATTATTTGTTTCGGCTCTGGAGACATGTACATTTTGTGGCCCATATCACGTATTCCTCTTGTATACCACCCAAAAGTCTAGACATCCGATTCTATTTCCGATTCTGCGAAAGATTCTCTCAGAGTACGTTTTACGCGTGTATGCGTGTGGAACGATTGCGTGTATACTACGCTCCAAGGTAAACCTACCCTGGGTCACAAAGTTGCATGATTGCAAAATTCGTGCTACTCCAGTGCGTTCCATGGCCAAGCCTTTGTCATCGTCGTTAATTCATTACTATGGATAAAGCGTTACGTTGTTGCTTAACAATGGCCGGCATTCGCGCCCTTTAATCTCGCAATCATAAAACCGTGATCTCTTCTCCGACAAAATTGAACTACGAAAGGTGGAAACCACGCTTAGGCTCGACGGTCGTAAAAAGACACCGAGATCCACGGTTAAGATCCCCGGTTATTCGCGTCGAAAGGATTTACCAGGATCCGGTGATCCAAATTGACGCTCGTCAAGCTACCAGAGAGAGGCTATTTATCATCCGTATCGTTGCTCCGCGAGAGAAACCGTTCCCGTGAGATCCCATTTCTCTCGGAAACTATCGGCAGTATTCACGATCGCCTGGTTCCTCCTCATCGTTGGCGTCTTGATCGAGAAACAGCGGGAACGATCAAGCGAAATTGATTGAACGGGTATCTGCAGGCAGCCTACAGCGTCGTCTTTGATCGGGATAAAGTGCTATCGGGGTGCTGGATATGCAGACTAGAAGGATGTAAGGTGGGTGGTAGAGGGATGGGAAGGAGTTAGGGTAGCTCGGTTTTGTCTGTTCATTTGGCGAGTAACGAAGTTATATCCGAAGCGGCTAACCTAATCATTCGACCACACCACTCGCGTATCGACCCTTTCTGTTCATCTATCTACTTAATACTTACCCAACTGCTCGCCTCCTCGCTGTCTTCTTCGACCATCTTCATCTCCACTCTTCTCGAGTTTGGTATCCATTCGTTGCGTGTATTCGTTGTGTACATCATCCAACGATAAGACATCGTGCAACGATATACAATTTTGTCCATCCTTACGTATTAAAAGGGAAAAAGAAGGTCTGACATGGAAGACACGCCCGTAGGAACGAAAAAATGATACGCTTCAAATTGATTCTAAATTCGGATATTTGAGTTAAGCTAAACAATTTGCCTGGTACAGTGATCAAATTTAATTATGAAGCGTTTTTGGAAGATGCAGATTGCTTGACTCGTCGCAGAGCTAACTCTGCCATAGAGTTACTTGAGTTATTTTCTCATGCTGAACCTAAAGTACTCGCAGGGTTCTTTTCCATTCTTTCGTTATTATATTAAGAACTAACTTACTTAAAATATAACAAACTGAATTATTTAAAGTTGAATTTTAAGATGTTGAAGCTTGACTGACCGAAATAACTCCATCTTAGCCTATCGTTCCTTTGACGCGACGACGAAAAATGATGCTCGTATGGCGATGTTTATATCGCAACTGTGCAACACTTGCCCTACACCGATACGCAACAAATGGATACCGTCCTTCACAGTTGCATCCGCTTACTCGTCGTCGATCAATTGTCTCGGAAGCAGTTTCCCTGGTGCTCTTCTCTCGTAGATGTCCTCGTGACTCGCATCGTTGGCTTTCTCGTTGTGTCGTCTATGAATACAAAAGAGGGTCATTACGGGGAAAAACAAAACGGCCAACGGAAATGATCTCGAGAACGCTGCCTCGTTACGCTATCAAATTTTTTATGGAAAATTAAACCAAGAGAGAAACGTGATTTCCAGTGTTCTGAATTTTCGCCGAATTTCCACGAGCGTTGACAAATCGACTGTGTAATTTCGTACCACGGCCAATTAGGGTAACATTGTTTCGCATTACCGATCCCTGGAGACACGCCACGGAGCGCGTAATAACCGTACAGAATGCGTGTATGATTGAACGCCACTCGACGTTATTGAGATGCGAAGTGGAAAGGGGGATGGGGCGGGGGCGGAAAGGCGAGGGGAAAAAAGGGAAAAAGAGCGAAGAAGGCAATGGAAGCGATAGGTCCTTTGACGCAGCCTTTCCTCCTACTACTCCCCTTAATTTGCTCTGAATAGCAGTTGATTGATCAAGATTGAGTAAGACGAAGTAATGTAATTACGTATACCGGTGATCCAAATAGTCGCACGTACACACACCCGCGATTTACCAGAGTTTTTAACTCACAGTTTCTTGTCGACCTTGGTGGTCGCCGATCAATGAGAATTGACGATAAAATTCTGCGAAACAACGTTCAACCTGTGCTGACACATGAGTCATAGGACGAGGCGAAGCGAGAGCGACTCATGTTGTTGTTCCTCGGATCACGGATGCTGCTTCGACACACATAAATAAAGCTAGATTATCTGTAGCCAAAAGCAATGTCGCCGTTGAGGGCAACCATCGTACCAAAACGAATTTGAATCTTCCGACTCCCACCGACCAGTATATTATAAGCGGACACGATCACGAGCGAGATTATTATCGAGCAATTATTGAGTTGATTTAGCGAGCGGGTTACGAGTAATACGAGTAAATGTTTAGTGCGATACAAAAGCTTTAGCGAATCTTTGTAGTGTACCTAGAAGCGATTTACTTCACCAGAATAAAATCTCCTGTAAGGTCGTCTGTCGACGTTGTACTTTATTTTAAAGAATTGATTTAAAATATATTGAATGGTTGCAACAGTAAACAACCTGATAATTTCTGCAATCCAAAACACCACATCTCATCCGCCACATACCAAAATGTTACAGCAATTAGTCAATGTATGAGATTTGATTTTTTCAAGCACGTATCTTCGATTATTCTGGATTTGTAAGAATTAGTCTTAGATTAAAAAATTCTTGGCATAAAGTTGACGTAGTTCCTTTGAAAATAATTTTATAATTAAATAATTGTGTAATTGACAAAAAATCGAGTCGATCAGTTTGCTGTTTGAATGATCCAATGGACGATAAGACTTGAATAAAATATAAGATACACATCTGCATTAGCCTGGCAAATTCAAACTGTGGACAAATGGCAAATTTTATGCGAAACGCTTAATAGCGTAGAAATAAAAAAAGGAAAAACGGCGATGTAAGCCAATTACGTCTCCGTGGTAATTTTTATCGTACTTTTGCATATCATGCAGGAGATGGTCTAATTTCTAGGAAACTTTAAATGCATGGCGTGCATGCCAGCGCAGATTTTTTCCGAATAACGTGGCGAACAAGAGGACGTGAAACGGCGACAAAGTGGGCTAAGTACTCGCTCGAGATGAAAACTAGGTCAACGACGACTAATCTAAAATAAATATATATAATGCTCTCTTCCTTCTCTTTTTTTTTCAGCCGCGATCCTTCAACGTAGGGTGCGGCACGCTAGGATTGCCACGGGGAAAATCACGTCGAAGAAATCTCTCTCGTCCCTGAACGCTACGCGGAATATCCCCACGGAATTGAATGTCTCAGGCTATGATTGTCCAAACGCAATTCTTGTCTAAACAATACGAAATCAAGAATTGTGTGGGGACATCAGCGCTCGAGGCGCGACTCAACTAAAACACATTTTGGTCTTTGAACGAAACAGCAAATGGAAAGTACGTACGTATATACACGCTATTTGAGATTAGTTTGTAGAGAACAATTGTCAGAAGATTAAAAAACACCTTCAAGGATTAAATTATACGTCGTCAAGGATTACATGTTAAAATGTTAATAATGTTAATAAATGTTAATAATGTTAATAAATGTTAATAATGTTAATAAATGTTAATAATGAAATTAATAATGTGTATCTACGTTGTTTGTGATCATACCACTAAGCACTTGAACAGTAACAAAAGTTATGTTAAAAAGAGACTTGGAAAATGTTATTTCTTAGAGATTTTTGTTACAGTTTCCACTTTGAACAATTTTTAAGTAGATATAAGCAGAATAAAGATGACAGTAAAAATTAGGAATGAACATAATTCAAGATATAAATGGTTAAACGATGTCTCTTTTCTTTCTGTTCTGGAGAAAGAAAGAAGAGGAGGGAGCCGTAACACGTTCGCCTATACCGCCTTTTTACGTTTGCTCGGTTTCGCTTCTATTGCTTCGGCGTTGCGACAGTAATAAGGATAACGATAACAATAACGCGTTTGCATTCGAAACGCAAGATTCGAGCGGAAGAAACTTCCCAGGAGGAAAGTAATTCTCCTTCGAATGCGCGTGTAACATTCAGCAGTGTTAGTATCGAGTGAAATGTTTCCCCGTGGTTCGCTGCTTCCGAATTGTACAGGCACATCGCTATGGTGTAACGATGTTTTGTGCTCGATGACAACCTCGCAGTTAAAAAACAATCGTGACCGCGTATAACATTTGCTAGGGTGGTACGAGCTCCCGATAAAAATGAAACGTCTATCCACAGGGAAACAAACAGTTAACTCATAACTACCGTTTGTAGCTTAACGCCACTGCTATAAATACAACGAGCAATAAAAAAATACGATTACTAATTTTATAGCGTGAGACTCGTTCGAGAATTATCTGTCTATATTTTCGTTGCAGGGAAAAATGATGATCGATTAAAATTAGTTAGTGTTCTAGTAAGGATAGTTGAATATGTAACTTCCAAGTTAAGGGGGTGTCCTGAATTAGAATTTTCTAAAACAGCGTCTTTTTGTGATTTTTTTTATAAGGGAAAGAAAGTAATGAAGATATTGAATTTTAAGGTTTGGTTTTATATATATTTAACGAATACAAAAAAATTTTCTTAAAGTAAAAAACAAATTATAACAGATTTCCAAAACTATTTCATGGGAAAGATCCACCTCGTAATTCTTGACCGAAACGAAAAACCAAAAGAGGATTAAATTATTATATATTTTTCTTCTCGATGAACTAAAAAAAAGGCAGAAAATAGTGTGGAATTAAAAATATTGGCGAGTTTAAAGAAAAAATGTGTTTTTTAAAAAGAAAAAGTAAACTTTAAGGTGCTATAACAATTATTTAAATAAACTTTTTGACGAACTTTTTCAGTTTTAGTTTAGTTCTTGTATTCGTTAAATATATATAAAACCATACCTCAAAATTCAATAACTTCATTTCCTTCTTTCCCTTCTAAAAAAATCACAAAAAGACGCTATTTTAGAACATTCTAATTCAGGACACCCCCTTAAGGCGTTAAAATACTTTACCATAGAAATATCATTTATCGATACACACATGGCTTACAATTATAGACATTGTAATTCCGAGTTATTTTTTAACGTAAAATAATCTCTTGTCCGGATGTACCGCACGTTCTATCGCATTCTGTATATCTCGATATATAACAAACAAAAAGGTCATATCCGCAATACGTCCGCTTTGAATATTAATTTATTCAAAAACTCACGACGCGAATTTTACATTGCGAGGGTGTACACGATCCAATCAAGTGAAAACGCGAGAAGAGGATTCGATGGAGAAATCATTCGATTTGATCGTGAAAAGGGATAAACAGGGAATCATTATTCACCACGTGATATCCTGTAAACACATCCTACACACGTATGAATTTGTACGTGGAAATTGTGCGTACACATCGGTAGTTACGGGGGTCTGACAAATTATGGCATCGTCAGCACCTCCGTTTCCAGCAGGAACAGAATTAGAACCCATTCTTCGGTCCGTCCATTCTCTTTCCTTTTCACGTGTGCACGAGAGCACACGCGTGTGTAGAGGGTTGTGTAATGTTCCAGTGGGTAAAAAAGCGGGCAAAAAAATCCACCGGGGATTCAATAGTCTAACCATACGAGCTTTCGGCTATAACAATGGCAGAGAAATTCTGTTGACCCGACCATAATTTTCCGACGAGAACAAAAAAGATAAAAAGAAAGAGAAAGAAAAAGGGAAAGAAAGAGAAGAAACAATACCTGACGTCGTCTAACAATTGTCCTCGGTGTTAACGTTTTTCCCGATTTGCTCTGGTCATTTTGGAACTGCACCGGTGCATGCTTTCTTTTTATCAAACAAAAGCGCTTTCCCTGCCTAATACTGGCGAACATCGATCGGATTTTTCATCCAATTAACGATGCTAAGAAAAATTTATCGTTTGGTATATATACATATATATGTGTCGGGTTATCAATAGTGTTAGGGGCTAGACATTGTTGGATTTTTGTTGTTATGCAAGAGCGAAGATATTTACTAGTATAATTATGATTATGACAGAATTTGGCAAGCAACCGTGGTAATTAGATACTCGGAATGCGAATGATAATGATCTTAGACTCAATAACGAATCCACGGTCAACGGGATGACGAATGCGATTTCTTCCACAATCTAAGTCGAACTCTACTTACTGATCCACGATTCGGGTGTGTCTCAACGTACTTGTCCACAGTACAAGTAGAGCTTATCTGACTGAATGTCAGTCCAAGTGGAACTGCCCTTATATACTCCTCTCTGCACCTCTCTGCACCCCTCGGTTCAATCTTTGTCTTTAAGGACAGCTATTTAATTACTCCATACCTCTGTTAGGTACACGTCCCTCCGGTGACCATGGCTACGTTCAGCGACCCGTTATGTCACTTCGAGCCCAAGCCCACTGTCAGTAATCTCGGGCACCCATACTCGGATTAAATCATAGACAACTATTTTTCAGTTTTATTATTCAAATATAGCTATAATAAAAAGTCTGGACTAAAGTATGGGGGACCTTTCCAAACATTCCAAAAGAGAGGTCCCGATGTCCTTTCATCTCCGACATATGTATATGTACACATTTTCAATTCATGATACGAGTGAAGTCAGATTTTACGAGGTAAAATAAGATGAGAATAACGAAATTACACTGAAATCCTTGTTTTCGAAAAGATCAAGTTCGAAAGCTTATCAAGTACATGTACATTTGACTAACTTCCGACGGTATGGACAGAGGAAAGGACGATCGGTAGCACGTTGTTTCACGTGCGAAGATAAGTGGAAAATGGAGAATAAAATTTTGGAGAAGATAAAACTCGAATACTTTGTTCGAGAATTAAACCGACATAGTCTACCAATAGACAAATTTTCAAATTCGATTTCCTTGAAAATCAGACTTCGGATTACCTTTGTACATTACTCTTGTACATAGACCACTGTCTAGTTGGTAATTAGGCAAATTCAGATAATCATATCTGAGTGCTCAAAGTTGGTCTTCCGTGGGAAATGAGATCTCCGACATAATCTTGTTATTCTTCATCTTCATCTTATTTTTTATCGTAGATTCTGTGTAACTTCGACTGTACCGCGAACGTAGCAGCACGATGTATATCCATGAGTAGGAAAATCTGTTCCTGGCCAGAAATTTTCACGGTTATTTTTCTTTCGAAGCACGCACGAAGGTTGGTAAAGCTATCCTTCATGGAGTTCTTTATATTCCTGCGTCCTGGTTATCGTAATAAACAGTAAATCCTACGAGGAAATAGGAGAGCATTGCTACGGGGATCCTTCTACACGCCGGATAAAAGGGCCATATATTATTTCAACATCATATTTTATGTACGACGTATTTTCAAAAGCCGGATAATCCGCCGCTGCGAGACGAAAAGGGGAGGACAACGAGAAAGAGGAGCAGGACAACGCTTTCGCGAAAATAAGACGAGCTAAGACTTGATAAAAGTCCAGCTATGTATTATATTCGAGGAGAGAGGAACTGGAGATGCGTTTCTCCGTCATCAGGCCTGCGTATACACGTGTATCGCAAATATATGCAAACTTACGCCGACACACGCGTCCGCGATAGTAGCAATGTGCGAACACGCAGCCTCAACTTAACGTGCTAGTGGCTGACACAGATACCTACACCGGATACATTATGCATCCCGGATTTTACGCGGGATAATGCACTTGTTACCTATGCATATAACCGGGAACACGGGCTAAGGTCTCGAGAGTCAAAACAGCAACCCTCTGACAACCAGCGATTTCAACAGCGATTCGCGCGACTCTTCCCATCGCCTGGTGTAATCGCTTCGTTCAATCTTGTTGTGCGTTCAACGACGTACAGATCAACGATGTATAGACAGTTTGGAATTGGTTTCGAGCAAAGGAAATTAATTCAGTTAGCGGGCGACAGAAAACTTCCGAAAGGTAGCGTTGATAGAATTTGATGATTTTCTTCTGCTACGAAAATTTTTGTACGTTACGCTGAATTATTCGAGGGAGATATTTGATTATGCAAATATCTGTGGTTCAACTTGAATTTTTGTAGCGTGATATATATAAGGTGTCTCGGTTTATTCGTGACAGAATGTAATCTAATTACGAAATTAAAGGATTTGTAACGAGAATCTTATTACTTGTGATCATTGTAGCTCGTGATCATGCCAAAGTTATTTTGCAATATCGAAATTAACTCTTATAATCATCAGATCGTATGAAACTAGTTTGCTGTTTTACGTTTATCTTCAGGGTGTTTCGTTTCTGATCTGTGAATTAGACAAAGGAGTTTTTCTAACTAATAGTAAGACTATGCCAATATTTAACAAATTTTTGTAGCGCGGTATATATAAGGTGTCTCGGTTTATTCGTGACAGAATGTAATCTAATTACGAAATTAATGGATTTGTAACGAGAATCTTATTACTTGTGATCATTGTAGCTCGTGAGCATGCCAAAGTTATTTTGCAATATCGAAATTAACTTTTATAATCATCAGATCGTATGAAACTAGTTTGCTGTTTTACGTTTATCTTCAGGGTGTTTCGTTTCTGAACTGTGAATTAGACAAAGGAGTTTTTCTAACTAATAGTAAAACTATGCCAATATCTAACATACCTAAAATCAATAAATACCTGATCGTAATAATCAATACCAATATCAATCAGTCGCATACTTGATTCTACCAATACTACAGAAATTTTACAATAATTTAAATTTACTATGTATTCATTCCATTAAAAGTTAACAAGCAGTATGCTTGTTAACTCAGTAATTTCCTATTAATTTGCACAATCCAGTAAAATTAATATTCTGTTATAATAAATTGATCTACCAGTGAGCAATAGTATAAACGGTCTAAACGCGATGTTATTAACAATTACGTGGACCTATCGTCATCTATTGAGTATTGTTTGAAACTGAGGCGAATTAATTAATATCAGCGAAAAATATATCGCAATAATCGTAATCGGAACTCCGGGTTCAGATGGTTTGTTTTAAACACACTTTAACGTATCATCGTATTTTCGAATTACCGAGAACGTAATGATTAATGAAGTCTGCAATATTGAAAGCTTAGCGGCGTACAATTAACAGAGATCATTAACGTGGTATGCTTTAAAGCCGATGGGGACACGTATTATTGTTAACTATAGAAACCTTTACACGTTTGATTAATACACAGACACGAAACCTGTCGAGATACACAGAGCTGCCAGTATTAAACCGCGTGCAATATTCATCGCAAAATACGCAACTACGTACATATTAACTTCATAATCCGCATACAGAGAAATGCTGAAACTGTCCAAACAACTTACTCCATTCTGAGAAACTTATTAACTAATGAAATTGTATTAAACGAGACATATTTCTCCTATCGTGTTTGCTACTCATCGTGACTCATCTGTAAATATGAAATTAATTATAAACATCACAGACAACTTAATCTAATCAGATTATTATATGTTACACGCTACATATCTGTTTTCATACTTGATTTCAAGGCTTTTAAATTCAAATGACTCAGTCTGAAATTCTAATAGAAAACAAATACCTTAAATATCCGGTTTACGTCGACGAGCATAAAACTAGAAGTTAAAGGTAAAACTCAACTTCTCCTCAAACTTGAAAGGATATTTTAATTCGAGCAAAGAGACAAGTTCACGTTAATAGAATCGTTCCAAGCTACTCGAGCACGATCAATTTGAAGTGAAGTGACTTGACTAATGACAACGAAGCTAGCAAGGATACTTCAAGTCAAGTAGGCAACATACACTGGCAAAATGCTTCGAATCACTTGAATTCAAATAAACCGATAAACTCGAACAAGGCTTTACACATCAAATTGCGATCGTCGCTTTTCTTACTTGGCTGTAGTCAAACTTAGATGTGTGAACACACGTGAATGATGGAAATTCAAAGATTTCGCGAGGATCCCCGGTGATATAATAGCGTTTCCGGAAGGGCGACCGTAAGGTCGGAGATCGGGTTTTCCGGTTCAACACGTACGTCACGGAGAAAGGGACGCTGGCTCTTCTCCGTGGAATTTTAATCAGCGTCAATTACTTGCAGGAGTGGCACGTCCTCCTTACGCCGCACTTTCCTCGAGACACAGCGGCAAAATTCAATTTTCCCGCCCTTTCTACCCTGCCACCCCCTGAACTTGTACGACAACCCGGCTCCGTGTACTTACGTTATTGTTACAAGAAGACGGTTTAATAGATAAGTAGCCGGCGTTGAAAGAAGACAAACGCTTCTCACCTCGTTTTTTACCCCCTTTCCGCCATCTTCCCCCTTTTTGTCTCATTCGCGCGACAAGAGCAGATTTTTGAACCGTTTCTTCGACAGCCGAACGCGTACAGCAATTACCCCCCTTCTGGTATAATCTACTAATTGGACCACTCGAATTAGCGAAATTTTAAATTAATCTAATTAGCCGTTCAATTACCGCCCCGCGATGTGATTACGCTAATGGAATTACGCCGGCCGGTATAATTAGTGTGCACCAATCGGGCCGCGTGCTAGGAGCGACGTGCCGAACGACCAATGTACCCTCTAATCCGCCGGCCCTTATCTATCGAGCCCGATTTCCCATCCATGAGGACCTAATATCGATCCAAGCTAAATAACAAATACATTAAAGAGAAACAATACCAGGGAGACTACACCGAAGATCGATCCCAATTACCGTAAAGCCCTTTCTTGGCTTCCGCGGGCTAAGACAATTACGTCCGGTCCGATATGATCCAAAGGCAAACGTGCCAACAGGCGAATTGAATCCGGACGCTTTAATTAAATCCGAAAGCCCGAGAATCCTTCCAGAAAGTGTGATACTCGACGCAACAAAGTAGCAGAAACGTACAAAATGACGATCTGAAATTATCTGCAGCAGTTTTCAAGGAAAATAACGAATTTACGACTGTATATTGGTGTTTGTACAATTTTTCGATCCGAGTACGGAATTGAGAAAATTTCAGACGAATTAAACAGCCGAAAGTCGAAATATAAGGTTTGTGAAATATACATAGAGAACAACAACAAAAATAATTTCGTTTGTTCGTCAAGTTATGTCAAGTTGATCTTAGTTCTTAGTAAATGTCCTAATATTTACGAAGATATACTTTCGTACATGCGTTTGTACGTGAAAGCGTATGTATGTAGTTACATTTACACGCGGGCAGGTGTGCGTATCGTTGCATCGAACACCGAAGATCAAGAAACGAGAAGGTACGACACGACAGAGGCTCTTTCAACCCTCGGCGAGAACCCTCGCAATGTAAGAAGAAGAAGAAAAAGAAGGTAGAGGTGTGTGGAGTTCTAGGACGAAGGATGAACCGTGGTGAAGTTGGTGCACGATAAAGCCAGGATGAATTCAGCATAAAAGGACCGAGGCACGAAGGTCGATTCGAGGCACTTAGAGCTGCCCGATTCTCGTTGAACACGATGATGATGTATGGCTCTCAACGATAGAGAACGTTATGGCGCATGGACTCGTGGTGCTACGACCTCGTTTTCTCGTGGAAGCCTCGAGGCTTCTTCTGGACGGCCGTAAGAAAAGAAGGAAGGAAACGAGAAAGGAAGGAAGGATACCTCTAGCTAAAGATGGCCGTCGTCTCATAACTCCTCCAGGCTCTTTCCTTCCCCTGGCTAAAGATACCAAAGTATATACGAAAGAGAAGAGAATCTTTGGCGCGGTTGTATTGGAGGGAACCAGGCACCAGGTTTCGTCCGTGTATTAGGCGAAGGAAACAGCGTATGCCTGGAAGAACGCTATCGTGAATACGTACACATAGGAAGCTAGGATAAAGTATATACGGCGTGTGTCCGTAATCCGTAGATATCAGCTTGTTGTCGCTGCCTTCGTGCTTTTGCAAGAGGTTTATCGGATCTCCGCTTCTTCGCTGCTTCAACCCGTATACCAGGGTATATCGAGTGCAGACGAAACGGGGTAGAGACCAGTATCGAGCTAACCGACCATTTCCACCGTATGAAACTTTGTTTGCCTATATATCGAAGGGAAAATGCTCGGGGATTGGCTTGCCTCGACGTTAAAAAACGGTCGCCTAACCTTACAGTGATACAGCGAGAGTAAGGTACCTATACGTATGTTTTTTAGTGAAAGTAGGAAAGTACTTGAGATAGACTAAAAGCTTCGATAGAAATAACATTAACAGAGTGCAGAGTTCTTGCTAGCTAAAGGTATCGAAGTAAATGTACGGTCGGGGACGATATTAATGGCTATCCTGTACGTCATAGAGAAAAGGTTGGTATGTGTAGGAAAGCAGAGAAAACTATGTTTTCATAGGTCCACGAAGGAAGTGCTCTTATCGTTCGTGCTCGCCCATCGTATTTCATCCCTCTTTTCGTTTCTCCCCTTAAATTGCCTCTCTTTTCCACTCTGCCGTTGTCTCACATACAGAGGAGCGAAGTAAGGCTGAAGTAAGACAATCGAATCTCAACGGTGGACAGTCGTCCTTTTGCCCGGAATTTTTCAGGCAACGATAAAACAGTTACCCTGCGAATAATATTTTTCCAGGGAACTTGCATTACCGTTATTCGATCGTCGTGCCTATATCCTACAAATCTTAGCGAACATTACGCGTATACCCTACGTTCACCTCGTTTCTCCTCCCTCGTCTCTGTTCGCAACGAAATCCCGCGAGACGAAAACTACGGTTTCCTCGAACGAATAAAATCTTGCCGCAGTTTTCTATGACATGTGAAAATTCCAAAAAATGTACCACAGTTTATAGGCGACCGGAACATTTCTTTAAAGTCGAAGATTCTAAAGTCCCAAAGGGCAGACAGAGAAACAGGATTCTGAGAATTTATATACGGGAAGCTTATATATTAGCTTGTCCGAAAAGTTTCTTTCGTTTTATAGGGAAATAATAGACGCACAATGTTTTTTGTTTTATATTTGTTTATCGAATTATGCACGAAGATAATAATACAAATAGAACGAAATGGATCATACCTGATTCAATAAAATAATTATAAAACAGAAATTGTTGTTCATCACCTTATGAAACGAAAGAAACTTTTCGGACAACCTAATATATTATATGATTATGATGAGAGTTGATTTTAGATATCGAAACAGGAACGTTTGAGATGACTTACTCGTATCATCTTAAGCGCACAATTTACTGCATTGAAATTTTAACGCGATGGTTAATCGAAGATACATATTATCATTATACAAAAGAGAAATTTCCAGTGCACCCCATTATACAAAATCACATGTACACGATTTGCTCGATAATACAAATCATCTCTCGTCGTTCAACTGCATACTAACTGATCTTTAAGTCACTTACTCGCATTTAAGCGTTTCCAGTATCGAAACTAATTATTCAAAAGGTGAGAAATAAACTGGACGAAAAATTGTTATGCATCACCACTTTTCATTCTTCCAATATTTAAAATCGCTTGCACCCTATATAAGATCCACCGTTGATACCCAGTGATAAGACTCAGGATTCTAAATCGAGCAATTTACGATAGAATCTAGACATGCCGGTTCCCTGTCCCTGATTCTATCCGTGCTTTATACTAGCCGTAGAACACGTACAAATTCTTACATTCTTATAGAAAAGGTAGAAAAGGATTTCCCGTATTTCCCTGTTATTCCTGCGGCATGTGTATTCGGTTGGAGACAGCTTGCGCCATTGTCCTTCCAATTTCGTGTTTCGTGACTAAAAAAATACACACTGTTGGCGAACGGGTTGCAAATTTGGCCGGCTTTCGACGTGTACGGACGACAAAATAAGCGAATAACACGCTGCACATACGGAAAGAACGAAATTATATGGGTACACACGGGCCAGTAGCGTATCCCCTGGTTGGTCTACGTGCATGCAAGTATAAAATAAGAACGGGACCGAGGGTGGATCGTGAGCGATTGTTGGAAAATGGCAGCGCCATCCGATCGTGAATGGAACTATGGTTCCACCAGGTTCGAGGGGGTCGAAAACGCTGGGCACGTTGCCAAATAAACTGAACCGAAAGCGAGTATATATGTATAATGTCGCACACACACCATTCCACGAATGACACGCTCGTATATCAGCTGGATCGCGCTAGGTGCGAGCATTAAAATTAAATATTGCCTGGCTTTTTGGATCAAGCACGCGTCGCTGCCCTGCTGATCCTTAACATGAAGATTGGAATATCGGTCGAAATTTAATTAAACGTTGAAATTAATGCCGCTGTTGTACCCTCCGCTCTATCAAATTTTACATATTTTTCTTTTTTATTATCTCTTCATTTCGGTTCCTTTCATTTTCTCTGTCCTTTTTGGCTTGTTTTATTGGTACAATTTTATCGTAGACCGATAAATTACTCAAAATAAACAGGACCAATATCTGTCCCGATTTGCCATGTTCGTTAAACTATGTGCGACAAAAGCGAAATAATGCGCGGAATTTACGAATAATGGTATTGTACCGTGTTTGATGATTATTAGACGAGGAAAACGAAATCACAAAATGAAATTTCGAAATGTTTCATATAGCGCACATAATACACTTATAAAAAGTTTTTACGAGTGTTCCAACGTCCCCTGTGCTATCATCTTTGTGTCTGTTTAACGTAATATCGCAGACAGTCTAATCATAATTTAATCACGTCGGCTGATTATCTTTCGTTTCCGAATTCCCCATCTTCTAAACGTCGCCTTTAAAGGCATCCTCTCCAGCGAAATATACAACATTAGCGAATCTCGCGCTAATTACAAATTAATTGGCTCGCACAGAAACGCGCAAAGAATCTACTAAAATGCAGCTACACTCAACGCCTGCGTTTCCTCTTTTAAGAGGCCGGAAAGAGCGCTCAAGAAACGGCGGCTCTTGCTTTTCCTCGTGCAACTTTAGCTACACCAGCCTGTGCCGTCTATAATTTCACAGAAATAAGATTTCGTTGGAAACCCTTTCGCTGGAAAAACGAAAACCGTAGACGTAAACGAAAACGTAGGAAGGAAAATATCTCAGCGACATATTATAAATACATTTACAACATAGGCGTAACTTTCCGCCGAATAAATATCACGGCAACCGTGACACAGTTACGATGAATTTTCTAGAAGTAAATTTCGTTTCAAAGCCGCAATTAATTTTTTAAATTATATTAAAATCGAGGTTTGAGCCGTTTACTTCTACATTCCACATATTTATATAAATTCATATTTTTTAGACTTAAATAGAAAGTACATCTCCTAAATATTATAACGAATCCGTGATACAGATTTTTAAGCCAAGTAAATTTTATTTCAAAGCCGCAATTCGTTTTAAAGATTATATTAGAGCCAAAATTTACATTACGTATTCTATCATACATAACTGTAACATAAT
Source organism: Bombus pascuorum (assembly GCF_905332965.1). Classification (NCBI taxonomy): domain Eukaryota; kingdom Metazoa; phylum Arthropoda; class Insecta; order Hymenoptera; family Apidae; genus Bombus; species Bombus pascuorum. Next base: position 12,950,735 of record NC_083489.1, on the reverse strand, counting down.
GGAAAATGAAAGATCCTTCCAAGTAATTTTCTAATGTACGTTATGAAAAAAATACGCGTATGTGATTAAACAATTAAAATCATAACGAAAGAGAACATTTGAAACTTTAAAAAGATATGCCTACAAAGTACGAGATTTGCAAAGACAAAGATGTTCATCGAAGGAACAGGAGGTTTAGAAAACTAATATCACGTTACAAGCTTTAACATATCTAGCCAATGGAATGAAATAATTATACAAAAAATACCAATTAAGCTGATCAAAGTTTAATAAACCACATTAGGTAATCATGTACCTCTAGCAGCAAAAGAATTAACCTACAGAACGAAGACTACGAGAAAATTACTTCAAACTGAGGTCATCATCCTCGAAGTCAAAGTAATATCCACCTGTCCATGCATAGTCGATATGAGATTATCGAGGTTCTTTCAAGTCCGTTGATCAACTGTAGCGACAAATCCTTCACAGAACTCTTCTTACCATTGCATCTTCCAACGTATGACCCATAATTCGACGATTCGTTAGGGTCAGTCCACTTTGGTGAGTGTCCTCCTCGTCGCAGATTTATGACACACGATGGCTATCGGAGATTGTACTCTTTCCTTTCGTGACCATTAGGCAGATTCAGACGGTGTTTCACGTTGGAAATCACGGATGCCAACGGCACTCGACGAAGTTCACGGATGGTGATCCATCTGAGCGGTAACCGCGTTTAATGCAGATTAATTTCGGTAATCGGGCGAAAATTGGTCGTTTCTACGCGACAAAATGGACCGGGAAGCGACTCTTAGCCACTCCGGTCGCCATAAATCTGATGAAACTTCGGACCAACTTTTTTACGTCCCCGCCCGGTATAAAATTCCCCGCGCTACGCGATTTATCATGCGGAATATAAAAACCGAACAAATAAATTGCCTCCCGGGGAAAATAGAAAATAAAATCTATCCGGAATCATAACCTGGAACAAAGTGATTATTTAATCGATGTGTTCGGAAACTGCCAGACACGTTCAAAGGAATTTCATCAGCCGAAACAACATGGCGGAAGGAGTAGGTAGGTAGTTCGACGAATCACTCCATCGAACACTTGTCATAGAAAAATTGTATATCGTACACGAAACATTTTGAAATTTCATTAGTACTGTCACGATTATATCGTCAAATTCGAAACCAATCTGAGAGCGAATATAGAAATTACATTAATTATGGAGATATTTATTTTAGACATACATTTACTAAAAAATTAATAAACGCCATGAATAATTGTCTTAAGCATATGATAGATGTTAAATATGATCCTACTAAATATCCAGGTTCGCTGATGTATCGAATATCGATTAAACAAAGTGATACTAAATAGCTTGAAATTTGTATACACGGCTTTGTATTTATTTCAAGCGTTGCCAATATATATATATATATATATATATAACCATAAATTTTCTCATTATCATATTATATTCTCTAATAAAATTCCAAAATGTTTCCAACAGCGCACATAACATATTCATAGAATGTGTGTTCGAATACCGCGATGAATCTCACGAACACAAGCACCAAATTCCTGTAAAGATAGCAAAAGAACAAAAGAGCCAGCGCATCGCGTAACCGATGCATCCCAACAATAGCCTGCTACTCGCAGACACGTGAATTTATCGTCCAGCCTCGTTCAATTCCATCCTTCTGACATCCCTATTTATGGTAAAACCTGTCGCGTACGTAACGTGCTCTACAGACGAAGAAGCTTCCGGCTACTTACATTTTATGTCTTTAAAAGCGTCCCGCAATCTCTCCCGGGAGAGAAGAGGGACTTTTGTCGTGTGCACGGAGCGTCGCGTATTTTTATCAAAATCGCGCTCGAACACGAATACGTACACACTTTGAGAAACGACCGGAATATAACAAAGAGAAGGAGAGAGAAAAAGAAGACTGGACGAGTAGGAGAGGGTTAAAGCAGAGGTCGGTGGAAAAGGCAGGTATTATACGCGCTCGATGAACGTTGGATAGAAGAAAATAACGTCGGCTAGACCGAGACACAACGAAATAGGATAAGCGGACATGGAGAATGCGATTGGACGACGATATCTAGTATGATTCCAGAATGTCTCTCTATTTCACTGGGACGAACCGTGCCATCCTGCTTCTCGGATAGCATATACGCGACCTGCATCGCCTCCAATACCCAGGGAACACCGTTTCCTTTGCGGATAGAAATAAGGTTGGCCGGTGTTCGAGGTGGGCGAACGTACACGCGATTGAATCGCGAACCGAACTGGGTATCCGTCAAAAAGTTCAGCCGGGGGATTCATCGTCGAAACCACGCGCATTCGTGTAACCGGATATCAGAGCGAGCCGACAGATGCCATTCGTGGCTGCATCATATCCGATCGGCGATCGAAATCGCGAACCCGCACAGAGAGAGATATTACGTAGCTAAATCCTGGTTGCCGACGATTAAGAATGAAGAGAAACGGCAAACGAAAATTCAATCCGGTTAAAATTCAATCCATATTCGTGATAGAATGATTGGAGAATTATGCGATGTGTGCACGCAAGGAATTGAACATATAAAAGTAATAGGAAAATCGATTTTTTTCTTTTTTTGAAGTTTGATTTGTTAACTGAGACGGGAGGCAAGAGACAAGTCAGTTGGATTCTCGGTATTTTGCATAGAACAATTTCTTTGTTTAAATATGAGTTTTATTTAGATATGTTTGAATTTGTCGTTTCATTATTCGTACAATCAAATGAATCACGTTCGAAGAGACTAAAATTGACCTAACTGAAATTGATTTTCCTTTATTTGATTCTACGATTATAGAAACCTCTGGTTAATAGATGATCTCGTGAACGAATTAAAATTACAAATACGAAAGTACAAAACTTATACCGACGATATCAAAATAAAATGTACAGAGAAGGAAAAAGTTTTCACCTATACATTTTGTCAGAAATCACTGTAATCTACAAACATATTATAAAAGATTTCTAAAAAAAATGATAAATTGATCATTTTCATTATTGTGGTAGTTTGAAAGTTAATAAATGGAGAGGTGTACACAAGTTGGTAATAGGAAGAAATTAATAACTTCGCCATGTGTATAATATTACGTATATACAAGTACGTTAATAGCTGCTAACGATCGTGGGTAAAAAGAGGGACGAAGACGCATTGAAACGGCCGTATTACCGGTTACAATTATTTTCCGGCATGCTAAGCCGCGATACTTTATCGACGGTATTTTTCACCGCGTAGCAGTGGGCTCGCAGCTGACGCTGACCCGCATAAATATGTTAAAACGGCACGGTGAACTACCGTCGAAGCTAAATTAAAATCGAGTTTCCATTCGTTATTTCGTTCTTATCATACGCACGCGTTCACAAAGAGAAGGATAATATAATCGGTCTTTCACTGTATTTTTTGCGGCCTAGTAAATGCAACAGTGAATATGACAAAGACGAAGATATCGCAACACATTTTACCTTGCAATATCCCTACTATAGCTACAAAAAGTATTTTCACGTTATTTTAACGAACCGTTTTTTTTATGAGATTTCATATTTCTCTCTCTCATAGTATCAAACTTTTGTAGCCGTATGAAAGTACTTAAGTACATACCGTTGAACGATACGAAATTTAATATGCTTGATCCCAATTAATTAGTACGTAGATGCTACAATAAACACAATTACGTACAAATCCTTTTCGTAGCCTAATCCCTTCCCCCCCATTGGGAGAACACCGATCAAATTCTGTATGTGGGTCAGGTGCGTGTCTTATCCACCTTCTTCGTTATTAGTGATTGTCCTGGCTCGGCTGGATCGGATTGACATGATAGGGGGACCAGTCCGCGGTCCAGGATGCTCGCTGCCGTCTGCACAGTAGCTGTCCGTATTATTCCATTGTCTCTGAGATGGGCCTTAATTACGCGGCCCAATTGATGTAATGTTGTCCTCTCTGAGAATGATGATTATGTCTTCTTGGATATCCTGTCCACCCTTGCTTGGTTTATTGTGGTTGGTCAACTCATTGAGATATTGTTTATGGCAGCGGTTCCAAAAATGTTTGATTTGTTGTATGTGTCGCCATATGGAGAGCCAGTTGGATGGACTGTCCTTGAAATCTCACTCCCGTAAACTCCTTAATGAATCGCCAATAAGGAAATGGCCGGAAGTAAGGACTAGAAGATCGTTTGGATCAGTGGGTATTGGGAGTTAGCGATCAGGAGTTAAGAATTCGTTGCCGATGACACATCTGAAATGCGGGGAATGAGGGGGTATGAAGCGCCATTCGAGTTGCTTGTAGAATAGGAATGTGAGGTGTACATGTTATCCACACATTGATACTCACATACAAGTATCTCTAATACACACTTAACCCAGTCCAGCACAGAAAATTATACATATCTCAACATCATAAAAGATATAACTTAGAAAAAACGAAGCTGGCACCCCGCTGGGGGTAGCCGCCCACATGCTATATTTATTTTTTATTTTTATTTTTTTTTCTTCACCAACAAGATATAACACTTTACCAAATGTCCATAAGTACAAATTGTAAAATAACCAAAATAAAATAAAAATAAAAAAAAATATCAACATAAATAAATCTGAAACTATTTTGATATCAATTCCAAGTGTAGTCTAAGTGTTCCTATACATTTATTTCAGCGATTAAGATGTACAATTCTCAAGGAAAATATTCAAAGCGACGTTCTTGTTGTAAGATTTAACGGATGAAGTAAATCTTCATCTAAGTTCCATATTTTTAGTTGTGTTAATAAAAATATGTCTAGTAATCTGGTACTCGATAACAGTCCCTGAAGAATCGCCAACCGAGCATCTTTAATGTTCTGTCGCTCGTACGCGTTTGATGAATGGTATTATATATCGTTTGCGTAACTTTTCCTCCTAATGAAATGTCGTTACAGCATCCATAATGTTCGATCTGAAACGTCGACGAAGAGCTTTTACGTGCCTCTCTCGCGGTTCTCCATCGGATCACATGGGATCTGAAATTTCTCTTCCGATATTTTCGAACGAGTCTCGTTACCATTACTCCTCGATACGCGATTCGATCGAGAATAACGCGATATCCCGGGCTCGCGGGATCCATTGTAACGAGCTTGACTTATCGACGTTTACTTTTTCACCAATATCTTCTTCAGGAGTTATACTTAACTCGAGATCGTCAGCGCGTGCACCGTTCTATCAAAACGAAAGAACGTAAGGTATGTAGCTATATAAATCGTATTGCTTCGCTTTATACTTGTTAATTTCCAAGGTTACGTTTGCATAAATGGATTATGAAAAGAGAAAGAAAAGCTTCTGTGAATATACGAAATCCGAAGAAAATTTTGAGAATCGATTTCAAATCTTAATCATAAAACTTATATTTTCTCATTCTTATTATTTAACATCAGGACTATATATACAGGGTGCGCCGTTAGAATCCGGACAAAAGAAGTTTTGTGCAGAAAGTTGTTTATTTAAGTCAATACACAAAAACACATGAAAATGTTGTTATATCTCATTTAAAGGGTCCTTGCTGAGAACTTTTATTCTATGTAACCACCCTCTGCCTCTATGACCTGCTCTATTCTTGCTCTAAAGCGCGAGCACGCTGACTTCAACTGGTCGCGTTTAATTGTCGCGAATTCTGACTCGATAGCAGCTCGTAGGGAGTTGACGTTGGGGTGCCTGCATTTATTAGTTTGTCTCTCGATAACGCCCCACACGTAATAGTCCAATGGGTTTAGGTCGGGACTGTTAGGAGGCCAGAAATCTTTCGACCAAAACATGTCCACATTGTCAGAGAGCCAATTTTGAACAAGATGACTTGTGTGAGCAGGTGCGCCATCTTGTTGAAATAAATACGGCCTTCCAGAAGCCGTAATTTCCATCCACGGCTTTATTACTGTCTTCAGGACCTCCAAATAAACCTCCTTTGTGATTCTTTCGCCTTTTTGGAAGAAGTGCGGAGGCATGACGTCGCCCTCACTTGAGACAACGCTCAAAACGTGAACACTTGCTGGAAATTTGGTTTTGCCCACAACAGGAACATCTTCGAGATTGTGGGCCAGCCAACGGTCGTTCCTCCGATTCACTTTGGCATCCACCCGGCGCGAAGACTTTCTATAATCGCCGCTCTTCTATCGTATTCCGGGTTTTGCTTAACGAGTTCTGTCATTTTGAGGTTATAGAAGACTTATTGACATATTTAACTAACTTCAGAGTCAATCAGCACAAACATCTGAATTCTAATATGGTGGGAACTACAAATTGAATTCTGTCCGAATTCTAACGGCGCACCCTGTATATATGTACGTTACAACACTATAACGCAAAACGAGAGAGAGAGAGAGAGAGAGAGAGAGAGAGAGAGATCAGAACGAACGATACGCAATCTTGTAACAAATGGTGGAAAGTTTGCGTCAGATCGCGGGTGTCAGACCCGCTTCGATTTCCGTGGGAACGATGGTAGGAAAATTCGAAGAAGCAGCAGCCAGCTCGAAATCTCCAACTTTTCTGTCGAGGCGGCCGGGTGTCGAGACACGGACTATAAGCGATATAGATTATCAAAGTTCGGCGCAACTGTTAGCCGCAGAAGCGGCGTGGTTCCGGGAGTTAGTCGACTTCCGCCTCTATTCGTCTGTCTCTGTCTAAACGTCGATGCGTCTCTCAACATCGACTTCATTCCGTGAAAACTTGGAACGAGTAGCTGCACCAGGTTATCCATGTGTAACGTTTGTTGCAGTCGAATTTCGGATTCATGGAAAGAGATACATCTCTGCGTATGTAATAATGCTGACTCACGAAACCTATTTCGACATTCACCATGGAAAATATTTATTCATATGGTATGTACTATATTTTGAAGCTTCGCGAGGGTTGTAATGAAACAAGACTGTGATAATTATGTTTATAAAAAACGTTTACGAGTGTCGAATACATTCATCAGCTCGCATTTAAATCACAGAAGATATTTAAATCCTCATTCACATGTTTCAGGACACTCACAGAAAATCATATAAACAAAATAGAAACAATTCAAGCCAAAATCCTTAGAACAATGGTAAACGCCCCGTGGTACGTTAGAAACGAGGAATACGGAAGGACCTGGGAATACCAACGGTCAAGGAAGAGATTACTAGATTCGCAACAAGATACAGAGTAAGAATAGAAACACACCCGAACCAGCTGGCAGCTGAGACGTGCAACACAACAAACATCGCAAGAAGACTGAAAAGGAAACACCCAATAGACCTCATAAAAGATATAACTCAGAAAAAACGAAGCTGGCACCCCGCTGGGGGTAGCCACCCACATGCTATATTTATTTTTATTTTATTTTTTTTCACCAATAAGATATAACACTTTACCAAATTTCCATCAGGACAAATTGTAAAAAACCAAAATAAAATAAAAAAAAAAAACTCACAGAAGATCAGATTGTTACGTTGGCCGACTCTCTACCTAGATCAAGCCACATACCGCGGGCAGGCTGGCAACCAGATGTCCACACATCCTCAATAGCCTTAAGGACCCATCATAAATCTTAGCAAATTCCACCTAAGGTCCTTCAGACCTCATCTCTTTAGTGATTCATTTTCTAACAGTTTAGTGCTTACTACGGGAAGATTCGGGGAAGTTAGTTTTCTCATGTATGATGCTCCCCACTCGCCACTTTCTTTCAGGGACAGTTAGCACCTTCGTCACCCACCAACCTCGAAAATTAACCAATTACCAACGAAGCCTATTTCCCTCACTCTCATAGCGGAACCTTGTTTTTAACGAATCAGCTCATCTCATGTCCTTGGATCCACCCACCACAAGTTTTCCTCCGCAGCATCATTTTCATAGAGAGTCAGTTGCTCTTCCGTTGTCGACCTTTCACCACTCGAACTTGCATTATTCTACTCGAACTTAGAAATTACAATTACTCTCTATCAACTCATAGTTTGTACATCAGCTGTTATAATAAACTGGAACTAATAACTTGTTATATCAGTGTCATAATCAATTTAATTACCTCTGTTATCCTGACCGAAATAGGGGATCGGACATTTCGCGGCGTCGATTATCTAATCGTAATGGGCATTTACAACTCCCGTTGATGTGCTTTCTCGCGAACGCGTCTCTCCGCGAGTGAACGAAACACAGATGAACGTCGAAAAGTCACGAGAAGCTTATTAAAACCTCTATGGTATCGTGTAAGTGATAACCCACATATTCTACGTTGTAATAAAAATCTCATAAATGAGACGAATTGTAGTAATTATTCCTGTAAATGATCTTTTTACCACTAGTCAGATTCAAAATTTTGCAAACTTCGTTCAAATTCCTATCTGGTTCTTTCAAAACTTTCTCAATGGGTTTCGAATTAAAAGACGAACGATTTACAAACGTTTATTATTACTGTTTCAATCGTTAACATAAACATACAATTTCCAATCGATTAATCATTCCTTTGACAATCTGCAACAATTATTACAATTATTATATGAGACTAGCAACTGTCCCAATATTTATCAATACGAGGTTACGTGTATGAAAACGAAGGAAAAAGTTTGCTTTTGTATTTATTTGTCTCTACGAGTAATTTAACACGACTGTACCTTGTAACGTACACGCGGACAAAAATCGTGAAACCACTCTCGGGTTCCGTCGGTTGACCCGTAATTGAGATTCCAATAAAGTCAATCAAGCAATTATTGACTATTACGCGCGCCAACACCGGAATCGATGTACTTTCAACGAATCGGTAAACACGCTCCTCGAACGCTTGCTATTTATCGGTTTGGCCGTACACGCGTAACCTGCAGCATAATTAGCTGCAGTTCGATTTTACTCATAGAGAACACCGAGCAAAGTCTCGTCCTGATTGCTTGAATTCCAGTCTCTTGACCAACTTGAAAGCTCTTGGCCAATGTGAATTGTCTGTCATTGTCTGTTATTCGTCACGCTTGACACGAATACATTGCAATCATACAAATGTATATCGAAATCCTTTCAACGCTCGTGCTCATTGACGAAAACTTGAGACACTTGCTTAAAACACCCAATAGACCTCATAAAAGATATAACTTAGAAAAAAAAAAAACGAAGCTGGTACCCCGCTGGTGGTAGCCGCCCACATGCTATATTATTTTTTATTTATATTTTTTTTTTCTTCACCAACAAGATATAACACTTTACCAAATGTCCGCAAGGACAAATTGTAAAATAACCAAAATAAAATAAAAAAAAAAAAAAAAAAATTGCTTAAAACTATTTTACTAATGTGAACCTGTTATTTTATATTAACAAGTAAACAAATAAAATAAATTTCATCCTCAAAGCGATAATATATCGTGTTACTTTGAAATATCTTTTTATGTTTGAAGCAAAGTTAAGATTCTTTCAAATGATCCTTGAAACATCGAAACGTTTAAAGAACGCCAATTGCGTGCAGTGCGAACTACAAGCAAGCAGACCAAAGTAAGTGCCCTTCTTTCTTTCTGAAAGTGAATTCCACTTATTATCCACCACCTACGCTACTACCAGAAAGCATCATCTTCTTTGACGTCTTTTCAAGCCTCCGCTACATGGGCGAACAAAGTCGATTGAGTTCGAGCTCGATTCAATTAATTGCTTTTACATGAGCATAAGGTTGAATTGAAGTAGCTCGACTAATTTGAACGAAACTTAAGAGAGAACGCAGAGAAGATATTATTTCGTATTATGGCGAATGAAGGGGAAAGCGACGTTTAACGGCCGCGAAAGAATCGAACGATTTATCCAGAATTCATCGTCTCCGGGAAAGCTAACTCGATTCTACGAGGGATAAAGGTCGGAGCCATCCGTAAGAGCGGAAACGGATATGGGAGGATATCGCATAGTTTACACACCGATAAAAATCCCCATAAAAGAACCGTAAATTTCAGCCCTCCGTGCAACCAGAACGCCATGACTTTATAGGCGACGAAAAGAATGAGCAAGCACGTACGAGTATAGGGTTCCACGCGGTAGATACTATTCCCAATTTATACTGTTCGCTGGCACATCTGTTCTTCATCGTTCGTCATTTTCAATTAGCGAATACACGAACTTTGAAACTTTCAGCATTTAAACTTCAACCTTAAGGGTTTAAGACTAACCTCGCGTGAAACCGAAGGTTTGAGAATAAAATACTTGAAATTCAAATAAACAAATAAATATCCTCTTTGTGGAACATAAACAGGATGCTTCGCCAAATTATCGTTACACGAAGAGCATATCGAATTTGAAGCTCTAATTGAATCGGTGAATTAGATTAACAAATTTCAGATGAATAATATTTAATACGAAAATAATGTTTTAATGTCTCCGTCAAACGCAGCTGAATCTCACTCTGTCGAGTGTTCAAACCTGAAGGCCGAGGCACTTAAAAATTCATTTAAATCTAATTCAACAGATCTAGAAAATTCTTGATATTTTTCTAATATCGCGATAATTCGCCATTAGGTTTAGCAGTTTTTTAGCTACTCTCAGTTGTAAATTCTTTACAAAGAAGTGTGTTACTGTAGCGACACATAAGCGAGAGCGACTCATGTTATTGTTGTGCCTTGGATCACGGACACCGCCTCGACACACGAAATTAGCACTAGATTATCTCTAAGCAAAAACAATGTCACCGTTGAGGGCAGCCGTCGTTCTAAGACAAATTTGAATCTTCCAACTCCCCCCCGACCATTATAAATAAACGGACACGATCGCGAGCGGAATTATTATCTAACTTATGCGAGTTATTACACGAACTACTTATTCGCGCTATTATCTGCGATTAACAGAGTATACGAATTATCGACTACTCTATCTTTGCGAATACGTTGTACAAATTGGTAACTCCGACGTGAGTTAAACACGACTAAACAATCTGTACAATTTAATATGAAAATAATGTTTTAATGTCCCCGTCAAACGCAGCTGGATCTCACTCTGTCGAGTGTTCAAACCTGAAGGCCGAGGCACTTAAAAATTCATTTAAATCTAATTCAATAGATCTAGAAAATTCTTGATATTTTTTTAATACCGCGATTTTTTGGCTACTCTCAGTTGTAAATACGAAGATGTGTGTTACAGTGGAACAAGGTGAATCGAACAGAGTCAGCGCAGTTTCTACGATAATTATATTCCAATTAGATATACGATTCGATGTTAGGAACGAAATGAAGCACCGTTCGAAACTGTGAGGCGGAAAATAAAATTACGGCTCGCGGCAGAGATACATAAAACATTATAATCGGAGAAGTTAGCCGGGGCTATCGATGAGTGGGATCGTAAACTTCCACTCCGGAAATAAGCTAATTATAATAAAGGTAAATGCTCGAGGCCCGGTAAGGAGGCGAAATTAGATTATGCAAAACGGGGAAATCAAGCTGAAGAAAAGGTGGAAAGAGGAGGACAAATAACAATCGGCGAAGACCGAGAGGACAAAGTATAATTGAAGAAGCTCTTGTTAGCATAGGAATGGTACTTTTCCGATCTTTCAGATAGAGTGGCTTTAAACTTTTGCAAACTCCGACGAGTATTTCCTTCCGCACGCGAAATTGAACGAAACCGCGTAACAACGGCTTAAACCGTGGCCACTCGTAAGAAACGGAATTACTATGGTTAAATAAATACCAAGGAAGAAAATGGAGTGGTACGTGTCGTTCGTGACGAGCCAAGGATTCTTTCTTTCGTCTATATTGCAAAGAAAAATAGGTCGCCTTCATCTTGTACTCGATTCGTATCGAAATACACATATCGAATGTTTATTTGTAAAAATTTTATGACCAGTCTGCGGTAAAAATACGATCTATACATTTATTGTACATTTTATCTACTACGTTTTATCTTTAGATTGTTACATATGAGATGAGCGATCTTGTAACAGCGCGAAGCTTTGCAGGAGTAAACGAGTAAAGTTTGAAGCTCGATGTCGTTTCAATAAACAAAAAGATTTAATATTTTGAGAAAATCTCAAGCCGAATATTGAGATAAGAAACAATATGTACCGATAATGATGATTTTCTTATATTTCGCTATAACGAAATTTAAGAAATTTGTAAATTTCAGAAGATGATCCTAATGAAATTTAGAAGCGTGAAAAATTAATATCATCTATTTTCGACGAAACTATAGACGCTAACTATCAAATATTCAACTATTCCGTACAGACCATTTAATATTTCATACGATGTCCTACATAGGAAACTCGATGAAATAATGCAGCCTTAAAATTGATGGTTACGTTGAAAGATATCCCGCTTATTTCTAAAATGCATAACGCCGCCTCCTCTTTTTCATATGGCGCTTAATATTCGAAGATGCTCGTGAAGTTGCCCGGAATTTTATTGGCGTCATGTTGCCGGAACGCGCTTACTTCGAAAATGTTAGAGGCATCCTCCATCGGCACATAGGCAGCCGTGGCCTGCGCCAGGAATATCGGCTCAGCGATCTTGCGAATAAGCCGATCGAGCAATATTTGATAAGAAAAAAACATTCTGGCTTGGCACACACGCTGCGGAACCGTGATACACAAGGGCCGATGAAACTTCTCCAAGATTTCATCTTTATTCCGTATTAGATTTCCACGACCCCTTTTCCGACAATCTAGAGCTCGCGTGTCCCATTCCCTGGATTTTGCATTTCAGTATAAACACCCTTGCTCGCGCGAACGTGACGTACAGAGGCGAATAAGAACGATACAGAAGCTGCAGATCGCTGGAAGAGGACAAGGCGAGGGTATTTTGGTCCATTTCCGACGAATGGACATCCCCGATCTAATAAAGAAACTTGGAACATTCAACGGATTCCCCCGTCTCGCATTTTTCCCCCATCGACCGCTCTTTTCCACTATACCATCCCTCTTGCTTCTTACGGGTGTTCTTTCAGTCAGCGTAGAACTGCCTTGAAGAAGCAGCCAGCCACGCCAGAACTAGCTAACAGTCGCTCAAGGAAGAAACAGCTTGCCGTATATGCCCTACGAACGATGTACGAAAGGGACGAAAAGAAAGGGAGAGAAAAAAGAGAAGTCTCGTAGCAACAAAGTGGCAAGGTGAACCATCTTGAGAGATCCGACTCCCTATCGGGCTCCAACGTTTTCTACGCGGTGTCTACATGTGAAGCACTTTGCCGCGATCTGTCGACGGAAATGGGCCGACTCTCCAACTTGCAGGAACAAGCCCTCCACCCAATCCACCCCCTTCTTATATTCGGTTGAAATCAACGATCGTGAAGAGGAATGGCGCGAAATCGAGCACCATATTACCGATATCAAACGAGATCGTGCTATATCGCGAGATAAGATCGTGCCAAATTTTCTTTATATCTAACGCTTTTATCTCTGATTTATCCCCATCGTTTCCTGGTATATCGTAGAAGCGGTAGAAGAGATTTAAACTTGCAGCGTAATAACACGACGGATTTTAGCGATTCAACGCCTCTTTATTGTCCCAACGAAAGCAATGAAACGCTTCCCCTGCGGATGCGTTCCGCGAAACATCGTCGCCACGTTCATCACGGATGAACTATTCAACGACGCTTTATGCTGTTTTCGTGGCTTCGTCTTTGTGCTTGCGAGCCAGCGAAACTCGTCTTTCCACGGAGAACAGCTTCCAACTGCCTCGCCCGACATTCTGGCAACGAGACTCGCAATTGTTGCTCCTCACCTCCGCCAAGACCTTTCTGTGAATCGCTTAAGGGATGAAGAACAAACGAGATGGCGAAAATAGAAAGCGTAAAAGTAGAAAGAACGACGCTTCGTGCAAGGAGCAAATGTATAGAAGAAAGAAAGTGGAAGGAGCGCGTCTGGGAAAGCAAACGAGAGGAGTCGATGACCAATTGGCTGGCTCGCTGGCGGATGAACTGCGAGAATTTCAATGTGGCACCGTGACGTACGACGACCGAACAAATAAAGAAATAAAACCATTCTTTCTCGTGCTCGACTGTGCAAGCACACGGACACACGTGTTACTGACGATGACACACAACGCGCGAAGAAATAAAAGAGAACGTGCTAGCAAAGGTGAGCGGACGTGTTGAAAAAACTACGATAAATTTGAGTCTCCGGCGAAATGTATGCGAAAATGTAGAAAGTTAGGAAGAGCACGGTCCGTGTATACGACTATTTCAATACGTGTATGAGGGCGTAAAGCTGTGTAAGTTGAAGCAATACAGTAAGAGAATTTACTGTATTTGTATATAAACGAATTTTTCTTTTAGAATTTAATTAGTCGGAATTAAACACGAAGGAAGATAGGAAAAGGGTCAAATTCAAAGAAAATTGAATAAATAAAAACGTCAACGTTGGTTGGCTGGAACTAAAGAGTATCGTAGGAAAATAAAAAAATATCTAAATACAGTTCCATTACGATCAAGGATAAATAATTTACTCTGTACGGAACAAATTTTCGTTACGAATATATTAAAGTATTATAGGTAAAGACAAATTAAACGATTTCTGTGATTGTACAACTGTTTCAAATAAGAACCCAGAAATGAAAAGCAAGGCGAATCGCATTGTGTACAACGGTGTGATCCCTTTCTCATAACCAAATGCACGTGATATAGCTTCAATCGAATCCTACAACCGTGTGGTACTCTTCTCCGAGTCTAACATTTAGTATGGCATCAGCTGAACCTTACGATCCTGTGAACCTGTGAATTTTCGGCATTTTAAACCGAATCTAGTTTATTGAACTCTTTCGTTTTATAAAAATACGTTCCGCAATTTTAGCGCATTATCCATCTCTATAGCGTAAAGAACGTAACAGATAAAGCTACAAGGTCGACTATAAGATTAGGCTACCAGTTTGGTGGGATTATAAAGGAATTCTGTACTTTGAACTTTTACCAAGAAACCAAATGATTAATTGAAACGTGTACGTTGAACAACTCGCCAAACTAGGCGATGTAGCTCAAGAAAAGCGGCCAGAATTGGCAAATCGTAAGGGTGATGTTTTCCAACATGATAATGCAAAGCCCCACACATCTTTGGTCACTCGCCAAAAATTATTGGAACTAGGTTGGGATGTGTCGTCAAATCCACCATATAGCTCTGACCTTGCGCCTTCGGATTACCATTTATTTCGTTCCATGCAGAACTCCTTAACACTTTGACTGCCACGTTGGACTGGCCACGGTTTCTCCTGTGACGCCACGGTGGTCACTGGTGACCAGAGCGCTTGAACTTTTTACGATTGTAAAAATTGAATGAAAATTAACAATTAAGGCATTTTGAATATAATCGATAAATAGAAGATACTTTGAAATAAAAAGCGCCCCATTGAACAATTCAACATTTTTATTAGAACATCGATCAAAAAAAATGAGAACAAATCTTGCATCTAACGGTGCACTGTGTTTGCATCCACATCTTTGAGGGGCAATCTACGAATATTATTATAAACACAGCTTAGAAAATAATCGTAAATGCTGCTTTATAATCGTATAATTGAAGTTAGAAGCGTGCACATACCTTGCTATTATATATAGAATGAGCAAATACCGTTTACTAATATCTTCTACACGTTTCAACAATACCTCATAAAAGATATAACTTAGAAAAAACGAAGCTGGCACCCCGCTGGGGGTAACCGCCCACATGCTATATTTATTTTTTATTTATATTTTTTTTTCTTCACCAACAAGATATAACACTTTACCAAATGTCCACAAGGACAAATTGTAAAATAACCAAAAAAAAAAAAAAAAAAAAAAAACGTTTCAACAATATATTCTGCACGTTTTGCTTACGACGAAATAACGAATGCGAATGGTTTGTTGAAATAAACGAAGCCTCCTTATAATATGCCGCTATCAACTGTTACCAAGGCGCCACGATGGTCACCCGTGACCACCAATAAGATAAAACGTCCATTGGGGAAGAATGTTGTCTTACATCATCGATTTATTATTATTTTGTCATTATATGCTTTGAAGAATAGAAATAAACCCATGGCATCCTGTGCGAAACATATGATTTCGGCGTGGCAGTCAAAATGTTGAAATTTTTAATGATACGATGATGTAAAATCACATTTAATTCAGTTTTTTGTTGACAAAAATCAGAAGTTTTATGAACATGGAATTACGACACTGCCTGAAAGATAGCAAAAGTTCATCGACAAAAACAGCCAATACCTAATTGAATAAAGTTATATTTTTAAGCAAAAATTGTGAATTTTCCTTCTCATTTAGTTGCCAACCCAATAATACATATATAGAGAGATAGAGCTTGTAATATAAAGTTCGTATCATCGTAACATACGCAAGATCGAAGGACGATGATTTCCGGGCCTGACGGAAGGATGTGCTTTAACCATAAATCGGTGCGCGATATAGAAACAAATATAAGGGCCAATACTTTCGGATATTGCCGCGTCGAAGTGATTGATGGTCCGAGATATTCAATATCTGCGAAAGTTCGCGGCGGCAAGCCCTGACGCCGCTACTCTCTTCTTCTGCCCCATTCTCCTTCCCGCTTTTTTTTCTTTTTTTCTCTCGTATCCTCTCGCCCTTTTTTCTCCTTTTGCCTCCGACGCTCCTAAACCCCGCGTATTCTCCTTATCCCCCATACACTTGCAGGAAAACGCATGACTCGAAACTCTCCCAGCTCGGGCAAACTTATCTCTCGAAATTCAGTGTGCTATTCTTCGTAGTAAGAGGTTCCTTAAGGGTGTGTGAAAACTTCGGAGCAGAAGTGGCATTACAGCTTAATCAGGAGATATCGAAGGGCAGCGATCTTAATTGCCTGAATTGTAGTTTTTATCGGTCACGGATATGCATAACGGGAGCCGAAGTTATTACCAGCCAGGCGATTACGCGGAGAATTATATCATTGGAGAACGTTTCACCGGCAGATTCTGAAGTAATGTATTCCGTAAATTGAACGTGCTTCAGGAGATGTACGTTCAAAGAGGTTAAAGAACAAAAAATTATATAGTTCATCTTTAATATCTTTTAATATAAAAGATGTAGAATTACGGGGACTATTTCTTTTGAATAAATTCCATTAATTCTGAATAAAGTGATCTACGATCTACATGACAGTGGAATTTTAACGCTGGATTTTACGCTCGACTTAATTTCTTCCTACAATTTTTCAAATTGAAGAAATTTTGTACATTTATTATGCATTTCCGGCAGAACTTCAATGACGAAGGAATTGTAATTCTAGAAACCTATATTTTGTGTAAAATATCTCATTAATATGTCTATTAATAGATAATTTGAATTTATAGCTTGGCAGAAAGTATCACTTCTTATCTACTGGAATTCGCATAGTCTTCCTAAAAATCAGTCGAAATATCCAGATATTTGTAAACGCTAATATTAATATCATCGACATTATCCAGAAATAAAACGCTTACAAAAATATTCTATCCAACTTTTCTTTTACCAGCGAACAACTGTACGAGTGTGAAAAAAACTACGATCGAAGCTCGGGGCAAATCGAAAAGCAAAAGGAAAAGACGAGGAGGAGAAAAGTATTGGAAACACTGACCGATTCTCGGTTGGACCGCGACGAGATTCTAGAACTGGAATTGTTTTTTCGGACAACTGTTGTGTCCTCCGTGGGGCCATTAAAGCGACTTCTGTTCCGCTTGTACTCGTAACTCTGGAATAGAGAAAGAATGGTTAAAAAAAAAAATGGTTCGAAGCGAAGGTGGATATCCAAGGATGATGTAACAGCCGAAAGGGATCTCTGACGATCCCCTTACGATGATTGCGGTAGGCTTTTCAGAGCAGCCCTTTTCCTCGAGTATCGTCGTTTCCCTTGGTTCTCGTCTCTTATCGCGTTTTCACGGTGGCCGTTTTACCCAACGATCATGTCACACTACCGGCTGCTTAGACCGCAGATAGGCAAGAAACTTGGAATTTCATGCGACCGCTATCTCCGCGCTGCATCCCAAACCAGCCGTAATCGAAATAATAATCGTACAATTCAAAATGGGAGAATTTCGGTCGAGAGGTTGGTATGACGGTCACGAATAGTTCTTTGTTACGAATTCGTTCTTTGACTGGCTGGTTCTTGGCGAGCGTGATTTGCTACGAGTTGGAGCGCAATGAGACGTGCTGAGGCGGATTGAAGTGGATGTAAACGAGACAGAGCGGATTGGAGCGAATTGAAGCAAGTAAGAATGGGTCGGAATGTGGTACAGCAAGTTGAATAGCATTGACGTACGTAAGGGCAGATCGAAGTGGGTTAAGATGGATCGAAGCGAATTTGAAGCTTGAATCGAAGCAAGTTAAAGTCACAGCGAGTTGTTACAAGATAGAACAAATTAGTCTAGATTTCGAACAGGTCAAAAGCAGTCGAGATTTGCCAGTTTAACTAAAATAATTGATATTTCTCTGGTGCGAGTTCAAACGAATCCAAGTAAGTTGTGACGTATCGGTGCGAATTGCAGCTGAAATTACATCTGATTAAAGAGATCAAAGAGACAAATTGGAAAGAAGTAAAACGGATTAGGGTAATCCTATTACATATAAATTGTAGATTATAAATCAATTTTCTTATATCTCATCTTATACATATAGCAATTTTACTTGTTTATCTATGTATCGGTGAAACACGTGTAAGTTACAGGAAAGATACTAACGATCGTCTAACGCCTCGACCATATTTTCTTTTTTTTTTTTTTTTATTTTATTTTGGTTATTTTACAATTTGTCCTTGCGGACATTTGGTAAAGTGTTATATCTTATTGGTAAAAAAAAATAAAATAAAAATAAATATAGCATGTGGGCGGCTACCCCCAGCGGGGTGCCAGCTTCGTTTTTTTTCTATGTTATATCTTTTATGAGGTCTATTGGGTGTTTCCTTTTTAGTCTTCTTGCGATATTTGTTGTGTTGCACGTTTCAGCTGCCAGCTGGTTCGGGTGTGTTTCTATTCTTGTTCTGTATCTTGTTGCGAATCTGGTAATCTCCTCTTTGACCGTTGGTATTCCGAGGTCTTTCCTTATGTCCTCGTTTCTAACGTACCATGGGGGACCATATTTGAATCAGCGTGACTTAAAACCTGCTCGAAGAAGGTCGTTAACTTCGTACGATATGAAACTCTATCTAGTCGAATCAAAATTGTCCTAATTCAGATACGCGTACCCTTATTATTCCAATTGGTTTAAAGCGAGTCCATTACTCGGATTATGAGATTGGTGACGGCGGTTGTTTCAAATTCATGGCGCATCGAGTGGCCACGTGGGCAAATAACGTGCCGCGTTCTCTGCCGTTAATGGGAAACGATGTCTGGCTGCCAGTCACTGTCTCGACGATCGAGTCCTGGCCCCGTAATGCGAATTTCCTTTGCAGTGGCACGATCGAATCTGCTTATTCTCGCGAGCGGAATAATGTAACGCCGGCGAAGCGTGGTTTCTCTTGCCAGCGCCGACTAGACGGAATATTGCAAAGCTGTTGAATTTGAACGTCGCCGCTGCGTACATCGGCTTCGCGACTCACCCACTCACGACCATCGGTTCTATATGCATGTCTATTTATGTTCGCATGAACACACCATCGCACACACCAGTTCGCATACCGTTGTCTGTCCATCTATCGATGTGTATCCATCCACCCCAGGCCACGTGTCCGAAACTTGCAACGAGTTTCCGCTCAAAATAGCCTTGGGGGATGCTTCCCAGCAGCTCGTTTGCCACGATATTATACGAGAGGCAAAGGCCAGCGAGCGATAAGACAGGTGAAGGTCGGAACTTCTACCTCATCTTTAACCTCGTCGATCTTAAGCTACTGGCAATATTGATTCTTCTAACGAACGAATTAATTAATCTTCGAAAGCTGCAAGACAACGCTTCGATCGATCCGCGTAACTTTACAACCGGACTACGAATGTCTCTCAGCCGACGACCGGTTCGTCGAACTTTCTTAAAGCCCTCGCTCGACGCCTGTCCCGTCGACAGACCTGGGCGATTAGCGAAGCACAGATGAAGTCGTTAACTCGAGTATGTACCCACTCGAATCGATTGGAGAGAGCAACGTGGAAAATTGAAGAGGAATGAAAATTGAACGGATACGTAGGATCACGTCGAACCAACCTTCCTCGCGGGATGACATCCTACGATTCTACGGTTGAAAAACCTTCTCGTAAAACGCCAGAAACTTACAAAAAGATATTCCAGGCAACGAAATCGTCTGCTTGACCTTCTTTCAGTGCGTTAACAAGATAGAACCTCGAACGTTCCCTGTACCTTTGCTCGTAGGATTCGTTCATCCCATCCTGCTTCGATACTCCAATCGAAATCGACGTAATTCACAGAAATAAATCGATAGAATTCTGTAGCTTACTTAAGGCTTTAACAGTTTAGTAGCGGTACACTAGATCATCGTTGAGTACAGACTCGGGTAATCGCGTTGGCTCTGTCGTAGAAGATCGCTGCTATACGACGAACAACGTCGTGTAATTTGCCTCGTTAACCAGCGGGTCGTTTTTCGTTAGTAGAAAACTAGCATCGGAGTTACCTGTTCGTAGGTAACAGGTTGTTTTAATGCAACCGCAACGTTGAAACAAGAGGGGCTGGCATAACGGATCGTGCGTATATCTATCGGCCACGGGTCGAAGGGGTTGGTTGTTGGTTATCGTTGTCGAAACCAGAGTGGTGTTCTAGGCTACGCTGTTCGGTATACCGGCCAGCTGTTAACCGAATGTATTGCGATCAATTTGTGAACATTCGGGATAAACGGGCAAAGCAAAGAGGTTGTTAACGCCGACAAGAAGAGCTCAATTGTTCCACGCAAATTGCTATCAAAATGTTTCCTTCGTAAGGTACATTTTCATGCTATGATGTTTCGGTACAGTTACGAGCCGAATAATGGACCACCGTAAAAACATTAATCATCCTAATACATCAGATAGTCGTCATTATTTTATTTTCTTCCCTGTTCTCTTCTTTGCTGAGTTTTGCTATATGCAGATCGCTTGTTGTAACTTCGTCTTTCTCCTCCTACAAATTTCACTTATCATATTTCATACGTAGAATTATTTTTCTCGATTTTTAAGTCCCCTATATTTTGTCTACATTCGATCAACCACCATCTAGCAGACATAGCAGTTCGATCAAAAAGTTTGAGGGTTTGTTCGTTAAAAAGAAACGATAGCTCTTACAACGATGCTACACGATGATAGAATATCGTAACTTTTCAGAAATAGATAAACGTCGGCGGTGTGAAGGGACTGAAACCACAAAAAGATAAAGTAGATCACGGCAAGAAAAGACGAAACAGATCGAAAATGAGAAGAAAATTAAGACCTGAAGTCGAAAGGCGAAAAAGGAAGGTAAAGTTCGAGGTGCACCACTACTCGAGCCTTTCTGTTATCGAAGATACACACGCTAAGGCCCAATTCCAACTACTTCTCATCTACAGAACCAGGCTAGTAACCTAGCAACACCCTCGATACCACTTCAACCTGTTCGCCCAACACCTTGAGTTTCAATCCACCTTATCTTTGCTATCTACCTTACGCCTTACGTTGCTCGGTCAACTCGAATTCGGCTAAGAAGTCTCTCACACAAGAACGTCAAAACAAAGAGGGGCACTCTGAAGACCAAGCTTTTGTTCGTCGGCTAACCCTTTACACGACCAATAAAATTTTAGCCCAATATCTTAATTTTACAAGCAATTTTGTTTGTTGACGTTAAAATAATCCAATAGCGAGAAATTAGTACAATCGAAATAAACGATAGATTAGATTTGTGAATTCTTTTGTTGAAAATTGCTACGAAGATTGAACAAGGATTAAAGAGCGCTAATTTATTTTATGTTTTACAAGTGAACAAAATTTGGAGTAATTTGAATAGTCCATTGTTAAGTAATAGATATAATAAAATAAGAATGGAATAATAATCTTTTATTGAAAGAAATAGCAAAAACTAATTGTAAATTTAGGATATTAGTTATAATTCGATTACAACGTACGTAACTCTACTTGCGTGGGATATATTTTAAAATACATAGGAACACGTAATCCGAACTATCCAATTTCCGAGACATTAACGCGATCTATTTCAATGTACAAACATTTTTCATACAAGTGTAATTAAATTTTGGTGAAAGTAGTAAGTCTAAAGACAAACGGATGCAGCAGTTTGTTAGAAAACGGTGTCACAGGATGAATTGCGCGTTTGCTATATCTGCGAGTAGACAAAGCAATTGAAACATTTAATTGAAATGTCGGGGAAATGTTCTACCAATCTTCGACGGCGAAACTTTGAACAGTTCCTACACACTCTATATACTAGGAATTCGCGAGAAGTTGCGGTTATTTGGAAGTTAGGGAAATTTACGAACTAAAAGGTTTCTTGCCACGCGTTCGCAACAAACTTCGAAGGAAGACGTACTCCGTAACCGTATCGTTCAACCGAGGGAAGAACTTTATAAACATTATCGCTTCCGATAATGTGTTCTAGCTGACAGCGAACCTACTTAGCAAATCTCTATCCTGTCTATCGACAAAACCTCATCTTAAACTCACCAGGAAACCTTTTAGTAAATAAGCGATTAAAAAGGATAATTAAAATGTATACAAAGTATACCATCTAATATTGAAGTATAAAATTTCTCTTTTGCTCTTAATAATATGAGAAAACGTAGACCGAAAATAATTTTTATAAAGGAGCAAAAAGTTTCTTCTCGATGTACTTTCATCGTATATGAAAAGAGAAACGTTAATTATTAAGATTAAGAATTAACCTCAAAAATCAAAGATTAAACACTAAAGAAGAAGAAACAATGTTATAAAATGTCAATTATTAAGGTTAAGAATTATAACCTCAAAAATCAAAGATTAAACACTAAAGAAGAAGAAACAATGTTATAAAATGTTAGGAAAACAATTTTTTATTACGATATTTGCTTTACTTTTTTATTTGCAATATTTGTTACGATACTTCCTTCCATAATGATTTCCTCCTATTACATATAAATTGTAGGTTATAAATCAATTTTCTTATATCTCATCTTATATATACATATATATAGAGATTTTACTTTTTTATCTATATAATAAAATATGGAGAAAATTCGGTGAAACACGTGTGAGTTACAGGAAAGATACTAACGATCGTCTAACGCTGCGAACAGTTTGCAATGTAAGTCATGACGGTTCTCGCGGTTTATTATAATGAGGCCGGCAGGGTAGCTTTACACGGTTCTCTGGCACTGAGCCTAGCAATAGAACTACTTTTCTTTTTGCGCCACTCCCTCCTCCCCTCTCCCTAATCTTCATCTCTGTTGCACACAGTCCGTACAGTGCGTACGAAATACATAAGTCGAAGTTAGTCTCTAACGATATCCTTATTTCGAAGTTAACAATGCGAAAGTTTGCTCCAAGCTCAGTAGAAAATTTTAAGGGTATTCTTAAGCAAACAACTAACGGAAGCCAAGCGAAATCCAAAAGAAAGTTATCTCTGTACCGTATACTGAACGCAAGTAGTCACCAAGTAAAACGTTATCATATTGTTTGAAATACGATGTCTTCCTTTACATTTTTCGAGCCACGGTGGATATAACGGAGTCTCGGTTTTCTTTTCATTCTCGATAGAAAACATTGGAATGGAGTGTATCAATGTTGGAAATAGTAATGGCGGCGTAACAGACAGAAATGAAAATAAGGTTATCTACAGTGGCTACAAAAAGTATTTCTACATATCTTTGTTTTCCAACAAAGCATTTTTTTATTAGGTTCTACATTTCAGTTTCATATTATCAAATTTTTATCATCGTGTGAAAGTACTACCGAATAATATGAAATTTAACATACTTGATCCTAATTAAATAAAACATCAATGTAATAATAGATATAATGTTGTGCAAATACTTTTTGTGATCGTTGTATATAAGGTTGTGTTAACCTTCTGTATATGTTTTCGATCCATCGATCTAACAAGCACAAATTTTACAGTGTATAAAATACGTTATATGTACAGATGTTGAAAGACGTTTAGGACGTTAAATATGTATGTATAAGAAATAAAAAATATCCTACAAACAGATCATATAGTTGCTTGTAACGAGGTTACGATTGAAGATTAATGTCCATAAAATATTGCTTTCCAACCGTAACTTCGTTGAATTAAATTCCGTTCAACAACTACGCTCCAAGTAACAAAGAAACGCAGAGAACGAAAGTTCCATAACTCGTGCATTATTCGTAACATACCTGAGAAGTACAAACATGGAGAACCTGTTGCTTGTTGTAAGATGATCAAAGCCAACGTTAAGAGTCCCCATGGATCGCAAGCTCTTCCATAATCACGGTTCGTCACATTTTGTCATAAATACGTAACCAGTAATCCACTTTCACACTACGATACTCCTGGCCGAGATCCGATTTTCGAAATAGAGATTCTCGAGATACGACGCGAACACGAAACACTAATATATACATAACTTGCTACAATAACACTTGCTACAAAATAGAAATTCCACCATTTGTGCCGTCAATATGATGTGACTCTTAGAATCGCAAATATCGTCGCCATTATTGAGATAAACACTCGAAACAATTTATTGTAACGCTTCGTATCGTTTAAGAGAAAACAACGCGCGATATATTCCGGTTTAACGATAATACGTAAAAATATACGTGACGAGAAATACGGAACGAGAATCCGGTAAATGAAAACATATCGACTCGTGGTGTGTAACTGAGTGGCGCTGGTGACGCGCAATTATGTATCGAAATTCAATACGAAACGACGTCGTCTATCGATCACGCGATTTCGATCGTTTAGAAGCTAAAAATGGCGCGTAAATGACGAGGCACAAAATATTCCGCGTAGCTCATTAATCTCCGTACGTTCACGCTGGAATGAATATTAATAAATCACCCTCTTTACATAACTGCCAGTAAAATTCCGGCATTAATAATTACGAGTACTTTATACATTGTTATTCTACCATGTTTTAAATCGGCGATACATGGAAATATTCCAGTAGAAAAACTGGAAGGGTAGTTAATTACTAATCTTGAAAAATATGACTTATCGTGATCAGCTAATAACCGTATAATTTCCGTAGGAACGGAAACGAAACGACACCTGGTTTGAATCGAAGAAAATTTCGGCCAGACAACGAGGGTTCGTTACCGCATGGGATTCGTATTAGGCGCAGGGTAATACCGTGACAATTTAAGGGGCGAGCGATTCCAAACGAATCCAATGTGGCACATTAATTAAACTTAAACTTAACTCGCTACTCAGTTGGAACGTACAGCTGCCAAAAGTATTACGAGAACTCTGACCGAGCAATCTAAATGCCCGCTGCCGTATGGGGAAAGCTCGATGCGCACAGACAGTAACTCAAATAGTATTAGTATTATACTAACACTCGCAAGTACTGCACAAGTATATGGACGTTTACGTATATGTGTATACGGGTAGGTGTATGTACACGTGCGCGAGAGTACGGTTCACGCATTATAGGTAGTGAACACTTGAGTTATAAGATTGCCATGGACACTTGCCAGGGTAATATCAAACTTCGAAGCTCCACCCACAACCATCCATGCGGTAGACGGACGCGTCTACATGTACACGTGTTATATGCACATGCACGTGCAAGACATACTCGTCGATCGTGATGGTAAGCTTCGTTATCACGCACGCCCACGTGTGAGCCTGATGCGTCGTGGCTTAACTCCTTTATGCTCCCCAACCTATCTCTCCCTCTCTTGGCTCCCTTCGCTACCACCTAGTCTCCCCATCAACACACTATCCTAATTATACGCTATTGATGACACGAATTAACGAACGGCCTTCCAAATAATTTATTATTATAGCAGACGATGCGTTTGCGTTTACTGGATACGTGTAAGCATTTCATCGAACTGATTATGTAACACGTATAATAATTACGTGGAAATGTACAAAATTAATAAAAACACATTGTATGTTCTATAAACTTCAGACATTTAACTAAATTTAGAATTGTATCGAATCAAGGCTTCATCAAACTAAAATAACTTACTATTGAGGATTAAATATGACATTAATTTCAATAGAATTAATATGAGGTTTAGTAATTGAAAATCTTTTTGCTAGTAACACATATCTAACGCAGCATTCGTATCGTTAGAACTCGAACAAAGTATCAGCAGATCCCTCGAAAGAATTTGTATTTTAGCAATTACTCAAGGACTCGTCGAGTCAGACCTTCAGCTGAAGAGTCTGATTTCTCGTAATTCTCAAGTAGTCACCTCACGAAGAACGTCCCTTCCCCCGGTGAAGCGTAAATGAGATTGGAAGGAGGAAAAGGGCCGCCGAAGGAAACGCGTGATTACGATAATTCAATCGAGGATCTTCGTCGTGCTGTCGCATCGACAACAGGCACAGAAAGCCTCGTCGTCGATCTAAGGGGTGAACCTTAAAGGATAGTTTGCTTATTCCGGTCACAATGTGAGTCACCGTCGACTCCGTTCATCCCTCCTGCGTAGCTGCAACCATCGACGTGCTGACGCTAATGCATATTCAATGTTACACCCATGCCCAGAATATCCAGAACGACGTGCCGGCTGCTTCCTGGGAGACCCTACAGTTACATTCTTGTTTACGAGATGACTTTTCAAATGCTGTAATACCTCTAATACCTCTAATATCTCAGCTTTATTCGTGTACCTTCCTGTTTCAAGAGCTTACCGGTAAACGTAAACATCTGATGATGACAAGACTCTTCAAATCAGGTTGTAGAATAATATTTATCGCTTTATCGATGGAACGGAATTTTTTTTCAACATTTTCATCTTTATTATTTCACTCTTATTTACGATTGTTCCGGCTCTTATCGCGCACACAAAAGATTCCATGGCAATTTTTCAATAGTATTACGTCCATGGGTCGGGTGATCGATTTCACCGAGCTGGATAAAACCATTCCTCAGCACATATTCTTTCACACGTACGTGCGTATACCTAGAATCCGGCTGCTTATACGCGGAACTCCTTAATATTTCTCGGCGGTCTCGCAGCGTGCCATATGAATTTTGTGCGAGCCCGATCCAAAGGAATAATAAGTTTCTATTCCAGCTTGTTCCGTGGAATTTCACGTCGGTGTTTCCACGGAATTGCACGCCCTACACCATCTCGTCCCGTTTCCCCAGCATTTGTCGTATTTTCCCACCGTTTTATATTTCCCACGGTTGAATTACTTTCCAGAATCGAGCTCATTTTTCCATCGAAGAAACGTTTTACACGCGATCGTATTCATCTCGCCTTCTTCCCCCGACGCATAACATCAACTCTATCTCCACGTACCAATCTATCCAATGTATGTTCATCCTCGCAAAATTTCGTCTACGATTTCTAGCCTACCACGACGCGACTTGGTATCGCCAGGATGAATAGAGCAAATATCACGGACAGATAAATAAGAATCGCAATAAAGTTCCAGAACGGAGGAGGTGTACGGCCGTTAACATCGACGTAGTTGCGTCGTTAAATCGTAACTCGTGCCAAAACCTCTCCACCAACAATCGTGCTCGTTCAATACGTACATTAATATTCCACGCTTAAAGAAGAAAAACATGTTTTACCAGGTACTAATTAAAACGAACATTTCCACTCGTGTCTAGCTATATCTGATTGAAATACTAAGATACTTCACTGAGATATTAAATGTTTCGAAGTGAAATACTCTTCTTATACCCGTAATTCGAATCTCCAGATACAGCTAAAAGAACGAGAAAAGTATTTCAGGGAAAAAGTTTCAAACTCGATATTATCGGGGATACTTTAGATGATGATCAATTCATTTGCTATCGCGTGCCTATAAGACATTCGAAAATTAAATGTAACTATATCTAAATGGAGAATCATCGCAGATCCCCGTTACACTAAGGGCGGTTTGATCCTACGGCAGTGGCTCCATCACCCCGGAGAAAACCGACCCTTCCTTTTCCTTCGGATTGTTTCTCCGGTGGCTGGGTTATGTGCTTTAGGATAACGTTCCACGATCACGCGATGACTCTCCACCTTTTAACCCAGCAGTTAAGTACGTTTTAGTTACCCCACGGTGAAAGCTACCCTTCCTTCTCTCGTTCCCTCGTTTCTCCTTCTCCCTGTATCCTAATACCTTCGGCTCGTACATCTTCATTCGCTCCGCCGTTTCTTAAACACTTAGATTTTATCACCGAGTGCAACGTGTTCCAACGGCGAAACATCATTCGTGAAACGTCGGTCTAGTATCAAGCGAGAAACATTTCGTTTCGTATATCAAACGGAATCGCCGAATATCACGTAACGTTTCAGTCGAATTAAACATTAAATGCAAAATGAGATTATTTCAATTCTTTTAGACCGAATGTTGTTTAATCTTGCTAAAAACAAAAAAGTCCTCTTGAAGATCCCTTCGTAGTATTCTATTATTTGGTATTCTAATCTACGAAACAGTTTTCATTAAAACGGAATTACAATCAAAAATCGCGTTGTCATGCT
This sequence comes from Bombus pascuorum, assembly GCF_905332965.1. Taxonomy (NCBI): domain Eukaryota; kingdom Metazoa; phylum Arthropoda; class Insecta; order Hymenoptera; family Apidae; genus Bombus; species Bombus pascuorum. The sequence goes on along the minus strand of NC_083489.1, from coordinate 12,922,285 downwards.
CGCATCTCTCTAGAGAGTAGAACAACGTCGACAGCATCCCAGGCAAGCCGATATCTTTGACCTATAAATTATAATATGTAAATCGCGAGAGAGCAGAAACATCGAGGGGTCTCGGTGCGCGCGTTCGCGGTGGTAGATAGGTGGTCTGGCAATTACAGAGGCTTACTGTACATACAAATTGCTAGATACTCCTCGCTCTTCCACCATCTCTCTCCGTCTCTCGCCTCATCTCTTTCTCGTCGGTACCATTTACCGTCCTCCTTCACGGTAGCAACGAAGGACAAACCCCCTGTGCAGAAGCCACGCAGGAGACGCAGTTATATGAAAGCAGCCACTAGAAGGGTATTACCAAAGTAAGAAGTCAGCTTGATGGCTTTGGCCGTAACTTGGTTTTTCGCTCCTATTCCTCTTCTCCTAATTCTCTTCTCCATAAACCTTTGTAGAGTATCCTTACCGTCGGAGGACCTCGCTGTCTTCTCCATAAACCTCTGTTAGAAAGCGCTTTAAAACGACACATTGGTAAACGTCGCGCATTTGCTTTCCCCTGCCAACTAAGAGGATTTGTTTTACGCGGTGAAACATAGCCGCCCGGAAGTACCTATTTCTTCAAACTTATAACCCTCGATAGAGGTCCGACAAGAGCGTGCAAACGACAGTCCGAGTTTCAAGTGTTCGTGCGTTCCACAGAGTAGGTAAGTAAAATAGACGTGGACACCTCGTTGGGATTCGGGTCAGCGGCGTGCAGTTGTTCGTGTTCTTTTGGCTAGCTACGAAGGCGAGACGAAGCCCAAAGCTTGGGAAGAGAAACTAACGGGACAAGGAGACAGCTGCAGAGGGTGAGGAGGTGGATGCCGGACAAATTATCCACCTTCCTCATCCCTTCTCAGCTTTCCAAACCATCCAGCTATCCAGCCATCCTGCAGGGCTCCTACCCCGAGAACCCCACGCCCTAATAGTTGCCTATGGGGACGCGATGGGACTCCCGATGGACTGGACGAAATCTCGTGCATTGTGCAATCCAGCCTCTCTCCCCTTCGCCCGTTCCTGTCCACCTCTCTTCTCTCTACCTTCCCTCTCATCCTGCCCGATTCCAAGGAGGGGAAGAGTATATTCCTTCCAATTTGCCAGGGTTGTGCATTCGACGGCAGATCGAAAGATATTGGGGGAAGGAATTTCCTTCCTCTTCTCTCCTTTCGTTTCTTTCTTCTTTCTTCCCCGTCTTCCCTGCTTCGTTCTTCTTAAACGTTCCATTCTATTTTTCCTTCCACGCCAATGAGCGCCAGGCTGGTTTCTTATGGCCGTACACACAGGTGAATCGTTATTACCACCGGCGAACTCTTATTCCCTTAGTCTCAAACGAACCTTGGTAAACACAATGCCCTTAATGAGCCGAGTGGCTTCCTTAATTCCTAATAGCGTTCGTTTTTTAAAGAATTCGCTTTTAAAAGCGAATAGCCGTGGATAGAATCGTCGAGGACAGAAGATTGCGATCTTATCGGATTTCTTATCTTCTCTGCTTTGTATGAGGCTAGAAAGCATAATAGGTCGCGAGCAAAAAGGAAACAGACTCGCTGGCTGTGCTCGACGTAAACGATTTTCTTTATAGGTCGAATTAAGGCAAGTTTACGCGTCATGTGACAAAATCCCATTTTACGACAGGAGCTGACTCCCGTAAACCTGCTGTTGGTCAAATAATTCCCCGTGATATTGTAGTAGTAACCCTATAGAAGCACGATTTAGTGCGCGGATACACGCGTGACGTGATATCATTACCATACACATAATTTTTATATTAGCCCGCGGCGGGATTATCGTTTTGTCCTGGAACGGCCGTGTAACCGCGTAATAAAACCCCAGTTTCATGAATACGCGTGACATGAACCTGCGCCGGTGCAGCTTCTCCGCGAGACAATTTTATACGAGCCACGATTCGCTATTTACTCCGGCGATCCGCTTTATAACTTTAATGCCTGGCGATTGAAATTGAAATTACTCGTAATCGGACGATCACGCTTAGAGCAAGCGCGATAAGATCCAAGAGGTAAAACGGCTGGCTCGGGGGAAAAGTTGTCAGTGGTGTACGAGTAAAGGCGTGGGTATCAAAAGAGATACAGAGAATGGGAAGAGGGCTGCGGACAAGAACGACCACGTCGTCCAAAACTCCACCGGTGAAGCCAGGGAAATACAACGCGGGGACGATTGTAGAGCAGGCAACAAGAGGGATCATTTGAGGAAGATGTAACACGAGACCGTCTACTCGCTACGGCTCATAAAACTGCGCGTTTTATGCTGATGGCGCGCGTCTCGGAGACATTGGCACGAAGAAAAGCAGCGTGAGAGAGGAAGAGAGAACGGAAAGGGAGTAGATCTGGCCGAAGAAAAGTACTACAACAGCCAAGGACGCCGCGCTAGCGTCGATCGAGGGGTGGCCAAGCAAGCGCGACCGACCAAGTGAAAAAACGATGTAGGCCGATGTGGCTCGTTCTCTTGAGATTATTTTGGCATGGGAGCCAAATGCGAACGGCAGGTACGTTATCCACGCGAGATTTTCTCCGTTTCCACCATGAGGAGAGAGAAAGAGCAAAACTATTCGATCGTTCCCTGATCGGTAGCCGATGTTCCTTGTGCGCTCGATTATGCTGGAACCGGTCGAAAGGGAAATACGTAGCTACGTGCCGTTGGATAGCGTCGTTTGGCTGGCAGCGAGCTTGCAATTTTAAAGCGGCTCGACTCTTCAAAAATCTCTTCTCTCGGCTCTGACGCTGGAAACGTCCGACCATGCACGACCACGAACTACTTACAGCCACTTTGCCGTAGGAAATCGATAACGGATTCGCCGTTGCGCAAATTATCAGACTCGGTGAAATATTACACCGATAGAAGGGACCGTATACACCGTGAAGGAAGACATCGACGGTGATGTTACGTGGTTTTTCCCCCGCCTCTTCCCCCACGAACCATATAATCACAGAACGAAATTAATCATTTTAACGAGCCGCAACGGCGGCTTAAAAAAAGGTGCTTTAATATCGCGCAGTCGTCTCGCAGTCCTCGACGTTCAACGCGTTACGTTCTTATTTGGCAATGCGTTTTATTCCGCTCGTTGGCAAAAAGAAACAGGATTTCGCGGGGCTTTATTTCGGCCGCGGGAGTTAATTGCGATGTACCTGCTCGCGGTGGAGGCATCGAAATACAAAAAGCAGAGCACCAGCGTCCTAGCCGGGGCTAGGAAGAAATTAAGTGGATTAGTAGCTTAATGGCGAGATGGTGGTAAACTGAAATAAATATGGTGCTTGCCTGAGAACTGGCTGAATGTAATTACCCGGCTAAGCACTTAGTAATTTCCAACAAGAGAAAAGAACGTGTAGGCATATGTACGCATATACACGTACAGGGTGTCTCGATAGATCCCTGCCAAATTTATGCAACGTATTCTACAAAATAGATAGAAAAAGGTAGAAAATGACCTATTAAGAATTATTCGAAGGATTCAATCGCAATTATAAGTTAAACTGTACAACGTTCCTAGATTTCGTAACTACGTGTAGTCGATGATAATTAATCGTTAATCGTGATAATAGTAGTTAACACTGAAGATAATAATTTGTTTATTACCAAGCAACTATCCAGACATCCGGTATACACATACTATATACATACACGTATGGATAGAAGAAAAAGGAAGCAGAAAAGGGAAAAAGTTAAAAGTTATCGAGTATCTGAATCTCGTTACAGACCAATACGGATACTCCTAGGCAATTATTTTTTATCCTCTCTTTCTGGCTGATTCCCTTTCCGAATACAATTGAATACGATCGCCGGCGGGAGAAGTAAATTCGCGATAGGGAAAGGAAATGAGCAGCAGAAGAGGCTCGCGAACCGAAACCGGGGAGGGCACAAAAGAAACGAGGGCGAGCCGTTAAAAGTTGAAAACGCGTTTGCGCGCAACTGTTTCATTGTAATAGCCGAAGTTCTTGGTCGCTTCGCGTTGCCTTTATTATTTTATATTTCGTGGCACGGCACGGGCAGATAACAGAAATTATACGCGCGTTTTCAAAGTGAAACAACCGTTAGCGGAGCAATACGAAACTTTAATTCGCGACGATACCAACTCGCTCGATTTCATCTTCGCGAATATCTTCAGTCGGGGAACCTAATTCCAAAGGAATTCATGTTCCAGCCTAATTTCTTCGATCGGACAAAGATACGAATCCACCGTCTGGCATCGAGAAATTTCGAAAATTTCGCGGCAAGTATCCCCCGACCCTCGGGAAATTAAGCCACTAATGAGACCAGTCACAAATGAATCGACGTTGAGCCTTCCGTTCCGCCTATAATTACTTCTTTTAGACCAGTTACCGTCTTTTTTAAAACTTGGAACTCGTTAAGGTAATGCTGCCCGCCACAGCACAGCGAATTGTTACCGAGAAATAGTTCCACTCTTGGAGAATTATTTATACGGCCACGACGTTATCGAGTTGAATATTTACGAGCTGAAATGCCGAGATTAATTGGAACATCAATTAATAAATTACATCGATATTCAGCAATGCTCAACACATCTATTCAAATTTAGATGTAAATTTCAGGCGAAATGTTTAATTGGATATAAATCAATCGACGTAGGATGTTAAATGATATAGATGTTAAATTATATTAACATACAGGACCAGAATTCTCTTTGTTTTTTCTTCATTGAGCGTGTTCTTCTAATTTTATGCTTCGATATTTTATATTTAGAATTGTATCGATATATATAACATTTAACATAATTTACCATTTATTGGAGATTTATACAGATGGGTGATATAGAATTGCGTATTAGCAACGTAATCGAACGTCAACCAGACGCGTTTCTACCAGTTAGTTAGGTGGTCACGTTGCTACTCCTCCGACATCCACCTAACACGCACAAGTGCGTTCGACGCACGTGTTACGGACTGGCCGCGAGGTACACGCATGCACGATCGTATATAATATAGTGGATCTGCGTCCTCTGTAACGTAATCAGGGCTGACACAATTAATCACTGGACCATCCAACCCTGCCGAACCATTAGCGATCGAGACACTTGGTTTCACAAGGGGCATGGGTTACGCATCTCCATGCCTGAAAATGCATTGTATTGGTGCACAAAATACAGATACGTAATGACACAGACGACACACGAATGCACTTACGCTAATATTATGACAAAAAAAACGAAAGAAAAATGAGAAGCAAATTAACGAATTAAGAATCAGTTGGAAATATAAACCAAGGAAATACGTTTCAATTTCTGATTTATTGAAAATACATTAGACGAATTCGTTGGAATTTATAGGAATCTTTCGTTATTTTATACAAATATGTACAAAGGTTCTTCCCTTCTGATATATATGAAAAGCAGCCACGTGACTCATCGAAAGTCGACGAACTTTCTCGCCTACAATTAACGTCCGACTGGCTCGAAATTTTCGAGCCGCAACATCGATTGCTCCCCAACCGGAGGAGCGATGCTCGTTAGACCGTTTTCGTCGAATTTCACCGCGCAATGCGGGCCCGTGATTAATTGGCGGCATTGTTTCTCGTTAGTTTATTATATGATGAAGCGACTCGCCTATCGACCTCCATCAACGGCTGATTGACTCCGATATCGCGGAAATCTAGTTCAGAGACGCGTCGCTGCCCTCGCGGATCATATTAAACGGAACGCAGGGCACGATGCTGGGAGCACGGTCGATCGATGAGCAAAAGGGGAATCGCAGACATCGTGGCAGCGAGTAGCAGGCTTGATTAACTTCACTCGGTCGGGCAAGTTGAAAAACCTTCGATACGATCTTTATCGTGTACCGTAAAGAACTACTACCACCGGTAATTAATTATACAGAAGAGGAAGTTCACCCAAGTTTCCTCATTTTTTTCATGAAAAGATCTCTTTCTTACTCCCTCTCTATTTATCTTTCTCCCTTCTTTCTATCAAGTTGGAACACGATCGTTACTTTTAATAGAGCTACCAGGGACCAACAACTAACTCTCGATGTGAACTGATCACGACGCACGCGCATAATCTCCGCTCCTGTATCGAAACTAATTTTCCTACGCAGTTACCGGAAGCTAATTCTTCTCTTCTTTTCTCTTCGTTTTTCTTCCTTTCTTTTTTTTTCTTTTTTTTTTTTTTCGTCAAAGTCACCAAGAAGGAAATTCATGAAGACAAGAATCAATAATTTCTTTCTATTTTCTCGTTCGATCTTCTCCAATATTAATTACGAAGTAATGCGGGCGTAGATGTATACCAGCACGAGAATGGTAAGGGTTAAGTACCGAGATAGACAAGTCGTGTCTCCGCTAGTGGAAACGGGGAACAGGATATGGCCCATTGGCTATGAAGCGAGAAAAGATTGGTAAGGTAGAGAAGGGGCAATAATACGAGGTTTCTTGGAAAACGGCCAACGTGTCAGCCATAATATCATAGTCGTTACGTGGAACATCTCAAACGTACGTCGTGCGAATGAGCATTTTATTCTCTGACAGTGTGCACGTGTGCGCGTACTTCACACAAACAAGTATGCCGCGAAATTATCATTTTCCCCGCAGCGATCGAACCAAGTCGCGCATCCTCATCTTTGATTTCCTCTTCGTGAATCGCCGTCCTGTCCTCTTGCGTAAAAATGCGTCCTATCCTCCGTGTAAAGTGGATATAAACAATATCGAGTCGCCTGAATTTATGTTGTAATTGTTCTCGCCCTGAAAATTTTCATAAAATGATCATTATCGATATTAACTTCTTCGTTTCTTCTAATAAAATTGTAATTTATATTTTGTAATTTGTTTCTTTCTAATAAGATAAAAATGTAAGACGAAACGTATATCAAGACGATAAAAATGCAACGACATAAATGCAAGTACCGCAAAAATGGAGCGAAAAGAAGACAGAACAAGGAATAGTAGTACGATCGAAGCATACGAAACCTCGAGAAACGTCGGTATTATCATAATAATGGCTGAAACCATCATCCTTTCCGCGTCTGCTCTCCGACTCACCCATAGCTCGCTTCTCGAGGTTCCTTTCTTTTCTCGAACGCGCTTAAGGAAGCGGAGTCTAATAGCGGTCGAGTTTTGTACATTTACAAATTTAAAATGATAATTCTGCCGTGGGTGTGGCAAGCCTTCAAGATCATTTGCGCCCTTTCACCTTTTCTCTCTTACTTTCCATCTTCCAGTTACACTCCAAACCAACCACTTCACAGTAGGTCGATTATGCGTCTCGCAAAAAGTTCCACGATGGAATACTCTCGCTAGACGTTTGTCAATTGCTCAGAAACAGGTGCCTTACCCCATCTCGATTACGATCAACGCGTTATTGCCGCCCCACAGGGCTACTTTTTATAGTTCCTCGTGTGAATAGGAGGAAAATAAAAAAGAGAAATTGAAAAATCGTGTACATTCACGTAACACGTGGAAGTGTTTGAATATTATAGCTGATATTAGTAATGCACTACTAATTTGAAATATTATTGAGAACAATTTTTTTAAGTATGATGCGAATAATTTTATACTTACTAATAATTCCCAATCGGTGTCATTTACAAGTACCAAAATTCCTGGTCGCCTATAAACATAAAATAGTGCATAAAATAAACATATACATGTACTATTTGTGTATATCTAGATGCAAAAATGTTTACATGTATGAATGAATGAACAATCTCTGTAGTTGTAAATCCATTAATGCGAACTATGCTGCCCTCTCGATTAAAACCGCGAAACTCGTAAGGTGCCATGTTGATCTTATATATCATAGAATTGGCAAGTGCGAATTAATACAATAATAACGTATTGTGTTTGTAGTAAGAAGTACGAGGTACAACACGCGTGCCAGAGTATCAATTCGTGCAACATTTTAAATGGTTACTTGAAATGGTTTTGCCGTTAACGTAAAAGTATGATATGATTTAATAACTTACACGCTGTCTCCTTGCATAAAAAGTTCCGGTCGTTCTTTTAGAAGGTTATCTTTTATCCAGAAGAGTAACTTTCGTATAGTCCCTATAAAATTTCACATCACGAATTAATATTTTACACTGGGAGAAATTTTATAGAACTTACATTCGTTTCCAGGTAAGTTTACAGAGTGCTTTTTCTTTTTGTCAAAAAGTAATTCTGCCCCACCTCTGAAATTATTTAATAATTCGATATACATACATGTATATTGTTACCATCGCAAGAAAAGTTAGGTTAAGTATCGATTCGATATTACCCGAATTCAATGGTCACAGAAATACTTTTACTTTCGATAGACATGTTTTTTTTTTTATTTTTCGTAAAATTATGCCACCTTAAAATACTATTAGTTATTATTATATAATTACAAACAAAATATCGTTCACTGCGCATAGAAACAACATAAACGACATTATAAACTCCGTTCCACGTTCCTTCTATTCAACTGATCAGTAGTGTATGCATGTTGCAAAATAGAAATTTCCGAATTCAAGATTTAATTTAAAAAACAGTTATACATTGTAATAGTTCCATCTTTTCATCGATATTTTACAATTTGCAAAAGTTCGTCTACAAATCTTCGCAATTGTTAATCTTATAATATTATGTATCGAGAAATCGAAAGAAATAATCATTCCATTGATATAAAAATATTTGCTTGTTATGAATATGTATATTAATATCAGTAATATCAATAATAAGTATTCACAAGAAATAAAATTTATGCCAAATGTAATGTAAAAAGCAGAATGTAGAACAGGTGCCTCTTAAATGTAATACAAAGTACACTCCTGTGTATTCGTGGGTCATTAGCCTTAATAATTATGAGTTTAATTGCATGGTGAAGGTTGTGTTATACATGATTAACACCAATTGATAAAGAAATAAAGTTTGTTAGTTGAAAATAATATTTAAAAATGTAATTATTGTTAGACGAATATGGAATAAATGGTGTGCATTTGATAAAAATGTAAAATACACAGATGGACTGAAATGCAGGTGCGATCAGCGGCAGCTGTAATGGCGGTCGTCGGAAAAGTGCAATCGCAGGCGTTAAATATCTAAAAAACAAAGTGACGCAAATCCAATACCCGTTCACATTATTGTAAATTTTTTATCCTTGTATAATTTTGTATAATTGTAATACGTTTTCTACGTTCAGTATCAACTTGCAAAATGTCGCAAAGAAACGAACATACTTCGGATGAAACGGAGTCAGAATCGCATGTGGAAAATCATAATAAAGAACAATCAAAATGTGAAACAAGCATATTAAACAATGAAACAGAACAACCAATGTTGGAGGATGAAGAAATGCCAACGTATATCAGTGTGTCTACTCCATCGAAGCGCGAAGATTCAGATATCAGTAATACAAAACAAGCGGATAGAATCCCAATAGAGGAAGACCACAGTCGAAGTCCTTATCCTAGTGATGATCAAGGAGGGGGCAGTATCTATGTACTATCTTCTGGTGAAGAGAGTACTCATCCATACAATGATGAAGAGAGTAATCACCCATATAACGATGAAGAGGAAGATGAATACGCAGATAGTGAAGGTAAGTAAATAATAAAACCTCGTTTCTACATTGCAATGTATATATATATGTATATATGTATATATATATATATATATATATATATATATGTATGCAGATATGGATGAAATGGATCGTGAAAATGCAATGTTAGATGAGGAGGAAGAAGAAGATGATGATGATGATGACGAAGGAAATTTGAGACTACATAATGATGACGATGAAGATATTGAAACAGAATATGATCTGGAGTGTTTTGATAGAGTATCCGATGATTTTGTCTTAAACAAAAGATTAAAGCAACATCATAAAGAGAGGAGTTTATCATTACAAGATTTAAGCATTTCAAAAAACAATGTTCATTCGTCACATAACAAAAAAAGACATAGCATGAACATTTTCAGACATAATTATTTAGGTATGCAGCAAAATCCAATGCCATATTCTACTGCAGAAAAAAAACAAATGATGTCAGTTAGGTATCAACACGTGGAAAGTAAAGTTAAACAGTACATAAAAGGTATAAAAGAACAAACTAGAAGATCTATGGAAAAGCGTGTTAAAGAGCAAGAATTTATAATGAACAAAAATCATGCAAGCAATGAAAGTAAGAAATATGTTTATCGAATTATATTTGAATTGAAATATTCATATTAGGAAAATATATTCAATGTCTATTATAGTTATTATGATATGAAATGTCTTTACATAATTCAATAAAGTACTGGACTGCATCATAGTATTTAAAAAAACAAACACTAGAGAGTATGGTTCACCATGAAAGCTTATAAGCATACAAGTCCGACAAGACTGGTCATGGCTATTGCACACATCCCATTCGAAAAATATAGATTAAAATGTGTAGACCCGGTACAAATGCAAATATATATAATATTTCGGTCGTTCGACGACCGAAATCTAACCGCCATGAAGCGCTGTAACATGTACTATAGACGATTGTTTGTCACAACGAATGTACCCATCAGTCGTGTGCGGTACGATCTTTCTTAAATTTTGGCGGCGATATTATCTATATTTTCTGAATGGAGCATTTACAGTTGTGGCCATCCTTGTTGGGCTTTGCCATTCATAAGCTTTCCAATGATATGCCATACTCTGCAGTGAGCATTGGCCTAAATGCTATGGTACAGTCAAATATTGTTTGTGACATTCTTGCATGTGAATGAATAACCAAGTTCTAAGGCAAATACGTAATCAATGTAAACTATAACTTTTACTTTTTGCTTATAGACAATGACACTGAGCAATTGAAAGCAAGAGTTAATAAAACCATAAAAGATTATGCTGAAAAAGCTATTCAGAATTTACAACGTGACGAAGCTGAAAATGATAATTTAATATACAATACAGCACAAATATTAGAAAATGGAGAAAATAATAAAACCTCCAACAGAATTATTGAAAATGATTATAAACATATTCAAAAGGACACTGAATACAATGATATACCAAATGAGAAACGAGTGCAGAATTCCGATGATAAATTAGAAAAACGAAATGGTTCAGTAGATGACAATATCCGTCATATCGAATATCAAAATGCTTTAGATAGAAACATGAGATTCGGTAGCATAAATCAACCTTCTCTAATTAATGGACATCAGACAACTCCCACATTTATTAATTTACGTACGTTAAGCTATGAAGAATACATGAATAGTGCCTCTAATATGGAACAAAGAGAAGAATTACCTGGACAAAGACAAGAAAAAGTGAACGAAACAGAAATATATAATGAAGCAGAAATGATTAGTTCACGAGAAATTGATAACAATATTAACTGTCCTTTAAAAATTGCAAACGTTAAAAGTATCCGCATAATACAAGATGAATCAGAAAACTTAAATTTTACAAAAATTAATGCACCTGATAGAATAAATGCAGAGAACACTGAAATAATTGAGTTGAAAACGCAACTTAATGAGAAAGACGCACAATTTATTAATTTGCGAGATGCCTACCAAAAAGTATTGGCAGAAAATATAAAAATGAAACAAGAATTGGATAATCTAAAAAAATCTTTAGCAAAATATGAGGATCAGAATAAAACATGTGAAGTGAAAACTGCATCTGTACAAACTGAAACAGTTGCAGAATCTACTTCTAATCAAGATACTGTAACTTCAGGCGAAACAAACAATAAAATATCCACTAGTAGTGTTGCATCTACAGCAAGTTCTACTGATCAATGGGCAGATAGTGCTTATAGCCCAGCTATATCTGTTAAGCTCCCCGATTTGACACCAATTCTTAATTCTGATGATAGTATTATACTCACTGATGGGACTACTCCAAGAAAAATAGCGCATCCATTATCTCGAACATTTATTACTTCATCTCGAATTTTGCAAACACTTTCAAATATAACCCAAGGGAAGACAAAAGTTGAAAGTCCTTTAGTAAGAAATATCAAGAAACGATTAAATGAAAATTCCGTAGATCAAATATTAAATATAGAATGCAATTCTCCAATCCATGCATCAAGTTCCAAAAAAAGAAAAGCTACAGAAATGCTTGATACATCTACTTCTGTTCAACCTTTCAAAATACCTCATACAACTGCAGAATCTGAGAGAAAAAATAGTACTGATACGACTGATGTAGAATTTAAATATTCTGAGGAACATGCAATGTCAAAATCAGAACAAATAGAAGATACATCTGTTAATAAAGATATTGATGATTCTACATCTGCAGAAAATAAGATAGAACAGACAGATGATCATGAGGACAGTGTAAAATGTTTCATATACAGGGAAGATGAAAATAGCAAAAATAGAAGTTTCTTAATTCAAGCAGAAGAACCTATAAAAGATGGTTTAGATAATGAAAAAAATCGCATTCAAGAATGTGGTCCATATTTATTGGGTAATCTTGAAGTAAGAATGTCTGAAATAAACGGAACGATTAGTGTTTGGGGTAAAGAAATAGATCATGAATCTACAAGCGATAACGAAGATGATATGGAAGTCTGTGTAAAATCAACTGAACAGAGGATGTGTCAGACTTGGCAGAATACATCGCAAACGAGATTTAATGGCAGTCCGCTTGTGTGTTCAACTAATAAAAAACAGAAGGTTCCAAACAAATTCAGTAGGTCCAATATTCCTCAATGTTGTCATTCTTTATCATTAAATTCAATAAAGGCGTCTTCATCAGTAGAAGATATAAGTGACAAAAGACATATGAGTAATTCTCTCAGCCCAAATATTTGTGTTCCTTCTTATGAAAACTGTAATTCTTCGAAATATCATCAAGAATGGCCAACATGTAAAGATGCATCGAGTTCACAAGAAAAATTACATTCCTGTTGTACACATCGTATTGAAGTCACAGATAAAGGATGTAGTTGTGGTTTATATCATGAGACACAAAAGCATGATGTTAGTCTTAAGCATTGTAAAGATAAGTTTCACAGTAATGAAATTCGAAGGGATTCATGTAAAAGTACATTTATCCCAGATTCGAAAAATCATTTACACGAAAACTGTATGGACGCCACTACCGAAATGAGCAAAGTAACTTGCAAATATCATGCGTGTCGATGTTCACTTCAAAATGTAGATAACAGTCCAGGTTCGAAATACTGTAATCCTGTTAGAGATATATCGTATACATGTAAATCATCTTTGGACAATATAAATAATCACGAGCATTCTGATAAACATATATGTAATCACAGCTCTTCACGTGATGATGAAGAAGAGGCTCTAATCCCAATTAAACGATCTAATGAAACGCCTGAAGTAAGATAATAAAAGCATAAATACAATCTTAACAAATTTATCAAGAACTTTACGTTCATGTAACGTTTGTTTCTTTATGTACAGACCAGACAACGAAGATTAAGTGGTAAAAGGGTAAGAGGAATTCTTATGGATCTTTTAAAGGGATGTGGAGATTGCCGTAATAATAGTACTGTTAATTTAAGTAAAAGTGGATTTCGAAAAGGAACATCTTCTATAGCAAATGGTCCTCCACAAATTAAGATTTCTTCTCCTACACTCGGGCCTACATGTTCCACTTCTACGCAATGTAATGACAGGTAACTATATTGTACACTATCATAAAAACATGATACATACATGGAATACGTTATTACTTTTACTTATAGGTGTTGCCATGCATATGCACGTAGAATTGAATCTCAACTTGAAGAATTTCGATTGGAAATGGAAAGAGTAAGATCGCGTTCGGACGCTATCCTAGATATGCTCAATATGCTTCATTCTGTGGATACGAACTAATGAAACTTATATAATACTAAATGAGTGCTTTTTCCTTGTACAGATCACTATTTTAATTTCTTTAAATCGATTTGCACTGTCATATTTACCTCTTCTACTTCATTGCATATAAGGGTTACGTAAACAATTTATTACAATAAAATACATAAATAAAAAACTGCTACATTGTAACAGATGTCATTCGCACTATAATGATTCAATTTTTGCGACATTGATTAATGTAACAACAAGTGAATTTCATCAGTCTTACATTGTATAAATTTTTACTATTTTGTAATATATTTATGAATACAAACTAGACAATTTTTTTACATTCTAGAAATGAAAACAGATACTTCACATGTAATTTAAACAAGTCAGTGCGACGACTTACAGTTCATTAAAATTTCAATTCTATAGCAATAAAATATTGATGTAGATAATATATTAATTTCCTATTAATAATTGCAGTCGCAGGAATCGAATCCTGTCCCAGCCTCTCCGGGCAAAACACCGGGCGGCATCTCTCCTTGTCCCTTAAAGATATTAGTGTAAGATGTTTTCAAATAATTTACGTGACCTTGTAGTGATCTTATCCGACCTTGAGCTTGCTCAAACGCCTCGTTTAAGTTGTTTATCTGACCCTGCATTTTCTGTCTAATCTAAAAGGAATAAAGCAATAGATAAGTTAAATTAATGTCTAGAAAGGAAGAACTCAGCTTTTTGAACGATAAATTACTTCATCTCTATCTTTCTGTGCAGCTCTTGCGGTAGCTCTACACTGAGCCAATTGTCGTTCCATTTCCGCAATTTGGCTTTGCATCGATCTCCTTACAGTTTCACATCTTTCTTTCGTTCTTGCTACTTGTCTCGCAGAATCTTCTCGAATCTTTAATATTCATTGGAATTACTATACATTTTCCAATGAAATATACAATAATATAATAAATAATAATACCTGTTCAAGCATTGCTGTCAATTGTGTAACCTCGTGCATTTTTTCATCGATGCGTTTCTGCAATTGTGCTTCGTGCTCTTCAAATCTTGCAAGCGTATTTTTCATACGTTCATTCTCATGTCGTAGTTCTGTATTTCTCCTTTCTAATTCATCGAATCGTCCCGAACCATGACCTCTTTCATCCTGAATACATACATTGTTTACAAATGTATCGTTTTTTACAAGAATAGAACTGGTAGAAGAATGTGAAAACATTAACCTGCAGCGCTTGATATTCGCTACGCAAAACGTCCAACTGATTTTGCAATGTTTGAATTTTATCTTTGCAACCTATAACTTCCCGCGAAAGATCCTCGCAATTGCGTTCTGCAACCAAACGCATCTGTTGTGCTTCCTGTAGTTTTACTTGCGTTTGTTTTAGAATATCCGGCAACGGCGCAAGTTCTGCGAGTTTTTCTTGGAACTGATTCTATTCGAAAGATAGTAAAATGTATCGTAAGATAATCATGTACATGTAAATATTTACGTACTTTCACTCTTCCTATTTCTAAGGTGACATTTTCATTCATCCGTGCGTTATCCATTTCCATTAGATCAAGTTGTCGCCGTTGTTCTTCCACTTGTTGTTGCGCCTGTTTTTACACAGCTACTTTTATACTTTTTATACTTATAACAACGTTTTTAAAGGAAATATCGTAAAAAAGAACCTGTAAATATTTGTTTCGATAGTCCTCCAACTGAGCGGCTTGATCTTGAATCAAGGATCGTAATTCTTCAAGTTCATCTTGGGCTTCTCGGAAACGTTGCTTGAAGACGATCAAAGTTTGCTCTTGCTCAACCATCTGTTCCTTAAAACCTAGTTTTAAATTAATTATATTGTTATAATATAAAACATTGAAATTGAAAAGCATTCCAAATAATCACCTTCGTATTTTTCTTTCTCAGCTTCCATTGTCTTCAATCGTTCTTGAGTGTCTACAAGTTTGATTTCCAACTTTTCTTTCTCTTCTATAGATTCACGCGTTTGTTGTTTCAACTTGTCAGCATCTGTTCTTAAACACGAAACCTCGCATAATTTGTTTTTGTAATCATCTTGTAGACGTGCATATTGTTCGCGTAGGTCACGTAACTGTTGCTGAGGACACGTGCTAGCGCCCTTTTTTTAAATAGCTGCTTTAGTTCATGTTAAATCTTTTTCTGAAGTTCAATCTTACCATAGGAGCGTTTATGCAAGGACCAGTACAGGTTGCAGAAGGAGCAGGTGGTATCTACGTACGACGAAAAACGATCTTATATGTTATGTAGTATATCACACTTAATAAAAATAAAATATCTGAAACTTTTCGAAAAATATATTTATTTCGTAGAAAATTATTTGTGACATTTCAACAATTTTATCAGCATGCGACATTTTATCTTTGAACGTTTACCAATCTTTACAATCAAGTTAATCGAAATATTGAATAGATACCTTAGGAAGAGGTATAGAAGGCGATTGTGTAATTGGAGCCGAACACGGTACGTAAGGAGTCGCGCTTGGTGGCTGCTGCATGCCCAAAGGTGGAGGAGGACAACAACCACAAGGCGCACAAGGGCCAGTACATTTCAGCAACTTGCGTTGTTGTTCCAATTGTTGGCGTTCTCGTTGAACATTAGCAAGCTCTATCTGCATATTACGTACTTCGCATTCCATGGTACCCAATTGTTGTTCCTATAAAATATACAAATAAATAAACATAGAAATTAAACTAAACTTGCAGCATATTTCCAAGATGTACTAGCTGTTTGGTACTGTTCCCATAAGCCGCAAGTTTGTTTTCTATTTCTGCGGGACAAGATCCTCTTGGAGGAGGTGGTGGTCCTGTACACAGTGTTTTAACCGCGGCAGGACTTCGACAACACATATCGATTTGCGAAGAAGAATCACTTGTAATACAAGCTCCTGTTATTGACGCACCACCCGTGAGTCTCGGTGAATCTAAAATAATAATATTTATTAATTTTCAATACACAAAGTACTTTCTTGTATTGTAATAGACGTAGCTCACCTCCGCTAGGTAAATATGTATGATTCGGCCTCACTGAAACACATGTTAAATTTCATTTTTAATATTAAATTAAAAAAAATTATACAAAAGAAAATCTTAAAAACTTTGTCGTTGGGATACAAACCGCATACAGTATTTGCGATTGGTGACAAAGTATCGGCGATTTGAGGTTGAAGACAACACTTGCACCGACAATAATCGTCGTCTTGCTGTAACGTAGTGGTGTACGAAATCGAACGTAGAGGAGACGGACTTGACACTTCGGACGAAATTCCACCTGGGCAACAAGGTGTGTAACAACAAGGACTAGTGATTCGCTGATTCAAGCAAGCTAATTGACGTGTCAATTCCACATTTTCCTTCACAACTATTCTCATTTCAGCCTGCAACCCGCATACCTTCCTCTGAAGACTTTCAACGGCGGTATCCTTTTCTAGCAATGCTTCTTCTAATTTGTATCTAACACGTGAGTAAGTTAATTTTTGTAACAAAGACAAGATCACATGGTTTATGTCAACATGCTTCTATTAGCGACAATCTATGCAATCGTCGTTAAGGAGACTGATTAGTTTTCACATTTTTTTTATCGATTTTCTATTTTTTTTTTTTTTTTTTATGTCGAGAAATGACAGATAATTTATTAAATTCATAGCTGTGTAAAATGAAGTTGTTTCGTAAAACTCACTTGCCACCTTCAAGCTGTGCATTTTCCAATACCAATTTTTCCTGCATAGTTAACGATTCTGTTAACTTTCCAGTTAAATTTTTAAGACATCTATCTTTTCCTTTCTTTTTACTATCTGCCACAACAATCTTTGGAATTTCATCCTCCGTAGTTCCGCAGACAATCACTCTTGGAAGCCTAGTTAAACAACCATACAAATTTTTAAAATGTATTCTAAAAAAAAAAAAAAAAAATAAATGATATAACATACCTATCTTCTGGATATTCTATTTGAGGTAAGTCGAAACGTTCTCTAAGCTTTTCTATCTCTATGTCTGTTTTTTCGTCTACCATATCTATTTTCTCCTTTACTATTTCAAGTTCTTCTTCTTCGGTAATGATCTAGAAATTATTTTTCCTATACACTTCACCGCGCTACTTGCTTCGATGATCGATAGAGAATACTTACAGCGGTGGGTCTCATAATGGGTTGCATATTGAACATCCTAGCAAAAGTAGTACTCGAGATATCGGACACACCTAGTACTCGTTGTATTTTCCGCGTTATCTGCTCAAATTCTGCCAGTTTTTTCATCACTTCGTCCTGCTTTTCATGTATTATTAACGTATCTTCATCGGTTAAATCTTTTTTCTATAATACAAAGCAATCCTTTTTAAATCTCGATGTTCGATGTTTCGAATTTCAAATTTCATTAGCTTATCATTTCCAGAACTATTACAGTTGTAAGTGCAGCTATTTCTTCCTTTAACTGATCAATTTCTCTTGCAAGAACGACGCAACGTTCATCCGCCTTCTTCATTTCCAACAGTACAACGCTATCAGTCAAGGGAGATGAACTCAATATCGATTCATGTCGTCCACCAGGTTTAATTGGCACACCTAAACAATGCATAAATTGATTATACTTTATACATTTTTTCTAATTTTTTCCTGAATTTACGATATCATACCTTCACCGAGACCGGGAGGGAGCGGATACGGTGGAGGCAGTTCTTCCGTATCAATTCTTGATACCGGTCTTGATACCGATTTTGCTACAGATTCTGTTCCTTCTTCCTCTTCCTTTTGTGGTTCTTCTTCTTCTATTGGTTCTTCTTCTTCTTTTGTTTCTTCCGCTTCATCTTGAAGAGCTTCGTCAACGTTTTCCTCTTCGGCCATGCTTCATAATTGAACAAATTTATTATCAGATAATTCAACGTTAACAAAATGTTCTCGAGAACTAAATAATTTTATACTTTTTCTGTGGATCGTTTCCTGCTTGATCCGGATTTTCGATTTCTTCTAATTTTAGTGGTTCAAAATTTGATTTTTGTTTAATCTCCTCCGATTTATCGTTATAATCATCGATTTCGTAAGTCTATCCAAATTATTTTAAATTAGCTTACAACAATCTATCCATTTTCATTTTCAAATACTAGTGAATATACTAAGGAGTTACTTATTAACTGTTGCATAATTTGAATACAAATAATACCAAAATCACACCCGGTCAAGAATGTGTGGTTCAAGATCCACTTGTTGCAGAAATAAAGATTCTACGAGGGTTTTAGAATGCTTGGAATTTCTTGATTTAAAAGGTAGCACGTGACCCTCTTGATGATACTCGATTGCTAAAGAGCATATGTCCGGTAAATTTAGAGGCTTTTTCAAATCAAACAAAGATTCCAACGAGCTGAACGTATCTCTCTTCAACGAAGACTCCCTGTATTCTGCGCTTTTTTTCTGTAATTTTGAGCTACCTCTTTTCAAACGTTTCAAATCGTGAAAACTTTTGGTTTTAACAGGACAATTATCGAGCTCGCGAGCACGAGGAGGTGTCTGTAAATTCCTTGGAGAACGAGATGTATTCCACGTACACGGTCTCCGCTTCTAAATTAATTAAATCGTATTTCTTAATATTTGTCTATTTTTGAAATGTAATTAAATTTATCTAACATTTTGTTTTTATTAAATACATTCTACTTGAACAGATGATTCTTCAATGTTAAAGAAAGTTGCAAGTATATACATTAAAAATTTAACCAATATTTTACCTTCATTATTTTACCTTCGATACAACACCGTTGCTTCGCTGAAGAACACAAGGTCTTTGCACAGCTATAGTAGATTCAAGAACAATGATCCTTTTCCTTTCGTTTATTCAGTGAAGAAACGGTATCGCTATCAAATCGCGTTGAACGATTTCTCCAGTTTTGTGTCGAAATTATCTTTTTTTTTGTTTAATTTTTATAGATCTCGAAACTGAAATACATGGTATATTAATGTAACAATCGATGAATAAATTTGTTAAATTGTAAGAGAAAGTAAAATAAAACTCAAAATATGACACTTACTCGGAAAAACCTTCAATTTCTTCAAATACGAATATGTAGCATACGTCTTTTATTTTTATGTTACACAGCTACATATTTAAACTTATCAACTGTATTCAAGGTATATCTAATTATGTACTTGTACAAAAGATATGTATAAAAAATCAGAATTATTCTAAATTTATAATAGTGACAAATAATACAAAATGAAAACATTAATTAAACATTGATGTTGAAAAAGGAGAAATTTCTTCAAATTAAAGATGTCGGAAAAATTGCCAACACCATGAATATGAATGGAAAATACAACGTTTTTTATTTATTGTATATTAAAGTGTTTTTAATGTAATGAAGGAATTAAATAGTGATTACTCCTGAAATAGATGTAAATAACATTTGTAAATAACATGATTTTATTGATGTAAAAACAGTACATTACACGGTCTTACAAAAATTGGGATGACATCTTTCACGATTAGGTGAAAACATTTATGAAGCAATAATGTTAGATTAAGACATTAATTATTAGAAAAAAACACTTATTGCTTGACACTGTAAGTAATACGATTTTAGAATCGTTTAGTATGTTTGATTCTTATGATAATATATTCATTCAAAAAGGGTCACGACATTTCTGTTGTATACAAACAAACTTATTGCCATATTTGATTTATTATGTTTCTTGCGAAAAATATATATACATTCTTATTTTCGAAAAATTTTAGTCACTTGTAGTAAAATAAGCACTGATAACATTTACCTATAGATAGATTGCTTTGATTTTTATAAAATGGAGGTTATGGATTACGGTAAGTATTAACAGCATGTCAAATAAACACAACGCTTAACAGGATAAGTTGTATCAAGTAAAATCATGTACATGTGTGATTGAACATAAAAATAATTAAAATATTTTTATATTTTCTATGCTATAAAGAATATAAACCTTATTAGTCACTTTTTATGTTATGAATTAAAGAATAAAGGAATTTATATATATACGTATTTGTATATACAAAAGTACAATTATTCATTCTAACTTTTATAAAATATTACAGCAGAAGGAGGAGAAGCACAAATGGAATATGTAGTAGAAGATCATTCTGAAGAATCTGATAATGATAATGCTGATGACTTAGAAATCCAAGCTGAAACAGAAAATACAAGTAAGTTCATTTTAAATTTCATGTATGTTGTATTAAATATATAAATATCACATCATTTAGAAAATAATATTGCATGTAATATTTTAGAAGACAATGATGAAAGTGAAACAAAAGCAAAAAAGGCAAAAGAAACAACTTTAGATGAATCTGATGTTGATTCTGACCAGTCTTGTCCAATATGCATGGATTTATGGACTAGTTCTGGGGATCATCGTTTGTGTTGTTTACGATGTGGACATTTGTTTGGATATAGTTGCATTTTAAGATGGTTACAAACTTCTTGCACTAGTGGCAACCGTCGTTGTCCACAATGCAATAGAAGAGCTGCTGTGAAAGATATCAGAATGTTGTATGCCAAAAAGTTAACGTCTATAGATACCAGCGAATTAGATAAATTAAAAGAACAATTAAATAATGTTAGTTCTGAAAAAAATCGTATAGAAATGGAACTTTCAAAATATACATTAAGACAAAAGTTATTTGAACAGCAAATTGCTAGTATGAGGAATAGGATCTCTGAACTAGAAAGTCAGCAATCAGAAATAAATATTCATTCTTGCCAGAAGATATCTAAACATATGATTAAAAAGTTCCATTTAGATCGATCTATAGAGATATGTAAGGATGGCGGTTGCCGTGTATTAGACTACAACCCATGGTTTGGATTCCTAGTTGTATCCCAGAAGTCAACTAATATGTTATTTTCGGGTTATGGTATTAAAAAAATTGATTCGGATAAATTTCAACCACGTCACTTTATTCTTTTACATAATCAAGTTATAAGAGATATTACATTTAATACAACTCAACAGTCATTGCTGCTTAGTGTTGGTTTCGATAAATGTGCAAAATTAATGGATATTCAAAATCACATTATTTTGCATACTTATCAAACAGAATCTCCATTGTGGAGCTGCTGTTGGTCAGGCAATAATTCAAATGTGTTTTTTGCGGGTGCACAAAATGGATCTATAACACAATTTGATATTAGGCAAACTTCTGGTGCTGTTGAAACTTTAGACAATGCAGGCGACAGATCACCAGTAGTTTCTCTAGCAACAGTGCCTTCTAATCCGGGTAGCGGTATTAGTCGAGGTGGATTCATAGCATGCCATTTGAGTACATGCTATGCTTATGAGCAGAAAGACTCAAAATATTTACCTAAACAAATATTCCTTGAAGGTCCGTTTGTATCTGTATGTTATGATGAAAAGAATAATCATACTTTGATATCTTCCCGACCAAATGCTAGACAGCCTCATGCACGACACATAGTATGTACTATAGAAAAAGATAATGAGGAATCAACAATTTGTAATGTAGTACATACGTTCCATGCTGGTAATTCTCAACAGTTATTGTCTCGACCATGTTACTTAAATATTGAAAATGATACATTAGTTGCTGCATACCAAGAATCTAGTACCAGTATATCATTATGGAGTGTATCTACTGGAAAACAAATAAATAGTCTTCCTGTTTCTGATCCTGTAGTGGATATGTGTGCAGTTGACGTTAGTAATAATTTATATTTGGCAACACTCTCTTCAAAAAAAGTTAGAATTTATAATCATGGATAACTATTATTACTATGGAAGTAAATAAAAATATCATATTTTTTCCATACACATCATACATTTATAATGTAATAGATACATGATATAGCTAATAATATTGTATTTGTTTTTACATTAAATTTAAACAACATTATTTTATATAAAATTATGTGTTGTCAAAAAAAAAAGTAATGATACAAAATCTAAATTCGTAAATATGAAGCATAAACTTTCTTATTAACGACAATGCAAAAATTTCCATATACATAACTTGAATTACCAAAAAATACTAAAATGAAATTTTTATGTTACCATTTCCCATTTAAAGATACACATGTTTGTCGCTGTGCATATATACAATGAATATTTGTTATATAAATATTTTTCTACCAATTTAAAAACTGTTTCAGTAGTTATCCTGCATACTATTTCAAAACAGGATAATACTATGACATAATTATATATTTATATACTATTAGATAATATAATTAATAATAATATAAAAAATTTGTTAAACTCAATAGATAATCAAGATATCAAAATAAGGAAATTTTTGTACAAGTATTCCTATTATTTTTATTAAAAATTGTTATTTATTGATATTTTTGAAGTATTAAATTACATTTAGAATTTATATAGCTACTGTAACCAATCATTTTCATAAAATACCTCATGTGTAATTAATTTTTTATATCTGTGATTATAAATCAAACAAACCAAATAGTATTATAATCTACACCTTTAACACAGCCTCCGCATAAATTACTAGAAAATGTGAAAGAAAATTTAAAACTCCTATTTTAGCACTGCCAGGAATACAGTATTGTTTAAATATATTAAGAAAAATCTATGTAACTTGTAGAGGATAACACATATAATGCTATACAAATAGTTCTTTTGAACAAGTTTCAAATATATTCTACATAGGCTGCTATCTTATTAGAGATTTAAGAATAATTAGTGTCTTAAATTATTTAACCTTCACAAACAATATAACTATAAATTTCATTAAATATTTTTAATCTAAAATAGTTCTTGAAATTTCATAAGCTGGAAGTGTCAATGTTATATGGAAGTATCAATGCCATAATTTCTGATAGCTTTTTATTATTAACTTTCAACTTGCGCTTATTTAAAAATCAAATTTGCTTTGTACCATTATTCTTAATGATGTAATAAATGCAATTCTTAATGTGGAATGTACATCTCCAGCTTCGAGTACAGAAAAATATGCATACGTAAAAAAATATTTATAAACGATAGTAATAGTAAATTATGAATCACTGAAATATAACCCTTCACCAAAAATGTACAGAATTTAAATATCAACAGTATAGCATTTGTGTTTATCATTTTTTTTACAAATTCCTTTTAACGCTAACAGGTTGGTGTGTATTTCAATAATGTACAATCAGATCTAAATAGATAAACCTCTTTGTGGCTTAAAGAAATCTACAAAAATCTAATGATAAAAGTATAAACTAATCGTGGTTTTCATTTTAATGTAATAAAGCATACAGAGTAGATATTGATTTATAAAAACAAAACGAAAAGTTTACTAAGTACTATTTCATGCAAACATTTTTTCATTGAAAAGCAAAAAATATATCAACAAATACAATGACATAAAGAGAAAGGAACATCCAATAAGAAATTTAGAAATATACAATAATTTGTACAAAGAGATTCAATAAATTTTCAACATATCAAACTATATGTTTGTTAAAAAGAAAAAAATGATAAATGCATTATGGCTTAAATAACATTTTTAAACTTTTAATAAACGTAAGATGAAGAATGACATACTTTTCATACAGTTTTTTTTAAATGTGCTATTAAGTTGGACTTAATAGATTTTATTAATTACTGTTTCTTCATGCCTATTTTACACGTTAAATAAATGAGTATTGTTTAAGGTTATTGAAATGAATTTCCTGTGAATTTTTTTGCCATTGAAATATTGTCGTTACAGGTGCTGAATTTGATTATGAAACTGCTATGGTATCAGTAATTGGGCATGGTGTTACAGAAGTTTTGTAATGACAAAATGAGCAGTGCTTTTATATGACAGATTAACTATACAGTTATCACTAACTGAAGAGCTGCTCAGTGGCACGTTCCAAATCCCAATTGTATGAAGATAAAGCAACTCTTGCATTATGTTCCTCAATACCCATATCTGTTAGTCGCCTTATTTTATCATCTAAATCAGGCATCTTTGCTGGTCCTGTAAATAATTTTAGTGTTTATAGAAAAATTGAAATTACATGTTACGATTAATTCTCTACAATATGCACTTACCACCTGCATATACATATGTCCAATGTTTGGCAGTTTGACGAAACATTTCTGGATGTTCTTTATATTGCCTAGCCACTACAGCGTCTTGTGGATCATCTGGTTCTGCTGCAGATAGTAAAGCTTGTAATGATAGCAGTACCGTACGTAAAGTCATAGCAGCAGCCCTAAAAATCAGTATAAGAAATATAAAATATATTTCAAGCAGCATAAAACTCATTATTTTTTATCTTATTTAACAGAATTACATACCACTGGTCTTTCAATATATCTAAACATATAGCACCTGTTACGGAAGATATATTAGGGTGCCATATTTTTGTTATGAATCGTACCTACAAAAAAATTATATGCTTACTGAAATATAATAACTAAATTCCAAGAAATATATATAAATCAATTTTTTTTACTTATGATTGTAGAGTATTTGTAAAAAAGAAACTATAAATATAAAATTGAAATATATGATAAAACAAAGAACTCAGAAAAAGCTTTGTCATGTTTTAGGTTATATTAGCATGTCTTAACATTAAATAATACAAAATTATTACTTTAACATATATTAATCATATTGACTTACAAAGTGCTTACTTTAGGAGGATTGAAGGGATATGTCTCGGGAACTTTAATCTCGAGCACAAAATTACCTCCCTCATATGGTGTATCTGGCGGGCCTGCTATCTCACCTTTTAGTTCAGTAAAACTATCATTTACCAATTCAACTTTGATTGCACATTTTGCAACCTATAACAAAATTTAGACAGATTACTAAAAAGTACTAATATTTTCATTATCAGTTTATATTACCTTTAATTTACCTTAAATTTAGACCTTTTCTACAAGATACATACTTACATGAGTGAATATGGCTACAATTTGCATGAAACAAAATTAATCTTATACTTTTTAGATCTATAAACAAATGAATAATAAAAACACAAAAGTCAATAACATGAAAGCATAATTGTGGGTTATTATACTGCAATCGTCTAATGTATATTAATACTTAATCAGTTATGTAACTTTTTATACAAATTACAAAACATATTAGTTTTTATCAAATAACAATATTCTACAGAAGATGGTATTGCAGTGACACATATAAAATAATTCTTCTAAAACTGTGTGCAAGATATAACCAAATGACCTATTGACATTATCATCTGATACTGAATTGATGTAATATTTTATAGTGATAATTTACCATATTGTCACAACATAAAGATTGAGACATTCTAGTGTAATCTGCCTCTCTATAAACATGTGGAAATGATAAATGAAAACAAATATTCTTGGGCACATAGAATGGATCTCTCAGAACAACACAAGCGCAAACGAATATGTCAGTGCTCACAGAAATTTAAGGGAAATGGTACGTATTTAAACAAAAGATTTCATAGATGAAAGCATGTGTCAATCATTAATCTTATATTTAAACACAAAAAAATATGCATTATTTTGCATAATTGGAGTTACACATTAGTTCATTAAAATATCTAAAAAGTATAGAAAATTTATTCATAATTTTTTTTTTTCTCAAGCAAAAATATATGGTAGAAATATTTTTGAATACAACAAAACAGTAACATTTTATTCATAAATTTCGATGAGTTTAAATGCTGATGACAGTCAAGAATACCATACAACAGGTGCCTATGCTTTGTTCGCGGTGATTTTATCAACCAATGAATTGCGGCACATTTTTGTCACGCCACACATGATATTTCTTTGGGATAGTATAACATAACTGTACGATATTGTTTAGCAATTCTAATAATTATATCTGGAGTAAAAAACAAACGATACTTTTTAAAATTATAGAAAACTATTATTCACTCACCTCCTCGCTTCTTATAACCTCTTTAAATTCGCGTTGGATTCTCAATGCCGCGATGTTCGCCATAGCTTCCGAATCGGTGAAACAGTCAGTACACTGTCATCATCATTCGAATAGATTAACGAAGTTCGTTGAATGCGTCAACGTGCACAAAACCTCTAAGGTATTAGTATTTGGGTTTACTCTCTCTCTCTACTTAGAAAAACGAACGTTCTAACTCGTGTTCTATACTAAAATCTCCGCTCACGGATACATCCAATTTATCATTTAATCACTGCCGGCGCCACATTGATGAGAAAAGTTGACTGTCACTCGCTCGTGTTCACCCTTTTGAATTTTGTCTACGTTCACGTCGTTGCTCGTTATGGCGCCAATTTATAAATTATGGAAAAATGTAAATTTTAATAATAATTCAATTATTTGTAACTTATTTTTATCTTCTGTAAAAACATAAAAATGTGTCTCACATGTTTTTATATTTATACCAAAAGAAATATGCAGTAAAGAAATAACAATTTTAATTATCGAGATTATAAATTAATATATGAGATAAATTGAAATTTTCCAACGAACTAATTTTTCATTTACTTCGAATTACACATGATATAAAACTAAGCAAAAAATATAGTTAAAATCTTTAAATTATTTGTAAGATGTGTAATTTTAAGTATTATTACATAATGAAATTAGTTATTATTATACCTCCTAAACGTATGATTAGATTACTGCAATAATAATATACGTCATGAATAACATTTATAAAAATGTCATAATTTTCATCAAGCAATAATATAATCTTGTTGATATTTCTTAGTCTATTATTTTTTTAACGGAAAAAAATACACGATAAGAAATGCATTTGCGCGGTTATGTCCAACACTCGATGGGCGGAGTATAATATTAAACATCACATCCGGTTTTAAAAGCGTCCTCTGATTGGATAGTCTCTTTGTGGTTTCTGTTTTAGTGATGCCTGTGTCCCAGCCAGTGCGTGCTAAGAGTTTGTTACGCGCAAACTTAGAAAATTCTCGCGGGCGACTTTTACAAAGCAGAATGCCAAACATCAAAGTCTTTAGTGGCACATCGCATCCAGATTTGGCTCAACGTATCGTTGACAGACTCGGTATTGACATTGGAAAAGTTGTCACGAAGAAATTTAGTAACCTCGAAACATGGTAATGGTTCATTCACCGCTTTAACCACGTTATTGTCATTAGATTAAACTCAAGTCCCGACCACGTGTCATTTCAAATCTTATTGAAATTCCTCCTTTCTGGTATATCATTCCATAAGGTACAGAATATTTTTATCACCCCTGTATTGCCATTTCCATATATGTACCCGTTAATTCATCAACCCTACCAGAGTGCAAACAACCCTTTCGCGCAAGGCCGATTTTCTAGTATACTATAAAACCGCGATGTTTGAACTTGAAGGTCAACTAGTACAATTATTAATATACATTCTAACAATTTCTGACAGTAATATATACTTTCACAAATACTAGTACATAATTCTATAGAGTATTTTAACTTGTGTATAAACATGTGATAAATACATTTTTTTGCTATATTAGTACCTATACATATTTGGTTTTTATCATACAAGTATACAATTTTTTAATTGGAAAAATTTTAAGAATGAAAGAAATCAAGTATGTAGACTAAAATAAGTAAACTATACAGATTTTACTTTTGTGCTTGCATATGTTAGAGAACAATTGTAACTCTGATTTGTTGGTATATTAAGAATAAAAGGTAAACAACAATATCTCTAAATTTATACGTAAGTCGACTAATATATAACAGAAATTTATATTTATATGTGTTTATATATAATATGTTTCACTAATATGATATTAATTATATTTGTTTTGTTCATGTTCTTATTAGCGTGGAAATAGGAGAATCTGTTCGTGGAGAAGATGTATACATTGTACAAAGTGGAAGTGGAGAAGTAAATGACAACTTGATGGAATTATTGATTATGATCAATGCATGTAAAATTGCTTCTGCATCTCGAGTAACTGCTGTAATTCCTTGTTTCCCGTATGCAAGACAAGATAAGAAGGATAAGGTAGGACACATTGATAAGATAATGTATTTTAGTTTTTTACCTATTATAGTATTATGCATAGAAATTTAGTAAAATATAAAGAACTGATAATACTTTGAAATAATCGATAAAGTTTAATTCATTTAAATTACTTATATTGCCTTATAATTTTATGATTAGTATGTGGTATATCTTATAAGATAAATGTATGTGCTGTTTATATTTTACAAACATATTTGTGGAAATCTTATACCGAAACATTTTGTTTGTTTAGATTACATATGATGTATAATGTATGATGGTAAATTTAATTTAGACTGTATTATGATATTTGTTTGTCTTGTCGTTATTGACTATCCAACCGTAGATTTATCTATAAGTATCTATTTGCATATTATTGCATATTTATATATAAGGAAATTAGTAAAATCAATTAATTATTACCTTAAATAAATCATATAAAAAAGGTGTAAATATAAAACACTTATATAACAAAATAACTTATAGGAACTATGTTTTAATGAATCTAGTATTCTAGGTACATAATAGTCATCTTGTTGATTTATGTTATCAATTAATATGATTCCATTGCTTTGCACATGCAAATAAACTGGATACTCCTGTAGGGAGAAGAATGCTATGCTTATAATTTTTATAAAATAATATAATAGTTACATTCCTAATTTAGCCATGTATATATATTTTTATTTAAATGATTATTTATTATGTGCTTATTTCTCTTAAACACTTCTGACATAATAACATTATATACATATTTCAAATAATTTATGTAATAAGTTGTGGTTTTAATCAAAATTGTCTATTTTATATCTTCTGTAATTATGAGTACTGAAAAGTTTGACCCCGATAATAAGGAAAATATGGCTCACTAAAGAAAAAGTTAATTTTTTTTTATATGATATCTTCACAGGGTGGTGATGGACGTGACAACAGAAATTCTAAGAAACAAATTATCATGAAGTCAAACGAGTGGAAATTCAGGGTAACTTGTAGCGGTCTTTTTTTGCTCTATTCACTTTTAATAGCTTTGCAACAGGCCAGTGGAGTAATATCACTTTTGGAACGCAAAACATGTTTTCATCATCATACAAAATATACATATTTATAATATTTTGGCTTACATCATTGAGTCATACCAAATAGTAGTCTTGTTTAGCAGGATTACATTATTTACTATATTGTAATTATTTTTGCAAAATCATAACTAACATGAATTAATACTAATATTTAATTTTGACATATTCTACAAGGGAATGATTTAAAGTTTTAGATATATTGTCTAAACACTTTAAATATTTTATTTAGATATTCATTGCATGTAAATATACATGCAAAATTTCATATTTAAAGAAACAATGCACTGAAACTATATGTATGTCCACTGTTTAGCAAATTTCTTTCCATATATAAATATATAACATAGTATGCATGCAACAAATCAAGGGTCATATAGAATGTTAAAAAGTATTGATCATTCATCTTATACATTTTATGGGGTTGCTTGAAGATATGAAATACTAGGGAATAATGATATATGCATTGTTTAATGCAAATACTTAAGTCTCATATTCTTCTTGCATGAATTAATTTCTCAGAAATACAAGTATTTTAAATATTAATATTAATATTAAATATATTTATATATATTGTAACATTACATTTTACAAAGTGGCACATATTAATGAAACAAAATTTCATATAATTTTGCAATAAGTAATTAACAAAGCTGTAAACAACAAATATATTGTAACTGAAGCTGTGTTTAGTAATTATCAGAAGGTTATCAGAAGTTAGATAACCCACATGAATATTGCAAAATTAATATCACAATTCATCGAGGGGGGCCTTCCGTGCATTCATACTATAATATTTACCATCATTGTCTACTGAATGCAATTTATTTTAATGAATATCTTAAATTTATAAATATTTTAATAAATTTACTGGTATCCTTTTTAAGATGTTAATAACAAGTCGCCACAACATTTTAAAAAGAAATAAGCACAATGAAGGCATATTGGTTTAATGAAGATTAAATTAAAATAACACAATTATTATTGTTATCAAAATGTAGTCTTTGATAAGTAATCTCCAAATACAATAGATTGTAATGAGGAAGAAATATTATTAAAATAATTCTTGTCAAAAATTCATTTTACTTTTACATAAATTTCTGAATAGTTGGGTATTTTCAGGATTTTGTGCCCGACCTCTCTACAGTGAGTATAAGAACAACAAGATTGTAACGTTTGTCGAGTGTAACGTTTGTAATTATAACTCGATGAACAATTTGAGTTGTTATATCATTCTTAGTTTTTTACAAAATTTTCTTTGTAGGACTAACAAAACTTATATTTATTGCTATATGGCACAATGGTATCCCCATGAATGAATGAATGAATGAACTATTTGGTCATAGCATATTGATACCTGTATGAGAGGGCAAAATATTAATATAATAGCATTCTACATACATTTTTAATAATCTACATACACATAATGGGATACACACTTGTATGTTATATGGGTACTAATTATTATGTTGCTAAATATGTTGTTGTCCAAATATATTACTAATCATGAAATGCCTATCTTCTTAATGAAATAGTGCTTTGACAAGATAAAATTGTGATTGTGTTATTTAGGCAATAGAATGTTATGCCAATAAAATGATTTGCAAACAGATATTATTTTTTAAATATTAACATCAATTAGCTTCTTTGAAACATATTTATTACAGATAAGTTTATTAAGATAATTTTATCATTATTACCTCTCTGAACACAATGCATTTGTGTTTGTTCAAAGAATTTCACTGTTTCCTATTATAATATCAATGGTACATCAATATATTTATTATATATTTTGGTCATAACTGCAAAGTTCTATAACTTTATTTTATTTTCCCAAATATCCTTAAATGTTTTCATGAAAAATTAAGGTATCAGAATGCACTGTGTTCTGTATTGTAATTTATAAGTTTGAATTTTGCTTTACTTACATTTTCCTGTTGAATCTAACTGGGATGCATTTGCAACATATTGTTTTCGTTTTTATCTGTATGTACACACATACAATATAGTTTTAACGAATATCTCAATACATAGCCATTGTATTCATATTTTGTCCCCTCCAAAGAAAGAATCTTCTATTGTATAACATATCTTTTATAAAAATATATTTTGAATTATATACTCCTTCATTTATTGACCTTATAAAATGCTTTCTAAAAGGTCTCAAAAATTTTAATGGCAATATTTTCAAATTGCAGGATATTTCCAGTTGCAAATGGACTTCAGAGATTCATACAATTTCATGAGATTAAAATTAAATTTTATCTTCTTTTTTCAGAGTCGTGCGCCTATTTCAGCAAAGTTAGTAGCAAATATGTTGTCAGTAGCAGGAGCTGATCACATTATTACAATGGATTTGCATGCTAGTCAAATACAAGGATTTTTTGACATTCCAGTTGACAACTTATTTGCTGAACCAGCTGTTTTGAAATGGATTAAAGAAAATATTATAGAATGGCGAAACAGCATCATTGTTTCTCCAGATGCTGGTGGTGCTAAAAGGTAAACTTTAAAATTAGCATTAATCTAAAACAAATATATTATAGGAAAATTATCTCAACAGGGTAACATCTATTGCTGATCGATTAAATGTTGAATTTGCTCTTATACACAAAGAAAGGAAAAAGGCAAATGAAGTTGCTAGTATGGTATTAGTTGGAGATGTAAAAGACAGAGTTGCTATTCTAGTAGACGACATGGCCGACACTTGTGGCACTATTTGTCATGCAGCAGAAAAGCTTTTAGAAGCTGGAGCAACAAAAGTATATGCCATTTTAACACATGGAATTTTCAGTGGCCCAGCAATTAGTAGAATTAACAATGCATGTTTTGAAGCTGTGGTAGTAACAAATACCATTCCTCAAGATGGCCATATGCAGGATTGTCCAAAGATACAGGTAGATGAATAATTATAATATATATTTAACATATTTATATATTTGTATACTTGATTTTTGTATTGGTATATTTTAGTGTATCGATGTATCAATGATGTTCGCTGAGGCTGTAAGGCGGACTCATAACGGTGAATCTGTATCGTACCTGTTTTCAAATGTACCGTATTAGATGAAAATCTTCCTGATAATATACTCTTTCAAACTATGTAAGAAGAATGTAATCTTTTTACATCCGTTTATTGTTATTCTTAGTTTAGTTTAAACTAATTTGCCTATAAAAGAAACTTGGGATAAGCATCAATATCCCATTTTTAATTTGGTAACTATACATATTTTTTTTCGATAGAAATGTGTAGAAAGTAAAACATTAAATAGCTAAAACGTACTATATTGACCATTTCGGAAAAAAAAAAATAAGTTAATAAGTAATATATACAAAAAGATTGTCACTTAATATGCAGAATACATCATTTTCTCATTTAGGACATATAGCTATTATATTGTTTCACTTAAATTGTATAATTTGTTATTGCTATAAAATGTCGTAATGATCCTGACAGTTGTGTAAAACTGTATGAGGACAAAGGGTATCGTAACGAGTGCAAGTAGCCATTTATACGAGATACATACATATATGTATAATTAATTACGCCGTAGAGGCATATCTCATTTTTTACAGACATGTAAAAATTTGCAATATGTATGTACAATTTATCAACTGATAAGCACGTCAGAATAATTAACTTTTACAGCTCTAATATGATGTATTATAATATTCTAATACACTGTGGACTACGTTGTATACAATAGAAAAATGATGTCAAAAAGACATTGTATTTTTTTCAAGTATCTTTTACTACTACAGTTTTTAAAAATTAATGAACAAGTCGCTATTTATATGAACATATTTCTATTACCGGAAAAAATGATTGCCTCATTTAATAGAGGAAAGTGATTTTATAGTTAGCTTTGTATCAATATGATACAAAGATATAAATCAATATAAATACAGCAATGTTTACATGCAAATTTTTCTTAATTCGATAAAAGATGCTACCTGTTGATGAATTGGATATTATATTAAATATCTTTAAAAAATGCAATTTTAATTCTTTATTACTATAATAGAAAAATTATGTACATGATCATTTTACTATTAATTTACTGTTAATATTTTGGATATATTCATTAAATATTTAAAAAGTTATATTATGTATAAAATCTAACTGAAACAAGCTGTTACTTTACTAATTAAATATTAAATTGATTTGTTTAATTTTCGGTATTAATTATAACATATTGACCTACGGTATATAAGTTGCATTATAATACTCGGATATTATTATACACTACTGAACAGAATACAACTAATAAACATTGTTCGTTATATTGTAATTGAAGTTGTATCAGTCCATTGTAAAGAAGTTATTCACGACATATTTCTTAACTACAATACCAAATATTTTGTTGATATGACTAAGATTTTATATACACTTCAATATGATAGAAGTATCTGATTTAATGTGTAACTTAATTTATAGTACTATGTGCAACAATTTATGATGATGAAATTGTGTAATTTCTATATTCAAAATACATAGTACGCAAGGTTTTTATAATTTGTTTAGACATACATTTGTGACAATTTCTTAAAATATTATAAATTAAAACTTTATCTAAGTACAAAACTGTTCTATTTACATGTCATTATGTGTAAATAAAGATATCATAATTATAAAATTTTTATATTTGTACAAAATGTATGCTAAATATTACTTTCAACAATTTTTTAATATCTTCAAATGAACGATACTATTTTAAAATCATAATTTTTTTTACATCTGCCTTGTAATTTTCATTTTTTTACATAAGATTGTAATGCAAAAAATTTATAGAAATATACGAATAAATAAATTAAAATTTTTATACGTTTGTACATAAGAAATGTAACGAAATCTATCGTTATACTTTTTAATTTTGTTTATGATTTACAATGTTCAGGTGGTAATGTTATATCAAAGACTACTGGTGGATTACTTGGTAAATAATTTAAATCACAGGTTGATGCATTTACATATATGATTTTCCCATCAGATGAGATGCCATACCCTAAAAATTATAAGCATGTAATTCATTTAGAATAAAAAAAAATTTTATTTTGTACCTTCGTGTATATGACCAAAAACATGATACTTTGGTTTAACTCTATTTTGAACTGTAGAAAGTAACTCAACACATCCAGCTCTTACGCCACTACAACATAAATCTCCATGACCTACAGGAGGTGTGTGTGTTACAAGAATATCTGTGTCTGATGGTATCATTTCCCACTTTGAAAGGCATGCTTCTCCACGAGGTACATTAAATGCCCACTTATAAAATTCTGGTTGCCTGAAATATAGAAAAAATTTATTAGGAAACTATGATATATAAAATGTCTTTATAATACTGAAATAAATACTTACCATGGAGTACCATATATTTTTATTCCATGTATTATAGTTTCTGAATCTTCTAAATAAGTGCAATTTGTCAAATATTCTTTAACGTTCGTAGTCTGTATTGCTTCTGCAAGAGTATCCTTAGACATTCCTAATGTAGGTATATTGTCAAGAATACTGGTCCCTGTATGTTTTTGACGATTTCCACTGGTTTGTAATGAAAAGGGATGAGTAAATGTGGGATCAAAGCTAAGTTCATGATTACCAGCTATAACAATTTTATTTTTATGTGGCAAATTACCTGCAACAAAATGATTATTATCAACTAATATTATTAAGCTAAAAAAATGAGCTTTTCTGTTTGACGTTACCAATCCAATTATTAAATTCTATGACTTCTTGCAAACTACCACATTTTGTAAAATCTCCAGCATGTATAAACACATCTCCCATGGGTATATCGAATTTTATGAATGGTGTTAATGAATGAGTATCACTCATACAAACAACACGGAGCTAAAATATAATAAAATACCACAATAAATTGTATTTTTACCCTTAGTATTATAATACCATACGAGTTTTGTATATTGGCTATTATAGGTTAGATTCAACGGATGTTTGTAATAAAAATGATGACAAGTAATTTGAACTTTTTACTTTATCATTTGCTGCTTCAGTTGTTGGAAGTTTGGTATTTATTTTAATCACTTTTTGCTGCTGTGACAGTTCACGCCAAGCTGCTGTAGGATTGTTTGTTAATGGATGAATATCTATCATCATGCTGAAGAGATTGCAATAGTCGCTTGTCAATTTCAATTATTATTATAGCAAAAAAATGAAATTAGCATACATAATACACTAATTAACACACAGCTACTTTTCTATATACATTAGCTTAAGTTCATGTTGTACCTTCCACATAAAAATATTAATTACTTGGTCGACAAAGACGATTCAACATCGACTGGTAGATTTATTTCCCTTCCTTATGAGAATTTAAACGATTATAGTTTGTTATTTTGTTCATAAATAATGTTATATTTTTTACAACTTATTATTCGTAAATTAATTAAATAAACACTTATTAAATTATTAAGTAATTTAAATCCAGTTTAATGCAATTCTTAAATCTTCCGAAAATATTTAAATGTCGAAGAAGTGACCAAAATTTTCGCGCCTTCTCATGTATATAAAATTAGTATTAAATAGTTTTATCAATATTAAGACTTCATGTCATAAAATAAGTCTAATTTATAAAAAGATAAATATTATAAAAAATTATAACTGCGAAACATACTTAATCTACAAATATATGTTTACCAAAAGAAAAAGATTATAACAAATATTAAAATAACCAATCAGTTATTTACTTCCAAAGCTTTATACTAGATTCATGATATATATATATATATATATATACTTTAGCTTTATGTACAACATACAGTGTTAATAAAGTATGTAATTAGTAAGTTATAATATATTTATGAACATAGTCTTATTTGTTCAAATACTAATTATCTTAGGTATTTATTTCATAAGTAATGATAGTTGGTAGTCGTTGATGTACTTTGGTCTGCAAGGACAGTGATTTGCAGCATTTGTTGGAAATTCTGATAAATATCTCGGTTAAAGTAAGTGCCTTATGTACAAACTTTGTGAATTTTCAATACTTGCAAAAGTAAGAATACCGATAAAAGTTTGAAATTAAAGAACTTCTTAAAATTAAAAGTAAAAACAAAGAAACGTCAAAATGTTTTCACGAACGGTAAGTACTGTATAAGACATGAAATTTTATATAAAAGTTAAATAATAGGTGATATAGATATGCATAACTTTCATTATTGTGCAAACGTTATTGTTTTTTGAGCTGTTAAAGATATTAATGATATATCATATGCCTTGTTAGATAATGAAAAGTGTAAAGTATCAAAAGGTGATGAGAACATTTTCATCAACATCTGATTATGCTATAGGATATAACTTTGGTTAGTACAACAAACAGAAAATGACAATAACATAGTTATATTTGTAAAACTAAAAATATCTTTTATTATATATTTTTATAATACCCACTTTAGAACTAAATGATATGCAAAGAGAAATGCAAGAATTGGCTCGCAAATTTACAAAAGAAGAAATCATTCCAGCAGCTGCTGAATATGATAGAAGTGGAAAATATCCATGGGATATTGTGAAAAAAGCATGGAGTTTGGGTTTATTAAATAAACATATTCCTGAACATTGTGGTATTCTTACAGACTTATATAATTTAAAAAATACAAAATTTTCAGGGATAAATTATATATATATGAACTATTATTATAGGAGGAATGAATGTTGGTACTTTTGAAGGTTGTTTAGTTGGAGAGGAATTTGCTTATGGCTGTACAGGAATATCAACCGCATTAGAAGGATCAGGATTAGGTGTAAGTTCATTTTGCAATGTTTCTATTTACATAAAATAATGGTATTTAAAATTTTTTACAGCAAGCTCCTGTAATTGCATTTGGAACAAAAGAACAACACAAAAAATATCTTGGAAGACTTATTGAAGAACCACTTGTTGCTGTAAGATAATCAAATTTATTAATTCCTAATAATTTAATACATTTACAATATAAAAATTATAGGCATATTGTGTTACCGAACCTGGAGCTGGATCAGATGTTGCAGGTATCAAAACAAAGGCTGAAAAGAAAGGAAATGAGTGGATCATTAATGGAACAAAAATGTGGATAACAAATGGAGGTGTTGCTAATTGGTATATTGAATTTATCAGTAATTTATTTGTCACTAAATTATGTCTATATTCACTATATAAAATAATCACTTATATAGGTATTTTCTATTAGCAAGGACAAATCCTGATCCAAAAGCTCCAGCTGGTAAAGCTTTCACAGCTTTTATCGTAGAACGCGAGTATGAAGGTGTAATACCCGGTCGAAAAGTAAAGATTGTTCTTAATAAATTATTTTTCATTGCATATTTTTAGAATTTCAAAATAAATCTATTTTGTGTTGAAACAGGAATTAAACATGGGTCAAAGAGCTTCTGATACTCGAATGATAACATTCGAAGACGTCCGTGTTCCACAAGAAAATGTTTTGGGCAAAGAAGGCGAAGGATTTAAGATTGCTATGAAAACTTTTGATAGAACTAGACCAATGGTAGAACAATGAAAATACTCCTTAAAGATAACCAATTATAAACTGTAATATTCAAATGTTGTTTCTTATTCCCTTCATAGGTTGCAGCCTCATCTGTCGGTCTAGCTCAAAGAGCTCTTGACGAAGCTGTAAAATACGCAACACAACGTAAAACTTTTAATAAAATCATAGGAGAACATCAAGCTGTAGCATTCATGCTCGCAGATATGTCGATCGGTGTTGAGACTGCTAGACTTGCATGGATGAAGGCAGCTTGGGCTGCCGATCGTAGTCTTCCAATAGCTACAAATCTTGCTAGCATTGCAAAGTGTTATGGTGGTGATGTAGCCAACAAATGTGCAACAGATGCTGTTCAAGTATATTATTATTATACAATATATTTATCTTTTTTAAAAAGTAAAAGTAATTATTTCATATTCGAAATTATTTACAGATTTTCGGTGGTGCTGGATTCAACACCGAATATCCAGTAGAAAAATTGATGCGAGATGCAAAAATTTATCAAATTTACGAAGGTACTGCGCAAATCCAGAGACTTATAATCTCGCGTTATCTACTTTCTGAGGCTACTCAGAAAAATACATAATTTTTCTAACAAGAATTTTGTGCAATTATAAAAAATATTAATTCTTTAAAAGTATTATATTATATATATATATTTTTATAAAATTTGTAATAACATTTTGTATGTTTGTTATAACATTTTGTATATTAATTAAACGTTAAAATTTTGCACCTTGTTAATTTTTTATAAATACTTTGAAAAATATTTAAAAGTATTATATTATATATATATTTTTATAAAATTTGTTATAACATTTTGTATATTAACTAAACGTTAAAATCTTGCACCTTGTTAATTTTTTATAAATACTTTGAAATATATATTTTATTATAGAAAAACATAAAGGAGAAGAAACGTGACAATTTTGCATTTCATATTTCGCGCTGATCGGTGTTAGATAGCGCTGCAAACGTTGTTCGAAAGCGTTAGTCAAGTGTATTGTACAATGAAAAGGGATTACATCGCATTATGTCCGTCAGGTCATAGTTTTTACACGGTTATATTTGGTGAAGTCGTGCGTGGCGAGTTATGCAACATTTGGTGTAAAAGCGCCCCATAATAAGACGTCCAGATATTGTGACATCTGACCTACTTAGACGGTATCGTCATATTTAAGGCAGTGGTAAATTGACAACATTTATAACGTGAAAAACGTATCTGACAGCCTTTCAATTTGCAGATTCTAACTGCCTGCAAACACGGGGGAACTAGGGAATCTTTCGGAAATTGCGTCTTTCCGTGATACATTATTGGAACACAGTGCCGTGACTAGCAAATTCTGGTACCCACTAAAACCTCGCTCGATACGTTCCTTCTCTCAAAATACTTTCCCTTTTGTTATTGTTCGATGTGGTACAATTGAAAGTAAACAGTTGGAAGATTATTCCAATGTTCGAGGCTTCATACATTAAATTTCGACGAGCTCTTTCTACATCATGTAGCGTGTACGAGATCGGTATAGTTAATATTTTCCCTTTCGTTATCCACTGCCGTGCCTATGAATGGTAAAATTGGGCGCAAATTAAATGGTTAGCTTATTCTTACAAGACAGATATACCATACCATAGTAAAAATCAACATTCTTCGATTTTATTTCAAACCGAACAATCGATTCTTTTATCTACGATTATTCAAATTTATAACTTTTTAACGCCTATTTAACTAGTATCTTTTAATTTTGTTCAAAATTACAATTGCACACTCGTCGAAACATTTAATTCGATAAAGCGGAATAATAGCATTGAAGAACAACATTCGTAATTCAATAAAGCGATATCACATTTTTAAAAATTAATGAGTCAAAAATTAAACTTTCCTTATAATACGAGAATACGTTTCATATCTCTGATGTTCAAGGCTCGTTAAAACAAAGCCACTCAACGCGTACATTGCAGATCGAAAAGGGAACGTAAAAGAATTTGCATTCTGTTTTTTCGAGTTTTGATCTCATAAATATAACGCGCCTAATTTTGCCTCGATCGTTCTAATTAAACCTTGACTGCCGATCGAATTAACGCGTATGACACGTCGAGAAAAGACTTGGAAACGTACATTAATAGATGTATAGAAATGGCAAGAATCGCAACAAGGTGGGCGACGGAAAGCGTGATTTGGACGCGCGGTACCGATAAAAAGAATCAACGGCGGGCACCGGCGCTAAGCACACGGTCCTGGAACTCGTGCTGTCAGAGCGCAGCGGTGCGCCGGACGCTCGCTTGACTAAGGGAGTGCCCGTCCCGATGCAAAGTGTAAGTGAAGTGGCCTACAGACCTACATTTGTCTAACGTTCGATTTTTTTCGAGCCGGCGGACAGGAGGTTAATAATCCGCGCGGGGCTCATTTTTCCGCGGGCGTGTGTGATGTCGCTGTTATGTGATATACTGATGTTTGGTTGAAAGAGACGGTGTAGTTTCGGTACGCTCAGACGGCGCTGGCCGGCGCGGGGAGCGTAGTAGTAAAAAGAGAGGAGGACAGCAAGAGCGTGCGCACACGAGGAGAAAGAGAGAAGGAGACAGAGAGGGAACGTATACAGAGAGAGGAATAAAGAAGGAAGAACAGCGAGCGCGCGCGGTTCCGTTGATTAGACAAAGAGGAAGGGAAACGGGACAGACAGATAGATAGACGGGGGTAAGAAAGAGAGCGAGGGCACGTAAGAGAGTGTGTAGGTGTTTCGAGAGAAGTGCGTGCGCTCGAGGACGACGTGCAGGAGGAGGGACCCCCGTCTGTCTGTCTGCTGGAATGCACGAGGGCCGAATGGCTACAGGGGCAGGGGAAGGTGGGGGCCACACGGCCCTCGAGAACACCACCGCGACGGCCCTTACGGAATCATCGTCGTCATCCTCCTCCTCCTCGGTACCGACGATTCTCGCCGAAAACAATACAGCGACTAATCTACCTTTGCCGGGACCTCAACAACAGACTCTTCATCAGGTACAACAGCAACAGCAAACTCAACAACAACAACAACAACAGCAACAACAACAACAACAGCAAACGCACTCACGACCACCGGTCAGCTTGGTCACTGATCTGCCAGCGAATGATACATCAGGTAACCTCAACCACTCATTTCTATGCTCTCGAGTTCTTTGTTGCCGCAGTATACCGCTTGCCAAACTCTCTTTTTCTTTCTCCCGCTACTTTGCCTTCTCTCAACGCTTCACTCTCACTCTTTGCTGTTTCTGCCTCTCGCTTTCGCTTTCGCTTTCAACCGTCTACCTCTCGCTTTGTGCGTATAGTCTTTCGTCCTTTCCGTCTATCCTCTACTCGCTAACACTAGTACGTTGCTTTCCCTCTCTCCCACTCCCTTTTTTTTCTCTATTATTCGCCTGCTTGTACTCGTTTTGTCCATTTTTCGTTCGACTCGGTCCACCTTCGAAGTTACAGGTACATACGATTTCGCTCTTCCTCATTGCGCGACGTAACAAAGCGTTACGTCTTTTTCCTGTTTTGCACTTTGTCTACTCGACTTTTTTTACGCTCATGAGTACCAAGCATAAGTACCAATTACATATATGTAACCAGTAAGTAGAAACATACCACATTTTTATCATAATTCGTGTTAACGAAATACATAAATACGAAACCGAGTTTCATTTATCGATTCTCCGTTTAATAAGTATACGTGTCTATTACCCGTTAATTCCTTTAGGCTTATTAGCAATCTTTATCTATACCTATGTATAAATAGCAGTTAATCGCGAAGGTATCGAGCGTAACCGTATGCACGATTTAAATTACCCGCCGCGTGAGACAAACTCAACCGCATTCCATATGGAACAAGTTTCACTGAAAAGTTCCTAGAAATATCGTCAGAAGGAAAGGAAAAACTATGGCAAAAAAGTAGTAGACGAAGGCAACACGATGGCGATAAAAATGCAAGAGTGTGCGAAATAACCTGACAACGATGGTTTGTACCTGAAGAACGATAAGAGATAGAAAAGTAGACGGAATCGGATATCGTATTAGTATTTGTTGGCGTGCGCGATAAAATTTAGCTGGTCGTCACTGGGAATCGGGGGTTGCGCGCGATTCTACGAACGTCACGAGTGGCTTTCGCGCGCAACAGGCGTTCCGTCGCGAATTCCGCAGTAGCGACGATGCAAACGAGCCGTGTGCCCGGTCGCTGCCACATCTCGCCTCAGATTTAGAACAGACAACCTTCAGAACGTTTTCTTTATGAACTCACACCGTCCCGATGCTTCGCGAACGAAACGCAGCAATTCGATGAAGCGAGACGTTTATTTGTATTTGCAATGTTTCACCCTTTCTGTTCCAACCCTTATATTTAACACTAGTTCTGATCTAGCATGATATATCGTAAACGATTGCAGAAGGAATCTTTTGGGATCAAGTCCATTTTTATTAATTTCTTCATTTCGAATAATTTGGTAGATTCATAAATATAAATTTCCCGAAAATAGATAATAACTGTGTGAAATTTTGTAAATAGGTAAAGGATGATTTTTGTGATATTCAATAG
The DNA here is from genome assembly GCF_905332965.1 of Bombus pascuorum. NCBI lineage: Eukaryota > Metazoa > Arthropoda > Insecta > Hymenoptera > Apidae > Bombus > Bombus pascuorum. The sequence goes on along the minus strand of NC_083489.1, from coordinate 12,879,450 downwards.
GATGCAAGGATATTTAATTTCACAAGCAATACAAAGGGAATAGTTTTATTAACATGGAATTCATTATTGAATTTTTAAATCGATTATTATGTTTTTTGTTTATGGCCTGCGTATCGCGTACTATTCGTAGTTAATGATTGTGCGTTTGAATATTGAATATTTTGAAATCATTCAAAGTTCTCAATATTTTTAAGATTGGAATTATTTCAAACTTAATTTAATACGTACTTAAGATTTTCGAATGTCTAGATAAATTTTGAGTCTTGAGTCTTTTAAGTTTTGATAATTCTTGAGAATCTTGATAAGTTTTAACGTCTTGAAAGCATGGTATTCGATATTGGGATTGAAATTGTAGATATGAGATATCTAATATCCAACGTTTGGTTTTAAAAACATCATAAATTGAAATATTTTAAAGGTATTGAATATTATGTTTCTCCATTTGTATAATGAACTATCTTTATATAGAACCAGTGGAATAATAAAATTTTAAATTGTTATTCATCTATTCTTTGCTATAACGAGCGATACTTAATCCTCGAACAAGAATCATTTTATTTTATTAAATTCGTTTTACCTGAGAATTGTAATAATATCTTGTAAAAATTCACTTCATAAAAATGGTATATATAGTTATATCAAACAAGGTATCAATAACTAGCTCTTACAATCATTCAAAAAATAATTGTTGCTATTGGAAATTAAAATGTTGATTCTCGTTAAAATTTACCAAAAATATGATGTGAAACTCACAAGATGCGATAATTAAGTCAGCTCTGATGCAATTAGTTGATCAATTATTGACAAATAGTTTGAGAAACACCTGATCCACCTAATAGTCCATTTCTACCTGTTTTACTTTAAATGATGTTCTACCGTATTGTAACTTCTCACTGTAGCTCTCAACTTGTCTCCATAAAGTGGAGATTTTTCTTGAAATTTGTTCTCTCTTTTTTGGTAACTCATGTTTACCCAAAGAGAACATTTTGAGGTAGCATGATTCTTAAGAGAACTGGGTAGTCTAGTAGCGAGTAGCCAAGAGGTTTTTTCTTGCACCATTAGACGCATGCGAATCCGTGTCAAAGTGCCCCCCGGCTAGCAAGAATATCTAATTACTCGGTAAACAAGTAAGTAGCCTTATTCGAGCTCGAAAGAAGCTTCTCCCTTTCTCTCAGTTGGTTTCTTTAGCCAGGTCGTTGCATCTTGGAATCTCGTACGTAGAATATCTCGTATACTATAAAGTAAACTCACACTATGGGTATAAATTCGTGATGCAATTGAAACGGGAGAGATTCTATGGTTCGAGTTATGTCGAAGGTGCAGAATAATATTTTTTTCTTTAAGGTTCCCATTCGAGGAGAATCCAGTTTGAAAATTTCAAAGCATTAAGGAAACGATTAATCATGTAGGATTTTATATTCCTTCAAGATTGCTACCCGATATACGTATGTAAAAAGCAAGCTATTGAAAGGACTATATTGGCATAGTAAGTTATAATAATTATATGCCGATCTCGATAGTTTCCTAATCTAAGCATTGTTGAGGAAATTGACGGTGAATTAAATCGGATACCTCGAGAAATCTAGGTAGGATACTTCAAAATCTGACTGGATATTCAATAAGTTGACTAAAAATACAAATAAAATGTTGTCTTAACGCAACACTGATCTTCAACGGATTAAGTTTTCATAGGTGGCCTAATCCATATGAACGAGGGGTGCACATATACAAAAAGGGAGAACTTTTAATTTCCTTAACTGTGAAGCGAGTTATGTAGCATACCGATTCGGCTTAGGGTTTAGGTAGTTAACAAGTTACCAAACTAGATTTTCTAAAAAAACCGAATATCCAAAGCAATTTTGTTACCCTTCATTTTTGCCTTATTTTGCACTCGTACCACGAATTTATGTTAACGGTGTATATACATATATATTATTAATTTTTGCCCGTTAAAAACTGAGATTGATTTACATAGATGTTTCATTCACACTGTTATGCAGTCTCTATATACATTAGATCATTATACATATATATATAATGTAGTATGTAATATAAAATATATAATGTAAATAAATATATAATATATATACACACTTAAACTTACACTTAACTGTACTCTATTTACTTTATATTTAATTACTTAAATTTAATCTTATAATTTAATTGCACACTCCCTCTTTGTCATTCGCACGAGTCCACTCCTCCACTCTTTCTCATACATCCATTCCTTCTTCTAATCTCTACAACTATTCTGGCTCACGCAATATTTTACACGAGATTAAAGAAAATTGTAGATATACATAGGAGTATATACATAGTAGGGGAGAAGTTTTAATTTCCTTAACCGTGGCACGGGTCACATATCGATTCGCGTGGATAGGTGGGTCAAAAAGGAGGCCCGCGTATAACGACTCCAATTTCCCGCTGCTCGATAAAGATGTCAAGTATGAATATTCATGACTCTCGCCAGCATTAATGCTGATAATTAGCTGCATTGTGGCATTGGCGGCATTGCGCGATTACGCGGGCTTGTTACAAAGATACAAGCTCTGCTTCTCGTTCGCGTCAAGGGCAGTTTGCACTCTATTTTCTCGGCTTACGATCGTCCGTTCTATTTCGTTTGTTTTTCCCGTCGTTCTTTCGTTTCTTTTTGTTCCCTGCCTTCTCTTTTTTCCTTTTTTTTTTTTTTTCTCCTTTTCCGTCACGTTGTTCGTTCTTTGTCCAGCGTCCCCTTTAGCCGCGTTTACAATTAACGCTCCCGTTTCGAACAGCTACCGGTACTTGCGCAGCCGGTGTTAAATCTACTCGAGCGTGGCAATTCGTCCGCGATACAGAGCCGAGCTTGATCACCAACCACCTGAAAAGAATGGGAAAGAGTCACTGAAACGTTACGCGACTCTTGCCAAGTATCTTTCGAACGTATAGTCGAGTTACAGTTGCCTTTTACGTAAGTTATCATTGGACTGTTTGTGAAATTAGCAAAAGGCATATAATATGCAAACGTATATAAAATATTTAAAACGTAATACTCGTTATAACGTTTAATAGGTGAAATAAATTTCTGCTTAAGTTGTTCATAAGAGAATGTATAGTGGTCATAACAATTCTTAAGAAACTTTCCTGATATTAAAATATGAATCACCATTTTTATTTCTCATTTCGTATACTCGATCTGTGACTAGTTAGCTCTATTTCGAATGGATTTCATGGAGTGTTCGTTAAGTAAGATAGAAAGATATAAAACATCTATTTTCTCTTTTTTTCCTGATATTAAAAAGTTACACAATCTGCTATAACTCGCGAGCGATATACTTGTAAAATTAGCGGTGCACCAGATAACATAGGAAATGATATGGAATTATCAACCGGAAATATCTTTCCGACACGGCTGCAAAGATTCGATAGCGTTTTTTTCTTTCGATTTTCACGCGTTTCTTTCCTATTGTAAAATTCATCGCCTTCTTTATATAGAGTTTTATGGCGTTCATAGTCAATTATCATACAATCTTTAAAATTGTGACTCTTGTTTCATGCCCTTTCTAAAAAATATTCTGAAAGTTTCACTTTCGTCAGAGATCAAAATTATTCTCCAATGATACATTAATACATACAAGTTCGTGCTATTAGGTCCGGTGCAGACAGGCGACGTTTCATGCCACGTTCTCGCTGCATCATATGTCTGTCTTTGTTTTCCCAGTTAAACACAACGAGGACAGACATACGATGCAGCGAAAATGCAACGTCAAAAAGTCGCTCGTCTGCACCCGGGCTTCACCATTTTCCTCGTAAACGATAGATTTGTAAGAAAAATATTAAATTCATTTTTATATTCACGATGCAGCGTAAAAAGGTTCGTTAATCTAAGAACATTCATAATTTCTTTAATATACGCAAAGCGAAGAAAAATGAAAGATCTATTCAAACTATTGTATAAAAGATAGTAAGACTTTGTTCATAAATCTACTATTTGCAAGAAAAACGCAACAAATATTCTATATATATATATGAATAATAATATTAACAGTAGTATTTAGAAAAAATTAGAATACGAACAACTTGCATCCGGAAGCCTTAATTTTGATAATTGCTTAATCGTCACCTTGGCGAGTTGCATCGTGTAATCGCTTCGAAACAGGTTGACGTCGATTAAAAATTAGGTCTGTGTTATGGGAGAGACGCGTTCCAGTGAAACTGGTTACGTCAGAGAGCTCACGACGCATCGACACTGGTGAAAGCACTCGGCGAACGTCGTAGTGCCATTCTAGAAATGCGTCTGTACGATTTCAAAGGTCGGAAAAACGGGTGGCGAGCCGCGTCCTCCTTCGACGGTCGCGTTTCACGCGACCAGATCGCGGTACACACGTGCATGTATACTTTGGCGCCCGTTCTCGGTACTTTTACTTTTACTTTCATCCGGACCCCGACGACACGCTTCGCGAACCAGACAAACCCAAAGGGGACACGAACGCTCGAAATTTCTCTCTCTATAAACAGACTCATCTGGACCCTTTGCTTCGTTAAAAGAGAGTTCTAAAATCGGACAAACAGCCGAGAGTCGTCGTGTTCATTTCGACGAAAATGAAAATAATTTTGCGATTTAACCTACACTATCACCTACGACTAGACTGTGGATGTTTACGCGAATTTACATTTTTGTGAATGCCACCGAGGAGATAAGCTTAAACAAATTCATTTATTTCTAGCTCTAGATATTATAATTAGCCGTATACGAATATTTCGAGTACTTTGTATAGCCTTGTGAATTATGCATATTCTGTGTATTTTGCCACTTTCAAATTTTCTATAGTTTCCCGACATTTTAACGGATTTATCTTCTTAGCTAATCAACGAATAATACATTTTATTAATTGTTTGAAAATCGATCGACAATGTATTAAAATTTCAAACGCGAAATTCATCGATGTATCTATTAGTTTGAAAGGTTATTGCTTGAATCAAATATGATACAAGTTTACAAGAATCTATCTGATCTGTATTTTAGAAACTCGAAGATAGTCCGGGGATAAATAGCTTCACCGGAATGTTTCGTAAATTTTGTTCAAAAATTGTGTCATAACTTGGTTAGGGTTACGTTTATTCTCGTAGATGCCAACATTTCATTGCATATGTATTAATACGTATAACTAATATTGGTTATATAAAGGTAACCTTATGTATAGTGATGATAAAATAATAATACCCACAGAATGTAGACATTATTTACGAATACGTAATTTTTATTTGTAATTTCTCTTGAATTAAATTACGTGAAAAATAAGCGATACCTTTACTTAGTTAAGCTTTAAAGATAAAGTGGCCAAATACTTTTCAGTGGCAGTGTAAGAAAATATGACTACGTAATTTTTTCGTATTTTTCCTTCTTCCACGGATCAAAAGCAACCTTACCAGTATCATTCTATCATCGTAGAATCAAGGAGACAATTTTCGTAATTTTATAATGATCGTATTTCACTCCAAATAGAGTACTTCCCTTGAAGAAATATTACGAGTAACATTGACCATTGTCGTGGATGTCCTTCTGCCCTTGTTAGATAGAGGTAAAGTATTAGTCCCGTAAAAGTTGGCTGTCGCTTTTACTTTTACTATGTACTGTTCCGAGTAGGAAACGTGTCGTGGAAAAAGAGATTGCAGCTTTCTCGGGTTTTCGTAAGCGTGGCGGCACGTGGCCGGCACGAATTCGTCGCAATCCCTTGTCGAATGGATGGGGTCGGTTTTTTCAACGATGTATACACCCTTTCCGACAATAGACCGCGTCAACATCTACCTGCTGCGTCGAAATTCACTTGTTACATTTCCGTTGAAAGTTGGGTCTGCTGTTTGCACACAATAAATCACGATTATTCGCACAGTAAGGGGCACGAAATAGACCTACAGGACACAGATACAGATTTTACCCTAGGTCCCTTCTTTTTTTTACGCTAGATATTTTTTCTCTTGAAAAATGATAGGGAATGATTTTTGAACATTGTAACGACAATAGGAAACGCGTGTGTTAAGCAAAGTGCAAAGTGCATGCTTACAAATAGAGCGCAGAACGCGGTACTAGAGGACGAGTGGAATTTAAATGTGATACCATTCCAAAAAAGTTGTTCAGTATTCATGAATATTCAAGGCTGTGTCTCCGATACATCGTTTAACCTGCTTTACATATTCTTTAGGTACTACCCTTTTTACGAGCGCATCGTGCATGCGTTTGGAAGCATATAGAACTTCTGTACAAGACATTTCGTAATACAATCTTTTCTACGTGGTTACTTCAAGTGGTTATGTACAATTGATTCTTGTTGCATTAAGACGTGTAACTACATTGAAACTAACCATATCTAAAGTGGTTGATTAGTATGAAAGTATGCTTAGTACACATATTCGAGTCTGTGACGATTCAATACCAAACGGTTTTGGAAGGAATAATATAATCCTCTGATACCTTGCAAACAGTTATTTCCCCGGAAGTCTCATTTTCGATATCCATATTCTTAGTACATTTAATCTTTCGTATGCAAACCGAGTAGTTGAGAATCTAATTTAAATTTCATTCTACAATTTTTGCAAAAAGAATGTCTATTTTTATTGAGGAATATTTCAAACGTTTGGCGTAGTAAAAACATTGATAACTATTTCAGGATAGCTTCAGGATCTTTTCCAATTCGGAAACAGTAAAATAATTCGCAAGAGTAAAATAATAATGTAATAATATAATAATAAATAACAGTAAAAAAACACTCGGACATAACAAACCCACTTTGCTTACGGAAGGTTAAATAACATGTAAATCACACGCGTAGCGTGAATGATGGCAAACTTCCTTAATAATTCTTCGCTTTTCTTTAACAATATCATCCGGTGACTTCGAAAGCGATCTTCCAATACAGACACGCGACCTTCTTCACTTTCTTCGGTTCTCTCGTGACTCGTGACATCGGTTCTCTCCACGGGTCTTGGGTTGTATTTTCACTTGTCGTCAGTTTACTTATTTACCCGTGACATCTCAGTCAAATATTCTTTGTTTGTTTATTGCCAGTTTGACCGAGGGCACACGCCTCTTATTCTTGTTGTTCCTATTATGCAACAATTGACAGTGTTGTCCCAACTCTCACCAAGAGCGAAGAAAATCCGGTTTCCTCGCTTTCCTAAAGGAATTTATGGCTCGTCCGTCGTTCTACCTGTTGCTAATGGAAAGCCAGGTAATTATTCTCTCTCTCTCTCAACTACTTGTGAAAATCCCGTGATGAAATTACGTTGGTTACGTGTGACCGTTGTTTGTCCAAAAAGGTGTCGATTAACATTGCCATTCTATTCTCGTGATTGAGCTGAGATTTATGATAATTAGCAACGGATAATGAGCGTACGGAAGGTGGAATGAGTGAGTCATTAGCGGACTTTACGGATTGAAGAGCAAATGTATACATACGGAATCGTTACTGAGATTATAACTCGCACCAAGCTCCGAATCAACATTTGTTTCTTCCACGATTTCAATTAGATAACGATTTTACGTTTCGCGAATTCTGTTCCTCCCGCGTTCCTGTTTTTTCCGAGTAAATTGATCCTGGAATTAGATAAAAATATTGTTTGTTTTAGTAACGAGAAATTTAAGTTTTGTAGAATCAGAAAATATTTAAATTACAAATTTGGAAAAATAATGCAGCGAAATATTTATCCAAGAACAAATGCTTTTTAAAGCTTCTTTAAAAGATTCCGATTTTTAAGAATTAGACAAATATTTGAGATACATACGTGTTTATAAAAAAAAAAAATAAGAGATCGCGTTTATCCAAGAACAAAGTATTATCTTCCTTTTCAAATAAAACTCTAGAAATATTTTGAATTACGTTACTCGGTTATTAGAAGACAGCCTTATACTATTTTTGCACCACTTGTATATTTCATATAAATAAATACGTACCAATCTTTTCCACCAATTTTCTTCGAATTATATAAAGAAACGAGATATCATCGTTGTAATTGTTCCTCGTAATAGTGGTACCGATTTTACGGTCTGGTTGTTCGTCACTTTTTATACGTGTACCAATTCGGTAGCGTTTGCCGGTGTGTGTTTGATCGTGTGCACGTTATTCCACTACTATACGTACACTCCCACGCCACGTTAAGACGATGGGTCGTTTCTCCTCCACGGCGGTCGCTATTGAATCGCTTGACCCACTTTGATAAACTCGCATTGGAATAACTCAATAACACCCAAGCCGAGCCAACAACAATAATTATTATTCAACGTCCCCAGCGGGCTACAGCACCGGTATAGATACGTTGGCGAATTTATCGGTGCCGAACCTTCATCCCTCGCGTCCACGTCACCTTTTACCCTCTTGTATCGTAATCACGATACGATCGAATTCCAGTGCCACTGGTTTTACAAATAAGTTTCAGCTATACTGCTCATCTTATAAAAGTGCGTTTATTACTTTTAATCGTATGAAATTACATAATTCACTGACAAGACTTGAAATAGTTATAACTAGACTGTAAATGTTTATGTACATTGAAATTTTTACAGACACAGCGATCAAGCATACATTGTAAAGAAAAATTAGGTTTGGTCTTTAAATATTACGACAGGTGTATCACTTTGCATATTTTCTTATTACATATATTCTTTCGTATCGTGTTCACTCTTATATTATGTATATCGTCTATGTTACGTTATGTTACTGTACATTAAAATTTCCCATAATAAAATAAAATTACATAAACGTTCGCAGTCTAAGTATAGCAGATTTATTTCTGTATATGCAATAAGTATAACAGATTTATTCGTAATGTGCGTTTTTTAAAGTAATCGTAAAACAATTTTTTTCTGTAGTACCGTATTACAAATTGTATTATTGGATCGTAAGTCTCCGTGTTATGATCACCGTTACTAAATGTATGCCGTTGGAAATATCCCAGCTCGCATTCCCAGTGTATTAGTAACGGCTATTATTCCGTTATTACCGATTTATTGCGAGTACATATAATTGCAATATAACACGCTTGCATAATTTCATTGTACTTGCAAATGCAAAGCAAGACGTATTTGAATGCGCGCTCGAGTCGCGTCTATGCGGTCCGACTTCGAAAAGTAGACCATATACGTGTACATATCTCGCATCGCCAAATTGCTTCTCCTAACTTGTGGCGCCCTCCCAATGGTATCAACATCTAAAAGCTTGCCCAAAGGATCGCATATAAGAATTGCTATCCGTACTACTGGGCGCATGCGCGCGACATTCAAAGTAGCCGGGGTGTTAAAATGTTTAGCATCGCGGAAACGTTCGATTTATTCAGCCATGCGCATTGAATAGACTGGTGTAATAGTTTTAAGAGAAGGGAACCATCTTTGTAACTTTTGTTTACCTTTATCGATATAGTTTGATAAATTTACGAGCGTTCGATACGCAAACGACAACATTCTCCGTTTCTTCGATCGATTTCTTAGATCACTGGTTCGATCTTGTCCAATGTAAATTTGTTCATGCCGAAAAGATGAAATTTTGGTGGATTTGCAAGATTATATTGGAAGATCAGATCGTACTTACTTAAACGTCGTCGAATAATAGTCGATGAAGCGTGTATAGTCGACGCCGACATTCCTTAAGCTTTCACGAATAACCCATCAAGGGCATGACCTAATTCCTTAGGAAAATTCATTTACTCGTTGCGCGATACTTTGGCGTCAGCTTAATTTCCAAACGTAATTAAGGATCATTGATTCGAGCGGAAGAGGCGCGCTCGCACCTTTTATAATTCCCGCGATCGCCGCACCACGGCGTTGGTCTCGTTTCGATCAGTCGCTAAATTTAGCACTCGGGTAATATTTCTCTGGAACTTGTGCGTGCAAAAATTTCGTTTGGGAATGCAATAATGAGAGGAAGCGACTCGTTTCTTCTCCTCGGCTAAACACTGAAAATAAGAAAACACGATTCACCGTAGTGCTTGGCTGCGGCGTTACACGGATCTCGCGATCGACGCATCGAAATCGAAAGTCTTATCATAGATCGTAAGATACTGGACGTCCGTGTTTCCATCGATCACCGCGCCTTGGCGCTGATCGCGCTTATCACCGAAATTGCCTCTCTCTTTTATACGTCGCGTATAGTTGTCCCCCTCCCTTTCTCTTTTTCAATTCGACAACTCGTCCATGTCTCCATATGTCCGTCGATTCGTTCGTTCATTTGCTCGCTCGTACGTTTCTCGTGCCAGTTATGATGAATTCGATTGGGTAATACCGACGCGCCGCGGCGAGGCACGAGAAGTGACGCCACGGGACACGGTCTGTGGTTTTTAATACGCGTCCTACTTTCTGCTATCTTTCCCGGCGTCCGTGCGAGAGAACGAGCGAGCGCCGTCGGGCGAGCGAGCTAGCGCGATCGCGCGTGCATCATCCTTCCCCTCGCCCTTTGTCCCGCATGCCTCCATCCTGTCACTCTCCCTATCACTCTCTCGCTTCTTTCTGTTAAACCGCGTACTGCTCGGTACACGTTTGCAACCGAAGAAGCATGATGTGATTGGCGCGTGTCAGGACTTCCCCCTCTCCCCTCTCGCATCCTCCTCCTTTTTCTCGCGACTCGTACTTCTGCCACGTTTACGACTTCGCGCCTGTACTTCCCCCCCTCCACTATATCCTCTTTGCCTCCCTCTACCAGTAACCACGACGCCCTCGAGAGGAACCACGAGCTACGAGTACGTATGTATGTACCGCGATATTAACAAACAGCACAGAAACGACACGGACGGTGGATAGAGTCGCGTGAACATCGCCAGGCAAAAGAGACGAACGTATCGCGGCCGCGGGGAGAAAGAGGGAGACGGAGAGCGAGAGCGCGAGATAACGCGCGACGCGCGGCACGGCGAGTTGCACAGCTAGAAGGACTGAAATTGAAAGTGGTCGTCCCACTGGCCCACTGACCTGATTACCCACTGACAATGACACGAATCCTTGCCTCCCACCGGGCTCACCCTTCCCCACTATTCCTCCCGCCCTCCTCCCCTACCCTCCTTCCCACCCGCCCTCCCTCCGCACGTCCGTGCGTCCTACTCCCTCGGTCGCGTGTACGTGGACGCAGCAGCGCCTTCTCGCACCTCTCCCGCGCACTCGGCGCAGGCGTCGCGTCGTCCCGCGTTATAGCGCGAATCCGGCGAGGACGCGATGCTTTTTATCTCTTTGAGGGATATATCGATGTGATTGTTACGTGGCGCATGCAAACACAGGGTGCTATTGGAAATAAAGGCCATCCGAGACGCTCCGCGTAAACGCCGCTCCCGAAAGGCGTCAAGGTACGCCTAGGAGCGTCTTATCTTCTTTTTTACATTTCTTTTCTATTACTATCGTCGTTAGTTTACGAACACGATGTTGAATGACCAATATGGATGGCACTTATCTAAATGTAGATTTTTAGTAATAAGGATAACGATGAAAAATAAATTCGTAGGGTCGTTAGATAGATAACAATCGGTGGTAATTGATAAAACGAAGCAAAACCGGTGAAAAGCTGATTGTATCGCGGTTACATCTTAATCGATATTGACTGAGAAAATACTGTAATATATATTGGCAAAAGGCGACTCAGATCGTTAGATAAATTTCAATCGGTGCTAAGAGGGAAAAGAAGGAGCGGCGTAAAACAAACGGCCGGTTTCTTTGGCGCGTAAGAAATTGAAAGATCCGAGGGGCAGTTAGAAACTCGTAAAAACGCTCGTAGCCTGTCTTTTTTGTCACCTGTGGATTTCTCAGACTCGGTCGCATTATTACCACGGCCGTTACCTCTTGCGCAATTCTCTTCTCCCTCGCGCTCGCTTCGACGAAAGAAACGAACGACACGCGTTACAAAATGATACTCGTTGGTGCTGGACTCGTCGCGTGAATTCGCCCTCGACGCGTTTCAATAACTTTCTAATGATTTATGCAAGCGAATCGCGCCGGCTACGTGAAACGACTGGCTAACGGTGCGACGTTCTCGTGGTTGGAGCGCGGCTCGTCAGCGAACCGTTTCCGTACAACCGTCATAAAATGGAACGCAATTTAAATGCGGCGTAACCTCATTGAGCCGCGCGCCAGCTGATTCTTGAAGTCACTATCACTTGGTCATGGTCCACGATCTAAACCGCATTACACATCCTCTCCAGCCTAGCGTGTTGGTCTTCCCCGTGGCCTGCTTCAATGCCAGCCTCGAACTTTCCTTTTCCCCTACGAATCGGGAGAAGAAGCGAGAATAAAAACCGTGTTCCCGGCGTCCCACGCTTAACAAGCTCGTATTAAGTCTCATTCCCTTCCAGTTAATTTCCTCGGCATGTTTCCTGTTGGACTCGTCTTACAACATACGTACTTATATGCATAATAACCGAAGCACACCGAAACTTCCTTTGAATCTCCAACCTTTCTTCTAATAGACTTAAATAGAAATGATTGTCATATCGAAAAATTTCCAGTGTTTATTATCATTCGTTGATTTACGATCAGCGATTCCTTTGGTTACTAGTCGCATTACGATCAATTTAATCTTCGCAAGGGCGAATTTGTTAGGACTAAGAGGAGATAATTACTACTGTTCTATTTGTTTAAGATATATCTATTTATATGTGCTAAATGAGAATGAGAACATTAATCGTACAATAATTTTGCATGGGGACAAATACAAATTTTGTAGCTAGGAATCGTTGTTATTATAATGGAAACTCAGTTGTATTAAAGAATCTATTGTAAATTTGCGTTATTTACCTGTACCAACAACTTACAATTACATGGAACACAAATAACAAATTTAGATGTTCCTAAAAGAAATTTTCCCAGTAATTCGTATAAAGCACGCAGCTAAATTCCTATGACATAAAAATAGTACTTTATCTAATAATATTAATAATAATATAATAAATAAATTCTATTACAACACTAAAAGAATTAAATAAAAATAAAATTCACACATATAGTACGCTATACAACGTACCAATATTTTTTAAAAAATTCGTTAAAAGAAACGAAAGAAAAAATGCTGGTCGAGCAAAGTCATTTCCATGGGACAAATGAAAAATTCCCTAGACGAGGAGAACTTGGGGCAATTATACGGTTCCTTTCGATCGCGAGCGATATAAATAACTCACGTAGCTCGAGCACGTGTTAATTAAGGCCTGTTGGGAACGTACAGGCCCCAGATATGTCTCCGGCAGGCCGTTTCGAGACTCGGCCCAGGCCTTCTCCACTCTCGCTTTCGGTGCGAAGGAGGCGCTTTCGGCAGCCTTTCGCAACCCTTTTCCCAACCCGACCGGCTCGAAAACATATACACGCGCTCTCACGTATCTTTCGCCTCGGTGCTACGTGTGTGGCTGGCCGTCTGACTGGCTGGCTGGTGTGTCCGTTGCCGAGCGGCTCTCGCACCCGCCTACTTTCGCTAGTTTGCGTAAGAAATGTATACGTACCCGGTTAGCTAATGTACCTCGCGACACACGATATCTAAGGATTCCAGACGATTTTCCTCTTCCCCTTTAGATTTTCCCTCTCTCCTTTTCGAAAAGCGAATCGGCAAACATTTTCTTATCATATTCATTAATTTCGTTTTTCTGCCTCTGAATTCGAATATCTTCGAGTAAAGGAATTCGAAAAGTTGCGAAACGATGGATCTCGCGCGAAAGATCTTTTATCGAATTGATTTTCGATCGATGGGAAACAATTGGATTAAATAAAAGAAGGAATACGTTTAAAACGAAAAGTATGTCGTAACGTTGATATCGTCGGTTTCAAATATTTCCTCAACTGATTTTTACGGTCTACTAAAAATCTTTTCGAACGTTTGAACACCGTGAAACGTATTATCTTGAGTAACGTAACTTTCATCCTCGTCCGTTTGACTCGAACCGGGTACCAGGCTCTCGGTATATATTTGACAATACGTGACTTCCCAGACGGAGATTACGTAAAAGCAGAAATTCATCGTAATATCCTCGGGCCTTCAAACAGCGAAACTATCGGGACTTTCTCGTTCCAAAGATCCTGGCCAGCCGAGTAGCAACCAGCTATGGCCAATTTTCAGGTTAAACGGATTTCGCTTTGCTCGAAAGTGAAACTGCTCTGTTCCTTCGAGCTGTAATCTGTGCTCGTAAAAATCGTATTGTCCTCTAATTATGATCGTACACCTTTCTTTCTTATCCCTTCTTTCTTTCGTCCCATCAGTTTTCTCATTTCCTCTGGTTATTCGCAACCAGTAGAACTCGCAACAAGAGCAGTTTATCATTTCCAAGAAGAAGAGTCACGATGTTCGCGAAACGACGTCTCGAAACGATATACGACGTTAATACGGTAAACGTATACCATACGATAATGATTAGTCTTTACGCTGGTCGAAGGATGCATCGGGCCTTTGCAGAAGACTTCGCGTGCCGTGCAAACACAGTCGTTTCCTCGAAGGTCCAACGCGAATCGCGGATAGCCGTGGCACAGCGTACAGGCAATTAATGGTCTTCCCGTTTGAAAATCGAAGGACACTCGCGCGTGGACGGCCTCGCGTCGGGACGCTTTCCGTGAGTGTTGCGTATACCACGCTTAAAATACACCACGCACTATCACCCCATCCATTCCATTTCGATGGAGGTCACCCGGTAGCTTAAGTGGGTCTCGACCACTTGGTTAGTGTGTCATGGCATACTCGTTGCTGAATAAACTTAATCTCAATACCGGCGTTAATAAGTCAGCCGTTGCAGACTCACGCGAGTCCTTTTCCTTTCTTTTCACTCTTTATTTCTTTCTTTTTATACCCCTCCCACGATTTGCGTTATATGCGTGTACGTTTATAATTATCCAGATAGCGTAATTGATGGAGAAGATACGACGAGATTGTATAATGGATTAAGAATCATAAGTATAAGCGAAGTATAGTTTCTGACATTTTGCAAACATTGTCCGGCATCTGACGATGTTGACTCCAAACTATCATTTTTTTTTGTTCTTTCTGTAAACAGTATGTGGTTCAATTTTTAATAGCTAAATTACATTTTTCTAACGTCCGTTGAGCAACAAGCGACAACAAAATCTTAACACGTTAAACATACGATTGACGTTACGTACTTAACGCCTGACGTTACTAATACTTTACACTATGAGGGTCGTAAGAGAAGAATTCCAGGAATTATTAATTGAAATGAATATAAGAAATTCTTCTTTCCTCAGAGTTACTGATAATTCTTCCGCGCGAATTTACCTCAGTCACAAAGGAACGTAAAAGAAGTACTTTGATGCTATTAAAGCGACTATCTATACCTTTAATATCATACACTTTTAATAAAATGCTACAAACAAAGATGTTTGTAATCCGAGAACTAAGGAGCTTCTCTATAACATACATACGACACAAATTACATTGATAGATATCGTTAATAGACGCTTTAATTTACAGTCTCGCTATATCGATTACCACACGTCGACCGAACTTTCCATTATAAACCGCAACGAAGAAGATATCAGTGGATTGGTCCGACTGATCGAAGGTATTTCGTAAAATCTGGTAGATTTGGCTTTCATAATATTCTCTATCGTCCACCCCGGTGCGTTTTATTTCTTATCCAACCGATTCAATTGCGTGACCACGATGACCCCATTCTGCGATCGATTTCGTGACACCGCGATTTTTCAAATCCGGAGACGATTGACTATGGAACACATCGAGGACTCTATATTTAAATGCGAGCTTAAGATAGATAACGTTCACGGGCGCCACGTGAATCGGTTCCGAGATCGAATGACTCAACGTTTCTATTATTTATCCGTTTTTTATTACATGCGACTCACGATTCGTGAATTCATTCGACAGAACATTTATGATGATATGATTCTCGTATCGGCCCTTTGCGCTTGATAAATTTTTATAACGATCAACCTGTTGGTTGCTGGTTGAAAAGTTGCTCTTTTACAGTGAAATTCATCGAAACCAAGCATTTTATTTCGTTAAAACGGTTATACATTTTTTTGTAAATTTCCCATTTTCCATGCTTTATTGATAGAAACAGTAGAGGCAACAATTTTTACGTTATCAACGTGACTAAGTGATGGCAGTGGGATAGAAGAGATTTTGGCCAGGTTAGTACTAATGAACGTACTAACTTATCGTTGGTTTTCTAAAGTTTCTTCTAACAAAAGGCAACTTTAAAAACCGAGAGCAGAGCAAACTTACAGGCAAGATAAAGAAAAGTTGAAACAAACTCACGGTAGTCTATCAAAGGACGTACAGAGGAAACTTTTACCATTTCAATAGCTACTTTACTAATATACTACTGTGCTTCAATTATTAAACTTGTCCTCATGAAAAGTAAATGCCCCGGCATTTACCTGAACTAAAGAAACCATTCATATACGACCTAATATTTGCAAAAAAAACTTCATTTTCCATGCTCTTGCACATTGTCCCAGTTTCACCGCGGGTCAATGTAATTCTTTTTCTACTCTGTTCTTTTTTTTCTTTCTTATAACTTTGTCACGCGGTTGCTTCGCGAGATTGTCACGATTATCGCGGTGAACTCTGTTCGAACGCGAAATATCGTATCGATGCCGGTTTTTGCGACGCGTCTGTGGCAATCAGCGTGTTCAGGAGCGTGCGATATCTGCGAAATGGATCGAATCGATCGGGCCCAAGGTCGGGCAAGCATCGAAAACCATGTCGAAGATATTCGGTTGTGTCGTGAAATTTCCTCCAGTTAAACTCTGCCTCCTTGAAGTCGAATTTTTGCTCCTCGGCTGTCGGTTCGTCGGGTCCTTGAAAGCCCGTGTATACGCAACGCACGCCACCAACCACGAATATAGTTTTGCTCGCCACGTATGGAAGCCGTTGATAATTTTTCACTCTTAGCCTGGGTCATGGTCTGAATGAAATTCAGATTACCATCGTGGTATTATCGTATCGCCCGCAGATCGGAAGTGTTATCGTGTTTTTGCTATACCTCGCGGAAAATAAACTACGATACCGCAACAGTTTCCGCGTTTGCTTTTTCTTTCGTTTTTTTCTTCTCGATATCTGTTCGACAATAACATACGTCTGCCGTGAAAAAGTAAAGAAGGCGGAAATTCCTTTCGATCGATTGCTTATCTTCGATGTTTCGTTTACGTAAAGTATGTAAATATGTATTTTAAACGTTTAGTTAAAAGGTATCTGTGTTCGAAGATCGACTAGCTAGTTCGTACGAAGTGCATATTGTACGCTGTGGCGCTCTCATACAGGTTTCATGTATTAAACCGTCTAATTAACTTCCGAGGGATCTGGTCGCAGTTTCAAGGTTTCGCAAGCTTTCAAGATTCGTCTCACGACACGAGTTATATTTTCTCGTTGATCCGAGACGAAACTTTGTCGGTATGGTTGAGACGACAAGGGTCCACTTCGTCATGTGTCGTAACAGGTTGCGTCCCTTCGAGGTGGCATCGATCGAGTCTCGGCTCGTCGATGGAAGTGTAGCCATGCACGGCGCACACAAGAGGAAACAGTTCTCGTCGCGGGTATAGCGAAGCGGAGAAGGCTAGAAACGGTCAGGGAGAGACGGATTACCGGTGGATAAGAATGTGTGTCTAGTTTAGTAGGCAAGTAGGTCGCCAGGGAAACCAACGCTGGGTTACGCAACGTAGTTCCAGTGTTATACAACTATTGACTCACCGGATTAACAAGTAGGCTGGGTGAAAACGAAAGCCGAGTGCCCGGGCTGCCTTTTCTCTCTCGGTCCCGTTTCTCTTTCCGTCTTCCTCGGGCCCACGGTCTCGCTTTCGCCTCCGGGACTATACTATAGCCATTATACACCAGGCGTAGGCACGCGTTTGCCGTGTATCATATCGAGAAAATATTTTTTTCAAACAGCGCTTTGACGATTTTATAAAATTCGAGGCGATTGCACGAATTGCTATCGTGATACGATATCAGAGTGGCTCATGAAATTATTCGAACGCTTCTAGAAACGAATATACTGTACGTGTTACGCGAAACATTTTGAAATTTCGTTGGATATATCCAAAGGAATTTTCGAAGGTAAAGTGCGTTCCAATACTTTCATGGATACTTCATAGAATGAAATTCATAATACAGTTTTCGAGAAAGAAGTTATTGGCTTTGTTAAAAGAGTTTTCAAATACAACTTTGACTATAGGGTAGTCTTGCAATGAAAACTAAAATTGGACTGTCTTCGTATCATTAATCCTTCGTATCCTTAAAAATACCTGTTACTGCATATTCCATAATCATAAAGAAGAACTACGAATTTTCTACCTATTTATGAAATCACTGCCTTACGAAATTAATTGAATTAAAATTAATAATTAATAATATTTATTGTTAATTAATTAACAATAAATATTTTCTTCGGCGATATTTATTTCCTAAAGATCCTTACGATTAAAGAATCGAACTGCAATACCGCAGCTTTTAAGATTCCCCCAAATTATATTGCGATAATAAAATAAAATAAAAAAGTCTAATTTTTAACGAAAATCATCGGAACTTAGGGCCAGAAACGATCGAGTTTTGGGTCGTCTGGCCCGCGTTGCAACGCTATCGATCAGGTAGCAGCAAGTAGCCGGCAACGTCATAATCGCGGCGTTAGCGTGGGATACGTATCTCTGACGCAAATGCTCGGCATCGCGTACTCTTTTCTTTCTCGTGTATTCTTTTTCTCCTTCTTTTTTTCTCTCTGCGAGGGCAGTCGGAGGAAAAGAATCAGGCCAGAGAGTCTCGTCAAGCGAATTTCTTTCTAGCGGGGGAACACGCGAGCCACGGTGCTATGCAAATCGCGGCACAGAAATCACCGTTGCCACTCAATTACCCGAACGGTTTGACTCGAGCGTCTGATCTAAAAATAACATCCACTTAACGCCGTGCCGTTTTAACGAGACCGCTTCACGAGACAATCGACGCAGACGTGTATACTTAGTGGAGGGCAGGATCCAGCCGATGCTCGTCCGTCACGCTGCCAAATCCGAACGTTTTCATCCGCGAAATTTAGACCTGCACGAGCAAACGCTGGGAATCTTGGAATTATCACGAAGATGTTATTTTATATCGCAATAATCCTTTCAAAGTAATTTCCTTTAGCAATTATACGGAAATCTCGCCATTACCAAGAAGATCAGTTAAAGAAGAAATATCAGAAAGTTCAGAAACAGATATAATATAAGAGTTAACTATCACCAAGACCATATTAATTACCCAATTACCTGACACGACGGATCAGGTCCGCAGACTAAAAAGACAATACCCTTTAGATTGAAGCATTAGATTCAACTAGAATTAAACATACTATAAACTCTTATAATGCAAGTTACAGTACCAGACCAAAATAATTTACTTACAATTCTCCATGAGAATTGATTGTAAATAGTCTACCAAATAAAAAAAAAAATTACCAAGAAGATTGTCATAACGACAATAATAACAGAATTAGAAAATGCTATTTTATTTTGCAATGGCTCCTTCAAAGTGATTTGCTTTTATTGCAATTATACATACATATATCGTTAGGTAGCAATGTTTTCTACTTGTGGAAGCATTTCTTGTCAACATTGTTAGAAAACATTTCCACGTCGTTATTCGCATCTCCTGATGTTCCAATACAGTGAACTGTTAATAAGATTTTTAGGTCAGGTTCAGTCGAACAAGCGAGGAACGAGTGGAGGATGAAGATGCTTTTAGGAATGATCGAGTCGTGAGAATGTGAGATGCATTAGGATCTCGATGAACAGAAATTGTTCGGTCTTTTATCACCAGTTTTCAGAATACGTTGAAATGCTTCAAGTTCCTCGTAAGTAAAGTTATATTACATAAGCTATTACGAAATGACCATCAAATATTTAAAATCGAACCAAGTAAAATATAGACATTGCAAAGAAAATGACAAAGCGTCAGCTTTTTCCTTCTTTTTTTCATGTTCGAAACAATATACGTAAATAAGACACTTTGATTAAGGAGGGCAATATCATTGTCTCTAACGATACCAACTGCGGATTAAAAATACTGAAAATATACAAATCATTATCCGTGGAAAAAAAAATTACGTTGTTTTGCTAAGAGTTCTGACAAACATCAAAACACGCTTACAGTCGAAATATTTTACAACGAAGTCTCTCGTATATTCTCTTACTCATTGGGAATCGCTCGGATGACTTTCGATTTCTTTTCCACGGCACTCGAAAACCAGTTTTCGCTATCTTCGCTCATTAAGGCCGATGGCTCGTCACCGGACTCTCGACTCTCGATGCCCGTCTCATATCGAGACGGTCGGATCGAAGGTAATGCAGCTTGCGCGATATGTAGCGTTCGCTAACATTACCGACCTGCCTCAAACGCGCGGCAAGGCGAGTCTCGACTTGTTGAGGACGCGGTATGTAAACTGGAACACTTATGTCATGGAAAACGGTGTTCCCGCTGTGGCTGACGCACGTCGCAAAAAATCACACCTACTACGTCGCGCTAGAACTCTAAAGAAAGGACAAGAAAAAGAGTGAGGAATATATTATACTCGTCTGAATACATACAACTCAATCTTCGTCTACGCTATCTTTAGCCACGTTAACATTCTGAGGACTTTGAGCGTGGTTGGAAAAACAGATCTCGTAGAAACCTCACGCAGAGAGAAGTAACGTGGACCGTGGCTAATGAATATCATCTCTGTTACGTATATAAGACCTCTTGATAGGATATACAGTCGTGGACAAAAATAAACGGATAGATAACGGAAGTATGGTGAGTTACCGTGTGTTTCGTGAAATGTAGCTTTGTTTCTACAAACATGTAAATACTAGTTTCGATTATATAAACGATCTATGTATTATGCGGATGTATAACAAATAAAACTTAACACTAACCTGATACTAATTTGATTAACGCATACGGAATAGATCCGTGTATCGAGGAGAAGGGAACCTTTCAGACGAAAATGTTCGACATACGTATCGACATCCTTTTTCTTTTTTAATATTTCCAAACGATGTAACGCGCGCTTTATTCGTTTTCTAAGTAAAATCAAGTAAAGAAAGCTTTTCCGATCTTCTTCGTGGCAGATGGTAGGAAACGTAAAAATCCTGTCGCGTTGAACGTATTAAAATTCATTGATACCTACTTCCACTATCTGTCTACTTATTTTTGCCTACGACTGTAGGTATCCGCGAGCGTATAGCGATATACATATGTATGCAAAGTATCGTATAAACGGAACAACGGCGCAGCCGTGTTCGACGGTTTATCGTGTTAACCCGTTTTCGAGAGAGAGAATGGAAAGCGGTCGTACAAGGGTCGATAGGTTGTGACGAGGGTGGGGCAGGGTTGAAGGAGTCTCGTGATGACCAACGACCAAAAAAAAAAAAGAAAAAGAAAAAGCTCGAGAGTCGTACAATTAGGAAACTAGGTAAGAGTTACAGGGCATAGTTAAGTAGTCGGAAGAGTGTTTCGTAGTACCGTGGCCGGTATTACCAAAGAAGCTGTAGAGGATGGTTGGTGAAGTGTTTATTTAGATGATGAGATAATTCACTGTTGTAACCGTCAAATATATTTTAAAATGATAAATAAATTAATACAGACGATATTCGCTGAGACGCTCGGATTCACTAAAGACAGTGTAAATCGCTAATAAGATCACTGATAACTCGTTAGCAGCTGATAGATACTCAACTGTTTACGATCGCGTCCGTTTATTTATGCTGGTCGGGGGAGAGCCGAAAAATTGTTGTATTATTACATTACGTGTATCCTAACGATATTGATACTCCTAGGCGAAACAATATGATTTGAATTGTCCTGTAGCTCGTGTGCCGCTACAAAGCTGTCCCAAGTTCGTTCCTAATCCGAAATAGTGAAATCGGGTCCCAAGCCCGTTGCGTAAGCAGGAAATACGAATGCTCGTTGACCAATAGATGGAACGTATGACAATGGACTTTCAAAAGTTTCGCGGCGTTTAGAACATTTTACGTAGCTACTTAAAGCTGGTATCTTCCGTTCTTAGGATATTATTTATTAACCCGTTAACTAGAACTAGAATCGACAACTTAAAAATTGATATTTTCAAATTAATTTTCTTATTTGTAAATGTGTATATTATAGTATAGTTTCGTTACGAGTATAACGATCGAGAAGATACGATTTGTGTACTAAAAATAAATATATTAATAAATACGACAAAGTAAATATATAGAATAAATGCTTAAATGCGAAATATTATATTAATTAGTTCGTTCTATTATAAATCTATAAATTATTTACCCATATTTTAATAGGTTTCTACAAAGGAAAAATCGAACTTGATGGTAGCAGTAAAAGGAGCACGCTGGTTTAAAAAAAGAAAGTCTCGCGTCTCAAAACGGATAATGACACATCGCGTACTCTACACACTTTGAACTTTACAAATAAATAATTGATACGAATGGATTTGTTGCTAAAGTGTAACATTCGGCTAATAAGCAAATAAAATAAGATTTCAATAACATATACACAGGATCGTACGTAGCTTCCAAACCGTATAATAAAAATTCATGGTTGAACCTAATGCTGAGTTTGTCAAGTTTGTAGTAAACTAGTAAAAGGAGCAGCGTGACGATGATGAAATGAATTGACGGGAATAGATTATACAGGAAATATGGACAGGAAATGAAAATAAACTATCGCAACAGTTTGCTCTGTTAGACTACGCCGACGATAAGTGGTGCGGTAGAAGGTTGTGGGTGGATGACAGATCAATAGCGGTGACATAGTTACCGAGTAAACCTGGCCCACTTTTAACACGACCTCATTCCATCGCTTCTTCCTTTCTTCCTTCCTTCCTTCCTTCCTTCCTCTCTTTCTTCGTTCCGCGCTTTCCACTCTTAACGTCGCCTGCGAGTCCTTCGATTCAAAGTCACTTGCACGCGAAATTCGATCTATTCGCGCGGCCAAACGCGGACCAGAATCCAATGTAAACGCGGTTTTATCGTTAGCATACGCTGTTTTTCCATCGTCGAGCCTGCAATTTCTCCACGAACGAAGGATTAAATTTACCATTGACGATGCATTGTTAGGTGTTTAGTATCGACGAACCTAGAGAAAAAGCACTTTCGTAGCCTGTTATTAGTCGAAAGCTCGAGACAAGATCTTCGATCGTTGGCTGTACGTGGAAAGAGACTGACCTTTAAATCGTGACACGGTTAAGCCTGCAGACGAGCCGAGTCGACTCTCGCAACTACAGCCCCTGGCTATCGAATTAGGACCACTAAAATTTGTAGTATTTTTAGTGAAATTGAAAGGTGCGAGGGGACTGTGTAATAGCAAAGTTTATCGATCGGTAGGGAGGGATAATTTATTGATTATTCAGAGAGGGAGTGGTGTGGATGACGAAATCTTTGAGTTGGGAAGATTATAAATAAAGTTATTTAGTATAGCGAAATATTAAAATATGTATACACACTAACATGCGTATATTGTGACGTATATTGCATTTATTATAGCATTTTCATGTTAATTAATTAGGTGCGAACATATTAAATTCCACGTCGTTTAACAGTGACTACTTTGATACGACCATACAAATTTAATTCTGCAATAAAATATATAGAAGTTGATAAAAAACATTTCATTAGAAAATAACAGTAGGCGCAGATATTTTTTCTAAACATTATATTTAGTAATATCGAAAAACCCAAGAACAATTTTCCATTTATGACATAGTATCCATAATTCAAATCACAAAATCACAATTTTCATGCAACCCTAATTCGATGGCCGAGGGTCAGGTGGAAGGTTAAAGTGTCAATAAACTATATAAGGAATTTCGGTCGTCACACATCGGTGACCTACGAGTCTCTCAGCACCAGATACGTGGTTAAACGCGAGAATCTCGTTTGGGCATCGACGAATTTCGTGCACACGAAATGTCTCGCGAGACGGGCTCATTGTCATCGAGCTCAGCGGGGAATCGAGGCCCGATCGCTGTAGCGATTCGTTTTCGAAGTTATATCAGTGGAAAACGAGCTGGCCTGGAAATAGGTCGTTCGTGGGTTGCCACGTGTTTCTCTCTCTGTGCAACCGTGCACTCGATAACATGTATATTTATATCGCCCAACTTTTCATACGGTGACAACTTTTTCCTATAATTTCCTGAAATACATCGTTACACTCGCATATATCTGTATACACACACATATTGTGCGAATTCTTGTGGATAAATAGCAGCTGGAATTTTTTCGTCAAAATACCCGGTCACGACTGTGTTCGAGATGGCGAACAAACGAATTAACATTGAACGACACGATAGCTCGTGTAAATAGTCCAGGGTAATCGGATGGCTTATCGTCGAGCCATTGAACAAATCGTGTGTTCCATTCTTGCGCGCCGACGGGGCGCAACGATTCGACGCCTGGAAACGACAGCTCGACCCTTTTCTACTGATACGACTCGGCACGGTGTGAAAATTGCGATCCACGATCGTTCCTACGGCATTCTAGCGTGGTACTGTAACAACCACCGTTTCGTAACTCTACTTGATTTTCGCTTGAATGGCTGCGCCACCAACGCTTGCAAGAAGAGGACCCTTGTACAAGCGTCGGAAGCTGGTACAGACGAATGATGCGATTTCGTCGTAATTTTGCGTGGGTGACGTTTCTACGAATCTGCGATAAAAAGTATAGTAGATCCGTGAGGTTTTTAACGATACGGTGACACAAATGCGCGAACATACTGTTAGAAATACAGTGTCCCCCGAGTCGACGTAAGAAAACAATATTCTCGATGTTGGAGATGAAGAAGTTACTCCAAGTCAGGAAAAGGGAAGCTGTCATTCTCTTGGACAGAGAATTTATGAGCATACTCGAGGGAGAATATCTCGGAGTAGCGAGATCAAGCGGTTGTTAATAGAGTGTCAGGCAAACGTTACGTCAAACTAGAGAACATTGTGCAGCTTGAGTTTCCTAACTTGGTAACTTCAGGTAACTCGACGATCACTTGACGCGTGGAAAAATGTTTCGAACAAAAGTTGAATGACACGAAGAAGTAGGTAATTTGATGTTACTATTTTTTCTACAGGTGGAAGTGTAAAGAACATACAAAGGTCAACTTCGTCTCACATATGTTACGTTATCGATTCAAAAATTCAACGAGTTTGAATCCTTCATTCGCACTTTACCAGTTATGATTTTTCGCCCAGATTAATAGCAAATAAATGAATATATATTACAATAGAGTTTGGTATAGTTCAAAATTTTAATAGCAGAACTTCAAGCTTAAGATACAAAGTCATCGAATTACAAAGCGTCCAGAGTGCAAAACTTGCAAAGTTTGCACTTGCAACGGTTTAGCCATACAACAGAGTCTAAATTTAATAAACGTCACGCGACGGTTTCTACCCCTTACGAGAAGAGAGTGTTCCGTTTGGCACGATATTTGCGCGCGTTTGATACATACGTATGTATCGCGTGTTGACCGATTATTGACTTAAACAGTCGATAAAGAACCACCGGCGGGGAAAGCGTGTAACGTCGAAACGGTCTGCTGCACTGCGGCTGACCTTGAATGTACTTATCTACTGATGGGAAATACTGCTCACGACGCAGCCATTACACGTTACTCTACCTGTCCTGAATAATTTCGCGACTTGTTGTTCCACACATGTGTGCCACTGCCGCTTGCTTCCACTACCTGAATCGTATCGTCTATGCCACAGAGTCGCCTTAGTTTTTTCATTTTTCTATCGGATCACGTCGGATGGTTAAACGCTGCTGTAATCTTGGAATTTTTACAAACAAGTATACTACGTTACAATACGTATTATATGGTATACAGTACGTAGTATACAGCGTAGAACGTGTAACACATACTATAAATTTCACATCTTAAATATTATCGTGCGTAACGCAATTATTAGTATTTATTAATAATTGTTCCATAAGAATGGAAAGTATGTGGTTTTTTCGTCTGGTAATCAGAAATATAGTAAACATTGAAGATAAGGCGACAAATGTTTACAAAATCGTTCATTGCGGATTTTTTCTACTTCATTAGACCGTTGAAAGGTTAATGGTCCCAGAGAAATTTTGAGGTAAAATTTAAAGCGATAAATAATGCTATTAATATCGTCATATTGATATTATAACGCATTATGGACTGACGACCAGATATTTCGCGTTTTCTATGTATCTGTCGAGAACGCAGTAACAAAAGACGCGGTGGAAAGAGTTAGAAACTACTAACAAAGTGTAAATAATTCGAAAGTATTTGAGGGAAAAATATAGCTGGCTGCTGGGTATGGTCAGCGATAAAACGTCTGGCCCGCAATATGTTAAGGACTTGGCGATTAAATTGAAAATAATTCAAAGAGGGTTGGGCACAAGGGTTAATTTCCACAACGAGTGAATTAAAGGAGGAATAATCGTAAAATTAAGGTTAAAATAACGAGCAGGTAGAACCAGGGTAATTGTTGGATCGTCCCCTTTTCTCCATATGCCGTTCTTACACATCCGTCTCTCTACGCAGGTGTTCACGCGTGAAGCGTGTCGACGCACGATGCACCCCTATTCTCCTGTTTTATATACATTTTTTACATGTTAAATACCGCGTTGTTCCGAGTTAAATGTTGCCACTCGATGTAAGTACGCGAAGAACGTACAGGAATCTCTATACAGACTCTCGTGGTATTTTCTATTGTCTATAGAATATATTTTATGAGTATCGTGAACTTCAGTTGGACCTATTGTTACTCCGATTCATAAACTTCGTAATAAGAAAATTTGTTGTTCCTCGATCTTTTAATTCAAATTATTTTAAACGGACAGTCGATCATCGATGAAATTAATGTTTTCGCAACTCGTTTTCTTTTCTTATGGATGACCGATCATCGAGGAAGCGGAACTGTATTCTTAAACTAACTGCGCTATAACAAAGTAGGTAGATCAAAGAAACCAAGATGACCATGCAGAACGTGTGTGTTTCGCAGACAGATTTCTATTTGCGAGCCAAATGTTCGCGTATTCCAAAGCGGATAATAAAATGACATACGCACAGACTTAAGTCGAATCACGTGGTGCAAGCAAGAAAGAAAAAAGGTGATTCTATGCAAAATGATTCAACGTATCTACGCAAGATACAAACATAAAGATATAAATATGTATTTCTAAAACTGTGGTCAGACTGAACGACGCGAACGAGTTTTCGTTTCCCTTGTGTAATAGTAAATCGTTCTTAAATCTATTTCAAGAATAAGAACGAAATCTTCTCGTTAGAGTCACGATTACTCGCACTGTGAAAAACTTTATTTATTGTAAGCAATCAAGCCTTGGCAAACAGAGAATTGCTCAAAGAAACACGCGTCAACAAGGACGAAAATCACAACCCGACTGACGATAATATTCGTCAATATCCTATCTGTTGTACTTCATTGTAATCAACTGGAATACGGCCGAAAAAAGAAGAAATAGTCCAGGCTGGCCAATAAAGACAGACATAAAAGAACGCTGACCAACGAATTCGTTCGAATGAACGAGACGCGATCGGAATAATGTTCATCGCGAGATCGTGGGACGAACGTCAGCTTCTTTCTCAAATGAAATCCATCCGAAATCGTAATCCGTGAGTGGTTTCGTGTCTGTTCTTGGAGAAACGTAAGAGAACGTGGCAAACGGGTGCAGAGAGACGGATAAACATTTAGTTACGCCTGTTTCGAAATACTCGCACGGACCCTGGCGATGTTCTCTCTCTTCGGGCCCGGTAATCTCGTGCACGTTTTCATTGGACAGAACCGTGCAACGCATGGCAACCGGGCGTGTGCACGAACGTGAACTTACGTGAGCACGTCGAATAATGGAGCTCGCGTCCGCTTTGATCCGCACGGCGCGGCATCCAAACGTTCGAAGCGCGTGGAAGTACGTACATGGTACAAACTTCGTTATAACGTAGAATGCAGCGAAGTTTGGTAGCGAAGTAGCCTTGAAGAATTAGGTTGAGGATCATAGGGTGTTGCAATTTTTTTATAAACTTTAATTGTTATATAATATCGTAAAATTGACGAACGCTATAGGAACATATATCTATATATTTCTTGTTTTATATCGGAGAAATGTTTGATTTGATGGTTTCATTTTTATTTGAAGTTAAATATTCCAGAAAATTAACCGTCAAGTTCTTCTGAATATTTCAAATATATTGGTTGTCATAAGATTGTTAAGTACTTAACTCTATCATTTTTAACTTGACGAATGGCTGATTATATTAACTTGCAGGCATTTCGTGACATAAATTAGAAACAATTTATCACTACAATTTATATTCATTATAAAGTGGTGAACTTCTCATTCTATACGTTATATGCCGATAATTTTTCCATCAAAATACTATGTCGTAAAAAATTATTCGCACAAAGTCCGCGCCAAAATACCTAACAGTATTAAATAAATCTCTGCATATATACTTCATCGTTATTACGAAAGTATTTCATCAGTCTTTCACAAGTCTTTCATGAAAATTATTGTGCAACAATTTTACGAAATTTCGTGATTTTTCATTTGCATCGTTTATTTTGTAACTTTGTTGCCACATTACATACCCTGTAGATCTTTTAATCTTCCAATAAAAAATAAAAAAAAAACATATTCGTTGGCGGGGACTGGCGTCACTGGAGCGTCCCGCGAGGGCTAGTGGAAACCGAGCTTGAAACGTATACGACGCGACGCGACGCGTCGTCGGGACGTCATTTGCGTCGAGGTGTAGCAGAGAGACAGAGGCGCCCTCGGTCCACCACACGGATCCGAGAGAGTCGTGAGTTCGTAACACAGCAAGAGCGCTCCTCTCGCGGGGAGAACTGTGTCAAGGGCAGAGAGCTAACAGGGCACCGGTCCGTGACGAGCCGAAACGAAACGAGAGAGCCGAGTTTTACCTGGCCGTGTCTATCTGCCTGGCTTCTGTTCCTCCTCTCTCGTGACCAAACTTTGCGCCCAAATCGCGCTTCACCTATATATTATACATACAATACATAGTATACGACATCGATACATTTCTTTCTACCAATTCTTTCCATTCTCTTCTCTCATCGTCGTATTTTTACCTGTACGAAATAATTGAAATGGCGATCTGGCAATGACTACACGTACACGTTGAGTACGTATCTACATGGTTAAAAGAAACCATAAGAACCGTGAATCTTTGAGTTATTTTTAGGATGCAGCATAGCAAGAGGGGAATTCAACGTTATTATCGATTTAATGGTTTAAGTAGAAACGTAGTTTTCCCCGAACTAGAAGTCTGGTTTCGAATCGATTCGATCCAGGACGGCGCTTTCTTCGGAAACACGTGGCTCGAAGTACGTGAAATATTTCACGGAGCGATTCGTGAGCGGCGCTTGCAACACACAGCCTCTCCCCACCTTCTTTCCTCCTTCGTTCCCTCTTGTCCCTCTTTCCTACCAGCGTCAAGCGGCCACGTGAAAAATTCCCTTTGTTAATCGATTCGGGAATGGAAAAAAATAAAACGGGTGAAAGCGGTTCACAGTTCAACGCGTACCGACCAACAGCAGCAGCAACAGCAGCAGCAGCGTTGTCCAGTGTGAACACATTAAAGCCAGATTGAATCGCTCAACCTCCAACCCCAGGTTGGAATTTGGATCAAGGAGGGCTCTGCTTACGGAGCGTGACGCCTTTATGGAGCTTACACACGGAACGACCTACGCCCGCGTACGTACGCCTCGCGAGAAACTCGAGATACACCGCAGAGATTACGCGTTACGGCAAGAGGGAAAAGAGTAGTTGCTCGTCGCTTGGCTCTCCTGTGTCTAGCCTTTTTCCGATCCACGGTTTTTACGTATAACCTCCTCGTCGACCAGCCTTTTGGATAATTCGTTCGTGGTATAAGCGCGGTTAAACGATCAATAAGCTATATGGGCCGGCAACACCCACACATCTTTTGCTCTATATCGTATTCTATATCGGATGCGTGCCCCCTTTTCTTATTCGACATTCTTGCGAAATTACGGTTACCACGATTAAATGTTTTCCATACCTGTTTTATATGTCTGTATGTATATATATATATCGTTGAGGAAGGCTAGTAGAATTTTACTTATTTGAATTCGTCGTGGAGACAAGCCGTCCCTACATCACCTTTCTTTCAATGGCTGAAAGGGCTGAAAGATCGTATTGAGATTCCCCAGTAATGTTATCTCGATATGTTAGAAGTGAACCCGATAAGGACCGAGAAATGGTTTATCATAATGTTACAAATACGTCGATTTCTTTAAATTTTATAAAATTATAAAATAATCGATAGATGAAAGGAAGGATAAGGAGATAAGTATTCTTTCGCAACTGCAATGCTAAAAAACAGGATTCGATAATGTAAACCGATTGAAAAAATATGGCAAATGAAATGTGGCATGGAGCACTCTAATGAGTTTTAATTATTTGTCGCGTAGCAGTGTTAGAATTCTACTACGTGTTAGAGTAAGAAGTATTGGTCAAAAATTTCAGTAACGTATTTTTGTAGTTCGAACAAGCAACACCGTTCGTTATCCATCTCTGAACATAGTGGTTATTAAAGGACGCACGAGTACAACGGCGTAACGCGCAGTTACACAGCCGTGTAACGCGTTACGCGGAGGAATTACATCGGTTATGGGTCAGTTGAGATAGGTGAGCCACGGTGGAACAGGCAAGCCAGGAGATTAACCTACGCTAGACGTCTATTCGTTGGCTCGGTGAGCACACGAGACATTTTTACGTAGATTCTACAGCGACAGTAAGAGACGTTGATGACGACGAAGAGAGAATAGAGGTCCTCGTCGTTGCACATATACTGTTGACGGGATAAAGTTCAAAATGTATTTATAAAACCGAACCAAATGCAATACCCAAGGATTCGAGTACTAGTCGTAATACGTAATGGCTCATTCATTGTACTTGCCAAGTATCCGATCTTTGCAAACTGTTCTCGAGCTTCAGAATGGCTACTTGCAAGTTTCAAAAATCTTCTTACAATTACTAAAATATACAAACGAATCGATTACTAGTAAATAATTAATAATAACGTGACTAATCGATTCACGAGCTTTAGAAAAACACTATGTATTCTATTTATACCTTTACAAGATTGGTGTAGCCAATTATTACAGAACAGAGGATTTCAACGGTAGCCAAGAGAAATGATTTGAAGAGAATGAGAAATTCCTGGCAAGATGCTCGCGAAGTTTCGAACTTATTCGGTAAATGTTCGATTCTACTTGCGAATGCTTACTCCACTTCTTAAGGTACTCGTTCGATCGGACCTGTCGCGTTTATGTTCACATCTGTTTAAAAATACTTCTCTTCCCCGAAATACCTATAGAGAGCGCGAATATATTCGGCCAGTGTACGAACCTACTTGCGATGTACTTGTTACTCGAGCCTATCGCTAACGTACATGCGTCCATAACGAACGTATGTGCGTATCGTTCGAGCATCATCGGCTCCCGGTGCATTAATGCCCCGCATAAAATACGCAAAAACGAGAGCGAGCGTCATCGTCGTCGTGTGGTAAAGTAAAATCGAGTGACACAATACTCTGCGGAATTGGGACAGAGCCGATATATACCGATAGGCAGACCACGCCACTGTGCTAGGGGTTTTATGCTGTCCGCCTTTTTGTCTCTCCCTGGGGGGGGGGGGCACAGGGGAAGAGAAAAACGGACACAAAGGTAGCTAAGTGCACCGAAGCAAAACGCGTTTGTAGAGGATGGTTGATAGTGTGTTTGAAATGGCGAGATAAGTCGATGTTAAAACCGTTAAGTGTATTTTAAAATAATAAATAAATAAGTACAGACAGTATTCGCTAAAACACTCGTACTAACGGATTCGCTAAACACAGTGTATATATCGCTAATAAGATCACTGATAACTGATATTGATTCACACGACTCACTGATAACTTGTTGCTAACTCAACTTGAATCGCGCGACTCACGCGATTAAGAATTGGTCGCCTAACGAACGCGTTCGTTTATTTATACTGGTCGGGGGAGAGCCGGAAAATTTGAATTCGAGTTTGAATTGTTTGACAGTTGTACATAGCGGCGATATTGTTTTTCCCAGAGTTTATTTATTACTAGATTATGTGTATAACGATATTGATACTCCGAGGCAAGACAACAACATGTTTTGAATTGTCTCTAGTTCACGTGCCGCCACACATCGTCTCACAGCCACGTTGTGTGTCGTGTCTCTGTACCCACTTAGAAGAACCTCTCAGATGTTCGTGATTATTTCTTATTTTACTATTTTCTTTTTCCTCTTCTTTCTTTCTCAAACGTACGGATATTTCTATAATCAAGCTTGGTTAAACATTTTTATGTAATCTACGTTAATTTCATCATACAAACACACGATTATTGTTCGATTCTCAAGAAACACAGGGTTTATGAGGGTTTATATATTTCTATAAGACCATTTACTGCGACAAGATGACATAAATAACGATCAATTCTAAAATATTCATATTGGCTTCAAACTATCGATAACTGCTTGATTTCGTCAATTAAAAATCAATTAAAAATCTATTTTTAAGATTCTTACGCATTTCCGACAATTTCTTTAATCTGATATGCAAAATACGTATACTATTATTATATATCGTATACACATATAATTACTTTAACTAACGATAAACCTCGCTATAGCATAACAAGATTTGAAAATATCTGCGTGTTATTCGATTCTCAGCAATCGCCGTGGCTAAACGTAGAGTCAAGTAAAATCACGTATGATAAAGGGCAGGGAGCAAGTTGGTTCGTGATCGAGTATTATTTACGCGCGAGCGTACCGTAATTTTCTCTTCCTTTCTTTTCATTCCTGCTGGAAAGGGAAGCTCTTTGAGTACATGGCAGAATTAGGACAGCGCGGACCATAACCAGCGGGAGTTTTATAGTGGCAGGCTTCTTTCTTTTTTCTTCTTCTGCTCGCAACGCATATACGCTACCGTGGATGCGCGCAACGAAGCGAAACGCGTTGCTCCGGCAAACTCTCGGTACGTGTGCTCGTTGTGCGTGCACACAGAACAGGAAGGCGAATGGTAGGCAAGAAAAGAAGAAAAAGATCAGAGTTTTCATATCATATTCTTACTGTTTTCATATAATATAAATCACGACGTTTCACGTTCGTTAACGTTACAACATCTTGCTAAACGTTTCGTTTTCTATTGCTGTATCGACCCTCGTTTCATTTCGTTAGATCGTAGATGACTCATGTCAGCATTTGTGTTAAGTTGCTTCATTTTACTTTAATTCGTATCCTATATTTTATGTGATACAGATCACCGGAAGGATTTCTCGGGTAAGATATGAAATATCAATTGGAAATTATATATATATATATATATCCATATATTTATAATATATAAACAATTCTTTTTTGCTTGTTTGGTTATCGACATGATCTACGAGTCGTAATTAATTGATATATTGGAACTGCACCAATTCTTCGTGACGATCGTTACTATTACAATAGAAGGTCGAGGCTGCAGAGAATTGAAATTAAATTTTTCGCAGCGTAACTCGAGAAAAATTCACACGGCCTGTCGAAATCTAATAAATGGCTGTGAATTTCACGTTTTATTATTAGAGGCACGTCCAAATTCGATTATACCTATAAATATCAAAATTTATGACTCAAGGGGAAAATCAAATTACATGTTTTATACGTGAAAAACGTAAGAAACGCTTATATTCTAATTATTATATTCTAATTTATTCGTATGCAGAATAGAAAAATTTAAATACTCCTCTCAAAATAAGTAACCGAATATACACGAAATCATATTCTATTATTCGTTTATGACACAACAACACCAGTCAAGGGTTAACTATGTATGACACACGATTCAAGGATTCTTCGTAACCCGGAAAACTGACCACAGCTAAGTATCAAAGTCCCCGTATGCGGCAACCAGCTCTTTCTCGAATGTATCCACGCTGTTAATGCGGCGTTTAAGGCTACCTGTTATTCCGTGGTGTGTCAGCCTATTTATATCGGCCTAGATTCCGCTTTTACATCGCAAGCCACAGGTACGCGCCCCGAGGAACACCGCGATTCTCACGATAGGAACGCGATAAATTTATGGCCGCGATTAATTTTTGCGAAATCGTCGCCCTCGCAGCCTAGCGTTGCCCGTACACCTATCGCTAGCTACTACTTTATATTCGCTCATGAATGCCTCGCGTCTGACCGAGTTGCGCTCTGGATCATTCCACTTAACGCCGTGGCCACCGAACCACCGCACCGACCCAGCTTTTTGCCCGATCGTTTCACGCCCGTGAAACTTTACGTCGTAACACACATCCTACTTCCCACTACGTGAACCCTGTTATCGGAAAATCGCCAAGGTTTTAGAAATCTTCGATTCATACAACTGTGCAAGCATAGAACGTTCTTACGATAATAGTTCTGACAGTTTATATACTTTTTAAAAATTCGTTGGAAAAGATTGTAATTGGTGTTTAGTAAGTCACTGTCACTGGCACCTTATCGCTGGCTTTTCCATATCATTTTCATGAACTTCTTCGTTCGTTGAGACTTAAATCGGTCTCTTTAAATTTTTAAAAATCTCGAATATCTCAACGAATCTTTAGCGACTGCAATTAAAGACCACCATGGGACATGAGAAAAATATGACGTTTGCTGCAGTTGATTTCTGATTTTGATATCACACGCTGGTTAAAGATATCTTGACAAAATGAAACGAGCGAAGAGGAGAATAACCTGATACGTTGGAAGAATTCTTCTAATAAATGACAGATCCGCAATGTTATTTGCCACGCTTTAATCTTAATCAAAATCTTCAATTTTAATCTTTAGATCCTCAAAAATAAAACACGTAAAAATATCTCTAAGTAAAGGAATTATTTTAGGAAATCGAAGATCTTCTCGATTAATAGGTTCATAGTTTTATGTTTGCAAGTTTCTTACTTATTTAAAAAATTTCCCAAATTTTACAGTAAACATATCAGATATTATATGGATGGAATAAAGAAGTAACCTTCGAGATCGTGAAACACCAGAGTGCAGTTTTATATCGTGCGGGTTAACACGGAATATATACACGTTATCGGTCGGTTCGTCAACCCCAGCGAGGTTCGTGGGTAGCTCGACGAAGGTTAACGGATAAACTACGATAAATAAGCATCGCGATGGAAGAAATTATTTCCAAGTTGGATCGCGCGAGAAGTTATTCTCGTCGGCTATTTGCGTTCGCTCGATTCGCGAGTATGCTTCTCTCGTAGTCACACGATCGCGATCTCCTTTTAGAAGCCCACTGTGATTTTCTAGTATTGATTCGCCGGCTGCTTGTATACGCAAAGACCGATGCAAGCGATATATACCCAACGACGCTTGCATGTTCGTAAAATGTTATATTTTTCCACGCCGTCATCATCCTTCGCGCATGGCCTACTTGGCTTCGTGTAAAAAGGGCTCGGCTCTAAATCGGGAGCAAGTTTACATTGCCCATCTCTCGCTCTAACTTTATCGACCATCCACCAATAGTGATACCTACACGCCCCCGTTCCAAACGTTTGCCCAAAAAAAAACGATCGTTCCGATTTCCTTCGATACGCATTCGATCAACCGAGATGAGAGATGCACTTCGCGCGCGAACCTCGAATCTGCCACGTTTTCTTTGAAACGGTATCTCTTGACTAGTCACGGGCGCATATGGATCCAAGGAGATGGCTCGTCAAATACTTTGCTCTTCCTGAATTTACTTAAGTTTCGTATAACTTGGATCTCCACTCTCAAATGCTATAGTAACGTTGAATAACGCGCTACGATAATTCACGTAAGATCGTTGAAGATTGGGATACGTAATTGTGTTTTATATCGTACATTCTCTATAATAAGGACTGGTAATGAAACTAAATTAAGATAATACTCTTGAAGTTAAGTAATCTAAAATTTAGTCATTACGTGTCTCTAATAGCCTGACGATATCAGTTAACGGTTAATCAGGACTGCTGAAACTCGAGTTAAAAAGTTGCGATATAAAAAAATGCATACTTTATTTTAGGTAATTTTGATTAGGACGATTAACATTCTTTCGGTTACCGATAATCATTACGGCTGGTAATGAAATATCTTTTATCGATGATGAAAAATTTGTTCACTCTCGACCATCGTTCATTTTTGTTAATATTACCGATAATTAATATCTAATTACCATAGATGACATTTACTGGTATCGTTTTATAGCAGCAAGCTATATCTTCCATTCTACCAAAAAATTACATATATAATTCAACGATGAATCGTCTTTAAAACGATCGAAAAGAAGAGAAAAATCATCAATGTAGAAACTGATTTCGTATGAATTTCGACAGACGAAAATAAATAAGCTGTTCGATCGATGTCGTAAAGAAAAAGGAAAGATGGAGCCGGGTCAACTATGAATCGAG
The DNA here is from genome assembly GCF_905332965.1 of Bombus pascuorum. Classification (NCBI taxonomy): domain Eukaryota; kingdom Metazoa; phylum Arthropoda; class Insecta; order Hymenoptera; family Apidae; genus Bombus; species Bombus pascuorum. The sequence goes on along the minus strand of NC_083489.1, from coordinate 12,843,064 downwards.
TTGGATGCGCGAAAACTAAATTTACCGTCAGCCGGACAAATGTCGCGGATAGAGACGCGGTTTTTTTCGAGTCAGCTTAGTCAGTCTGGGATCTGAACGTGAAGTGCAGCGTGCAGCCAGGCGTGCGGCGGGGGCTTTCGTGCGTGGAATAGGCTCAAGGCTGCAGCGGTGCAACGTCGAGCAGCTAACTACTCGCGGTATACTACCTACTACTGCTTACTGCCGGTCTGCGGCCTGCTACCTGCTCTCCCGATCGGTGATCGATCAATCGGATCTGATAGGATCGAGAGAACTTGCTGCGGAGAGGCGCTGACGTAGAACGACGAGTATCCGCCAGGGAAAGATGCATCTCTTTGAGATCCTCTCGCGTCACTTAGCGTCGAAAGACGCCTGCCGTGGGATTATGCCACGTTCTCAACTGTTAACCTGCTAACTCGTCAACGTATATTTTCCATGTCACTCATCGATACGCGTATCGATCGATCGTTTCGTTCGTTTTCAGGCCAAACGTCCCATTAAATCGATATTTTTCATGCAATTTTGTCTTAGTTAATTCGTATCATTGGGTTTCGAACCTTTTAATATTATGGTTACGATTATCCTTACGATATAGTTCGGTCCATTTCTCGTATTTTTGGCATATGAAATCAATTTTTCGTTAAATTGCGCAAGAAGGTCCATTTTATGGAGTTTGAAGAAGTTAATGTATCTTGTAATATAGCACCATGTTACACCACTTTTTTCTAAATCTCTGATTGCTGTGCTTCTGTAACGTATTTACTATACCGGTATATTTTTCTATTTTGACAGAATTTGATGTACCAACGTATTTAATTAATTTACTCAATAGCTCAGGTAGAAGGATCCTTCGCAACATTTATATTAACGAATCGACGTGGCGCTATTTTTTAATTAATCCAGATACTGATAGCGTGTTACGTACACAGGTACATAGCAGGTATTTCATGCGATGTTACATGTTTCCTAGAACGTTGCATTTAAACATTTTTTCGCGATAGCCAAAGTGCTTTCGATGTTTACACATTGCAACGCGATTGTATCACGTAGGGCGCCAATTGGCGGTCTTGGTAGATAACGCAAGTTTTAATTAGATCAATTGGCTTGTCCGGTCAATGAAGCGTTGAAAAGTACTTTTATTATATCATGTTTATACAAACAAAGACGATATTCGACCTAATTAAAATTACATCGCCTTCGTTTACTTTTATCTTTCGGTTTAGCAGAAGTTTCTCATTGGAAAATTGAACTACAACAGAAGTAAACTCGTGATCCGGTAAACAGGTTGAAAATTAGTTGCTTCCCTCGTTAAACGCGTAATGTATCGCTTTTGAAAATGTTTCTTATCTGTCTCCTCGACATTTTATCGTTCACTGTTATGCATATCGAATTATGCAATGATAAGGAGGCTCTCCACAAATTAATCCGATGTAATTAAATGACTACGGAGTGTTGCTAGTAACCCAGAAGCCTGATTAACAAGAATAAGTTCGGATAGTAACAGAGACATTGCGTTAAGAATACCACCAGGCTATCGCTTATCTGATATCGCGGGGAATCAATGTTTTGCACGATTTCAACGAGCCTGTTCTTTCCGCTATAACGTTTATAATACGATCAGTAAATGAATCACCGACGATAGTCTTTGCACAGTCAATGTTTCTCGTTGATTATTAAACGTTACGTAAATATGCAGAAGATCGACGAGTATATAATTTATGTCATCTCGTTAACTGTACCATTAAATTCTGCTCTAGTCACGTAAATTGAAACGAGATTAAAAATCGAAGATGCAGAACTTTCGTTGCAAGATGCCACGAGAACGAGACGTTGTAATCGATGTTGAAATACTTCGTTACATTAAGTTCTCTTTGACTCGTGTAAATTGAAACGCGATTACCGATCGACGATCGAGAACTTCATATGGTTTCGTTACAAGCTGCCTTCATGGTTCCATGAAAGCAAGAGGCGATTCTTATTGTAATTTAATTTTCTCTCCCTTTTTCTTCACCGGTGGATTCGCGTATTTCCATGCAAGTGCAAGAGCGGCAGTGCGCACTTCTTACTATTCGACGTGCATTAATTGGATGGTAAGAGCGAACCGCGTTCCCCGCGTGAGCGGAATTCCAGTCTAGTAAGCATACAGTTGCTCGGTACGAGCTTTAAAACGTTTCCCAGCCTGTAATACACGATCGACTCTTCAACGAAAACGAAACCGATCCGCGAACGGCGTTATCGTCTCCGTACTACTTTCTTCTTGCTTCGTATTTCTATTTTGTTACTACGAGAAGGTCAGTTCGACCGTTCGAAAGAGATCGACGCGCGTAGTATCGAGCGAAAATAAAAGAAATAGTCGCGTCGAATTAATTTGTTACTTCGCGTTGGATAGCTGCGAGATATCCACGCTTTTCCCCCCAAGTTTGACTCATCGCGCTGCCGCGATATTTATAGCAATACCAAGCAATTTTCCTGGAATGCCTGCGATCGACGTTTCATCGAACTGTTCAGATCCGCCTATTGCCGAGCAACCACCAACCTATGTAGCTGCAGCCCCTTCTTTTCTTTTATTGGCAATTTCAACCACCGTTTGGTTATGATTATACATAGTGGGTGTTCTGACGAATTGTCGTTCTGACGAGTACGTCAAACGCATAAAGAACGATCGAATATAGAGATTTTCGCGACTAGATTGTTTATGCGATTTCAAAGTACAAACGTACAGGATATACTATACGAGCTAGCCATAAAATATTCAATACGAAGTACTCCTTTATTATAGGATTATTTATTCAGAAATGTTGGAAATTAGGAGTTCCAATGATTTCTATCCTATATGATAAATTTACTGATAGATGGATCTATTTACGCTGGATTAAAGAAGAAACGATTGTTATTTAACGTGAACTTAATGCAGTAATTCGTAACTCATAACAACTCGGTAACTCTCAATTAACTAACGATCGTCTTTCGATTAAATCGTCTTTCGATTAAATCGTCTTTCGATTAAATCGTTTTCTCCCTTAAGCATCCCTTTGTCGTCTTCTCATACCCTCACCACGTACGTGTTCTCTAACGCGATCATGGTCACGTACGCCTTCTTCCGCGTAAATATTCGTCTGAAGGACCGACGATACATTGATGGGCCGCTTGGCCCATTGAAGTTTCCCGACCCTTCGGTCTGCCGCCACTTAGGCTCTCTCGCAACATTGTCTATAGTTCACTCGATATTTCTTAGACAATCTGTTGTCCACGATACTACATTTTATCATATACTTAGCGAACGAAACGGATTTGTATTTACGTTCCATTTCTCTAATACCGCCGGGAGAGACATAAAATTTCATGGGTATGGCAGACATCTGAGACATTTTATTTGTCAAAACGAACAGTTCGTCGAATCGTATATCCACCGTGATCGTAGTCTTACCCTTCCAAACGGACGAAATAAACAGAATTTTGATAGATTTACTATTCGTACAGAAAGAAATCTTTCTTTACCTCGAAGATACGAACTTCATTAAACACAAACATTAAATACAAACACAAGGTAGAATTATCCAATTTAGAATGCTACCCATAGGAATACTAAAAACGGTGTATATACGAGTAGAAGGGACCGTGAAAAAAAAGATGATATACAAATTACACATAGCGTGCAAGGGAAGGAAGGTGGGAAAGTTAGTCGAGAGGGAGAAAGAAAAGGGAGTTAACGACGCGATCCAGAGGGAGCATACTCGCGGAGCAGCGAAGTGAACCGGCGCGTCGAGTGGGGGCAAGGGTGAACCGTGGCACGTCGACGACGACGACGACGACGACGACGCGCACGTTGGTGACGGCGTCAGTGACGGCAACGGCAACGAGCTGTGTCGGACAGTGGGGAGGGGAGAGACTTGGTTACTCCGCGAGCAGAGGCGGCGCGCCACTGTTCGAAGGGTAGAGAGTAGGGGCAGGGCGGCGGTGTGGAAGAAGGGATGTGGCGTGGTGGCGAGGGAGGGACGCGAAGAGTGCGGTCAAGTGTACTGGGTAACTAGGTCAATGAGAGAACCGAGAGAGCGACGTTGTTGCGGGAGCACGAACGTGGCGCTGCGAGAATTCTCTTTTCTATTCTCTCCTCTCTTTCCCGTCTACGTGTGTATGTATGTCTGTCCCTGCTCTTCTAGCCGTCGTCGGACGTTCCACGATGCGGCGGAAAGCGCCGTCCGTTCGTTCGACGCAGTTCTATATTCCTACTCGTCACTGCCGTCCATTAAATGGTTCGCCGTTGTTGACTCGCTTAATCTTCCCGCGCGCGTAGTCGCGGTGGGTCGTCTCTACGGCGGGATAGCACGCAGCTAAGGAGCTATTACGGTTATCAACTTCCTGTGTGTGTTGGAACCCCTCGCAGTTTCCGCTCGTCCCATGTCACCGGCGCAGACACCGTTCAGACGTTGGATCTGATATTCGCGTCGAAACGCACCTTGGCGAATTAGAGCAGGGAACGTGGTTAGGAAGAATCCGTTTTCTTCGATGGATCGCGCGTACAAATCGAAAAACGTTCTAGACGCATCGTTGCTTTTTATATCCCTGGGGGAAGAGCGTATGCACTTACGTACGCGCATGATACGCTCGAGCTTGCGTTACGCAACGCGTGCAGCGTATTGTTCGCGATATAGATTTTGATTCCATTTTTCCTGCGGTTGAGTCATAGGATGAATATTCTTATCGTTAATTACGCTAGCACGAATGTATTGTTCGTGTAGGTATAAGAATTTGTTGTTATCGTAGAAGCGTTGAATTGATTCGTATAGCATAGTTATACGGTTGTTTAATAGGATATTTATGCTAGTTAAGTCCGACGTACGTATAAATTTAGCAGCGCGCGTATGTAATTATTCGATGCTTTTACCGTAACACGTTGTAACAATAATATTAGCATTCGAAGCGTTCGGTCGGATCGTAAACGTAAACGAGAAGATGTGCGCGCACGCGTCGCCCCGTACTCATCGGCACACTTTTAACACACATCGATACCGGTAGTACAAGGTGGTCCAAGTGCATCGGGTAAATGGGTCAAGCGAATTAATTCTGGTTGGCGAGCTGCACTTTGTGTCTCGGTGCATGACGAAAGCGTCGCGCGGGGCGTACCGTGCTAGGAAAGACTTGGAGGAAAAACGCGAAGGTACGGGTAGATATAACCATCACCGTACTTGCGATTGTTTAAAACATTCTATTTAAAATTTTTCTTCCTTCTTCGCTTTTTCTTTTTTTTTTTTTTTTTTAATTAATTAAACAGAAAGAATTCCGAATATTGAAACAGTTTGTCCTTAAAATATACAATTTACGATGCCTAAGGGAATTTTATTCTTTTCAATGTTACTTCTTTCCCGAAATGGAAATTCCCGGAAATGCAGTACAAAAAATCAGCATACAATCGTTGCTGTATCGTCGAAGATAAACAGGGCAATCGTAGAGGCGCTATTTATGCTTCCATGCCTACATGAATTTTGAAATTACTTCTCGTAATGATTAATTATCATAATACCGTGGATAATGACCCTGCCGCGCGTGAGACGCGCCGTAATTGCGGCAGTAAAATTGCAACGTGTTGATGGCGTGTGGTAGGAACCTGGTAATGAACGTAACCCGCGCTAAAATATAAAGAATGGAAGAGAAAGAGGAGGACAAAAAGCAGAAAGTAAGGGGAAGAAAATACAAGAAAAGGGAGAAACGTACTAGAAGTATATCAGTATACAAAGTTCTTAATGGGTCGTCCGATATCTAGGATGTAAGATAATATTTAAATTTCGGTTAGAAACGCTTCGTAATATATCGGAGGTGCCTTTGAATTTCTTCATCGACGTTGTTAAATAAGCCATCTGTCGACAGGCATATCGTATCGACGAACTTCCCTTTCAATACGAAGCCGTACATCTGCAGTCGAATTGGTAAATCAGTCAGCTCCGAGACGATATTACAACGACGAACAATTTTATCATTCGATAAAATTCCACCGATGGACAATCTATAGAAGAATCTATAAAAATATCAAACTTCGATCGAAGAAGAAAAGTAAGAAGAGGCTTCTCGCTGAAGGATCGATACAAGCACGATCGAAGCGTGGCGAGAGAATGTTCGATGGAAACGAAATGCTCGGTTAAAAGTAGCCACGCTCGTGTTTACACGCAATCGACTGCGATACCTTCTTACCGAGCGTTTCTCCACACACTGGTGGCTTTTGTGTGTGCGCGCTGGATTAGACGGCCGCGCGAACGTGTGGGTGGCCGTGCACGTGGGTACAACGCGAGTTTAGAATTATGCTCTATAAGTACACACGTATAAAATCGTACTACGTCGGTGGCACGCATGCGGATCTACGAGCGTTGGTAACGCGGTGCCAGCCAGGAATCAGGTCACTCGTATCAAACTGACCTACATACCGTTATCGGCCGTATTATCGCCTTTGATAAAGCGCTTATTAAACGTACAATTATGTCGGGGAAAGATTCAAGGCGTCCACTGCTCTTCCTCTCTTTCTCGCTCTCTCTTTGTTTGTATATGTTGCGTGTATGTACGTGGGTGCGTGCGTGATTTGTTTGTACATGTTGTGTGTATGTACGTGCATGATTCTTCTGGACGATCTCTTTCACTAGAGGATAGTATACGAATGGTGTTTCTTCTTTGATCGAAAGACCGATGGTGAATTAGGTAGGATTATCGATTCGATTCGATTCGTCGTTACGTGTATCCTTCACCCGATAGCCTGACGACCACGTCGGTAATAATAACGCGGGGTAAAAACACCTCCCTAACATGCTAAAAATAACGAGCAACAACGACACGGGTGACCTCACGCTGGCCACCGTCCTTCCTCGACAGTTCGAACTCTTCAACTTGACCTGGATAGAAAAAATTATTGCTGCCCGTTATATTTGTCGCCACTCATTTTTCGTTCTTAAATCTCGATCTGTCGTATGGTAATGCGCGGGAAAATTTTATATTTCGTTCTACGTTCGAAGATCGTGATTTTTGATTTCTTTTCTATACTTCTTCTTGTGTCTCCGTGTTTTTCTTCTTACGACTCACTAAGTTTGATCGCCATGATTATATAAATGTGTTTCTACACATTTCAGTTGATATCTTCGTTGAAAATAACGAATTACTTCCATGAAATTTATTTATTCATAGCGGTCTGTTCAACGGTAACTAGCGTTTATTGCTCGACAACGTTTAGTTTCGCTCATGTCACCTCCGTTTCAATTCTATAATTAACATTATCGTAGTACATATATTCGGAACTCCGTCGATAAATCCACCTTTATCTTGCATTATAAATTACGATATATATACATATTCTTTGTCCGTATATCTCTCCATGATGACGTTCGCCAACTAATTCGTCGTATGGAAAAAACGAACCGCTTAGATATATATACGTATTTGTAAGTCTTAATTAGTTTTGAAGCTATATTAGAAAAAAATGATCGCGCGCGTGACCGGAGCGATATCACGAGAGTTTCACGCAAGCTGGTCCTTCTACCGGGGCTCGTCACGGCTACGTGACGAAAGAGACGCCGTGGAAACTATTTACGAGCTTTGACGAAATAAAATTTACCGCGGGTATCAAGGGAACGTAAGAAAGATCGCGGTCGAACGGAAGAGAGACGCGCACAGACAGGCATATTACGTAGGCGAGCTCGCCAACGAAAGTGAGAGCGGAGAGAGAAAGAGAAAAATCTCGGGACTGCAAACAACAGCGAGGAGGAATGAAGAGAGAGAGAGAGAGAAAGCAGAGAGTTGGCTTACTTCGACTCGCCGCGAGTTAACCGAACGTGAAACGGCTCCCCGCGTCTCTTTCTCTCTCTCGTAACCGCTTAACGTAACAGCCGTAACTAGTACCATTGCCAACGAAAGCTATCGTGGAAAGTAAAAGCGGATGAGCCACTTTTCGCGCGTCACGAGCCCGTGGCTGCAACCTGGCTGCTGACTAACCAAGGAAAGACAAAGAGAGCTACGGCTCTACGAGTAGCGTAATAACCTACTAACTATCCGACCGTGGTGGAAAGAGAAGGAAAGAACTTTCGCCCATTCATCGGTCTACCGTCTACCAACGTCTCCGCGGCTCTTGAACCGACACTGCTGGATTACTATTAAGGCCTAATGTACCGTCTTCTACATGCGATATAAATACACGGCTAGGCGCGAACACGAGCCGCATCCAGCCGAGGTGGCTGCAGGAATTGGCACGTGCGGATATGCGTTTACGTGCTCGTTCCGCCGCGCATGCGCACGTTGCACACGCCACCGTCGACGAATGCCTCCGCGTGCTGCTCCACTGACGTGCTGTTTTCCGGCAGTGACACGTTTTGTTTATTATCCACGTTTTATTGGTTAGGTTTTCATATTTAATGACAAATTTTAGATCTTTTTCTGCCTTGGAAGTTTACTCATCTTTGGTACTATTAGTGCATACCTTGTACTCCAGCGATCGTTTCAACAATGCTGCTATGTCTTCGTATTAAGATGGAAAATGGTGCATCGCAATGATGGCTATCGGATATTGTTATTTGTTGATCTTTTTGACAATTGTACGCCTAATTAACGATTAATAAGGAAACTAGTATTACTTGTATCATCGTGTTACCTTTTAGTCACGTGACTCTGTTATGGATAACGGTTCTCGCGCATGGAGATAGATACGTCAAATTCTAGGCACAGACGCGTGTATACGTTCTCACTGGTCTGCCTCACCCAACACTGTCTGGCTCGGACAGAGATTATTTTCTCCGGGAAATTACCGGTCATTACAGTCACTGATCATTATTATTGGCCTTACTTCTCGAACACCCGCTCTCGTGTACTCGATTCGCTTTCCAACCTTGAGCGTTATCCCGTTTGCGACCGATACATACTCCTACGGGAGAGGAAGATCTCGTTCGTGCGTTCAGCCTCTGCTTTCGCCGCAATGGCACGCTCGTTCCGCGTGGATCGCCAATTTTTAATCATACCGAGCGATTTTTCGGTCAAGGTCGCTGATGTCCTTGGCTTTTCTTAATCGTGATCAATGATAAAAAAAAGAGACCAGCGCCGGGTTGCAGCTCAAGGTGTGCACAATCAATGCCCGATGTGGCGGACAGATACATAAATTGCGTGCACGGTAACTCGCGAACCAAACTCGCAATGGACTAAATACATAAATATGATTCGCTTGTTAACGAAGCATAATAAACGGCAATGAATACCTTTATCGTCCAGCGAAGAACGCGAACTTTCACATTTCATCGTCGCGTCGTTGGCGTTTGAACAATCGTGTCTTTGTAAGGTTGTCGCGTGCACGTGTTGGTACAGTCGAACCTCGCCAACTCGAATCTCAAGGGAAGAACTAGAATGCTCGAGTTATGGAGATTTCGTCTTATTTTTTCCAGTTCGCAGTTTCTCGAGTAGGAAAGATTTAACAAACTAGATTCACGTAAAAGATTTTGTAACAGAGTTAATATTTTCCAAATGGAAGAGCATACAGGAAAGAATATGATAGGTGGCTTTTTGTTGATTTTCTGGCATAATGGCTACAAAAAAGTATGTTAATATAAAGTAATTAAGGAAGAGTTAATTATTATATAATATTAATAAGGGATAATTGGCAATATTAATGTGACATTTATGTTAATTAATTTATGATTATTAATATCAGTCTACAGATATATAATTAACAAGCGACAGAAATTTATTTAATGTCCAAAAATATGTAAAATACTAGTTTACAGTGTGATCGGTCATCTTAAGCAATATATTAAGCGTTAAAAATAGCCTCACTGAATATTAAGCTTATTTATATAGATAATTAACAATTTGTAGTAATTATGATAATATCGAATCTCGTTACTCGAATGCTAATGAAATTTCAAAATGTTACGTATAAGATATAATAATATATACACATGAGAGGCTCCTACAAATGTACGAATATTTTTTAGAGCATCTGCAACGAGCAAAGCGTGTGCCTTTAACGTGATGGTAGAATACACAAATTTTAGGAACCAGGATTCGGATCGTTCAAAACGATCGACCCTCCAGCAACGATATTATAGTAAAATATTCGTAACTTGCTCGTAAGACAGACAGCTCATTGAATAAGAGAAACCTTGTGTGAAATTATTTTAAGCTTCGTTTAAGTATGAGAATATTTGATGAACATTAGGACAACGACGAATAACGCTCGAATATTTAAGCCTTATCGAATAATTAGCGAATATTATTTAGCCTAATGACAGAAACAAAAATGCCTATAATAATAATAATAATTTTGATCTACTGCCGTTATCTGCTAACCATTCTCGCGATAACTCGACGAGAATATTTTTAAAGTATCAACCAGCTAGATACGTATGTATTTACTTATTATCGTGCACGATTCGATAAAAACTTTCATTACACCATAGCGAAGAAGAAACGGATGGAATACGTTATCTGAGAGCGTTACGTATGCGTATAAACGACGGAAGAGATCGGTCACATGGATCGTGTATATTATTTTATTATCTTCGTTCCAAGTATAGAAGCTCTGAAATCTTTTATGACGCTAGCCTAGGAACTAAGCGAAAATATCATCTTTACTATATCCTTACTATATAGATCGAAAAAGCTTTCCTTAATCCTGCTGAGTACTTTGGACCATTTTCCATCGAGTCGCATTTTTCTATTGTTAAAAGGAATCGCTACTGATATGTATGATTCCTTGTTTCAATTTTATGGTAAAGGTAAAGGTTCTTATTCGGTCGTAACGAAAGCAAAGCTTGGCCAAAAAGTAATTACGCTGTATCAGATAGAAATTGAAACGAACGTTACAAAAGACATGTCTCTGTACTTTTAACGAGGTATAATTATTTGACACTCGAGCGGGAATAACGAAGGACGTAAATCTTAGGTATTATCCAGCGCATCAACCCCGTTCATGTTCGTTTTTAAAATTTTCTGCTGACTCTTCATCTCGAGCTCTGTGTCGCTTCTCGGAGAAACAAGCAAGCGTCGAAACGGGCGGAAGTTTTTTTCTACAGTAACTGTTTTTCTCTCGGTTGTTCTTCACGGATGAGCTGGGCTGAATTTTCGGGGGCGTCAAGCATCACGGACCAGGAATTTCAGCTTTACTGCTGCCCGTCTATTTCTAGAAGGTACTCCTAAAGGAAAATTTTACGGAAAGTAGTGGAAAGTACACGTGACAGTTACAGCGACCTATTGGTGAAAGAGAAACGCACTCTTGCGCCAGAGACGATTGTTGTCGGGACACTGGGTTACTGAAGAGCCCTCCTGTAGCGAATTGCATGCAATAATTTTGAACACTATCTCCAAATATTTACGTCTATCCTTAATTTATGAACTGACAATCCTGGTGCGAAATCGGGCACATGCACGACAACTCTTCAAGACACTACATTCTGACGAAGATGTGTCCAGGTAGTCGAAGATGTCCCTGTAATTTAGTTTCCTTTTAGAAAGTCGCAGTTACCTTTTTCTGTCGTTTTCTTATCTGCCATAAGATGAATTTAAAGGAACCTTTGTTTTACGTTTATTAGCTATCTATATTATTGGTTTATGTCAGGATGACAATAAGTGAGAAATTGAAGTGCACAAGAAGAATAAAGTTTCTACATATGACGAGAACGTGTAAGGGAAAGCATTGAGTTATTGAACAGAGCAATAAGTTTTATTTCAACTAAAGATTGCTTTATCCGATAGTTATGACGTAGCGAAACGTAAAGCAATTTAGCTTAGAAGACAACAGAAAGACAGTAAATCTAACGACGACAGTTTTAACTGACTTTTACTAATTTCTCCTTTCATTTATTCTGCTATAATACAAAAGTCGTTGCTCCAACATTTTTTATATTTCGATTTTTATATTTTATATCTTTTATAATTCTCGTATTTTGCATAAATTTCCCAATTATTAATAGCTACAACTAACCCTCGGAGAAGAAGTTGACAGCTGTCCGCACCCCATCTAACGTTAATCAAATTTATTTGAAACCAAACAATGGTTTGATGTCCAGCGTAGAAACGTATTGGAAGAACGATATTTTTTGACCCTTTTTCTCCCCCATTTCTACGTCATTTATCTCGTAAAAGAAAGTCACAGTACAAACGGAAGTACGGTGATCGAGCACGTCTCATGGACGTTGTTAGTCGAACGGGATAATTTTCCATGGCAACGAAACTGTGCCGAATCTCCTCGCGTTTTTTACCCGGATTCGTTAGTTCACGGCTCGAGGTCCATTTCGCATTCCATCGTGTGTCCCAGTTGCAAGGTAATAAAAATGGGAGACGACAAGCACCGAGAGGGTCGTCTGGGGTATATACATGGCCACACACAGATAAGATGCATACGTGTTGCGCGAGGGGGTACATCCTTGCAACTTGCACACAGAAACTGGTCTACGCGTCCTTTGCCGTAGAACGCGATGGTGTGCACGCGCGCACGCGCATCTTCGTTACCGCGATAGGCGTGTGTGTGTTTCATACGTACATATGTTCGTGTAATACGTTGCAAGACACATGCAAGAAAGATCATGCATTTACACAGGATCGTGTGTAGCGACGTGTCTATGTGTACGTGTGTGTGCTCTAGCGTCGTGTGTGGGTACATGCGCATACACGTTAATGCACACACAGTTATACGTGGTCTCGCGATATCCCATGTGGGTAAGTGTGTCAAGGACGTGCGAACTGGCCTGCAAAACGTCAGTTCGCGTTTCGTAGATGAAACAATCTCTCTCTCTCTCTCTCTCTCACTCTCTCTTTCCCTAAGTTTCTCTTATTCGATTTGTTTTGTTTTTTTTCCTGGTTACAGAGAATCAAATTTTATTGCAAAATGTTGGTCGTAAGAACGAAGATGCGAGAAGGAGAGCTCGCGGATAAAAAAAATGTTGTTTGGACCGCGCGATTTCGCGAAACGAGAACGACAAGGAATACGAAGGTTCCGTTCGAAGGATATCGAAAATATCGCCACCCACCTGCTCGATGATTTAAGATCCTTCGCGCGACCTTACGCGTCGACGTCGAGGATCCCCGCGAAAGTAATATCGAAACTTCACGAACTCGTTCCAGGAATGAAAATTTCATAGCCACGTCCTTGTTATGGCGACCGCGTCGCCCTAAACGAATTCGACGGTTTCGGTCGTATGACAAAAATATATTACAATCTCTCTTTTTCTTTCTTACGTACGTGCCTGTGTATGCAAACCTGTATGTATAAGGATATACGTGTACGTGTACAACACAGCACAATGAGTTAGATTTTACTTTTAGTTTCGAAAATGGGATTGCGGAGTGGGGCGGTCCTTGGCACACTTCACACACCGAGGCACGTTGCTCACGGAGTAAGAGCCGAGGGAAAGAGAGAGAAAGATCACACCAGCTCATATTCTTTGCGACGAATATTACGAGTTACAGATACCATACCTGCATAGTTAATATCGAGATGGTAATCGTTAGAAGACGATGTGGATAGTTCTATTTCTTCTTCTTTTTTTTTCCCCCGACAGAGAGATAGGTTGACCTTAATATGCTTATTAACATTCTATCTTCACAACCTGATACTGTTCGATCTATTAAAGGAAGATTACTTCCACTGTTTGTCTGAATACGATCATGAAATAATCCGACGGAAATAAATCATATATTCTATATGTATATGTACACAGCGTATCCTTCTGCTTCGAGTGTAACGTTACGCAAAGACATTAGCCTTAAAAAAAGCAGACAATTGTTTTTGAATTACTTTTAATCGAATGTTATCGATAACAAAATATTTTATCCATAAAATCTATCAGCAAGAAGAATGATACTGCTCCTCTTATATTAGTTCCATCTTCCACTTGGTTCGAGATACGATCTTCTTAGAACCCAAACTGATCGACTTTGCTTTTTATTAATTTCTTAAGCTCCTATATCCGTGCATAATTAATATTCAGTTCTCGAGAAACGGATATCATCCTAGTTGCGTAAGAAAGTAAGAAATAACGGTAAACTGCGAGGTAAATTGTTTTGTAACATCATCATCTTCCTGCACCTTTCAATTTATGAAGATGATCGATATGGTCTCCGAATGGATCATTGAAGTCTTTACGAAATAATAAGTAAATATTTCAAAGTGAACGAAGAGGAACAAAGATGATACAAAGAAGGTGGATAAAACTTTGTTCTTTTTCGATTGACATATCCAGTTTACGATTTTAAAAATATCCTGAAACATCATCGCGTCGTATTATTAGCATAGACACGATACGATTATAAATATAAAATCGAATATTTTCCAAACGACACAGAAATATACATCTGACATTTTTCGAATCCTTTCTTGTATGTCCGTGTATTCGAAAATTGTGACGCGTTTCCCGTACTTGAGTCAAAGGAAGAAATGTATCGCACAGCGGGTAAACGTAATTGCTACAAAAGCGTGGAACCACACGTCTATCAGTGGTTAAATTACTTCCGATAGCCAAGAACGCGATAGCAATTCCGCGTGCATTCTCGCGCTACCTACTCGTCTACTCGAGTAGGGCGTTTAAAGGATCAGCGTGATGCTAATTGACCCAGAAATAGCATAATGCCGATAATGGTCGCATAATTTCAGCTTATACGGGTAAAGGACTCGCACTTTTTCAGCCTTGTCATAGCACGTAGTCGTTCTCGTGCTTGTTCGTCCATCTGTGTACCCAGTAACTTTATATTACAAATCGACCAAGCTACCACACAACCTACCAGTTCGTAACGTAACTCTCTCTCTCTCTCTCTCTTTCTCTCTCTTTTTCTCATAATATATACCCACGTAACACGTTCAATGACAATTTCATTAAACATCAAACTGAATAAGTAATTTTCGTAATCTTCTCCGATTGAAATTATGAGGACAGTTTTGTAGCGTTCGAATCTAACGAAATCGTCTACTTATCGCGTGTCGAAATCAAATAGAACCCTTGTATAATCATTTATAATTCCCGAACGTATCGGTGCGCGCGCCATTTACATTTCCAGAGTTTCTGGGTCACAGCTTTCACTTTCTTTCGTCGGTTCTTCCGCCCTTTCGACTGGCCGAAGCACGACCGCGGCCCTTTTCCCTTTCGTTCTTTCCATCCTTTCTCTCTTATCTTTCCTCTCACTCACGCGCTATTTATTTTTCTTTGTCTATCTTCTGCTTCGTTCTTTTTTTTCTTCTTTCCTCTCATTTGGTTTCTACCGTCACACAGCGATGATCGTGATTTAACGTGACATGCAATGGAACACAGAGAGGCCCGACCTCTTTATTCTTTCTCAATGCGCCGGTAGAAATAAAATGTGTTGCATGTGTTGCACGATGGTCGTGCCCGCGGCACTATCACAACGATACCGTGCAGGTACATACACGCGTTTCCGATTTGCACCCGAAGGAACAAAGCGAGAAAATAACCTGTGTGCAACCGCGTTTCGGCGCCGTACAAAGTGGTACACAATGAGGAACAGGATGTAGGATCGATCCTATGCTTCTTCCACTGTTACTCGTACTGTTTTTTAGTGGTTTAGCAGGTACGCTACCGCTATGGAATCAAAATATTTTGGTCGTCGGAATTTTTCTTTAGAAAATGCAAATTTACTCTGATGCACTATTCAGCTGTAGATAGTGGATGAGAAATTGATTTTCTTACGCATTGCGATTCTTATTTTAACGTAAATTACATACTCTGGTGTATTTCTCGATATCTTCGCTATTTTTCTATTGCCAAAGTTCTGAACAAAGAATTACGTTTCTTTCTTACTTTTGTTACTTTCGTTAATTTGGAATAAGCGAATACAGTAAGTTGATAGTTCCATTTAAAAAGGGGCGTTGTTAACAAGTTGTTGCGTAAACGAGCGAGGGCCCGCGAAAATGGAAGGAGTTTTAAAGGGATATTCAGCAGACGTCAATTTGGATTTCGCGCAAGCGCGCCATTATTTCTCCGACGAGAAAAATTAACAGAACAAACTTTCCTGCTCGAGCTTCGTAATTAACATTTAGCCATGAGCCAGCGTCTATCGCTATCTTTCGCTACATTTTTCTTCCATATATTCTTATGTTACTATTTTTCTGCGCGTAATATGTATGTAACTCGTTTGTATTAAACACGCTGCTTATTTGCTTTTACTATACCATGTAATTAAGCGTACGAATGTGGAATATGATTTATTTTTAAGCTGTTACGTAACACGAACGATACGCTCGATGTATTCGAATTGAAAAACCACGATGTTCGTTTTACTTAAATGAAAATCTCACTCGATTATTTCTATGTAAGATCTTTACACGAGAAAATTATCGAATTACGACGTCTATTTGAAAGAGCTCCTTAAGAAACCCCGATTACCGGTCGAGCACTTGAAAATGTACGTCGACGAATTTTTTATTGGAAATAATCCTAACCACCTAACCTCTAAACCCGGTGCACTGGATACGACGACAACGACGATGACGACAACACGTTTGCAATAGTTGCTGCGTGCATTCATCGATGACACGGCGTGCGCGCGAACGCGTGCATGCGTGTGTTGCATATAGGTAGGACAGGTCGTACGTAAATGTATGCGCTATTACGGCAGGCGCACACGGTTACTTAGACGAAAAAGAGCGCGACAATTACGTTCGGCGTGTGTATAAGCAATGGCACGTCTGTCGAGAGGTTTGGGGGGAATCGTGTGAGGTAGCGTTAGAGAAAGAAACGCGTCGTATAGTTAGCCTGGTCGGCCGAGAGAGCAAAGGCGATACGTGTTAGGCACAAGTAGAAAAAGAGAGTAATAGAGAGAGAGCAAGGGTAGGAACGAGAAAGAACGGGAAAGAACAAGATAGCGTGAAAGAGGGAAAGAAACAGGGCGAAGAAGGGAGGAAGAGGGAGAAAGAAGAAAAAGAGACGCGCATACGTTTAGGGTGACGGAACATGTAAAGAGGTAAGGACAGGGTCTGAGAGAGAGACGGAAGATAGGCTGGGAGGGTAGGATACGCGAGGTGGCTGGCTGAGGGTGCGAGAAGGCAAGGGAGATACGGAGAAAGAGAGAGAAAAAGACATAATGAGAGGGAGTGAGTCGCGGCTGCGTCATGTTCTCAGCGAACTGGGTCAGTGGGTCTCCCCACCGCTTCACGTCGTACATCTACTGCGACGTACACACAGAGAAGCACTGGTACTGTCGGGGAGTGCCAACGGCGTTACTGTTGACCCAGCCACGGCCTGTATGTGGCCTGTGCGCCTGCCCTGTGCCCGCTTACCGCGACTCTCTGTGTTTGGCTCCCCTGTGCTCTTTGAAAGCAAGAGTTGTTAGCGGGCTCGAGGCATCCATTCCATCTTCCTCGCGTGTGACGACAAAAAAAGAATGGAAGTACGTATCGCGTACGCGAAATCATTATGGGATAAACGGTATCTCGCGCGAGTCGCTGGAGAAATTTTATTTTATCGTCGTGTCGCAATGTATCTTCGCCGAAATATTTTAACAATCGCGCGCGTTTGATCATTCGTTCGGTCGGTTCCTAAACGCGTCTCAGTTTCTCGCGCGATCGACGTTTTTCGAACGTTTCGCGATATATCGATCATTACGCGTCGTAACTCGGTGGGAACGCATCGATTCGGGATCGAAACCCGTGCGGGCTCGTGGTACACGTGCGTCGGGCTATTTGCCGGCAGCACCGACGACAAATACGGTCGACAAAACGACGGCGGCAGCAACGGGCGGCAGACCGGCGCGGGAGCGTACAGGGACAATACTTCTCCGGCCGACATAGACCTGGTTCCGTAAGTAGGTCATCCCCGCCATCGGCTCTGCAACCTCCTTCTCCCCTCCCGCGTCAATCCCTTCGACCACGGCAATACCTCCCAACCTCCCCCATCCTCCTGCTTCTCTCTCAGTCGGTCCCTCTCCTCCCGAACACCGCGTGTTGCCCTCCCCCCACCAATCGGTCGAGCTCTCGGAGGCACCTCCACTACTCTCCGTCGGGCACCTGGTCGCGCGCTGTGGCATGCGCTGCTGAATCACTTTCACTTATGCCGTGCGCTGTGTTGGTTATACGCCGTACGTCTCTCTCGCTCTTGCGCTCTTATACTCGACCCGTAGCCGTCGGTAAAGGGACACGCGCGCGCTCCTTCTCTTCTCTCCTCTGTACTCACCGAAACAGCCAAGGGAGCCTGACGACGGTGGTGTGTGCGCGCCTCTCGCCATTCTCCTGGTTCTGCCAATTTTATTTTACTCCTGGCGGTGTCACGGTGAAGCGCGTATATACCGGGCGAAACCGCGCCGTGCCGCACCGAGTGCCACCGTGTGCCGCGTTGTCGTGCTGTATTCGTTTCGATCGTCATCGTGTCGTGTGGTGTGTGCAGCCAGTATCGTCGTGTACAGACCCGTGTGTCGTTCTGATCGGCAACCACGAAGACGACAGAACCAACAATAACAACAACAACAACGACGACGACATTAATAACAGTAGATATACCCGTTGGAGAGAGGGGAGAGCCAGTCGGGCATGGATCAAAAAGGAAGATATTCTGCAGTTCGTGTTCTTCGCGTTCGCCGCCCGTGATCGTTGTCGTCTTTGCTGCTGTGATATACGTGACGTGTGCCGTGTCTCGCGAGACGGTCTCCCAACTCTACCTACGTCCATGTATCGCCGGTAGGGCGGCAGAGGGGAGGGGGCGGGCCCTTCGGGAAAGCAACGAGGCGAGAAGACAACTAGTCGTACGCAGATAGCCGCGCTGTCAAGTCGTACGATACGGGAACTCTAAACGTTCTTTCCCTTTCTTACTCTCGCTCTCTCTGTTTGTGTGTGTCTACTTGTTCCGGACTTTAGACACCGTTGTATATTTTTTCGATTTTTCGTACGGATACGTTACGGGTATTCAGTTGGATTACAGTGTGCAGGTGTTCTTGGAATTGCATATTAATTTATTCAACGATTGGTCCGCGTCGATCATTTTGTGTCAAAACGCCGCGATCAAAACTTGATCTCGTATCCGCGCATGTGCGATCACTCGGTAACGCTACCGGCGATTCGCGTGCCCGGTGAAACAACGATCCGATTGTCTTGCTCGCACTGTGATCCTAGTCGATACGATCATCCTCCGTCTCGTGGCTTCCACGATCAGTTTGAACGTCGTGTGTGCTTACTGTTGTTTCGTGTCACGTTGTAAAAGCTGGATTTATCAGTGATCACGCAACCAAAGGATAGAAAAAAAGGGACGTTACAGTGGTTTTGTTGTTTCGCGAGTAACACGAATGCAACAGTGACAGCCGAGAATTTTTTCTTTTTCACGCAACACGCGCAGACCCACGTTTCGTCACATTTTTTACGATGGTTCGGACGTAGTACGCACGATCGAAACAGGATTTACTTTCTGCGGTGGTGCGCGATGGTTTTCTTTATGAACGTGTGCCGTAGAAAAACGTGACTGGTGATCGATATTGTACGTGCCAAGGGAATATAGTGTGTTTTCTTTCGGGCTTATGCTTTCCACTTCATCGTTGTCGTCATCGTCGTTGTGCTTGTCGTTGTATCGTCATTTTTACCGACAACATCGTACACAGTCGTTGGTACCGTAGCATACGAGAGTACCACGACCTTGCACGACGTACACCGTTACCGCTTCGAAACTTAAAGGGGGCAGCCTAACCAATAAACCGATAAACCGCCGTTGTTCTGTCGCATACACACCAGCCGCGAAAAAGAAATAAAAGAAAAAGAAAAGAAAGAAATACTCGTGATATTCACCACGGTGGCTAGAGAACTAGGAGAATTCACAGGCAATTCATATATGAGCCGATACGCCACAAGCACGTTCCTCCGTGCAGCACTTGCGCAAGGGTGATATGTTATTGGAGATGGAGCAGCATTCGGGCTTGATATCCCTGAATATGTCGCCGTTTCATCTAAGCCCACAGGGTAGTCCCCAAGGTGCGGCTGGGGCTGGTCAGCAACAACAACAACCACAACAGCAACAACAACCGCAATACGGTTCGTCGCCGTATGGGAATTGCGCTCAGAGTCCACCGACGACAATGTGCCATCAATCACAGTCGCAACAACAGCCGCAGCAACAGCAACAGTTGCCGGTACACAGTCAGTCGCACTCGCAGGGTGGTATCTCGGGTTTCGACGCCGCGTTCTTCGATTCCACCGCTCTCGAAGAACGATGTCCCATGTGTGGCGACAAAATGTCCGGTTATCAGTACGGTTTGCTGACGTGCGAGTCGTGTAAAGGTTTTTTCAAACGTAACAACTCACCGTGCAGTAGTAAAAAAGTATACACGTGCTTATTCTCGCCGACTGGAGGTGGGGGAGGTGGGGGCGGAGGTGGTGGTGGTGGAGGAGGTGGTGGAGGCGGCGGAAGTGGCGGAAACGGTAGCAACGGTAGCAACGGTGGCAACAACGGTGGAAGCGGTAGCTGTGGCGGCGGAGGCGGCGGAGGCGGCGGCGTCGGCCCATCAACGGCATTAGAGATCGGATCTTGCGGCAACAAGAAGGTGTACACGTGTCTGTTCTCGCCAACAGGAGCCGGAAGCGGCACTGGCGGCGGCAGTGGAGGCAACAATGGCGCGGCGAATGGCGGTGGAGGTAGCGGTTGCGGTACGTCGACAGCCCTCGAGAGTAGCGGCGGTGGCAGTTACGGTGGTGGAGGTGTCGCCGGTCCCGGAGGCGGCGGAGGAGCGGGTGGAGGCGGTGGTGCGGGTGCCGCTGGCGGCAGTGGGCCCACCGCAGGGAATGCAGCTGCTGGCGGCGGCGGTAGCGGTAGTGGCGCGGCCGGCAGCGGCGGAAATGGCGGCGGATCCGCTACGGTAAGCGGCAATGTCGCGATACCAACTACCACCTATTCATTACCAACTGGTACCATCTGTCATCCTGGGTTGGGCCAGGTCGGGGTTGGTGTCGTGACCGGCTCGATACCGTGTCCGTCCGAATTCCCCGACACCAAGGACATCATCATTGAAGAGCTCTGTCCGGTCTGTGGCGACAAGGTCTCCGGATACCATTACGGGCTACTCACCTGCGAATCCTGCAAGGGTTTCTTCAAGCGCACCGTCCAAAACAAAAAGGTCTACACGTGCGTCGCCGAGAGGTCCTGTCACATTGACAAAACGCAACGGAAACGGTGTCCCTACTGTCGTTTTCAGAAGTGCCTCGAAGTCGGCATGAAGCTTGAGGGTGAGTTTTTTGTTGAATTGTGACATCATTATATCAAGGCTATCTACCATCTATTACGCTTCTTCATTTCGTTACGCTTTGCAAAAATACATATGCGTCGCGTATAGTTTCTCGATAATTCCTCGCGATGGATCCACGGAACGTGCCTTTGATCTCTTTCTTCTTTTTCTTTTTTCATTTCGCAAGTATCGCAAAATTCGGAGATTAAACAGGGCGGAATGACGCGCAAGATGAACAACGATACAGAGAATTTCGTACTGTTGCGTAAACGAATTTTATTTGTCCGACAATATGGGTACTCATTTTTTTGGATGTGAAAGCGTTGCATGCGGGTATCGTCGCGATTTTTATGCAGAAGTTAAAAGAACGAAAGCGCACGCGTATATGCGACCAAGTAGATTTCGATGTTCAGTTATGCAACGTAATCGTGGGACACGCGTGCTATTGCGTCTGCGCGTATAACAGGTTTTTGGTCAAAAATATTAACGTCGACGCTGCTGGAACACAAAGGTCTTAATAAAACAGGTGCCATTTATTTTTTGCCTAGTAATTCTGTCGAAACATCGACGGTATAAATATGTACATTTATTTAATACTTCAAGCGTTAATTATCGTCTTCATTGAATTCTGCTACTATCTAATTACTTTCACCGCTTTGTTACGAGTTACGGGCATTTGGCGTAACTTTCACGATATCACCGGTGCGTTAATATTACCGCATTCTTATCAACTTTTGCGTTATCTCTTATTCAATATCTTTACGTACATCCTGCCGAACGTCAAAAGCGGTTTACGCGCGAACGCGTGTACGCCGATTGGCGCTTCGGTACCGCACGATTCCTTTCGGCAAACTTCGGCAGAATACGTTCGCCTTCGAGCCTTTTCGCATTACGCTCCTACGAACTTAACCTTATTACACAGCGCGTGAAGCGCTCAACCGATACCGTTGTCTTCCTTCGCAAATTCTTTCGACGCTCTAACGCTTTTATTTTGATCAACACTTTCTTCTTCGTTTCAACGCCGATATCATTCACGTGACCGCGTTCCATCATTAATTTTAATTACACCGATATCACACGATCTACGTCCATTTCGAACAGCCGATTAGGCAAACCGTTCTTGCATGTACGCAACAAAAAGAATTCGCAACATAGTTGCCGCCGGTTTTCTAAATGTATCGCGTTACTTTTTCGCTGTTAGCTTTTGATCCGCTTTCCATCCGCGAATTATGCAGATTTTACGCGAAAGTCGAGGTTATATATTCGCAAAACCACAATCGCCGTGGCTGGCGCCACCGTTCTTAGAAAATCTTTTTCGCACTTTGGCAATAGTTAAATGGGAGGACGATTCGAACGAAGCGTCTAATGCAATTCGAGTAACTGGGTCTAGGCCCTCAAGGCCCAACGATTAAGCGAATCTCGAAACAGGCTCTGTCGCAATTGCCGCCTTTGCACGCCGTTTTCCACGGCGTTCCTACAGCGGCAACGCGGATTGCTTAACGCGGAAAGTTTCCAGTGTGCTTGCGAGCGTTTACGAAAGGAAGCAGTTTCTTACTTGCACGCTATTCAGAAATGTAAAAACCTACTTCTACGTATAAATTTTATACCGATTAGGTAGAACCGATTTCTTCTCGTGGCACGAGCCGATCTCCCAACTATCTTCCAAATATCGAAACCTATATACATATTTGTTTTAATTGCTATCGAAAGTTTACGTTTTAAAGATTGTCCAACCATTAATTGTCCAACGTGCACTTGACAATGCTTCTTGACGTTAATTCGACGATCGTTCCGTAACGTTTGCTATGTACGATCGGTAAGAAAAGTTTCGCGGTTGTTGTCACCGCTATTACTGTCATCTCGGTGCTTCTTACCACATAGTTTACGCATTTCTGTTTAAGCGTTAAAGTATAAACTGTTGTTTTACGTTCCGATATACATCGTTCGTTGTAAAATTTCGACACATTTATGTGGGAAAAAAATGGAAATACCTGCGCGGAAGGAAGAGCGCGTCGACATCGGATGAAAACACCGGTTAAATGGGCGGTAATCGTGCAATAACACCTGTCACAGTTCTGCAACAAACCTGCCGTTTTGCAGTGGTCCGTGAATACGAGAACACTCCTCGTTCAAACGTAATGAACGTTACTTCGGACTTGCTTTAATGCTGATTGAAAATCATCTTCTCTTCTGTAAGTCGTAAACTCATCTAGCAAAGTATCCACATTTATTTCACGAGACTGTAAAACTCTGGTAACGAACGAGGTCACGTTCATCTTATAAAACTTGCAAATGCATTTAAATTTCTAACTTAAATTCTTCGTGTTTACCTGGAATTGTAATTAGGCAAATTTGCAGAGAACTCTGCCAAGAAGAAAGCTTTATGTCGGCTAAATGGCGAGAAAAGCTCTTTGATATACGACTGTCTATTATTCCACGCTTTACCCTTTTATGATAAATGAATCTGTCTTACCTTTTAAAACAAGGCTAAGCTGGCTGTAATTGTCGTACCGTTGTTCAACAGGGACAGGCCACCGACAATGGCCGAAACGTTCGTTGGGTTTTTAATTTCACTTTCGAACGTCCCACCATATGTGTTCAGACGCGATCAAATATTGACACTGGAGTCTTAATTTTCGCAGCTGCGAATAATTTGACTATCCCATTCGAACTCGAAGCGTTATCCAATTTTACTCAAACGGCAAACTATCTCAAGCTTTCGTCTGATTTAAAAGAAAAAAAAAGAAACCTTCGTTCGTAAGATTTTAATCGAGCAACTTCTTCCTGAAATGTAAACATTTTTATTGTCAAATGTAATTCGTGCATTGTAATTCCGTATTCGCTAGAAAGATTTACAGCGAAAGTTGCTGAAAATTGACGTTACTCCGGAAATGCAGACGTAAGGTTACGTAATTGAATAATCAGTCAAATAATTGAGGTAACATTCGAAGAACATTAATGACACAAAAAAATCGAAATAACTTATGCAACATTAACTCGACAGTACACATACACTTGGATTTCTCTCTTTTTTTTTCATTAAACGCGCTCTTAATGTCTTCTAAAAATATAGCGACGTTTATTCCTCAAGGCTCGTGTTATTCGTTCCACGAACGATATTTTATCGTAATTAATTTCCTTATTTTCCATCCAATTTTGGATTTCTAGTTGCTTCCATTGTACGGAATAATAATTGTAATCGCCTCTCAATGATATGGAGCCTGATATATCTGTAATAATCACATCACAAAGTTAGAAATTTTCATCTTTTTTACTCGTACAATAATTTCGTTAAAGGAACTAACTACCCTACCTTTCCAGAATTTTAAAAGGGACACAGAATTTTTCCTTCATAATTACAATTAATCATAATTACGTTCTTTAGATGGCTACGTTAAGGGGATGGATAGCGTGTTTTATGGCGCTCTAGTAGTTTTAGGCATCTGGCGTGGCCGATATAAAAAGTTTTCTCAATGTGGCTCTCTTAAAGAACTAACTTCTTACTCGCCTTTCGTTTTCGTCATTAGCGTCATTCTTGACAAAAAATTCGGTATACCAGCGATGTCAGTGAGTTTTCGTTTTGGACAAAGGCAGATTTGTCACGTGGAGGAGCGGCAATGTGCGCGCGCACGTTCATCTATGGCCAAAGGCGAACCGGTAGTGTTGCGCAAATGGAATCTAGAAATTTGAGGTAGGACGTTCGGAGCTTGTTTCGCGTCCACACGATACAATCAGGAGAAAGCCTTTCGGTGACCGGACAAATTTCTATTAGACGGTCGAAATATATTTTCACCGACGACAACGGTGAAATTAGAGTCGAGAAGATCCGTGGGTCGCTTTCGACGTCGAAAGTTCCACGTTCCGCGGTTATGACACACACGGGCCTACATCTGTATGTGTTCATTAGTCACGAAAAAAGATTCGCCATTTGTGTGCCACTTAAATATTACTTAACGGTATTACTTAATATAAAAAAGACCGCCGGTGTCCCTTGGAACCGAAGTTTCATTACCGACGAACTTATTTATCAATTTCCCGCTTAATTTACGTAACGTTAAAATTTCTTAACTAACCGATTGTTCGGAAGAAAGGTTCGGTTTATTGCCGTTAAACGCTCGCTCGGATCGCGCTGTTAATCGTGTATAGGTATACACTCATAATTCTTTCGTATTTTGCAATCGAGATAGGCGATGACTGTTCGCGCGAGCTGAAGCGATGCTTCGTGCTTTTCTGCTTCGATGCCTCGACGAAACTCTATTTTCCTGGTGGATGTAGGCTCCCTCGAGAGATAATCCACGATACCATTCTTATCAGCTTTCTTAATCATATTACGTTCGAATTATGTAGAGACGCTCTAAGTACTCTAATTACTATAGTACAGTCTTACAATGGGGTAACGTAAAATATAACTAATTAAAGAACCAGCGAGAATATTCTACTGCAAGCAGCGTGCCTGCGACATAGAAAGAAAAAATTACAAACGAGAAATTAACAAAATCGTTGAAATATTCCGAAGTGAAAGAGACGTGGTAAGACGCGGAGAATTTCATGGCAGTAATTCGTCGAAGGCATAGTATTAAAAGTAATAAGGAGGGAATATGCCATTTACGACTGCGAAAAACCGGCGCATCTTTTGCATCTGTCCGCCACGTGGAGCAGGTTTGTGTTTAATGGCCGAACACAAGGTACTCTGAACGTTCGATTTGGTCCCTGTCGATTCCGGGACATGCCCCGTCCCAGTGTCCTGTCGTAAAAGTGAGAACGGTCACTGGTGTCGATTGGCGGCGCAGTCAAAATCACTGAGAAACGGCTCTCTTGGCGTTTAAGGATTCGGTGCTTGTAAATATACGTATTGTATGAGGAACCTGGAAAAACAGGCGAGATAACGGAAATCGTGGCATGCGCCTCTGTTTAGAAACTCACAAATTTCATAATTATTGTATTATGTTGCAAGAAAGTTGTACATCTGGCCGACTGCCTGCTAGCTGCCTGCCTGCCTGCCTGCTAGCTGCCTGCCTGCCTGCCTGCCTGTCTGCCTTGCCTGTTTGCTTACCTGCCTGGGCTGCCTTGCTCGCTTGCTCGACTCCTACCTTCGTCGTTCGCGCTCGCGCGCGCATTACAGAGGTGGGGGAGAAAGGTTAGGTTGAGGCGGGGATTGTGTAATCCCTCGTTGAGTGGAGCCTCACCGTCTTCTTTTCGCCGAAGCTTTTATTTCTTTCTCGTCTCGTGACTCCTTCTCTTTCTTTCTCATTCCTTCCAGCGCGCGCCCGAATTCGTATCCTGTATCCATACATATACATACATTAAGCACCAATACGCAATCGCGTCGCAGCGTACGATCTATGTACGTCATCGTTGCCGCGATACGAGTAATATTTGAATTCCTGAAAAGCTTCGGCTACGACTGTCGGTAACACGACCGATTATCGAACCATCGATATTAACCTGTTCCTATAATGATTAAGTGTTGAAGCGCGCAGTTAGTGGAGCACTAAAATCTAATGCCAGTCGATTATCAGGTATTACTGCAATTATCGTCGCACGAAATATCTTCGAAGTTTCGTTGGGACAGGGAGTTAGTATCGTCGCTTGGTAAAACAGAACGCTTCATATGCATGTATCTAGCACCTGTCTTTCCCCTAGTTTGTCTTTCGTAGAAGTCGGAAGATCATGATTAGACTGCGGATTTGTATGCATTTGTGGGAAATTTGAAAGTGCAAGGATGCAGAAAATGCGCGTAATATACAAAGGTATATATAAAATACAAAAAGTTTAGCACGCGTTGTAATAGTTTTTTAATAGGTAACACGAACTTCTGCTTAGGTTATATTCCTTTCTATATCTTTGCAAAAATGTGAATTTGCATAAATATGTAGTTTAATTATGATTCTTTGTTCGACTAGAAATCCAAAAGGGTTTCCTGACCGAAGATTTCGTCGTTTTCTACATTTTTTTCTTTTTGTTTTACGTTGTTTCGCAATGCGCGGATGACTTCACTAACGCAACGGTCGGGCGCGTCGCGTCGGCTGCGTCACGGGGGAACTTCTCTCGCGCGATTGGTCCAACCGTGGGCGACGGTGGTCACGTGGTCGCACATTAATTTCTATGGGGAGGGTCTGACGTCACTGGACCCGTGGACCAGATTCACCAAGTGGGTTTCCCTTTCTTTTCGACATACGTGCTCTCGGGTTCGGTGCTCTTGCGTCTACTACTCTTATCGTTGCGGCGGACCTTGCGAACCGGACGTGGGTTGCATTCTTTCAATGGCCTGCACGGGCCTCATTGCACGTGGATCTCTGCCATGCACGCGGACCACTCTGTCGCAGATTCGTTATAAACAGGAGAAAAGTACGGAGAACCACCGATGGAAATATCGATTTCAATTACGAATGCATGTTTTTATTGAAACGCTATCGTAACGCGGTCCGCATTTACCGTTGTTACTATAATTGCTCGCAATTGTTCCGCGCAGGAGAAAAGGTCAACCTGCTAAGCATATTTGAAGCTTTTTATCATAGATACGTGCTACCTACTGATAAGGCGTATTAGTAAACGGAAAAACATGTATGTAATTATATTTATCTCCGTTGACGTGTACAGCGCATATATTTTAGTTTATTTACGACAGGAGATCGACTACTTAATAAAATAAAAATTTCCTGGTATACATTTTCTTAACAAGCTTATTTTGCTTCTTGTTTTAGAATGCTCGTACGCTTCAAGGCGATTTGTTATGCACGTTTCACACGTTTTCCACGCTTCGCGTTTGGTACCTTCAATTGTAAATAATCCTGTCATAATCGCTTCTTATGCAAAATGCGTCGATATCTATGTTGATTCTGGAAAAAAGGAAAAGATAAAAGAGAATACCGTGTCGCGCTATTGTTAAGTAGAATGCGTTTCCTTCGCCAGACTATATTAAATCCACATTAAACTCGACAAAATGAAACTTTTCCGGTAGATGTACGCTCGTCGATCGCGTGCTCTGTCAAATCACGAGGATCGTGACACAGTTTCTCCAGCCATTGACGATCGATGGAAAATCGTCCTCAGGTGTATTTAACGCATTTATATGCCGCTTTGGTAACAGCGCGACTCTCGTCTTGCCACATCCCTGCGCAACCCAAGAGTCAGAAATTCTCTCTCATAAATCGAATCGTCTCGGTTTATTCGTGTCACGAGTATCGCGATTCATGATCCTTTCGTACAATTTTCACAGGGGCTAGATGAAATTCCGGGAAATCTCAAATTCTCAATAGCTTTCTTACTCCGCTAGTCTGATTTATCGGTAATCCTTGTTCTTTACTATGTTTTTCGCTATGGATCTCGTAGAGTTTCTATCGATGAAAATAGAGAAGCAAGATTCTTAATGATATTATCGTTTTACATCGTAAAAGTCTATATCCTAGCGTCGCTGATGGCTGTAATTTATCGATAATTTCGTTGGCGTAATGGAGTCAAGAGCTGCCACGAAACTCGACGCCACAACGACGCAATTCCGCGCGTCCTGTTCAAACTTCCGGTTGCTACTTCACCGAGGTACACAGTTCCTCCGGTTTGATTCCACGTTTCCGCGGGTTCCAACCCGCTGGGTACCCCGGAATTCGACTCGTAAATATCATCAGTGTCGCTGTCTGGCATGTATATTTGACGATCGAGCCCGATCAAATCGAGCCGTATATATCGATACGCTAATGTCCTCTGCCCACGCGAAACTCCGCCACCCACTCGGTGAACACCATCCCGGGCAACAGAAACTGTTGGATCTCTCCGTTCACGTTGTTCACGCTTCGCTTGTTTAACAAAAACACGGGAAACGTGTGTGACACGTGGTCGGAAGTTAGACGATAGATCATTTCCACGGGGTTTCCGGGGTGAAAGAGTCTCGAGTTTTAACACATTGTTGACCAGTCACGAGTAGTGTACTTGTGTCTTTGCGCGTCCTAAGTGTTTCCGATTGGCTGCAAGTTTTGCATTCGTATTCGTATCTCCAATTGTATTAACTTACAAATGTACTACGTAGATCACTGTACAAGATTGGTAGCTGCTTGACGTTATCGTTTTAATGTGCCATAGATCGAGTTATGATCGTAGGATAGAAATTGTAGTAATTATAATTGCAATTATAACATCGTGGGTGGTAAGACGTGTTAGTTTTTGAGTAAGATAAATAACAAACGTATGACGTTGTATCTCTTTAATCATACAATTGATTATCTTTAATTAGATCGAGATGCTTAATTACAACTTACAAGCTGAAATTTTATTTCTTTCATTGCTAGGTATTCACCTCCATCAGAAAGATAAGACGGTCTCGTTTTACCATAACAGTTGGGAATTAAATTCCTTTGCGAGCGCTAAAAGATATCGAACGCGATGGAGAAAGATAACAGTTAAATAATTGTGCGTTAAATAATCATATGCTTTAATATGAGAATTAATCAAAATTAGAATCCTACGACATGTATAATTAATTCAATGAAATTCAATCTCTACGCTTTTGATTTCTACGTGAATGATGTGATTAAACGAGCGTCGATATCGTTGAAGGCAATCCAAAGATGAATGAAGTTTTTAAGATGAACTTATCGATCGGATAGTCTTCGCGTTGAACGCGAGTTTCGTTGCAGCAGAAGTATTTACATCACATACATAAGGCAGGTCGATTTCCAAGCGCACGATGCACCTGGCGTCAAATTAAAGGTAGAAAGATGTACGTCTGACAGCGTGTAACACCTACGACGCTCGGTGAAACCACGGGAGAAGAAAGACCACGGGAGAATGATCGTAAACGTAGGATGGCAATAAGGAGAGAGAAAAGAAACCTTGCTGAACCGAGAGTCAAGTTTAGCCGTGATCTACGCCGATCTTTGGACCCTTCCAGTCTCCTCGAGTTCTTCGTTACAATGAATATACAAGACAGGGTGAAAGAGGGCGAGAAAATGAAATGCACGGAAGATCGTAATCCAATCTATCTTTTCTTTTCAGAAGAATGAAACTCTTGCATATAAGAAATATGAAATAACGAACGATGTAAATAGAAGAATATAACGAAGGAAAGAAACCGAAACGAGATGGAATATAAAATAAGAGGGAGAAACGCGTGTACGAAAGATCGTAAACGAAGGATCGAAAAAGGAGGCACGCAACGAGGTAGCTTTTTACACGTGTTAAATAAGTCAGCGAGATAGCCGATGGCGGCGTTGCGTAGCATTAAGCGAGCAATCGAGAACAAGTGGCCGAAAGCAACAACCTGAAAGTCAAGTTTAGCAACTTTCGTTATTGGCTTGCTCTCTCGGCTATTGTCTGAATTCTCGGCGAGTCGGTCACGTATGTTGCAGAAAGAGAGAAAAGAGAGTGTCGCGGATAGGAGCAGAAAGGACGAGGAGGCGTGCTCGCGCGAGCACGTTCGCGTAATCCTTGGATGATGGATGACGCTCGCTTTGCATAGTACGTATTCGTCAGAGCACTGACGGCAGAAAAGTTCGGGAAACGAATGCTCGCAGCCGAGTGTCAAGTTTACGGCGGCGAATCCATCGTTGCTCTGCCGTGAATTCTACCTCTCAGTCTTCCATGCTGGAATTATCTTTCCGGCCAATAGTTATCGAGAATAATTGCTCCTGACGGGAAGGCAATTAACGGATGTCCTTCTTCGTTCCGGTCGTATAGCTCCGTACTAAAAGTTTCTAAATTGCGCGAAATTAAAATATTCAAATATATATATAATGTATATATTTATTATATTTTAATATTATATTTCATGTATATATTTTATTATAAATATATATATATACATGTGTGCGAATTTTACATACACAAAGTTAGACTGTGACACGGTTGCAATCGTATTCGCAGATGTTCGGACGCCGCGACAGTGCGTGGCCGCGTTATGCGGAGTTTTCAGGGAGACGAGGAGCGTCGGGAAAGAACAGGAACGGGAGTATATTCGAAAAAGGCAGGGAATCGACGAAGGAAAGGCGAGAAAAGGTGGTGGTTTCGTGCGAGAGGAGAAAAGAGAAAGAAACGCAAGCAGCGAGGAGTAGCGAAAAAGGAGAAGGAGGAGGCAAAGGGAATCGGTGAGAACGAGAGACGAAAGAAAGAAGAGAAAAAGAGAGGAGGCGTAAGCGGTCGCGCACACACAGGGTGGCGGAGGCGGCAATGTGGATCGACGGGAGGCGAGAGGTGTTCAGAGAGGGGTAAGAGAGTAGTAGGGTCGAGGGAAGGGAATAAGTAGGGTTAGGAGATGGCGGGGTGTCGGACGGTATTCGACACGGTTCCTGTGTATGTGTATGTGTATGAATATATGTGTGCGAGGTGGGGGCAGAGGGGTGGCCCTCCTCCCTCGGCAGGCCGGCTCAGAGGCAGAAGTGGACGGGCAAGCGATTCAACCTCCTTTCACTTTCAACGAGCGCGCACCGCGCTTGCTCGCTTACTCGCTCGCTCGTTCGCTTGTTCGTGTTCGCTGGTGTTTTCATGCGACGACGGATAGCAAACACCTCGTACGAAAATAGGCAACGCCGCCGATTTAGCCGCGTGTCCGCCCTATAAATCGTTAAAGCTGCACGAAATCCTCCCTCGATAGCACCGTGACCCTGAGGATCGCGGATGATCGTCATCGGGCACACGACCTCTTCTCGGGGATACGTTGCCACACCGCCATCAACATCTCCGTCGCGATGCACATGGATGAACCGGCCACCTTTTATGGCGCGAGACTGTTCTTTTTTCTTTCCACGTTATTATTAGTCTTGTGACTTCTTTCATTTTATTCCATTATCCTTTTGGCTTTCTGTCTCGACATTTTCCTTTTTAATTCGCCTTTCGAAGGTTTAAATTTAGAAACGGGGAAATTCAACTTTGAATTGATTCTAGGACGAAGATCCGTTTCTTTTCTTTCTCTTCCTTTTTTCTTCTTCTTCTCCTTACATTTTTTTTTGTTTTGTTAGGTAGACGCGAATTCATATCATGTTTACTGGCTAAGGAAACACTGGTACTTTAATGCGCCGGACTCACGAAGGCACATTTTTAATCCCTCGCTGCCAAGGGATCCATATCGAGTTCCTCTGCTGGGCCACTTCCGGCCCCGAGACCACACATCTGGGAATCTGTTGTTTACAATGTGAATCTTAACTCGGAGATGCAGTAATACTTAATTTCGAGCGTAAACATCCAACTGGGTCGCACCAAGGAGTCCGCTTTGTAATAAAATCTTTCGATATCTCGCTTCTCGTTGCGTGTCAGGGAATTTTTATTATCTCGAAATCCTTATCCATAAATATCTAAGAAGTATTTACATTGGCACTATAGTAAAAGAAGAATGTCAACAGGTTGTCCCTTGCAGTTAATGGCGGGTAATAAATAATCAACGCTGGCAAGTCCTAACGTTTGCTCTCAATAATGACGGGTTTAACGTGCCAAATAACACCTGCAGCTTTCGTAGGTGGAGATCCATGTCGTACACGTAGCTACTCGTTTACAAGCAGCAAGTAGATGTGTCGCTAGTCGTAGAACAATGATAGTCGCAAGTGGCTTACGCTTTGTCCCGTTTGGTTAAGATTAAATCTCGTTTCCTTCTGGAACGCGGCGCTTCTTTAAATTCGAACATTAGCGACGACTACGCTTAATTACCAAAATAAATTTCAAATTCAATTATCGTTTCTCAGCCATCGAATTATCAGAAAACTGGAGAAATTAACAAGATCGTTTCGTTCAATTAAAAAGCTAAAGTTCGACTCGTCTTTCAGATAGATTTGTCGGTGAAACCGAAGCTTTGATCGTCAAATGTCGTCTCAACGATCATTTTCTCAAACATGATTAAAAATGACATAAAATTGCTAAGAACATGCAAAGACTAACAAAATCATTTCGTTCGATCACCCAGAAAAGCCCGAGTAACCGTTCGATTCGTGTTTCAGATGTACTTGTGACCAAAGCCGAAGAACTGATCCTGTTGTTTCAATATTTTGTACGTTTGCTTTTGTTGTAGCCGTGCGGGCGGACCGAATGAGAGGTGGTAGGAATAAATTTGGACCTATGTACAAGAGAGACCGAGCGCGGAAGCTACAAATGATGAGACAACGGCAGCTGGCACTGCAAACGATACGCGGCAACCTCGGTGACCCATCGACCTATCCCTCCGCCGTACCGTCTTTCCTGCATATTAAACAGGAAATACAAATACCTCAGGTCTCGAGTCTAACGTCTTCTCCAGATTCGAGTCCATCCCCCGCAGCCGTGGCCGCTGGTCTGGTCACGACACAAGCTGGCAGCGGAGCTGGTCAGCATCAACTGATCGCACCGTCCTCCCAGCCAAACATTTCTGGCGGTAATCACCTGCACAACCTCAACCCTGGCCTGGATAGCAAGCTATGGGCTGCCAATTCCACCACCCCTAGCCCGAAGGCCTTCAACTTCGGCGAACAGTCCACTCACGGGGCCGCTGGTTCCGCACCCTCTACCGCCACGTTGAAAACTAGTCCGATGATAAGAGACTTCGTTCAAACGGTCGATGATCGCGAGTGGCAGGCATCCCTTTTTGGACTGTTACAAAATCAAACGTACAATCAGTGTGAAGTGGACTTGTTCGAATTAATGTGCAAAGTGCTCGATCAGAATCTGTTCTCGCAGGTGGACTGGGCAAGGAATTCGGTATTCTTCAAGGATCTCAAGGTTGGTGCCAATGTTGTTGACTTTAATCCCTCTCAACTAGGCAAATTGGCTCGTTTAGGATCCAAGAGAAATTTCGATCTCTCGTATCACTCCTTCCTTTGATTTTTTATTTTTCCTCAACAAAGTTTCAGGCATTTGATTTAACGATGTTGTATAACGTATAAAACGTAGTAAAAATATTCCGATAGGTATCCTAGAATTTTTTTTAGATACTTTGCAAGTTTAGAATAGCGAAAAATTAAGCTTGGATATGAATGACCTAGTTTACCTATGGAGGGTTAAATATACTTATTTAACGTGTATATATAACGCTGTGTAAGTTGACTTGAATTTATCGAAACGTCATCGGCTTATAGGAAGAATATATAAATGTAGAACTTCGTTCATCCGAACTTCATTTATATTTATTTTTTCTATGGAAATTTTCGTTAGTATGCGATTAACTCGTTAAGTAACCGATTGAAATCGTTTATATGAAAACATGTACCGCCACTTATTTTAGTAAGAAATATGATGAGGAGAATTAGTAAACTTCTATTAGCTGTATGAACTTCCATTATATGAACTGTTTGTCCTCCAACATAATGTAGAACAATGCGTTAGAGCGAATCTTCTATTGATCCGTATACATAAATTCACTTTCGACTTTTATCTACAAATGATTGAAATATCGTATATCTTTTCGTGGAAATTAGATCAATTTGTAATGATACCATAAACAAGGGTATATTAAGCGTCTATTATAGGAGATATAAAAATTTCACGGTTTTAACCGTCGACGAGAATCTTTTTCAAGAGAAGTTAGTTCTTACCGATAAATAACTCCTCGCTGGCCTGTTGGTGGTATGAGCGGGGATGTGAGGTAACCAACAGCATTGCACAATCACTGAATGATTTCAAGCATCGCCTCATATCTAGGTCATAACAAGATACGTTTCTGGGTTATGGCGGTTGCCCTAAAGCAGGCCCATGTTAATTATAAACCGTTTACTTAACCGATTATATACTTTTTGTTGTGTTTGTCTTTGGAAATCTGTAAAATGTTCTGTCATCGTTTCATCGATATCTCAAGTCTCAAGCCATGCTTTTGTATTTTACGAACAATATGGAGCATGAATATAAAGATTTTGTCGCTTATTAAATAATATTTCTTAAAAATTAACATATAATTTTTCTTTTATAAATAATTATAGCTTTTGTTATACTATTTTACAATCTTATATTTCGAAATTCAAATTTTCGAGTTTTAATTATTTCTTTTAATTATTTTTATTCAAAATTTCAATGTCTCGATTAAATTCATTTGATATATATGTTACAAGTCGTCTTATTAAAAAATTGATCACAATTTTTACATTTCAATCTGACAAAATTTTATATATGTTTTTACAATTTATCACGTTCTTTTGGGCAGGTTGATGACCAAATGAAGTTGCTACAGCACTCCTGGTCGGATATGTTGGTGCTCGACCATCTTCATCAAAGGTTACACAATAATCTACCTGATGAGACTACGCTTCATAATGGCCAAAAGTTTGATCTCCTTTGCCTCGGCCTACTTGGAGTTCCTTCTTTGGCAGACCTTTTCAATGATTTGTCGTCCAAACTTCAGGAACTCAAATTTGATCTTTCAGACTATATATGCATGAAATTCTTGATGCTGCTCAATCATGGTACGCCTTCTTTTTTCTCTAGATTTCTCTTATATTTACATGTCTCGCTATGAGATTATATTATTATTAGACAAAAATCATTGATGCATCAATTTTATTTAAATATGCAGAAGTTCGTGGATTAGTTAACAAGAAACATGTACAAGATGGACACGAACAAGTCCAACAAGCTCTTTTGGATTACACGTTGACATGTTATCCTTCTATACCGGTATGTTTATCTCATATATACATAGGTTTTCTTTTTTCTAATTTCTGATAGCTTCCTGAATGATTCGATACACATGAGATTTTATATAAACAGGATAAATTTAACAAGCTGCTAGCAGTATTACCTGGAATCCATGTGGTAGCGAGCAGGGGAGAAGATCACCTTTATCAGAAGCATTGTAGCGGTGGAGCACCAACTCAAACTCTTCTCATGGAAATGCTTCATGCTAAAAGAAAATGAAACGATAGATTCGTTTGGCACTTTTGCCATGAATTAGTCTATTGCTATATCTAAAAAATCAAGATAGAGCCCCTTATTGTCAGAGTGGACCTCAAGTACCTATTAAGAGCTAATGTTGCTTTGGTATTGGACCAAGTTCGGGGGCCTGGTTCAAAAGATACCTAAGCAAACAAATCAAGTATAGACGTACATACTTTACATATATACATAATATATGTATTATAAAGTGTATCTAAATATATAAACATAATGACATATATTTTCTATATTTGATGTTGAAGTTTTAGAGATGTATCCATGGAGAATTATTACCCCTGTTGATGGGTACAAGCGCAGGGAAACAGTAAGCAAGATGCCTTGAAAACAGTACAAAGGGTGGTTAACAAAATATTGGTCAAAGGGCAGGCAACTTTTGTCTAAATAAGTAAAGCTATTTTTCTAATACTAGAAGCGATTATTTTTAAGCATATACCACTGAAGCCTTGCTCTCATTTTAACAAAAAGGTAATCCTAATAGTAACGAACGAAAGAAATTGTCGACTCTCCAGTCAATCGTGCTTCTGCAAGGGATTCAATGGGCATACTTGAACGACAGTAAAATTTCATGTGATATACTTATATATACATATATACATATATGTCGCACGGCCACCTGGGCATCCTTAGAACTTCCTATAAAAAATCTGCATTTTGTCACACTTGCACACAGCAGGGCTACTATAATGTAAATACTAGTTAACACATTCCAATTACGTTGTAAAGTATGAACCATGTTAAATATGTAATTATAATATTTTGTGTATAGTTTAATGAAATAAATATATTTCTGTTGCTTACTGAGAAAAAATCATTAGCTACTTAATGTCTTCACTAATTTTAGAGTTTTATTCATGTATTTCTCTTTTATTATTTTTCAAATAGGTGGCGGAAAAAGAATAACCACAAATTGCGATATTTTATTATTGTATATTGTATCATAATAAAGATTCTGTTTTAAGAAATAAAAGAATCATTGGAGCAAGGTTTATGTGGTCCTACATTATCTAGCGATTAATATTAAGTATATAAGATCAATATTGTCTTATCGCAGTTGTTAAATAGATAAATATTTACTGAATGTTAAGATAGCGATCGAACGTAGTAATTTTTCACTAATAGATTATTATTGTTTAGTCAATAGTCAGAAACTTTTCAGTGCTGTGAAGGTTGTCTTTTCGACGCCTGTGGTATCTAAGCCATCGGTAATTACACGTGCTAGATTCGAGGCTCAAGTGTGGCAACAGGAACAGAAATCTTTGCTCGTACTGGTAGGCTGGTAGTACCACCCTTTGCAACTCCTACTGTTTATATCCTCTATCAAAGAAGTACCTGGGAAAAATGCTATTTTACTACTTTCACTTTTCCACCGACTTCGATATAAGATATTAAATATAGATTTAAACGATTTATTGATGTATGTAAAAAGAAAACTCGATGCCACATTAGGTTAAGAATCGAGTGTTGAATCAAATCAGGAGGAGTAGCTGCGAGTATTACTACCATGAAAGAATATATATACATAAGAATATATATTTTCAGAAGCTTGCATGTACTTATCGTGTGAGTAAAGATTTGTGTCCATGGAAAAATTTTTGAAATCTTCGATATAAATGCAAAATATATATTGACATGTTCCCAAATTTTCAAATCGCCTGGTTCTTTTAATTGATCGATCGAAAAAAAAAACTAGCTTGCATTATTATTGGCTCTTTAAATAATACTTTCAAAACGGATTGCCTTTATTTAACTCGCATATAAATGTCTACCTCTTCATAACTGTATTAAGTCTTACATTTTTACATTTTTAGTAAACCACATACCTCAGAATAGACACCCAGATAGCAAATTAAATGGAATGTATGAATGTTACCTACGTAGATTTAAAGTCTACGACTTCTGTAATATGCGTATCGACAGAATATAAAAGTTCCATTCAAGTATTGTACCCGTTATATTTCCATGTTAACTATTTTAGTTATTATTATATTTATTCCAAATTAGATTATACTTCTTTACGATATGTGTACGATATATTCCAGTCGAAATTTAAAAATTATCAACGAAGTCTCTAAAGTCATGTTTAATCTTGTGTTGCTGTTTGGGTAAAATCAAATAATATTTTATTTATTGTAC
Organism: Bombus pascuorum; assembly: GCF_905332965.1. Classification (NCBI taxonomy): domain Eukaryota; kingdom Metazoa; phylum Arthropoda; class Insecta; order Hymenoptera; family Apidae; genus Bombus; species Bombus pascuorum. Next base: position 12,804,922 of record NC_083489.1, on the reverse strand, counting down.
ATTCATTTATCTTCAAGAGTTCTTGTAGAACGTGTCGGTCTGATAATTTTGGAACAACTTACAAAAATCGCAAACACAACTGTCTCAAAAAAATGAAAATTGTCTCTTCTAAATATTGTCCCCAAATCGATGATCTTTGTATGTGTCCATCCTATTTAATCGTCCGCTCGATTCTGTTATAAAGTGTTTATTAATAATTGTAATTAGGAAATATAATAGTGGTGTTATAAGCATTGTGTTAAATATGTACAGTTACCAATTATAATTGGCAAACAATCTAATTTAATATCGATGTGATTTTTTGATCCAATAAATAATTGGAATTAACATTAAATGATGAACTATTATGCGTTGTTGACACTGCCATTAGGAGTTGGCAATTGTAAATTATGTAGAAAAAAATTATTGATTGTAAATATATCTTTATTATTAACTGATAACTGTTCCTTTTAGGATTGACAGCGCTATTTTTATATATTATACTAATTGAACTCCTATTATATGATAATATTTCCCTTATTGCACTCCTGTCTTTGCTATTATTGTAAAAATACATGCAATGACCATGAGATATAAGATAGTTTTCAACAGGAGGGTAAAGGATGGTACTATGTAAATTATTAAGCAGACAATTTTCAAAAATTTACAAATAGTATTCCAAAACATTCAATTGTTTCTTTATACATACAAGTTATTATAATTTAAATGCGTTTATGTACAACACAAAGTTTATTATAATTTGTAACAATGGTGTCATTCGTATACCTAATAACATGTATATTAAAACATTTGTTTGCTTTGTACAAATATGGTAACAAGATAAGAAAATGCACAGTGGTTAATAAAGACATCAGCTAACTACTGCACATAGCTTCATATTCTTAATTTGCAATGTTTACATAATACACCACATTTATTTCATTAAAAATACTGCCTAATCTTTATTATATGCAAAATAATGTTTACAATTTATTTTTTTACATTTGCAAAGATACAATATATTAGTTTATAACACTTTATTACAATTGCATAATTTATAAATTTCTTTTCTTGGATGCAATGCTTTCCTATTTGATTAAACAATCAATTATAAACTATACTTATTTTGCTGATAATATAATATTCATACGTATATTTGTTCATGCATGATTATTACAAGGTTTAAAATAAATAAAAATTACTAACTAATTTTATACATGTTAGAATCATAATATGTTTATGATGGATCAGACTTTAAATATTCATTGTACGCGTCCTCATTCATTAGACTTTTTAGATCATCAGATTTACTTAATTCTATTTTGAATAACCATCCTTTTTCGTAACAAGAGGTATTTATTAAACTGGGTGTTTTTTCAACTTCTTCGTTTTTTGCTATTACTTTCCCACTGACAGGACTATATAAATCAGAAGCAGCTTTCACTGATTCTAAAGCTCCGCATTCAACTGTAAAGAAATTCATTTTTATCAAGTAGAAAACATAATAGAGTTCAATTTTTAATTTAGGAGAGACATCTAAAATACAAACGTTCTAACCTTCTTTCTCTATTTCCGCACCAACATCTGGAAGCTGAGCATAAACAACATCACCCAATGCTTCTTGTGCATAATTGGATATTCCAACTATGCCTATGTTACTATCAATTGTTATCCACTCATGTTTTTCCGTATAAAATCTTTCTAAAAATTTGATTTATAACTTTTAAATATAAAAAATATCCATTAATCTTGTTTAATAAGAAGACAGTATATTAAATACATCATATTTACTATAAACTAAAAAAATATTTATTTTATTTTAATCAACTACATTTCATAAACCAATTTTCTTAAACAATTAAGCTTTTAAATATTATAAACAGCAAAAATATATACATGAATAGCAATTTTTTTTTAAATGCATTAAGATATGTCTGCGTGATGCAATATTCTTCTTTAGATTATTAATAATTAATAACCAATAAATATACTGTTACCATTAAGATCTTGTTTCTAAGAATATTAATATAAATATATAATTTTTTTTATTATATGTTTTTAATATACGTTTTAAACTTACCGGCATTTAAGCGACGAGTAGTAACGATGGGACGTGAAACATATAATGACACGTTCGGAGCAGAAAAGTTAAATAAATTTTCTCTCGAAGTACGTAAAAATGTTCTCGCAGTATATTTTGTCATTTGTGTAACTACTTTTGCCATTTTGAGTTATATTTTTCAGTTCTAAAACAATCAGATGTTTTTAACCTATTAAACACGTATCGTGCAGTGTATAGTCCGTTACGTTCTCAACTAATTTTGAAATGTTTCCCCAATGTTGGCAGAGTTTAATATGAACGAAACGCGGGATTTGAACGAATTAATATATTTCTATGTAGCATGTATTCTTAGATTATCGATGATTTTTATCGTGTATAATATATTTCATCATCATAATTCAAACTATTGCCAATCAAATATACATATAAATACTGTACACTTACATGTGTATACTATATACTCAATAAATACGTATAAATATGTATATAAATATTTTAAATTATAATAAATAATCACATTATTATAATATATATGTAATATATGTATTATATATGTAAATAAAAATAAATAATGATTCTAAATATTCGTTGTTACTATGATTTGTATAACCAAGGCTTAATAAATTAATTGTTATAAATAAAAGCTTAATTATTATAAATTATTTGAAAAATATTTTTAATTAATTTCTAATCGCATCATATGAATTCAGTAAAAAATTGGAATAAAATTTACAGAAAGTATATGAAAGTAAGTATATAGTATTAATATGTATTTTCTTGAAAGAGTAATGTTCCGATTTCTTAATTTTAATAACAAAAACAAGGTCAACTCTTTTAAATTGAAAGTAAAAATTTTTTCATACCTTTAAACAAAACGTAATATTATTGAAATTCTGTGCGTGCTCACGCGAGGTTAAAAGGCCACTAGAGACACTCGGCAGATAACTTGTAATTTATGTTATCAAACTTGTGCAATATCAGTGACCTTCGTATTGGATATGAGTAATCCACAAACAAAAACGTTGAACACTAATCTAAAACGTTGATTAAATTATCTCTATTTTGTATCTTTTGTGACAAACTTATATTAATATATAATTTGATGTTAGATGTCTTTTAAAATGTAAATGTATATATCCAATTCTTTAATAAGCATAAACATTCGATACATCTATATTAATTTCGAAATATTTTATATATATATCAGGAACTTATTCTACAAAATTAAAAGAATATTTTCTGTTTATTAGAACCAATAACCTATTCAAGAGGTTGTTGTATAATGAATCACTTTTATTTAAAAAAAACGTGTAATAGAATATTTGTTACAGCTCTATTGATGAAAGATATTTTATAATGTTCGATTTCTTTTTAAATAAATGAGTCGTGAAAATAAACATTAAATCATAAACCTATAGTATAAGAACGACCACCAGGATTATGGATAGGTCCTGGAAAAGGCTCGCTAATACACCATTCATACCACACATTCTTAGAGTTACACTGACGCCAAAAATGAACAACTATTTCGTCCCCAGCTTTTAATTGTACTGGTTCCTATAACAATAAATTGTATTTTATGTTAAGTTCTTTTAAAATACAATGATATAAATTTATCTTACCCTAATTGGGAAAAAGATAGGAAACCAACTGAACATTCCAGGACTGTGTGTACTAGGTTTTATGCTTAGTGTGGTATTGTTGAATAGAATAGTATCAAAATATCCAGAGAAGCCATGTAATACAGAATTTTGACGTACTTTAAATACTCTTGTTTCATATCTTGAATTATCAATAACAGATGCTGAAAATATAATAACACTTGAAAGATATATATCATGTAATAGCACAGTGTATAAATATTGCTGATTTACTAACCATTATTTGGATGTTTAAAAGTAAATAATGGTTGCGGTTTTGCAATGTCATATTTATTTTGTAGATGAACTACATATGAAGTCTCGAAGTGCGCTAAAGAGTGTTTGTCTTTTTCTCTGCATTGTCTTACTTCATTGTACAATTTAGACGACTGCACGGGCGCAATATATGATGTGTACGAAGATGGTATAGATATACCATTAGCTGATGATAAACAGTATTAAATAATTTATAAAAATAAGTACGAAAGTTGAAATATTTCATTAATAATATTTGTAATATAATAAAATGATGTACGTTTTAAAAATCGCTGAATGCCATCCAAACACTCTGGAGAAAGTTCATTATCACCAAATGAACCAAGTAACTCTGACACCATAATATCAGCATTTTCAGGAGAGTTCCACTCTCTCATATCACAAGATACTACTGTTACTTTGTTCTCCCACAAATCTTTTTCTAGTGCTTGTAAACTGTATGCATAATAAATTAAAAAGATATATCTCCACATAATGCACAGAAAAGTTTACAATTATTAAATCTTACGTCAATACTGCATTAGGATTTTTTTCCACAGCATATACTTTAACTGGATGATTTGCTTTTTCTGCTGCATTTAAAGATGCACGAACAAGTGGTCCTCTTCCAGCTCCAACTACCATTATTACTCTAAAAATTAAAATAGGATTTTACATTTTTAAGCAATAATACTACATTTTTATAATTATTGAATTGGCAACTAAGTGATTGCGGATTTTGTCAATAGGTGGTATTGTTTTTTCAATACTTATAATTATTTTTGTATTTTAGTACATTTTCTTATTTTTGTCTTCTGCTTTAGCCACAATCATATTAATTGCTTGATAAATAGCAGTTTGATATTGTGTATATTTAACAGGATCCTTCTCAAACACTTCATATGTTTGAGATTCAAGATTATCCATAAGTGGTTGTAAAGGACATTGCAGATAATCTTCATAACCACGAGCATATCTTTCAACTGGTCCATCTGATGCACAATCCTGTATGAAATTGTTATAATTAAATAGAAATATTTGAACCAAATTATTCTTATTAAAAAATTGAAAATAAATATATATAAAATTTTACCTTCCATAAGTACTCCAAATAGTTATGATAATAAGTAATACTTTGATATCGACTTTGTCCTGTAAGTATAAATTGTACTTCTAGCATGGCAAACTTTTTCACTAATGTCTGATGTGCTTTACTGAGTACGGGATATCCTTTTTTGTTTGTGATAAATAATGTTGTTGGAAAGATCAAACACTTAACTGGTTCTCCTAGCCATCTATCAATCTTATGATTAAATCAACTTTATTACATTTGAATTTTCATGTTACTAATGAAATACATAGAAAATAACAATTTTTGAGATACCTCTTCTTGATCAGGAAGATCATGGCTGACAATTAATGCAACACCTACTTTTCTATTATAATCACAAACTATTCTGAAGGCATTCCACCATTCCCACGGACTTTCTATTAAACCCCCCCAATCTTCTTCTCTGTAAGAAGAAGCTTGTTTGATTGGATTTTCCATCGGAACTTGAACCCAAACCTGTAATGATATTAAGACAACTTTAGTTTACAAGCATATGATAAATTTATTTTGTTAATCAGTGTACCTGTAAATTGCACATGCTTGAAACTTTATCACAAATAATGCGGCTAAGATTTGCATTTTCTTTTATTCCTTTTGTCAATTTAAAAGTAACTCCTACAAGACCTAAATGACTTGCTAAAGCTAATTCTTGCTTTAAAGCTTCTTCGCTGTTTTTCCTTAAGTTAGGACTTTTTGAATCAACTTTAATATGTGATGATAATTTTCCAATAATTAAAGTATTCCAATCTATAAAATGAGTAATAATATTTTAATAATATTTTGTTGCTTGAGTTCTTCAATTACCCTATACCCTATACCCTAATACTGATTACCCTTACCAGAACTGCATAAAACTATGTCTGGCCTGGTAAATGGTCCAGCACGATTTTTTGCATTTCCAGAAATAAATTCTCTTTTAAATAATGGGTGGACAAGTGGAACGCATATAAACTCATATCTGTAAGTAAAGTCAATAACAATAACGATATAGAGGTGAACGATAAAATATATTATAACTTGTTACTTACTTTGATGCATTTGCTGTAAAAAGACAATTACTCAAATCTGGTGCTGTACAAAAGTCAAGACCACAAGAAATTGGTCTTTGATTTGACATTATGTTTTAAACCATTAAACGTTAAAGTTGATTCCTAAAAGTATTATAAATATAAAGAAAGATTTAAGGTACATCATAATTTTACTTTAAAAACACCGGCTATTATCGGTATTATTTAACAAAAAGTTTACTATGTGATATATATAATTTTTTATATAACTGTACTAAAGCACAAATACCTTAATAATATCGATCAGTAACTTGTCAATAATGTATAAATGTTACAAACAATAAGAAAATTACAGTATTACATACACGCCAATTGCACGTGTAACACTGTTGCCTATATGTGCTGTTAGTAAAAAATATCAAAAACATATATTTTCATTGAAGACATAAATATAAACATATATTGGTTTTGAATAAAAATAGTTAATAAGAAAAAGTAAAATATATATAATTCCACGACTAAAATGCATAAAAATTAGTTAATTTGCTTTAATTACATTTGAATTTACAAAAAGGGAAAATATTTATACCTGATAAAATCAGTTGTTACATAGAAATTAACTATTATAGTTCATTTTCATAATATCAAATATGAAATGGGATACATTTTTCAAATCTTAGTATTTAAAAATTTCTTTCTTCTTTATATCACATATTACATAAATGAAAGGAAATAAAACTTTTAATTTTTTGTGTGCATTTATTAGATTACAGTGTCAACCAATCAGAAACAAGCAGTAGCTTTTGACATCGACCATTTTGAATGCCGCTTTTATTGTTCTAGTTCATGGTAGACGCTTGATGACTCCATTTCCTCGAGCTTTCCATTTTGCCTCCTTTTCTTGTGCTGTAGTCGAAGTTGTTACTTTTGTGGTGAGTAGTTGCTTATTTTTCTAATCAAATTCCAACAAAAATTGTTTATTAAAAATGTTGAGTACAATTTAGATTATTTATGCTCGAAATGAACAGAAGTTTGATACGATAATAAAAGTTTTCGAAATTTAGCAGTCACATTGTACGGCGTCGTTTGATGTGTAAAACATCAATTGAAAAAATTTTAAATAATTAACTTTTCTATTATATACTTAGTGTTTATTTTTGCGTTTACCTAAAATATAATACACGTATGTATGATTACGAATTCTTACTGTTTATGTAAAACCGTAGGTAGATAAATTATTGCAAACGATATAACTTCTCATATCGGAAATAGACGTCCTTACAGACTCCATTTATAAATTAAAATGGGTAGTCTCTCTCTGTCTCTTTCTATAGAAACTAGGGATTATGCAGTATGATAATACAATTATTATTAAATATTTATGTTGTCATGTTTGAGAAATAGAACTACTATAATTCTTATCATAAATAAATAAATTACATTTAAAGAATATATATATAATGCATATATTGTAATAATAAAGTAATATTTTCTGTTATTATAAGGTATTTATTATGCATTTGTTTTTAGGTACAATGTCTTTCAATCGAGGAATAAAACGTGATTCCTTTGGGAATCGTAACTTCAACAATCGAGGAGGTGGTGGTGGCGGAGGTGGTGGAGGAAGGGTTGGAAGTATGGGAGGAAGTGGTGGAGGTATGGGTGGCAACATGAGTGGCGGAATGGGAGGTGGTGGAGGAGGTGGTGGAGGCGGAGGTGGCGGTGGCAGTGGTGGAATGAATCCTTGGGAAGGAGGAATGATGCCTGGCAGAGGAATTTTACCAACACCTAATAATAATTTATCTTTAGCATCACCGCAAGCACAACTAGCAATAGCTAGCAATCTGCTTTCAAACTTACTTCGCAGTCAGCAAGAAGTACAACCACAGGTCAGGAGACTTCATTTTTATGTATATTATCTGTCATTTTTGTTATACTATCATATATTACATATGACATTTTGTATTTGCAGCAGGTACCATCACTTCTCAGCCTTGGAAATAACTTTAGCGGACCAGGACCTAACTTTCCAAATCAGCAGAACTTTTCTTCTGGGCGTTTTAATGATCGTCCTGTTAGGCATCCTATGAAGAATCAACGACCACAACCATATAACAAGGTATGAATACATATCTTCTATTTAATATGCAGATTGTTTTGAATGAAAATTGTAAGGGCAATTTCTAGTCTACACTTCTTTTTTTTTTTATACATCAACAACATCAATCCTTAGTTTGAAAGTTTGAAATTCTCCTTTTTATGTTCATTGATCGATTCATTAATGAGGCTTTCAGTTAGTGGATGACATGCTACGTGGCTACCCTGTGCAGTTACTAAGTATAAGCAATTCTTACTGCTGGACTAGTTGTGCCAAACATGATTTTCATAGGAGAAAATTACCATCGCAATGTTATTTCGTTAAGAAACACGATAACGAGACGTGTATTGATTTCAAAATATGTGTATTCTCATTTTTAGTAGTGGAAGTTAACTGTGATTTTGTGTAACAAATTTCAGTATAGACATGCAGATATATTTCTCCTCTAACTTGGTTCATTTATAATCCGCCCAAGTCTTCTATTCGTCATTGTAGTTAAAGAACAGTAGCTGAAGAACAGTATTCAAAAGTATTGATTACAAGCTGCATTGTTCACTGATTTAACTTCTTCTTCTTGTTGATTATGTTTCATTGAGCTTTATTGAGCTATGTTCAAAGGATAAAAGTATGTGTTTTATAAATATCATATCTTATGATCAATAAGATCATTGCCTGTAAAGTTAGATGATGCGACGATTGTATGCATCTTCAACGATTTGCTACTACTTTCCTTTTCCCTTCCACTAAACTGTGGAAATACTGACCTTTGGTGTTCATTGAAACACTGAATACGTCCTGCTTCCGAATCGAGTAGAATATTTTTCTCCCTCAAATATCCCAGTGGTTGCTAAAATCAAATTCGATTCGAGAAGAATCGCAAATATATCAGATACTTCTCATGACGGTTTGGTCATTTGACCTACATGACTAGATGGGCAATCGCGCCCGTGATGGCCCTGCTGGGCGACGTGGTCCATCTGCACAACAATCTCGTGCACCCCAGTCTGGCAATCAGCGTATGAATGGAAACCAAACTCAACATCACAACGATAAATCTTCTAAACCAATTCCTGCCTCTAAACAAAATCAGACTGCCAAAAAGGAACAGCAGGACGTTAAGACCTCTGATAATGAAAAAACAGAAGCACCTGCTGTAACAAGGTAAGCTCCTGGTGATTGTGAATAGTTTCTTCAAACTTCAGTAAGTCTCATTCTGTCACCTATCTCTGTATGTACGGTGTTTGTTACGTACATATGGTATGATTGCTAAAGAATTAGCATTGTGTCCTTTCTCTTGTCTGATTTTTAAAAAAGTATTACATACATACGTATATATGCATTTATATATACATATGTCTACATATCATGTTATATGTTCACTCGTCATTGTTGATTAAACTCAACTCACATTTCAAATTTAAATTAGATTACCTATAATCTCATAACGTTAGTATTTCATAATCATATAAAATGCTCCCCATGCGTTCTTCTTTCAATACACATTATCCAAATATTTGTTCATAATAATAGGTTGATTAAATTTGTATACAGTTGTTAGAAGTGTGAGTTATCTTCTTTTAACTTAATATTATGCCCAATTACTTTCTGGCTATCGATATTGAGAAATTCGTGTATATGTGTTTTTACTAAAACACATATTAAAAAATTATAATATTTATATCAAAACAAAAAAGCACAATATATAGATATGATTAACATTTGTAATTATAATAAGAATTTTGTTTGTTTGTATACTAGTGGAGTGAATGAAGAATCTGATGACAAGAAAGCTGATCGGAAGGATAAAAAGGAATCCGAAGATGTTCAAATGTTAGAGACTGAGGAAACAGAAGAAAAGCCTCAGGATGATGAAGAACAAAAGCCAGACAAATCTGCAACAGAAGAAACACCACCGAAGGAAGCAAATACATCTACGACGGAGAAGGATTCAAAATTGACAGGCAAAAAATCAGAAGCAAGACACGCTGAAAGTCGTTATGCAGAGGTTCCAATGAGTCATATGTTCTGTCACATTTGTAACAAACATATGTGGGATGGATATGTATATACTTAATACTCACTATATATTGTACATTTAATCGAGGTCAACTTTGGTATTATCATCTTTTTATTTTTTTTATAGTCTTTCGAAAATCACTTACGCGGGCGAGCACATCAATTGATGATGGAAAAGTTAGATGAATCATATAAATTAAAGGTTGATCTCATGCGGCACGAATTAAGAGTAGCAGAAGAACAACGCGAACTTAGTCTGACTAATTCAAAACGTCGTGGTAAGAAAGTAAGTATATATACAAATATAAAAGTTTAATAATTTATAAAGTTTTATATTTATTTTATTTTTTATTTAGGTGTCTGTAGATTTGAATGTACGTGAATATTGCACAATGTGTGACTTGAATTTCTATGGAACATTATCCACGCACAGAAAGAGTGAGAAACATCAACAGCTAAAAACATTTTTGCATCCAAGATGTTTCCCATGTTTGAAAGAATTCCCATCGCGTATAGAATATGATGAACATTGTTTAACTCCTGGACACATGAAGAAAGCTGTGCAGTGTGAAGAACAACGAAAAAATAAAAAGAAAGGTACATGAAAAGATATTTAAAACAAACTATTGTCATAATAAAGATTATGTAATGTTGTTTTCCATTTTTATAGAAAAACTTGCAAAAGGAGAATCTGAAGTGCGTACTGCAGAAGATGAAGAAAAAGACGTTGGTTCTGACAATAAAAATGAAAAGGAGGAAGATTCTATAGAAGAACAGGAATATATTACGGATATTGTTGAGAATTTGAGTGAAAAGAAATTCAAAATTCCATCTTATAAATATTGTCGACAAAATCAAGTTTCCATTGGTAAATTGCACTATTTATACATTTTATTTCCCATTATATTTTAATCCACTCACTTATCTACTTACTTATCTACTTAATATTTAAAACTTATCTATATATACATATTGTTTCAGGAAAATCTATGGTGAAAGAAGTTCAAGGATTTTATTGTGAAAAATGTAGAAGATTCATGCTGTTAGCTGAAGATATGAATGCTCATTTACGTAGTATTACTCATTATCGAAATTTCGTACAAGAAGTAAAGGCTTTAACTTCGAATACAGAAACTACAGAACAAAGATCAACAGAAAAACTTGAGGTATATTTTAATACTTAAAAAGGTTTAATGTAATATATCAAAAAATATAATAAGTAATTTTTCTGTGTAGACTAACGAAGACGCTCAAGAAAATGACAAGGAATATGACGGGAGCTGGAAACGTCGTAAAACAGTTCACTCTGAAGACGAGAATAATGTTGAAGTGAAAGAAGTGCAAGAAAACAATGTTGAAAATGCAAATGCCCAAAAGAAAACTGACGGAGATGAAAAGTATGATCCGCTTGAAGCTGATGCAGAATCTGAGGAAGAAGAAACTCGTGAAGCGGAAAAGAGCGGAAAACAGCCTTCGCAAAATACTGTTAATACTCTAGAAAAGAAGACACCAGTTGATAAAATATGGGCCGATATCGATAATGATAATGAGGCGGAAATAGGTAATTTAATTGACAATGAAGATGAAAAAGAACAGGTTGATCATGAAAAATCCATTCAGAAGTTAGATAGAGATCTAAATCCGCAAGTGAAGCTAACACGCGGTCGAGGTTTCCCTCGTGGACGCGGTGCTCCTCGAGCACGAAGGGCTCGACGATAAAGTGATCGATCTCTATTTTAAATTAGAGTAAGCTTGAGTATATTTCATAATTACGTCTCTTAATATATCTACTGTTAGGTTTCATTTATTTACTCGATATATTCAAAACGTCAATGTTTAAATAGTTTGGTTTATTATATCTTTTGACAGAACGAAAGAAATTATTATAATCAAATGTATATGATTATCGTTTTATATGTATAAATAGTATGTATCTTTTTATATGATGAATATATATATATGTTATATATCATATATATTCATAATATATCAATATAAATATCGGTTTGCCCAAGCTTATTTAAAGCTTTCTAATTACGCATTACTTACAGAGAACTGTACTATGTACGATTGTTAAAGAAAATAATGCATTTTCAAAGTAAAAAGGAGAAATAAACAGATAGGCTTTTGCGTAATGATATTGATTATCTTGTAACTACTCTACTTAAGAAATATTATCAATATTCAACTAATTAATTAATACATGTTTATGATTTTTAACGTAAGTAACAATCATAATATAAAACTCTATTATAAAAAATTCATTCATGGGTATATGCTAATAAAAAATCCAAAAATACCTTGCAATAAATTTAAGATGTTGATGAAAATTTTATCCGGTTTATGTCTAACTGTAGTAAATCAAAGTTTAAATTGATAAATAAGAGAAATAATCATACTTTTATTTGCTTTATCATAATATAGTAGGAGTTTTATTATAGGATTGTATCTTTTGTGACATATAAGGCGTTGTAAAAAAGAATTAATATAAAAGATGCATACTGTTCGACAATTGTCCTATAGAATACCGAAATTTCTAATTCCCACATAATACACATACCTTATCTTTGTAGTCCCTATAAAGTAATTTAATTTGTAATAAAATTTGCGTCCATGAAAGGGATGGCTTTAATAGCCATATAATACTTTAATAACAAGTTATATATAACTTTCATAATTTCTTTATAGTAATCATGTTTATTTATGTAAGTATCATGCAAAACCTTTATCTATACTAGAACATAATAAAAACTTAACATTATTCTTAAATCATCTAAATAACTTTTCATTCCAACATTGGATTCTTTTGTATTAGTGTGTAGAAAATATAAAACAATAAATGACCTAAAAAACAATAAGTTTTATTTTGCACCTTCTTAATATGAATACCATTTATGTAGTGTTGTCACAAAGTATTTTTTTAATATCATAGAATTAAAGAATTCTTAAGATAGGAAGGAGCAGTGATCTAATTAAAAATACTTTTTGAACGTAAATTACATAGCAAACATGATTATTTACATTTAATAACAAAACTTAAATATATACCATTATCAATAATAATATTAATCCATCGAAAGGTGAGTTGCTAAAAACTCATCGACAGAATCAGTATCCCATTTGTGTATGTCCAAAATATCTTCAACTTTATTATCCGCATCTAATAATTTAATTATTGGATCTAAGCCTCTAACATATTTTATTTGTAAATTTTTGTATTTGCTAGGTCGGTCACTTTTTATGAAAGCTATAAAAAACCAGAATAAATGTGTGTTGTAAAGAGTTACACTTTTATTTCTAAATATAAATTTCTATTTACCTTCTATTTGTGGATATGTACCAAACTTGCATGTGCATACTTCAAGAACAGCACGTGGGTATTTTTTTAATCCAGATGCATCATAATCATTGTCTTTCAAACAACATTCTTTGCAATTACTCCTATGATTATCAAACATTAATTTAATTATTAATATAAGATATTGAATTACAACAAAAAAGATTTATTTTTACTTACAATATTTCTGTTAAACCATGTTTATTAAATTCCTCACAGGTAGAACAAAGTAAATTAGCTTTATTGAAACCTAAACTTTTACAATCATCAGCTGAAAATTCCGATGACACAATGTTCACCTAAAAAATATATTTATAATGAAAATACGATGCATGTTATATCTCTATTCAATACAAAAACATTTTTAATTTATATCATAAATGTAATACGTATGTGTATGCCAATTTAAATTTAATAGGTTAAGTAACAATACTTTCATTTCTTACCATTAAGATACATGAAAATATATATGCTAATCTTGATGACTTCATTATATTATTTTATATATACATAAAATACATATATACAGAATTAATCATATGTTATTTTAGAGAAATAATAGTTAATATCAACACACTTACACCACACGTATCTTATGAACCGATACTGATACCATAATACTAACTGTTAAATACTTAAAGCTCTGTTCTCAGTGTTGAAATAAAAATCGATATTTTATTATGATTTTTCGATCCATCGAAATTCAATTGATGTTAGCAAAATCGCAAAAGTAATGAAATTTGAAGTAACCAAAAACCTGGAGTAAAAACTATTTTAACAAATCTTTAACAACAACAACTGAATGCTTTTTTTTTAATGAGCAACATAACATAAAAAGTCTGAGATAGTGTATGTAATGCTGAAATTTGCAACTTACACAGTGGTTTGGATTCTTACGATCCTTCTGTTAATTGCTCCTGTCATTAAAACCGAGAGATATAATACTGTTAATACCCACTTATCCACGCGTCACTATCATAATTACAATTATTCCCAAAATTGTGAGTCATTAAATAATTTGAATTATTTCTTTTTAAATTTCACGCATGTTCTGCATGACTTCATCAGCGTTTTATTAAATGCCACGCGTATATACGACTCATTATCTCTTACAAATTGATTTGAAAATAGTAATACAAAAGATGCAATTAGCAATGTAAAGAAATTGCCAAAATTATTGAAAAATAAATTGAAAAATATTGCAATTTATTCCGAAGGGTTATTTGTTACAATTTTTTTGACAGATACAATTAATCATTACATAATTTTTTCTTTAGTGTCCAACAACATACTGTCCAAATCTATAAAAAGGAATAACAAGTGTCAAAACTACCAAGTCGATTATAAATGGAGACGGAGAAAGTTATGTGCAATTTCTGATAATGACAAATATTCTACGGGAAGTTTACTTGAAAATAACAAAGGAACAGGTAAAAGGAAGACATTATTAGATTACGGTGAACCAGTTCCCCTGAATGATGTCGATGATCCAGATTCTCTAACAACACATGTACGAGTAAAAAGAAGCAAAGCAGAATCAGACTCCATTTCGTCATTTAGATATCAACAAGATTATTTAAAGGATTTGGCCAACTCTTTTCCTCGAGATTCATACGAGTCAATAGGAGAAAACTTTTACGATGACGATGCGTCGTTCGATAGGAAACGAGAAATTAAATCACAGCAATACTTTGTAAATGACAAACAGTTCAATGCAATTCCAGATGAGAATGCTGCAATCACGGTTCCTTCATACTTTGGTGAAGATAAATCCGACATTAATAATTTTATTAGTTCGCAATTTACCGCTAGTGGAACTAGTGCATTAGGGAATAACAATGTAAAATTTATAGATCGAACAAAAAGCAAGGAAAGTGTATCGTTACAAGAACCATTGAATGATGTTATTATAAATCGCAAATCATATGAAAATCCGGAAGATGAAAATTTACCAGATCCTATACTAGCGGTAGAACTTGTTAGGAAAAAACGAAACGATTATTCAAAGATATATAACAAAAAGAATTTAAAAAAGCAAAATTCATCTGATCTGCAAGCTAAAAAAGAAAGATCGTCTAATGAAAAAGAACAATTAATTCCCGAATTAGAAACATTTAAAGAGCATTCGAATCCACCCAGTTCAAATATCGCTGATCTTAAAGTAGATCTGTTACGGTTCAGGAGAAAAACGAGGAACAATAACGGAGACAAAATAAAGAAATTAAAACAGAAAAAGAAACGCGTAGGGAAAAAACATGATTTTCCAAAAAATTCTCTGCGGTCAATAAAAGACGTTCGTTCGAAAAATATGGGTCGATCGAGAGTGTCTCGCAAGAGAAAAATGGATGAAACGAAAAGCGAGGGTAATTTAAAAGTAGGAATTGTCAATGTAGTGGCTAAGAAAAATAATGACAACAATTTTCGCCGTAGATCCGTAAAGTCGAAAAAATCCGTCGATAGTACTGATTCTGAAAACGATCATCTTTCAAAAAATGTTCCATCAACGTTGCATGCAAAACTGGAGACAAAAAGTAAGAATAAAATCGACGACGATATTTCCATACTTTCATTAGTGCGAAGAGACTCGAAAGCTGTGGGTGGCGCTGGTGATTCTAAGGCAGAAACGGATAAAAGTTCAAACGTATTCGTCGTACAAAATGAGAAACAAAGGCCATTCGTAGAAACTGAAAAATTAATGCCGCCACAGGATTCGAAATTACGTGCAAAGAGAAATAAACATACTGAATCGAATCACGGTTTCTTAAATAAGGAAGAGGAACTGAAGTATTATAAGAATATACAGGAGCCTGGAACTGTAGTGGATCATTGTGATGACGAAGATGAAAATCAACTTTCAATGATGGATGAAATGGGTCCTAATCGAGCAGTAAGATCGATCGAAGAAGTTAAAGAACTCGCAAAGAAATTAGTAACAAAGGTATATATTATCTATAATAAGCAGTATTTTAACATAATATGTATATTTCTTTAAACTAACAACAAATGTCCTCTCAGGTAAATGAGTTACAAAATTACTTAAACATTGAGGAAACAGCAGAAAACGAAAAACAAGAGACAAAATTAAAAACACGTGCGATCGATGATTTATGTGCAAACGTTAGCAGTGGTTGTGGCGCTTTTAAAGAAACACCTGAAATCGTCCAGAAATGTGTACCGACAAAGCATGACAGATCTGCGACCAAAATCGTTGAAAGAAAAGCGAATCCAGTTGAAATGACAAACAAACATAAATTAGAAGTTAAGATCCCAAAAAAACACTCGGTAGAGAAAAGAAGATCAGTGGCTAGACACGTTGTTAAAACATCGTCGAGTACTTCAAGGGCAATTCGTAATGAAGAAGAAACAAAATCGGGTCGTAAGTGGGGGAAATGGACAGACTGGAGTAGCTGTAGTGTTACTTGTGGTAAAGGTCGTCAAATAAGATGGCGATATTGTTTACGCGATTGTAGTACTGCAGAAACCGAGATGGAAGAGAAAGCTTGCCAATTGCCAGCTTGTCCACCAGGAAAATTCCTTGGTATATTTTAATAACTGTTAATATTTAGCGACTTCATTACGAATCGAAGCACAATAATTCAAGAATTACTTCGTCTATATTAATGTACGACTACTTTGTTATTTTTGTATATCGAATACATATAATTTATATAGCATGTTTTATGTAAAAGGATAAAGGGAAAGATTTTTGTCAAATAAAGAACTGAATTAATTAACTTTAATCGTTAGTCACGCGATTAGTTAAGAAGTTATTTAAACAAATGACATCAACGCTGTTGTGTAACAAATCACATGATGTATATTTTTTCCGTTTCATTACCAAATACACAATATATTATATAGAATATCTTAAACAAAACTTCTTTTCTTCATACGTATTCACAAGTAACGAGTTTTCGTTGCTTAAGCAAAGTTCGCTTTTTTTTTTATTGTATCTCGATCATTATGTTTTCACTTTTGCTTTTTTCTTTAATTTAAAAAACATCACAAAATATTAGCGACCGTGGATAAAATATTGGGGTTACTCACAAATATCTTGTGGTACCATTCCATAACAGTTGTTTCGTAAATGTACAATCACATAATTCATCGGATCACATTATATTCCTTTGTCTACAGTCCATATGTATTTTCCTTTTTACACTCGTTAAACCTTCTATTGTACATATCCTTTATTCAACAGCCACTCATTTCTCCTCGTTCATATTTTGTTGCTTATAACCTAGTATTATCGTGTAAATCGTATAAACATGATTTCTTTTTCGTGGTATTTAATATACAAATCGCTAAAAAGTTTCTAAATGTAAGGCTCTCGAAACATTTCACGTGTAAATCGTATCCCTTAATTTAAGTCGGAGAGAAGGAACGGGTTAACAAAAATCCTTACTATATGTCGGAGAGGTGGAACGGGTTAACAAAAATCTGTGTTTATAATATTTACGTATCTACAATGAAATGATATACATTCACCTACGTGATGACGCGTAGGCAAAGATCACAGTAACTGTCACGCCCCGGTTGCAGCACATCGGTAAGTTATGAAGTCGTGAAATCGACGCAACACGGGACTGTCGTAAGCACAGTTTTTCACGTCTAATCAGGCACCACCGTGTCAAGAGGCGCATATCGCGATCTCATAGACTAAAATTTGCAGATTGTTGTTCAGAATAATTTTGTTGTAGGATCGCAGAGCTATCTTTGATTGCGAATATAGAGCGTAGAATACTCCACATAACCTCACCATAAATAGCTTCGTAAACGATCCATTGCACACCTCGTTCCATATTTCGTTACACACCGTACCTTCACGAGACGATTGAATGATATATACAATTTGAATCGAATGAACTCCAATACCATTTACCACTTCGCGATGATCAGAGAATCCAATATAAATTTCTTCTCTTTCCTTTTCCTTCTTGCTCTTGACAGTCACGAAGTTCTCACATTACATTTCTTCAACGTAAGAGTATTTATTAATGATTAGATTTTATGAATCATAGCACGAAAACTTGAGTCGTCCAACCAGTATAAAATTACAAAGTAAATTCCTCTGATTGCAGGAATTATTTCGGAATAATTTTTAGTTCGATAAGCGAAAATTAATATTGGAGCAAAGACCATAACAATGATTGCGAGGCTGAAGAAAACGTGCTATGACTGTTTACTAAAGAACAAGAGATGTCGCCTTTATTCGATATCTCTAATTATTAATATTCGATTTGTCCAAGAGACCGCTTACAAATACAAATTGATCACAATGGTAATCGCATACATACACGCGAGTACTAAATCACGTATACATTGCCGCGCGAATGTATTAGAACATTTGTTTACTTTTAATGAACCCGTGGTATGGTATTATTTATATAAGAGTATTAGAAATTGAAAAATTTAATTATTTAAGGAACTTAGATAATTAAAAGTATATGCAGTGTGCCTACGCTGTATTATGTTACGTGTGGACGGTTTCTAACACTTTCTTCTTTTATTTATAATGAAAAAAATTCTTCAGATATTATACAAATATTTAGAATCACTATCCAACGTGATAAAATTTCGGGTAACAGCGTAGAACACAATTATTCGTTTGTAAAAAGACCTGGGAGGTCCAGAAAACATATATACAAAGCTGTATTGAAAGCTTAAGAGAAATAAAAGTAACAGCCTCCGAAACGATTGAGAAAATAAATACAATTAAGAATGAAACAATCTCAGATAGTACGAAAAGCGACTTATAGAGGTCGGCATTTGCGATTTTGGCAGTGAAAGTTATTATTAAGGATAAAACATAACCCGCTCTTTTATGGTAGTGACAATAATTTCTTCACGAATATATACCTTGATAAGAATGAATTACAGGTGAAATTAACAGCATTCTGTCTGTCGTGGCCGCTGCCATGAAATACGCACCTTAAACTACTTGTATCCATTTTCAGATAGGGAAACAATTCCATAGCGATAAACCGTTATAGTTTTAGAGATGGTGTTTCTAACATTAATGATAAAGAAGAGATACCAGTCGCTACTAGTATAAACTAAGTACCAGAAAAATTGACACTGCAAGATTGATTCTGATGAGTCTACAATTGAAATGGTTGAATTCGAATGTCGAGATTATACGTATAGGAAATAACAGGAGATTCGTTAAAAACAAATTATATTTAATTAAAATAATATTAAAAAAAAAAAAAACTGCACATTAGTGCGCCTTTCGGATACCGAATATTTGTGCATGTTAAGGATCGTATACATTTTTTTCAAATATGTAAAAATCACTTACAGGAAAGTTCTAATTTGTAAATAATAGAATGGCCACCAGTCTCCTGATTTGAACCCCCATAGAAAAATTATGAGATCATTTATATAAAATCTGAATAAAATATCCCAAATTGGAAGAATATTTATGGGAACATTTCGAAATGGAATGGAATAATATTAGGCCCGAAACGATAAAAGATATTAGTAGCCAAGCTACTAAGACTTGTACATGCAGTTACAAAAGCACTCGATGGATAGATGGAAAGATAACATAATCATATTTTTATTATGATTGATGAAAAATTTAATAAATTGTTAAAATATATTCTCTAATACGGTACAAAATAGAATACATAAAATTTAGTAAAATTCAGTAATGATTTCATAACTTTTTACAGATATTTATTATAATTAAGCAAGTGTCCTAGTATTCAGCGGCAATGTACGTTCACTTCCTTAAACATGCACACACACTCTTATATAACTGCGTAATGTCTTTTCACCATTGATGCTTATAATCTGTCTTAGTCTAAAGGGGCGCGGAAATTATCGGTCCCTTGGTCGTAACGACAACGCTAAGTTGCACTTCTTTTCTATGTTGACTGCACTAAATGGTACATGTCTTGTTTTTTTGTTTAAAACTTGAGCTCATTTTTACATCATAGATACACTAACTTATTCTTTAAAGAAACTTTTGCGTCTCGTATTCTCTATCGGTATAATGAAATTCTTATCTCTTCCATCCAATTAATTTTCATCTTACATTTACAAAGATAATTCACGTATGGAAGAATAGTCGTACGAAATTTCTTTTATCCCATTTCCTTTCTTGGCAGTCCGGTATAAAATTGATTCGTATGGCAGGAAATAATTAAAACTTGATTCTCACGAAGTCTGAGTTCGTTAAAACATTATGTTTCTCGACTGTTCAGTTTTCGTTTGCGACAGTATATCTAATGCAGCGTTCTCCTCACCACCGGCTAAAACTCGAACGTCCCTATCTGGATCTGATCTCATTTCTCTCAGCCTATTCTCTACTTCTTCCGCCTGCTTCACTCCCAACCATTCGGCTAAAAATCGAAACACCCGTTTATTGAATATATTCGAAGTTCTCTCGTAACGTAATTATCTGAAGAAGATTACAAATAAATACTTACATCCCATAGGAATAACGTTCTTTGACAAAGTCCTTGCCACAACTAGTCTCACATTTGGTACTTTGTCGGAAGATATTTCCAACAAAGTAGGTAACATTTCTTGCGAAAATCTATCCCCGCTAATGGCGTTTTTCGAAATCAGGTTGGCGCACACGAATGCAAACGTCTGTCTTCTGATCCATTTTCTTGCGTAAACGAGAGATTTGAGCTTCCGAAACAGCGCTTTTACAAGACGTTTATTGTCAGAAAGATGTGCTACTATTTGTGTCATCTGTACAGATACGACAAAGCAAAGATATAAGACAAATATTAGAATAGCATTAGACTAGAAAATTAACGCAGTATATAGAAAGTACATAAAATCGTACCAAAGAAAGAGCAACGTATCTCACAGCAGCGTATTTGTCGCGTAGTAGATCAAGGGCCAGGGACACGATAAACCGGTCGACGTCTATAGGATCGAACAGATTAACAATATCTGACAACTGAGTGGCTAATTCCTCCCGAAATCTCCAGTTCCACTCGTTATCGGTGGTGAGAAATTCCTTCAGTCTTGGTAAATACTGGATCCGAACGGTAGGCTTGAGTATTTTCAAAAACGTCGCCAAATGCTTGAGTATACCTATTCTGACCTCATCCAGATCTTTGATAAATCCATCATAGATTGGAACAAGATCAGCGATAGTGAGTTCTTCTCCTAGAATTATGGCGATTTCGTGAATACTGGAGGCTAACGTGCGCCTCACTTTCCATTGATTAGCGCTTGCCAAAGATTGATAGGCTTGCTTCAGATATGGCCAATTTTCTTTTCCTAACGTGAGTACAACAGCGGGAAAACTAAATGCACAATGATGAGGAATATCTCCGGGGCTCATGTCTCCAGAACATTGTTCTGGCTCAGCCATCGACAAGAACGAATCGATCAAATGCTGAGGAACGATCTCTTGATCGTTGAAATTCTTAATATCGTCTTCTGCGTATCTGTCTTCTTTTACCATAGCGTCTAACGACGACGCTTTACTGGACGCTGTAGTGCTGATCAACGGCTTCCGGTCTACATTGTTCTGCGCTGCGGATCTTTTGGCAGCTTCGACTAGCTCGTCGTCCTCCAGTGGAAGCTCTGGCTCTATGTAGTAGTATAGAAACGAATTGAAGTTTTCCGTGTCGTCCAGTATTTGGTCGTTCTTTAGATGTTTCCTTTGTATCTGAAAGAAATTTGACGAAATCATTCTTTATGTGTTTCTTTAAAAAAAAAACTATGTACTGGTTGTATTTCATAGTTGAACGAGTAAGGGGCAACTATCCGAAGCACGTTTTAAGAATATACAATCATCGCGTCTATGACTCGTTACCATTATAACTGAAGAGCGAAATCGAATCACGTTAATGGGTATTTTCAAGGAAATAGAAAGGCAAATGAGCTCGAGAACCGCGTCGTTTCGTTACTTAAAGGACGCGTCGTACCTTTGACTTATAAGCTCTCATTGTGGAGATATCATCCTCCTGCGACTCGTCCTCGTCGTCCTCCTCGAAAATTGGTTTTTGTATTATCACAGACGAATTGAAGTTATCCTTAGAATTATGGTCCTCCATATCGAGCGTGTGGCTTCGTATCGCGCACTTGGTAGGAAATATTCCCTCGTATGAGTACCTTATACTGTAAAAACACGTCGTTGATCTGCGTTATTTCTTTTTTCTAGTTCGTAAGGGAAATGCGAGCGTGATAAACGAAGCGAGAGAGTCGATGAGAAAATAAAAGGAAGCAACGAGAGCATAGAATAAGAAGAACAGAGGAGAACAAATAAAACGGATACTACAACGCGAGTCTGTGAACAGAGTCGACCAAGTAGAAGGTAAAAACTTTCAGCTTTTTATACCTGAAACAATTATCTTGTTGGCTGGTAAACACTAGCTCGCCGTGTTGATTATAAGTTACTTCGGTGAACTGTTTCGCGAACGTGGATATGAATGGTCCTAAAATTTGAAAAGCAGACATTCGCACCCATTTCGACTCGTCGTTAAGATGCGTGGCTAGAAGCTCTGCCAATAGTAATCGACGATGTTGAAGGGTCATGCAGCATGAAACTGGCATCATAACGTCCACACACGCTTTCCGGACGCCCCATATTTTATCGCTGCACAGGTCGACGAATATTGGGAACTGCGGGAGAAAGAAGAAATTAAAAAAACGAACAATTCCTATTTTTTCGTATGCTCAACAGCTTGAAACTTTAGAAAATTTCTATTCCATCGAAGAAATTATGTCTTTTTTAGTGGGAATCGATGTCATGCATTCTTTTCGAGCGAACGAAATTGCAAATGAATTTAAAAGTAAAATGTCAAGCGTTTGGTAGCTTCTATATCGAGGGAGAGATTCTAATGAAGGAACTTACCAATTTCCGAAAAAGAGTTTTCCTGCCAACAGCGGCGCAAAGTTCTCCAAGGTGCGATGCGCAGAATTTCCTCGTATAGAATTCCTTGTCTTCGCAGAGGGCGATGTATCTGTCCAGAAAAATCTTTTCTGTCAGTTCTTTGCCAATGAGTGGAGCCATCTTGCACATGAGCTGCGATAATAATATACATATACGATATATCTCTGGTGAATTTTCGGATTTTCGATGATAAAGCAAACGTGATGCTATAGAAAACAAGTCAGTAACAAAGAAAATCAAAGGAAACATGTACAAATATGCACACGTTTTTTGTAGTTGCTTTCGTGTGTATACGATTAATTAATTCAAAAGAAACATAAAATAAAGGAAAACGTGTTTGCGACATCGTCTGCATGGTTTAAGATCGCAGTGAAACGGAGACATAAACCGTACCGTTCCGCTCATCAAAGCTGGCTGTGATACGAGTTCAAGTCACCACATCACAACCACTCTGATAGGAGGAACAGTCGAACTCGCGCCTCTTAAATACCTGGAAAACAAAACAACAGGTACGATACATACATCAATAGCGTGGTAGATGCTGGCCGGTAGCTAGAGGATCAAACGTGTCCGAGACAACCGCGGAAGATCGATCGTTTCGCGACGATGCTCGAGTACCTCCTTTGGCGCCCGCATCTGCACGAATCAGAAGGTCATTGTGCAACGATCAAACGAATTAGAAAGAGGTGAATCATCCTATCGTCGTTCGACGATCGTGACCGCGTACGCACATTACATTTTGTTCTACTTTATTTTTCTCTTCCGTTAAGCTTCATAGATTAAGATTATCAAGTATTTTTCTAGCAGTACATCAAATCTTTGGATCGTACTTATCACTAAGTCTTTCTTATCGTTCATTTCCATTCTGTCTTTTCAATTTTTACCAATTTCTATATACCACAGTGGCTACGAAAAGTATTTGCACGTAATTGCATTTAGTACGGTATTTATATACCAATCAATTAAGTATACTAACTTTTATACAATTTTAGAATTTCTAAATTTAGTAATTCGTTTCATGTTTCATTCTTCATTTCATTTTTATGAAAATGAAATGTGTAACCTGATAAAAAAAAACGAATGATAAGTCTGTGCACAAAGTCCTTTTCTGTAGACACTGTATATATGTATATAATTACATTATTTACATTTAGTTAAAAAGCGGTAAAAGAAAGGAATTGAAGGTAGACGTAGTGTACAGCAATCATCGTGGATCACGAATAAGGAAGTCATCTGGAGATAGTCGTTCAATAAACGCGATCACGTCCTTCATGAATCCTGTGAACCCATGAGAGGAAGTCGACTATGAAAGAGTGCAAAGCCTTTCCCGAAAGTGGAAACTACGCGCGAGGAGTCGATCTCCGTATCGGGACAGCCGATCGGAAATGTTTTTCTTTAAAATGGCTCGCGATGGAACGCTGTATTTCGCGGGAAAACGGCCACGCCACCCATAGAAGATGCTTCAAGGATGATCGAGAATGGATCTCTGCGAGCGTAAAGGTGAGACGACGTTTCCATTGCTTTTACAGAAAACCGAGTTCTGCCTTTATACGATAAAGGAAAATCGACACCGAGATCCACGCTAGAAGTTTTTGACTAACGGACGATCTTACATTTTGAATCATATTGAGCATAAAAAACAGTTGATGAAACGCGTCGCCGCGCTCATCAAAGCTGGCTGTGATATGAACGCTTGCATCAGCATATCACAACCACTTTGTGAGCGATGCATCCGCGTCATTTTTATCCTGTGAACCTTCCTAAAATCCTAAAGGCTGCGAGAAACAAGCTTCTATATGTATGTATTATTTTTATACATAATTTCCTAGCACCTTCACATTAAAAAATACAGTTGGGTAGGACGCTGCTTCGAATAGAAGACGACACGTTGCACGAAACGGCGATCCAAATCGTCAAAAATGGCTGTGATATGAAATCTATAAAAGCAACACGCCACAACCAATTTGACGATTGGATCGCGTTCTCGTTTTCTGTAGTTTTGCCTCTTCTGTGGTCACTTTGCCTCGTTCTTTGTCTTCTCGTGATGATCGTACGGTGAAACAAGCTGCAGCAGTCTCGATCGTAATCGAGAACAGTACTAGAGGAGTGAGTGTATGCAACGTAAGATGGAAAAATGAGGGTAAAAATTAGAAGATCGTAAAAGTTATGCACACACGTCGTTCATTCGCTATACCTTTAGGTGTCCATCGACGACGTGGGTGATTATTAATTAAGCGGGGGCACTAAGTGCACTCGTACAGCGCACACGAATATGCTTCCTGACGATCGATTCTGCGGGCCAAGCTCATCAAAATGGCTGTGATATGACTCGAAACATTCCACAACCAATTTGATGTATCGGACCGCAAAAGGTATTTTCATTTCGGTGCCTGTGCTCGGGTACAACGTTCGTGCTCCGCCATCTCTCTCTTCATGTCGATTCTCTCACTCTCTCTCTCTTCGTACGTGTGTTTCTCTCTTGCGGATCGTTGGTTTTCGTCGTCCCTCAATTCCGCCAGAGATACAAACGACGCGTTCAGTTTTCCGCTTTCTCTCGTTCTCTCTGCTAATTATTTCTACGTTTCTCTTCCGTTTCTGCCCCTTTTTTTCGCTTTCCCCTCGCTCTTTCCTTTTTCCCCTCGTTCGATTTTCTCCGTTGAATCGTGCGTTGTGGACGAACACAATTTTGCTCATCAAAGCTGGCTGTGATAGTCGAACTCTATGACAAACCAACTTTGATGGTAAAAGCATGTCCTTGTCGAAGATGTGCCAGATGTTCCTCTTCTTTTTCTCGTCCATATCACCTGAAAATCGTTCGGAGCTACCGCTCTACTCATTCCTACTTTAAAATCGATCGTTATTCCTGTCATTCTGCGACAAATGATGAACTTACAGAAGCAAGTCATTTGCTTTTTACAACTAATCGCGTACCTACTCGAGCAATGGAATTACGTGTATAAAGGAGAGAGCTACCGCAATGACTCTTCGACCAAAAGCATCTTCTATGGAGAAGTCAATACAGTGATATACAGTGCCTAAAGAGCGTTATGGATCTTTGACGGAATCGGTAAACGCTCAGTACGAAATGAAAAGCGTTAAAAATCCTAATTTCCGTATAGATCAGGTCTCGTTTGGTCGTTGGTGAACGTCGTAGTAGAACGAACGCCGGATGAAAGACAAGATAGTGAGACGCGATAGCGTGAGAACATCTCACTACCCATGTCTTTCAGGCGGAATCCGTTGGAACGAGGGCGGCGTAAGGTCCAACGACCATAAACGCGAGACAAACTCGATACACCTATTGCTCCGGATAGTCGGCGATACACTTCCTTGCATACGATGGAAGCGTGGTCGAACCGAATGGATCAAGAATGCTAGACGCGAGAAACCCGTCTTGCCTTGTTTTTCACCACGCTGTCGTACTTTCAATGGACACACGTTTACCCTTGAGTAATTCTTTACATACGTATTCTTTAATTAAACGACGTCGACGATCGTGCTACGCTTCGTTTGAACGCATTAAAATGAGAAAACTCGTTAAACTACATGGTGCCTGATAGAATGTTAAAATAGAATGTGGAAGAAACAGCGGGGTAAAGAAAGAACTGCAGAATGATTCTGCGTAGGTTCCATTCCACTCGTTCTCTCAACGATTCCACCTCGAACACGCAATAATTGCAGGCTATGAACATCGCGACGAATACGAGGGATTACGATTTTCGTTAGATAATTTGATCGTACGAATGGTTTGTCGAAAATGACCGATCTAGCGCTTTCATTTTTCCAGGCACGTCGAAATGTTTGAAATCGTTCATTAAGTTATATATAATTAGCTATTTTAAAAGACACGAAGGAAAAATAAAATCCCAGTTTGTCGGATTATTTCGAAATGATAGGAGGGATATTTTAATCGAAGAGGACGTCGGTGATCACTACTACTGTCCTCCTCCTTAATATATTTCTTAAAAAATACCAATGGATATAACGTACCATATTAGATGATGTGGGTCACGGCGACAAAATTTAAAATTTGAAAGGGAAAAGGGGAAGAAATAAAATCAAAGAAACGAAAAAAAAAAAAAACATAGAAACTTACGGAGATGCCAGAGTTAAGGAAATCGACGGACGTACAGAGGGTTTCTATAACGGGACACAGCTTGCCCTCTATCGTGGTGTTATCGATGAGTCCCTTCTTCGTCAACGTCAACACTGCTGTCTGAGCCATCATTCGTACCTGAGGTAATAAAAAAAAAAAAAAAGGTAAACAAAAATTAGAATTCGTTGACCAGGCCTTAAATTCTTTGCCGTCTGCGAAAAGAACACGATTTCCGCCAGGTTTCGAAAGAGAAGGAAGCGGTTGTCGAAAAGTATTTCTGAATCGATGTAAATCATAAGAAAAAAAGATGTTTATCGATGGAAGGAAGCTTTGACGATCAATCGCGTAGAGGAACGTGATGAAAATATTCACCTGGTTGTCTTGATCTTGTAAGTATCTGATAATGAGGTCGAGGAGATGATTGTGAAAAATATTGTCGAATAGGTGCGGTGTCTCATGGCAAATCATCACCACGTGCGGTATGTGTTCCATCAGGTCCAACCCAACTTGCGCATCTAAAATCAGAAATAATCGATTTTTCATCTCTTAAATTTTATTCTTTTTGCGATCATATCGCTTTTCGTATATTTATTTATTTTCCGTTTGTTTAAAAAAACATTCTACAACGACCACCGTCCAGATCGAATTCTGGATTCCTTTCGATAGTCGTAAGTTGAGCCGATCGTAGATCAAAGTAAAACTATGCTTTCTCAAATGTTATAGTCAAAGCACTTGTGCGATCGCTTATCTTACATGATTTTATCAATTTTTGTCTACTTTTCCCTTCGTGGAGTCAACCTATGTGATAAGCGACTCAAATAGCGATAATGTAATACAATCGTTAGTGTAATCGCTTTTGTAAAACGGCAGAAGTAATTTGTTTGTGAAAGAACAAACGTGATTCTCCGTCATCTTATTGAAAAGAATTCAACGATGAACAGACTGAGCAGACGAATGCAAATTTATTGTAATCGGCGCCGATACGATCGAATCGGCGATATTCGTTAGATTTCCCTCAAATAATTAATCACGGAATATTCACGAATGGTGAATGGGGATTTCTACGAATCTAACGTTATAACTTCCGGGGAGGAATAAAAATTCCTATCGAAATAGAAAGAAGAAAAACATGTAGGAAAAAAAAAGAGAGAAGACCTGCTGTGCTTCATCGATTCTTTAGACGGGGAAAGAACTGTCGGCGTTCTATGAAGGAATTCGATCGTTTCTTTGCAACTCACGATCGGCCGCTAACCGTCAGCCATTCGTGCGTCGAAAGCGAGAAAAACTGGAGGGAAAGGCAAGGGGCCATTCTTCGGAGTTTTCTCGACCTTGGCCGTTTTTATTACCCCAACAGGCATTTTCATAGAAATACCTGAACGAAAAAGAAAGGCTTGGCATATTAGTGACCATGTTAATTAGGAAAATGGTAATTCTTAATAACGGTACGCTCCTGAAGAATGAAAATTTCCCGTTTGTTTATTAGTCAGACGATTATAGGTTCAGGTCAACTGGTCAGGTACAAAAACAAATACAAATTACGTTGCTCGAGAATGTTGGAAGTATCGTTTGATGGGACGTTTACGGAAAAATATATTGTATTTTTCAAATTTTGAATAGAGACACATTCCAAGGATATTCAATGTATAATTTTAAACATTCTAGTAAGATATAAAAAATAAATAGAGAATGTACATACCATTATGCTTGTTTTACATTTTTCATCAGCATCGTCGAATACTTGGTTTCTCGCGATGTCATTATCACGAATCAACTTTAGCTGCACTCTCAACGCGTTTGATTTTTTCGAAACCCCTCTCATGATTTAAAACACGGGAGAAAATAATGGGAATCCGTTAAAACTCACTTTTATATCGGTAAATGCGAAGTGATCATTGCGTGAAGGAGGAACAAAGAAAAACATGAAACTTGGAATCCACACAGACGCACGTTCTATATGTAACACAACTTCCACATTCACATAAGTTTCTAGTTGGTAGAAAAATGCTACGGCTGCTTCATGGTCGACGAGACTGAACAGACGATGGCAACAACGGCACCTTTCCATTGCAGAGCGTGGATGCGACTGAGGTTTTGTCGGTTGGTTACTCACGGGAAATGCACATTCTCGATTTGTCGGGCTTTTCCAGTGGTAGTGGGGATAAGAAGGGTAGTAATCTCCCCACCACTCGACTGCAAGGCCCAACGAGGGAGCGAGTAGGAGAGGGGATAGGGGATCGGGGACAAAACGGAGCTCGTTCGTTTTCGGATAACTTCGCGCATGCTTCGTGAGGCCCACGATCCGAGCACGTGTTCGCTTTTCCCTCCCCTCTCGTATCCCGTTTCCCAACGAGTTTCCTCCCACGATGACGCAACTGCCCTTCGTGCCACGGTTTTGGCCGATGAAACGCGAACAAGAAGCTCGATCTTGTCCCCACCCTCTGGCATTTTTCTCTTCGCCACGCAGCCCCAGTCCATTAATCACGCGCTGGGTCTTATCTTCTTTTTCTCCGCCTACTACTGCATCCTTGCGCCTTCTGTCCAGGATGCGAGATCCCGCCAAAAATATCCCGCTGCGTTCCTTCAGGATTAAGAGTCACCGATTATTTACCCTTGGCATCTTCGTCTCCTTTTCAGCCACGTTCGTTTTCGTTCATTTCGTCGATCGTTTCTTTGAAGGGACGAAGGTTCATTGTTGATCGTAGCCGATGTTAAGACTGGCCAACGCTGTGTTTGAAAAGCTGTTTCTTTTTTTGGCACGGTTCCTACCCGATCCACGTGATTTGGGTCTTTGGCGCCAATATTTCTAGAGGATTCCAGGAATGTGGTAACATTCCTGCGTTCCTTTCAGGCATTTTCCGAAACACCAATTGTATTTCCTTTTACCGTTTCAGGATCTTTTAAATGTGAAAAAGAAAGAAACGATGGCAGGTAGCTTCGATATTTAATTTTTACACTTTGGATTTACGCGGTGTTCGTTCCGTGTATACAATCATTTTCACGCGGATAAAAATCGGGTACCTAGAGGAAATCTGCTAATACAAGAAAAAGAGAAAAAATACTGTAGAGGAAGTCGAAGTTATAAAAGTATTTATTTCATATAGGTTCTAATAAATTGGATATATAGAATCGTACAAAAGCTGAAACAAATTCTATTCATCGTCTTTGTCCGTATCCGTATTTCCAGGCAATCAATTTTTTCTTTAATTGACTCAAAGTCACCATACTCGTCGTTTGACTTATTTTCGAAGTTCTGTTTCGCTTTTATTATAAACGTATTATTAAAAGCGTTCGCTGGGAATCTCGTTATTGTCGACAACACGACAAAGATTATGAAAGATTACATTTTCTGACCGCGTAAATCGATAGACTGGCGGTATTTATCGGAAAAGAGAGAAAAGCACAAGTTTCGTATTCGGAGGTGCAAAACTTCGTTTTACGTCTCACGAATATTAATTGGCTATGAATTTATAACGCTTTTTGAAAAAGTACCGAACTTTTAATCAATTCTATCTTTTTATTATGGCAGCCTTTAATCGTTATTAATATAAATGATTCCTCCCTTCAATGTTACGCTATAGATATTCTTAAAACGTTAAAAATACTATTGTTAATTAAAACGAAAGCAAAACTGAGATACGACAAATTCGAGAATCCTGTTCAGGTCGAAATTAAACCGAAACACGACGCACGATTCTCGAATTCATTGATCATCGTGTAACTCGTACAATTATCTGCTAATTGAAATGTTCTTCGTTCGCGATGGATAATTAGAAACGCGTTTGCGATCGATATATAGTTACTTTTCCCTTGGCGATTCCACGAAGACGAAGCTAGTTGCGCGGTGACGGATGGATCGATCTCGGGTATCGATCGTATCGGGCCAATAATGAGAAGACACCCTCCGGTAACAGTGGCACGGATTCATAGAAACGCCACCAAGATCCGCATGAAAACCACCTTCACGGAACAACAAGTATTCGAACCCCTTTCGCTTTACGGGAACAATTGGCTTCGTTGCATTCTTATCGAGAAAGAGAGAGAAAACGCGTAACTAGAAGAGTCATTGTTATTGGAGCCATCGTTGTCTCGTTCTCGCCACCAGAAAAATAGATACATTCTCGGCTTGTCCATTTTTATCGAACATTCCCAATTACGAAACTTATATAACTCTCCATGTTTCTTCGTTAAAATTTTAACACATTTTTTATGGTAGGCGTAAATCAACGTTTTTTTTATTCAATTTAATATAATATATTTGTCATAAAAGATATAACTTAGAAAAAACGAAGCTGGCACCCCGCTGGGGGTAGCCACCCACGTGCTATATTTATTTTTATTTTATTTTTTTCTTCACCAATAAGATATAACACTTTACCAAATGTCCATAAGGACAAATTGTAAAAAAAACCAAAACAAAAAAAAAAAAAATTTAATATATTTCTCGAAAACGTATGGGATAGAATTTATTTTACAGCAAAAAAAAAAAAGAAAGATTCTCCCGAACGCGAGATGTATCCTGTGTCATTCCAGAGAAAAGAAAAAAAGGTGAAGCAGATAAATGGTAAAGGAAGAAAAAGGAAATATCCGTTTCGTTGTCTGTTAAGCTTTCACGTATTTCCTCCTCACATATGGCAGGGAAAAATCGGGAACTAGTCGACGCAACTGGCATCGTCCTCTTTCCCCGATCTACCGAAAAGGAAAAGGGGCGCGTGTCCCTTTCGATATTTGTCCCTGCTCGAAGAAGCTAGTCCAAAAATACGTGAACGCGTGTAGAGAAAAAGCGTCGCGTGCCTCTGATCACGAGTCCTGAATCTTCCTTCCTACAACCCTCTTCTTCCTCATTCGTGTCTTCCCCTATGCTATACTTCGATCAGCCCACGGAAAAACACCGCTGCCGGCACGTGTTACGACCAAGATGTTCCATCGTCGTCTTGATCGCGCCTAAAAATAGTCCGGCCAGTGTGTGACACTCGTCAGGGATCATGCTCTGTCGGGAATGCACCTTTCCTCGACAGTTGCATCCCTGTCGGGAAACGCCCGATGGCTCGTAGGACACGTGGCGCGTTTACAGCACGATTTTTTTAATAGAAATGGAAAAGTATGTGTAGATAGTTACGAATGTAACTAATTGTGCGTTGATAGTTCGATATCAAGCTATGGATAATTATAGATTATTTTGGTAAAAATTTTTTATTATTATATATGTGTCGGAGATGAAAGGACATCGGGGCCTTTCTTTTAGAATATTTGGGAAAGTCCCAAATACTTTAGTCCAGACCTTTTATTATAGCTGTATTTAAATAATAAAACTGAGAAATAATTGTCTATGATTTAATCCGAATATGGGTACCTGAGATTTATGACAATGGGCTTGGATTCGAAGTGACAATAACGGGTCATTGAACGTAGTTACGATCACAGAAGGGATGTGTACCTAACAGTTCCATTTGAATTGAGATTCAGTCAAATAAGTTCTACCTGGACTGTGAATAAGTACGTTGAGTCATACCCTAATCGTGGATTAGTGAATTGAGTTTAACTTAGAAGAAATCGCATTCGTCATACCGTTAACGTGTATTCATTCTAAGGATTATTGCCATTCATATCCCGAGGTAATTACCACGATTACTCATTAAATTCTGTCATAACCATAGTTGTACTAGTAAATATTTTCGCTCTTGCATAGCAACAATGTCTAATCCAAAGGAAGATTCGTTACCGCCCCTAACCCTAATGATAATCCCACGTATATTATACTATTTCTGTATGATATATTATTCCTAGTAAATTCCATTAGACGATGAAAGAAAAGCGAACAATTTCAGAAAATGTTCAACAAATTTCGTAACTTTAATACTTTAATTCTTTAATTTATTTCTTTATTTATTTATTCCTTTCTTCGTATTTAATTCTTCGCAGTATAGCGCGAAGTATAATAATTGATTTGTACTCCGAGACTGTGTATATATATTATCGATATTAGTTAGGTACGCCGCGTATATTACACATTTTTAATATTCCTATCGCACCATAAGAATACAATTAAAACGACAAAATATCGAACCCTGTCGATAATCACGTAGATCTTTTATTAATGTTAAGGTTATTCAGTGGATGGAATTAAAGAAATGCGTGGGCAAACTGCAAGGTATTGAAAGTATATATATTGTGAATAGTAAATTACAAAATATGTGGTACTATGTAAGCCGATCCAGATCCTCTCGCTAGCAACGTTACCCTGAGACTAAAGACAACTTCCTCAACCAACGTCGCACGTGTACCGCTTATGGCCTTTCCTAAACGCATTCTTTTATCTATGCGCCTTCGAAGACCTTAGGCGGTTGAGAAACCGAAGATCAGATGTAGAGTTTTCTCAGAAGTGACGATCACTTCAACAATTAATATAAACTGTTTCGCCGCGTCAAAATTAGGCGAGCTGGTTTACAGGTTTCAAGATAACCGATCGAGAATTCAGAAAATTTGTCTAGAGAATTTCCTACAAGAATTTCATCGTCTTTGTTTTGCTTGTCTCGTAGAATGACGCTGGAAAGCGACGAACGAAGTGCGGTCGTACGTGTTTTTCCAACGTTAGGTCGGAAAATAACGATCACGCGTCCAGGTACGATCGATGGCGAGTTTATTTGCAATTCGTAGGATTCCCTTTGTCGTCGCGAGGTCGCGTATTAAGAACTATCGAAGAACTATCGACAGGGTTCGATATTTTGTCGTTTTAATTGTATTCTTATGGTGCGATAGAAATATTAAAAATATGTAATATACGCGGCGTACCTAACTAATATCGATAATATATATACACAGCCTCGGAGTACAAATATTATACGCTGCGGCAGCGTAGAAATATAAAAGAAGCGCGTTTTTTCTCCGTGACGGAGGTGCCGCGCAGGTCTTAAAAGTCGGCGATCTTAAAGTATTTTCGTAGACCTGGGAAAAGAAAAGAGCCATTAGTGGGATGAAAATGCAGTGGCGCGTCATTTTCCATTTTTCCTCGAAACGATCAGGTAGGAAGAGAACGTTTCTCACGAAAGGATCGCTATCGACCTACCATAGTTGTGGGCTATTGCTTTTTCAAAGATATCCCTTCCTTTTCTATTTTCCTCGTTTCTGTGTTTCGGCTTTCGTTAGGTTAATATTTCCCCAAGATATTCATTGTCTGGTCGGAACGTCATAAATGACCTTTGAACATGCGTCACTCGTTTCTGCGAAAGCTGTCCTGAACAATGACGATCGTTGACGATATTTACCGAGGACTAAGAGAAACAAATCGATTTTTCAAACGACCGATCATTCTCATGAGTTTAATGGCTTCTCGAAATTTTCTCCTAATGTCGTCACAATTCTTCCGCTCATATTTTCCCATATTTAACGATGTTTGCCGTATCACCTGTCGATCGTCAAATAGCTGTATTTCCAATCTAATAACCGATGCCGTTTCCTTATGAATAAATAGCAGGACATAAATTCTTGACCTCTTTTTAAGATTTCTAGTAACCTTACTCGCAACCTTTATGGTTTCGAGCGATGGTAAAGGCGTTAGCAGGTGGTCAGGGAATTTTTCTCTTCTCTTTAAGCTCCACTTTGCTTCTACATGAAAGATATAACTTAGAAAAAACGAAGCTGGCACCCTGCTGGGGGTAGCCACCCACATGCTATATTTATTTTTTTTTTTTTCTTCACCAATAAGATATAACACTTTACCAAATGTCCATAAGGACAAATTGTAAAATAACCAAAATAAAAAAAAAAAAGAAAATTTGACTCTGTTCGTGAATAACCTTCTTGAAAGCAGCAATGTCTGATCCTGAGTATTTGTACATCCTAAACTCGAGACGATATTAAAAAGATTCATGACTTCTTCGTAATATATATTCCTAGCAGACACACCCTATTGAATCTTCATCACAATGAATAAATTAAATTGTTTCTTAAAATCACACTAGGTTAGCTGGGACTCGGATTCGTGACCAAAGATTTGCGAGTTGTTTTTCCCAGTCGATTTTCAGCTGGCACATCTGCCATTCGATTCATTCAATGGTTATTTCAGTGCGGTGCGATGGTTCGGAATTCACCTAAAATTGATTCCACAAAAACTCATTGTAGCAAAAACAGTCGCTAATAATTTCGGCAGTTGACGCGACTCAAAATGATTAAGAACGAACGAAATTGTTTCTTATACAGGGTGCGTCATGGGAAACGAGCGATTTTTAAATAAATATTCCTCCGTTAATTTTTAGCGTGAAATTAATTTATTTTATTTATTTATTAAAACCAAATTAAATTAAAAAAAAAACTTTGCTTCTAAACCCAACTATAAACTATTCTTCGACCAACTCCGTTATGCGTTTTCATCTCTCGTTCGAGTTTCAATAAAAAAGGATGGCGTTATTGAAATTACAGGTAGCGAAAACACGATATCTCCAGCAAGAAAATCGTCTTTAGGTTCGCCGCTGGGTCCGGGTGTTTCGTTTCAAAATTCCACGTAACGTAAAAGTGGGCTAGACGAAAAAGAAAACTGTAGCGAGCGTCCTCGTATAAATACCTCGCGCTGAGAAACCACGACAGACTTCCGGTGAGGCGCGTGCTACACCGGAAGCGGCGACAATCTTGTCGTCACCTACTACGGAGCAATAGCCTCGTCTGCAACCCCAACTGGCTTCCTCGTCACGTTACCCCACGGTAACGCGGAACACGTTCTGTCTTCTCTCAAGAACGCGTCCTGGCCCTTCTATTTTTAAACTTCCCCCGTATCCGCACCCGCGGGTCTCGTTCGGTGTATCTCGTTCGAGGAAACGGGGTTGAGCAACCGGAAAAACAAATGGCGAACCACCTAAAAAGGAATTTTCTCCAGGCCGGTGTACGCAAGCTAGGGAACATCCTGGGTCGTTTCAATTTTTCATGGTCGAGAGGGAACCAGGGAAAAATGTCGGCTTCGCGGTTGCTAAATTATTTCTGTAAAAGGTGTAATTGCAACTCGAAACGAGGTGTAGGATTTTGCATCCACTCGTCGTAAATATATGCGCGTGGTTGCGACAATTAAAGTTTCAGTTGCCTTTTAAGAAAACCTTTGCTACGGTGTGATTATTAGTATAAGGATAACAAGAGTGCTGTGTAAGGTTGAAACAAGTTGCAACGATGGACGTTGTGAAGAGTCGATGGCAACGTACAAATTGTCGATCTTCTCGTTGCCCGATAAATGGAAAGAATTTTTACACGATAGAGTAAGCGATAGTCATTGAAATCTGCGAATGCTATATAACAGTCTTTTGATAATCGGTAAAAGATTGATCACTCTTTCAACAATCACACGTATGGAACCAATTGAATGCAAGACGTAAATATGATAAACCTTACGTGCATGTAAATGTATGTAGACTTTGCTATATACATTTTGGCTACGGCAGATTTAGATGGTAGATGATGCTTTAAATCGATTCGAGACGAGGTTGTTAATAAGTTGTTCAAATGGAAAGCAAAAAGGTGAAAATTGTAAAAATAAAAAACATTCAAAGATGCAGTATCTGGCAGCAAAGGAAGGTAATTGATAAATTACGTGCGCAAGCAGTGCGTCAAGGATTTGGCTCAGAATTATTTCCAATCCTTTCGTTTCTTATTTACAAGCTGTAAAATAAAACAAATGTGCGAATGCCAACAACGTGCAACGTTTAGAATGGTATAACTGTGTATAGCGAACATCTAGGAAATTAGGTTCCTCGAGTCGTCTGTTTCTGGCATAGGGCAGCCTTCAAATTAAAATTCTTAGATTTTATCACGTCATAAAGTAAACTGTCAAATTAAGATTGTGACGTTTAGGTTTTCTACCTGTTCATTTTAAATCTTCCTTCTTCTTCTTCTTTAGAATTGATAAGGAACGCGATACGTTTCTAATTGCTTTGGTTATACTTCTAATGTGTAATTTTACTACACGTGTAATTTAACGTGTATTTAATGTAATGTGTAATTTTCTACTATCTTCTAATGCGTAATTTTAAGGGATAAATAAGTTCTTAGCTTACCAGTATCGTCGGCGATCTGCCTCACCACATGCATCACTTCGTTCACGTTAAGTTTCGTTCCATTGCTAGCGGCAGTGCGAAATACTTCCACCAGCATCCTCCCGATTCTCTGACTGCAACAAGAAGTAACAGTACGAAGGTTAGTTGGTGCAGCTTGCAACTGTGATTGAAAAGAAAGCGTTGTACAGTTGAAATACCGAGAACAGCAGAGATACCTTGAGAAGGTAAAAGGAAGGGGAAAGAACAAAATCAATTAATTCTAATTTGAATATTTTTACTCGTTGAAATCGCGAATAGTTATTTTCAAACTTGCTCTATAATTGCAATAACATGCAGAAAAGTACGCTGTCGCACATAGACATCGCCTGTTTAACATATTTTCCGTACTCTGACGATCCAATTTACGGCAAATCATAGCTCTATATCGATTCAACGCGGTTCGTTTTACCTGATAAGTGCGCCCTATAGTACAACACTATATGGATATTTTAAGTATTTTTACATTTTTATATTATAATTACATAAAAATTCATAAAAATTCCAATAAAAGCTATTTCGACGAATTTTCTGTACTCCAACGATCCAATTTACAGCAAATCACAGCTCTACATGGATTCAACGCGGTTCGTTTTACCTGATAAGTGCGTCCTATAGTACAACACTATATGGATATTTTAAGTATTCTTACATTTTTATATTATAATTACATAAAAATTCATAAGAATATATTTCGACGAATTTTCCATACTCTAACGGTCTAATTTACGACAAATCATAGTTGCATCGATTCAACGCGTTTCCTTGAATAGGTTTACTTGATAAGTGCACTATATTATAGTACAATATTATATAGATATTTTAAATATTTTTATATTTTATTATAATTACGTATAAATTCATAAAAATCCCAGTAAGCGATGTTTCGACGAATTTTTCGTACTCCAACGATCCAATTTACGTCAAATCATAGCTCTACATGGATTCAACGCGGTTCGTTTTACCTGATAAGTGCGCCCTATAGTACAACACTATATGGATATTTTAAATATTCTTACATTTCTATATTATAATTACGTAAAAATTCATAAGAATTCCAATAAAAGCTATTTCGACGAATTTTCCATACTCCAACGGTCTAATTTACGACAAATCATAGTTGCATCGATTCAACGCGTTTCCTTGAATAGGTTTACCTGATAAGTGCACTATATTATAGTACAATATTATATAGATATTTTAAATATTTTTACATTTTTATATTATAATTACATAAAAATTCATAAGAATTAGAATAAAAGCTATTTCGACGAATTTTCCGTACTCTGACGGTCTAATTTACGGCAAATCATAGCTCTACATCGATTCAACGCGGTTCGTTTTACCTGATAAGTGCGCCCTATAGTACAACACTATATGGACATTTTAAGTATTTTTACATTTTTATATTATAATTACATAAAAATTCATAAGAATATATTTCGACGAATTTTCCATACTCTAACGGTCTAATTTACGGCAAATCATAGTTGCATCGATTCAACGCGTTTCCTTGAATAGGTTTACCTGACAAGTGCACTATATTATAGTACAATATTATATAGATATTTTAAATATTCTTACATTTTTATATTATAATTACGTAAAAATTCATAAGAATTCCAATGAAAGCTATTTC
Organism: Bombus pascuorum; assembly: GCF_905332965.1. Classification (NCBI taxonomy): domain Eukaryota; kingdom Metazoa; phylum Arthropoda; class Insecta; order Hymenoptera; family Apidae; genus Bombus; species Bombus pascuorum. The sequence continues at coordinate 12,765,747 of NC_083489.1, read as the reverse complement.
GACGAATTATCCATACTCTGACGATCCAATTTACGACAAATCATAGTTGCATCGATTCAACGCGTTTCCTTGAATAGGTTTACCTGATAAGTGCACTATATTATAGTACAATATTATATAGATATTTAAATATTTTTACACTTTTTTATTATAATTACATAAAAATTCATAAAAATTCCAGTAAACGGTACTTCGACGAATTTTCCGTACGATCCAAGTGAAACGTAGTTTTACAGCGGTGATCGCGATCGACGACGAGGCAATGCACGCAGAACGTCGAGAAAGTAAGCAGACATTTACGAGCCGCGTCTCGTCCCGAATATAAATCATCTAGCAGCAACTGGCCGAAGGATACGCTCAAGGAGGGCGCGAGATGGGCGAAGAAAGAAAGTGGCGAGAAAGGGCAAGGTTTACCTAAGGAAAATTACATTTTCTCGGCGGAATCGCGGACGAATGCAAATATCAGCGCAGGGGACGATAATTAACGGCGAAGAGAGAAGAAGTTGGCCGGGGAGAAAAAAGTTTTAACAAGCAACGATGGAACCACGCGCCCCCTCGTTGACGAAGTCTCGGAATCGTTCGCGTGTCCCCGAAATTCCCGACGACGATCGGTCGCAACTTTCATCGCTGTCCGGTTCCCCAGCCAATTTCGTTCAAACTTGCACACCAACGAGAAGGAAGTTGGCAAAGCGGGTGTACTTGGTCGAATCTTAACGATCGGCGCGGTTGCGGGGGCCAATCAGGATATACCGGCGGACAGAAGCCTGAAAAGGAACGGACGTCGGCAGTGGTTGTCAGTCGGCCATCGTGACGGCGTCGAGGAGAAGGAGGCAACGTTCTCTTCGAAACGAAAAATCGAAGTGGAAGCGTGCATGGCAAAAAAAAAAAAAAAAGGAAACAAAAAAAAAATAAAAAAGAAAAGAAGAGGAGAAAGAAAGCGGAGAAAGAAAGCGGTGGAAGAGAAAAGGAATAGGTGGAACGCAAAATATAGCAGCGCGTAACGTGGCTGTATGGTGGGGATGGAAGGAAGGGAGGAAGAAGAAAAAGAAGAGGAAAAAATGAGCGCGGGGGTTAAGATAGAAGCGAACGAAATCTATGGTTGGACCGAGAAAGAAGCAACAGAAACAAAAAATGAAGGAGGTACGCGAAGAAGACGAAGAAGGACGCGAAGAAAGCAAGAAGATACGCGAAGAGTTCGATCTTCTAGTTTGGCGTCCTCGCAAGACTTCCCCCCACCACGCTTCAATACTACCGTGGAGGGGAAAGCTATCCCCTCCACTGCGTGAACGGAGAGACGCGGGGAAGCGAGTTGGTGGGGGGAAGGCAAAAGAGAGAGCGCTGGCAGCAGCCGCGAGGCGAGTAGACCGTGCCGTGATACTCGTAGAGCGATAAAGACCGAGTACGGTAGGTTGACGAAGCGGTGGAGGGGACGGAGGAGAGGCGGCCGCGTGGTGGGGGGTAGAACTGGCACCAACGGAAGATCGTTTGCGGTACCCCACCAGAAGTTTACCGGACGATCGGAGGTGGGGGGCGACCGTTCTCCAAAGTCGTTGGAGAACGGGTAGAGGGATGGTACCGCCCGTGAACGCCTACCGTGCCGGCGCAAACATGGCCGCCGCCGGCGTCGTCGACGACGACGACACCGAGACCACGAGGATCGCCACTAAATTCCGCTCGCGTACCACTGAACTTCTTCTCGCCGATCAACTTCCCATGCCAATTATACGAATGCACAAAACGATCGATTTAAACGAGCATCCGCTTTATCGCACGTTTTTCGTGATCGATATTCGCGACACCGGATAAGGGCGGATGGGGTGTGAAATACGTACGCGGACCCAGCACCACCTCCGGCCCAAAATTGAAGTACAACTCCGCTGGTAACTTCGCGCTGCTGCGCATGTTCGTGCTTCAGGATGGCTCGTAAGATCGATAGGGAAGACGGCGGTTTCGTGACCGACGGGCTTCGGGGGCTGGTTTCGATTTTAGGGGAAAGTCGATTTGTCGGGCGGGGGAATCGTTCGCAACGATGTAACGCGCTGAAAACTTCGCGTTTAACTGTACGCTCGTACTTCCTGCTAATTCAACCAAGCTACCTATACCTTACATATTCTGTAGTACAAACTTCGAACATCCCCCACCTGCAATTTTGCTCAAATTCTTCAAATTTCCTCTATTTTCCAGATCGTCTCTCCATAACACAAAACCAGAAACCTACAGAATATGCAAAGTTCAGAATAAATTTACTCGAGCTGCATTAAAATAATTGCTATCGAAACGAAGCTCGCGATCTTCCATTGCAACGACTCCGCCATTGCTTTCTATTTGGAACGTTCCGCTAATTAATCGAATATAATCGGCGAGCGGGAAAAATTCCTTGGCGCCGGCATTCACGGTGCCTTGGTTCTCATTATCCATGTTAAAACCATGGCCCCATTTTAACGGGGACACGGTCGTTATTTCGACGATAACGCGTTATTACGCGATCGTGCGTAATTCGCGCGGACCGTTCGCGAAATTTCATTATCCGCCTCGTGAAACGCGCACGAGGACCAGCAACGTTCGGGGAATCGTTTACGGGGAAAAGGCGTCCGCAGAAAATATATCGCACCTTCGATGTTGCAACCTCCACCTCATAGAGATACGACGTTGTATGCGAGTCGCGTGTGCGCCTCTCGTATTCCGTTTGAACGGAGGAAAGTGGATTTGCTTGTCGTTTCGAACGCGCAGAGTCGCGGAAATAGACGTAACGTCACGTCCCCGAGACGGAGAAACGGTAAAGATGGATAGCTGCTATGCGCATCGTCGTGCGATGCTGCGATCTCTATCTCTCTTTAATGTCTTCCTCTCTGTTTATTTAGTAGAAATGTTACGTTGCTTATTGAAAGTTCGATTAAATTCGAGATACTACGACGCGAGAAAAGAAGGAACATCTTCCCCTTGGAATTTATTACGCGTCAAATCGACAAATGTTATTTATTAAATTTCGTGCTGGAATATTACCCGCCTTTTACCAACAAGAATAAAACAGGAGAGAAGTGTCTGAAGTGGCTGTTGAAAAGCGGAATTTATCAGTCGTCGCGAAATTGGCACGTCGATCTTCGAAATGAAATTCCTCTGCTATCTACTTCTGGAGATCTCAGCTCTTGATAATCAACGCTTTTTTAATCGAAGTCACTTTGGCGTTCTCCTAATCAGATAGCGGAAAAATTGTTTGTTTTCATATGTTCGACGAAAACTTATCGTTTCGCTATTGTATACCAACGTTGTGTTTTGCTATCGCGTGTTCGATAGTTAAAAAGGGTAAACGAAATGGAAACCGGAACAGCAGGAGAACTCGCATGGAGATCTTAATTCGCGGCAATTGACCATTCGACAAACACAATGTTCTTCGGTTCGTTAAACAAACGCATCCGCGATCGACGAACTTTACCGGGCAAGTTGACCGCGCTTTCTAGCCACCGGAAGCCAGCTGTTATCTCAAGAAGCTAGCCGGCACCATACGACAAAGCCCTCGTCTTTGACACGAGCGACCCACATTTGGCGACCAAGTTGTTCCACGATCGGTACGTACATCGAATACATCGAAAACATCGTGGATACTTTCGCGATATAAAAAAAAAAACAAGCGAAACCGCTGGACGAGATTCGTGTAATTATAAGCAGCCACGTTCTTTAAATACATTACACATTCCTCTGTCGATATACCGAAGGAACGTATCGAAGAGAGAAAGAGACCGAAGCTGTTTTTCCAATTACGCTTTTCGGTACTTGCACGTGCGTTTCGTTATTTATTCACGCTTAAACATTTCCATTCGAATAATTGCCCAACGTTTAAGCAATCTGCCACCCAGTTTCGTTACCTTCAATGCGCTATTATCACTCAGCCACTTAAATTTTGTATATTTCGCTTACTTTTATATAAATCGTTCCAGGTAAAACGTTAATTAGAATAAAAGCATTGGAAGCGTAAGCTCGCGAACTCCGTTATTTCTATCTACTTGGAAAAATATCCAAACACGAGTAAATCTAAATCTCCACCAACACAGAGGAAAACGTACGAGGAAAGATAAATTACCCTTTCTACCCTCTTTTCTAAGTTCCATTCTGGTTGCCAAACGAACAGTTGTCCGGCAATGTTCTCTGAAAGAGACCAGCGTCACGAGAATTTTGCGAGACAAGATAAATTCCCATGGGCCCGAAGGTCGCCCTTCGATGCCCTCCCCACTCTCACCCTTCATCAGGGTCCATTGGTAGCAAAGGGATCGCAACGAGGGTCGAAAAAGGAAGACTGGGGCACCGACACTCGAAAACTCGCGTGTCTACGACTACGAGATACCGGCTTCCACGTACGGGACTTTCCACTCGCTCGTCTTCACACGGTTTTTCTAACCCGGATTGGTTTAGACTCCGTCTTTGCCCTCTTTCTCCTTTCTCTGTTTCTTTATCCCTGCGTCTCGACCGATTGTCCCGCGCGAATTTGTCGCTCCTCGGCTGTCCATCATTGTTTCACCGAGGACAAACGCGCTAACGAATCAGTTGGAAGGTAGGACGAGCGGATAAAACGGGGGCAGAGCACCGAGGGGTTGTTATACGGCGAAAATTCCCCATAGACATGGTAATGGAAGGCGATATAGCGTTTGTTTCGTTGTTGTTGTTGTTGTTGTTGCGTGGGTGGAATATCGGACGGAAGACTGGTTTCGGGAAAAGTGGCGGAAGCCGTAAAAGGCGATCGGCAACAGGCGGAAGCCTTGCAAGCTCTTAATTCCTGCGAGCGTTTAGAAGATAGGGTGAACCGCGAAATCGTAGCGAAAATCAGCGTTATCCGCCGAGTGATTTACGATGTTGGGAATTTCAGAAAAATAGGATTTCACGAAATTTGGGGAATCGTAGCGAAAGGTCCGAAATTAATTTTAAGTCACGTCAACTGCAGCGAAACTCGCGATAGTTTTCCCAGATGCGCAACGGTGGTGGAACGAGGGGAACGCGAAAATCTGGGCCCCGATCATAGTAATTTAGGGGAGCGCCCTCCCTCCAGGTGCACGTACCTCGTGTCACATGCGCCGCACCTAAGGACAGACGGGGAAAAGCGATGGCGGTGGAAATGAGAAAGGGCAAAATTTGTTGGCCGTGTGCATCGCGCATCTGTCGCTCGAACGCATTTCATCTAATCTCTCGTACAATGCCATAACACCGGTCTGTCAACGAACGGAGAATACAAAAAGGAAAATCCGTAATTTGTCGGCCTAAATGATACCTAATACCCAAATACGTTTCCTAAATCCAATCAAAATTTGATGAGGCTAATTTTTTCATCCGATAACCCGCCAATATATCACGAACGATTGTCCGCATCAAATCTGTGCATCTCTTCAGGTATTTTTCTTTCCTCGTCTACTTTACTTATCCCCGTGGTACGTTAGAAACGAGGACATAAGGAAAGACCTCGGAATACCAACGGTCAAGGAGGAGATTACCAAATTCGCAACAAGATACAGAACAAGAATAGAAACACAGCCGAACCAGCTGCCAGCTGAAACGTGCAACACAACAAATATCGCAAGAAGACTAAAAAGGAAACACCCAATAGACCTCATAAAAGATATAACTTATTTATTTTTATTTTATTTTTTTATTACCAATGAGATATAACACTTTACCAAATGTCCTTCAGGACAAATTGTAAAATAACCAAAATAAAATAAAAAAAAAAAAAAAAACACCCGAACCAGCTGGCAGCTGAAACGTACAACACAACAAATATCGCAAGAAGACTAAAAAGGAAACACCCAATAGACCTCATAAAAGATATAACTTAGAAAAAAAACGAAGCTGGCACCCCGCTGGGGGTAGCCCCCCACATGCTATATTTTTTTTTTTTTATTCTTCACCAACAAGATATAACACTTTACCAAATGTCCTTCAGGACAAATTGTAAAATAACCAAAATAAAATAAAAAAAAAAAAAACTTTACTTACAACAAGCATGGAATTTTGGAATACAAAAGAGTGGGAATTACATCGAGTGTTAAGATCGAACGTTTAAAAACTGTCCATGCGATGGTTTTCGTTTTTCAACATCAATCGCGTTCTTGCACTTTTCCTCCAATATTCGGAAGGTTCGAAACGGTGAGAAAAATGGCAGAATGTCGAAGGGTCGAAAGCAGGACGACGCGTCCGTCGACTATTTTGAAAGCTTAGCAAAATCTAGAAAACTCTGGTTCTCGAAAGTACGTACAATTTGAGCACTCAGGTATCAGAGACAACTTTTCTATCGATATTAGCGCGCGCCACGCAAAACATGCTATACACATCCTAAGGACTAATCCTTGAATTAAGCGAAAGCCTGTAATTTCCAGCAGCGGAAAAACGATAAAAAGCGCCACTTCCGCTCGATGGACTCTGCCGTGAACTCTGCGTGTACTTAAATCAGCCGAGGGTGACACTCGAGAAAGCTCGTGCAAGCTCGACAGAGGGAAAAAGCTCTGAAAATCCGATTAACGGCTAAGAAATCAAACAATCGCCTAACGTAGCCGTGAAATTCAGTAACGGGAAAACAGAGAGAGAGAAGAGGAACAGGGAGAACGTGGCAGAACCGAGCCAGGAAAGAGACAGAGGAAGGATGATTTAAGTACGGAGAGGATTAACGCGCGTTCGTTCAATTGGTTTATGGTTTCACGCTCTTCAGCGACGATAAATAAGCGTCGAACAATTCAACCAGACCGAAGAGCGGCAAATGTTCAAGGTTTGCGAAACGAAGGACGAGGAGACGAAAGAACGAAAAAGAATCACACGAGGGTAAAAAGGAAGGGCAACTCGGTGGCGCGCCTCCTCCGACTACCTTTATTACCAAGGTCAAATAATATTTCGGTGTCTACCTTCTAAAAAATGCCATCGCTGAGTTTTCCCCCATTCTTCCTCCTTGGGACCCCTGTCCCGCGCCAGAAACCGAGAAAGGCTATGCACGGGTTTAAATGATCAACAGCCGATAAAATCAGGTCGGCTAATTGTCTGCTTCGAAAGGAATCTACCTAGCACCCCTGAGTTACGGTGCAACCTTAAGTCCTCTGGATAGAAGTTTATTGTATTTGAAATGGTACATCGTTGACATTAAAAGACTGCTTATGGTTAAGAAGACGAGATTTGCTAATAGCACGCAATTCTACAACAATAAAATTTCTATTCTGAAGGGATAACTGTTACCTTAAACTGTTAAAGATTACCCATTGTTCACGTTCTACGATTTGCTTAATGCATTTCGGTATTTTCTTAACAAGGTCTGACCGTTGCGTGCAAGGTAACAATTAACCGATTAACCTGTCTAGGAGGACTGTTAAGGTTATTCAGTGGATGGAATTAAAGAAATGCGTGAGCAAACTGCAAGGTATTGAAAGTGTATATATTGTGAATAGTAAATTACAAAATATGTGATACTATGTAAGCCGATCCAGATCCTCTCGCTAGCAACGTTACCCTGAGACTAAAGACAACTTCCTCAACCAACGTCGCACGTGTACCGCTTATGGCCTTTCCTAAACGCATTCTTTTATCTATGCGCCTTCGAAGACCTTAGGCGGTTGAGAAACCGAAGACCAGATGTTGAGTTTTCTCAGAAGTGACGATCACTTCAACAAGGACGAATGGTTGGAAATGGAAAAACACAAACGACATAGTTTTCGAAATTTTCGAACGAGTATGTCACGTGCCGATGATAGCACGCAGGGCAAATCCGGCGTATAGTCATCGCCGACAAATGGTCGGCCAATAATTCGAGGAAATAGTGCGGGTTGCGTTTTTAAATGAATAATTGTCCCTGACACCTGGGATCGTCTAATTGCTATATTACTCGATGAGAATAAACGTAATTTCCGTTACGGGCATGCGCGATTACGATAGTTTTTCCAGAGTATCGAAGGGAGAAACAGCTTTACGGCTCGTTAGTCGGTCGTACAGCTCTTATAATGCATCATCGGCAAATTCGAAATCAACCGTGTAAACAGACCGGGTCGAGACTGTTCACAAACACGAGAACAAAACAGGAGGGACGGCGTGCGCATAACGCGCGTCGATTCGTACGGCTCGGCGTAATAACCCAATTAGCGGTGTTCAGCGTGTTCGCGGTAGATCGATGTAACGCACGGAGACAAACAATTCGCGAAAACCTCCTATGTAGCCGCGCGTCGATCCGCCAAATCTCGCGCCCAATACTTCCTACAAACACGCGCGTTTCTCCGTTAACCAACTTGATACCTAATTTCTTCCATCTATTCTTTCTCATCCAACATTCACGATATCCGTATACCACACGTATGTACCTCCATGCTACATGTCTCACATTCTATCTATACCGACGTATCAACGAGTGTCATGAATTAATGACAACGAAGGTAACCCTTGCTCGTGTTTCTTCGCGGGAAAAATCGAGCGATATCGACGAAACGTCGAGGCAACGCGACTCCGTTGGAGCGAGAGCCACGAGAATCCAGTGACTGCGCTGTTTCTCTGTGTCTCTTCTCTTCGAAGCGACAAGCAGTCGATAAATCGATGGTAAAGCAGGTAGATATAATACCGTTCCGATACATACCAACCGAAAACTTATGCCCGTTTTCTGTTCGTGCGGTGGCCATGAGGTCGATCGCACACGCGATTCGCGGGCGACCAGTTTCCACCGGGGAGGCGTAGTTACACGAAGAGAAAAAGAGAGAGAGAGAAAGAGAGATGAAGCGTATACACACGCGTGCTGCTCGTCTGTTGGTTCCTCAGGCTTGGACGCCGCTGTCTGAGACAGCGACGACGTAGAAGAAGAAGAAGAAGAAGAAGAAGAAGAAGTAGAAGAAGAAGAAGAAGAAGCAGAAGAAGAAGAGTCTGGTAGCAGGGTCTCCGTGGCATGAAGGGACTGCAGAGAGAAGGAATGTTGTTGTTGTGCCGGGAGGCGGTTGCATCGGGGAGGCGGTGGAGTGCAACGGCGCGACCGGCGGCGTGGATCAAGCGGTGGAAGAGCGACAAGGAGGGAAAGACGATGCAACGCGATGGAGAGAGAGGGAGAAGGATTCGACGGGGAAGAGACGGGGCGGAGTGGGGGGTAGTTTGGCGTTCGAGGCGCAAGAGGGGCGGCAAAGTCAATGCACCGCAGGGGAATGCAACGCGCCGCGCCAAGCAATACACAGAGTCTACTACGTCAGAGTGCATTCTACCGCACTTTACGACTACGTCGTCGCTGGTCTTGACTACTATACGCGACTACGTCTTTTTCTGGCATACGCTTTTCTCCGAATTTCCCCTTCTCCTATCCTCTTAGCGTCTTCGCGCACATGGAGCGGAGACGAAGTTCGTCACGGACCAATGTTTTCCATCAATTTTTCACGACGCTGCAACTTTCTCACCTTCTCGGCAGATTCTATTTCGGTGGATTTAGGCTGAGGTCGATGACACCCTACTATCCATAACGTGAGTATATTTTGAAGATCGTTAATTGGTATTATTTCGTGGCGAGGTATCGCAGTACGCGTGTACCTTTTATTCTTCCTCTCTTAAATTATTTAATAATGGCAAACATTTGCCTGTAATCGCTTCTCGTAGATATTACCTACGCGACAAGCAGGCGATTTGTAAACAGCATGATATCTACAAAACGCGTCAAGATTATTTACAGATGGAATGATTAGCTTCCGACGAGAATAACGAGAGTTCTACTTCGTCATTTTGAACGTGTAGCTACACCGTGGGAACGATACAACATGGTGGTAGAATCGGCGGTAGAATACGAGTAAAACGCGAATAAATGGCAAAGGCAGTTGCTGTCATGTTCGTCGTACAGTACTTCACGATATTCAAAATTCCTAAACAAAACGAACCTCGGACATGGAATACTGCAACGACCGGCATTTAAAAACCGAAACTTGCGCTTGCACGAGACTCGCTCCTAGGTGAACTTGCTTTCCCACGAGTCACGGGGGCCGAGCTTGAAAGCGAGCGCGTTGCGGCGAGGCAGAACGACGCAAAGCTGAAGCCGGTGCGCTATCGCTTCTCGGAAGCAATGCATCACGGGACGATGCATACCGAGGCGGCGCGTGTTACGAGTCGACTCGAATCGAGTTCTCTCGCTAAACAGGACAGGGTAAAAAGCCGAAGGCGGAGGTAGGAAGAGAGAAGGTCGTGGCGGAGGTGGAAAAATGAACGGGCTGAGAGAACGAGGAACACAGAAACGCTTAAATGCGGGCCCTGGTTGCGTGGCGTGTAAAGCGATAAAGAAAACTCGGGCCACGACGTTCCCCGACTTTTGTCGGGCTGTAAACAACCGGCGACCGTATCGATCTGACGTGACACACACGTTTCTATGCTCCGGAAACCGAACGATTTCTGTACACCGCTGTCGGGTTACGTGCTCGTCCACTACTCCGTTTCTTTATTTCCCCGAGTCGTTTTTTTCCCCTCTCCGAGGAGATCCGACGTTTTCCCCTTGCAGGAAATGACACGCGAGTCACGCGGCGGAAACGGCCGCGTAAGAACTGAGAATGCAAGCAGAAGTAGCTTTCGAACGGTACATTCGCGGTTTTGCGCGGGCAAATCGAACAGTCTTCGCGTTCCGAGGAATTCCAACGGTGCCCGTCGAAATATCAAATCGACCAGAGAAATCGTTCGAGGGGAAAAGAGATATCTACGCGAACGATAGATAGCAACGACCTCGAAAGCACGCGGCTTACCGCGTCCCACGTACGCACGCCCGCGCGACCCGCGAAATTACACAACAGCGGAAAAAGAGAAAAAGGCGGAGAGACACCGCGTTCCGTTCTAATCTCGCTCCGTTCACGACAAGGTTCTCTCCTGTCCGTCTGTGCCCGTTTCTTTTTTCCTTATCGACTATTCCACGATTACCGAAGAAATCCAACGGGGTAAAGAAAAGTCAACGCGGACAATCTAAAAAACGCGCGCGTATTCGAGCACGCGGCACGACGAAGAACTGGCGGCGTGTGGTCGTCGTTCGTGCAGTTCAGTCACTCTTGGCCGTTCGCACCGTACCCTCCCCCACTCCTTCTAGGTCCCACATACGCGTTCCCTTCCCCTCCGTGGCCGTCGGACCCTTCCCCCTCCCGCCGCGCGTACGTTTTCTTTCTCTTCCAAACGGCGCGCGTTGGGTTCGCGATCGCGAATATCGGTGTACGTGATCGCACACGCCGCGCCGGTGTGCCGTAGAACGGCGTGTCCGTGTGCCGTTCGTTCTTGGACAGCCGCGCGAAAGAGATCGGCTCGAGTACAAAGTCCATATACGTAGGTGAAGTAGTGTGCGCGTGCGTGAGACGTACGTGTGAGGGAACGCTAGAGTAGGAAGGGAGGCACAGCGTGAGTAGCGTGTGTACGCGCGACGGGCTGCGCATGCGCGTAGTGCACCCCGAGAGGCGCACTGAATGAAGGCCCCCACCATCGCCACCCGACGGCCACGCACACACGGTATATACGCGACCGTGCGCGTCGCCGCCGCTGTTACACGATGCGGCTGCCTAGCAGGATAAAGCCCCGTGGTGTTTGCTCGGCCGTGGCTTCCAACTTTGTCAAATTCGACTGGCGCCTACCTACGGCCTTCTCGCTCGATAAGAACGTCGCTTTTGTGGATTTTGTCGGCCGTTGAATCCGTTGCTCGAATTGCCTTTTAATTAGACGAATCAACAGAGGCAGATACCGATCTTATTTTTACTTTCCGAAAGCACAAGTTTTGTTATTCGATCGGCGAGATTCGTGCGGCGTATTTTTACAGAGTAACAGTTTGTAAATATTATCGGACCGCGAAAACAATTTCGTTTCTATCGTGCAAGAGTAACGATTTCTAGCTGGATTTCGCACGGGCCGAAGATCGAATTTCATTGGCCCGCATCCGCGGCGCGCACAGGCGAACGTCCCGCTCGGCCAGAGAACCGTCGACGACGCTCGGTGTCTGTATTACTACCACCGCCGCGTCGCCTTCCTCCTTTGCCGCGGCGCGGCGGTGTGTCGAGACGAGGCGCTACGAGAGGAAATTAGAAATTTGCTCGGCGGAGATGGTTGTAGGATTGTTATTTGATTCGTTACTGCGGGCTCTGCCGAGTAATTGCGCAGCAAGCCCCCAGACTCGGAACAATAGCGTAGAAGCGAGAAGGAGGACTCGAGGCACGCAGCTCGTCGAAAAAAGAAACGGTATTGGCCGCCGCGCCGGAAATATCTGCCCCAAGGCGATATCCTATTGTTCTCTGCGCGCTAAAAACAACCGGCTGTAACTAATTAACAAAACGCATGCACGTGGGCGGCCACGCAACTTCCACAAATCCGACGATCGCTATATATCCAGCTAAAAGTCCGATACGCTAGAAAACCTCGTTTCCTGAACTTTGGCAACGCGTTGCGGTGGCTACTAACGTCTCGTTGTACGGACAATCTCGAAATTCAAAAGCATTTTCTAATTTGCCATCGTACGCGATACGACTTTCTCCAACGAATGGACTCTACGGAAGTTACGCGTTTCTCGACAATTGAACGTTCATCACATTTACGTAACGAAATTGCCAACGAAATTAGGAAATTTAGGATAAAAAGCAAAGTTCGTCTGAAACGTTTAAATCTCGACGTCTTGTCTCGTTTCGTTTCATTTCAACGAGAACGAGATTCTGCCTCTATCAAAATGATCGATAAAAATTGTTTTATGGTATCAAAACAACGCACACAGCAGTCACAGTATGCGCTAGGTAAGGATGCACGGAAGAAGACGTGCACGAACACGCTCGTGGAGCGTCGGGTTTGGCCATCGGCCGACATATGCCGGCTGCCGTGCGTGCAGCTGCTATATCGTCCTTTGGGTTTGGGTCGGTGGGTGACACGTTTCGCTCGTTGTGCACGGCTGGTACACACGCGGCAGCCAATGGGTATTGATTTGTGGAGTGAACGCACCGCACCCCCTCCCCTCTCGTCGCTTTCAACCCCTCTCTGTTACACGATGGCTCTGCCACGGCGCGTCGGCTCGCCGCTAAACAGGCTGGTCCGCGCGCGTACACGCTCTCCGCTTCCCTATAGAGACCAGATACACGCACGAATTCCGCACACACGCGGCACAGACGGTCGCATACACAATTACGGCTTAGGTACACCCCCCTTTCAGAGCCCCCGATGACCGCGCGAGCGCGTATATACAGTGTCCCACCCTCCGCTTGGTTCAGAGACCGCTTCCCACCGGAGCACCCCATCTACCACTGCTGCAAGGGGGTTTGACTGCATCCTTTGGGTGGGTCAGGGCCAGAGAGACGGAGAATCGCGGCCGGATTTGGCTAGGTCGAAGGGACGAGCGGAAGAAGAGTTCGTCAAACCTCCAGAGAGATTCAGCGAGTACACGTGTGTGTGTGCGTGAATATTGGCTGCGTTTACACGCACGCCCTTCGAGGGTACCGTGGATCCAGGAAATTCCTGCGTTTCGAGGAATGCCGGCGATCGTGGAATTCTCGACGTGAAACGCGACTGCGGTTACAACCCCACCGAGAATGTCGTTGCTCGTTATGAGTGCCTGGATCGATGGAATCTTAATTTGGGGTTGTATTTCGATTGCCTCGCGGATCGATACTTGGTAGTTAACTATGGGAAAATAGCAAAAAAAAAAAAAAAAAAAAAAAAAAAAAGAAAGGGAAAAGAAAAGAAAATGAAATGAAACGATAGGAAAAGCACGGTTCGAGACGTTGTTACACGAGATACGAGAGAAAAAGGGAACTGAGTATAAAGAAGAAAGGAACATTAAGTAAAGAGAACGCAGAATTCTGGTCACCTTGGTGGCAAGGTAGCGCATACCACGAGCTTCTCCATATAGAGTCAAGAGAGAACGTACGGGTCTGTGGCGAGCGCAAGGACACGGTCCAAACACACGGAGCGAAGGGGTGAACGTTCGCACGGGGGTGGAGTAATGAAAGAAACGGGTGGGGCGGGGCGTGGGGATGGAAGGTCGACGACGGGCGACGATGGGAACGACGAACGGTGCCGCTGAACCGTCGAGGGGATAAAGGATACACGACCAAGCGCAGGAGTAGAGAGTAGCGAACCCGCGCGTTTCCTCTCTCTGTTCCACACAGAGAGACGAATCCACCGTGCCAGGAAGGAGAGGAAGAAGAAGCGACGAAGAAAAAGGTGGAGAGAAGGGGTGTAGAAGAAGAACGCGCCAGGGGACGGGAGAAACACGCGTGCGCGCGCGCGAGCACGACCGAAGTAAACAAGTGGAAGCAATGGAACGGGACGAGCACCGGTCAGTGCGCTGCATTTGGTGCATTCCTGTAGTCTGCGCCGCTGCGGCTCGCGATGGAGAGAGCAGGAGAGCCAGCAAGCCGGAGAACGTTGGACAGAGACGGGAGAGAAGGAAGAAGGCGAGAGAAGAGAACGTACGAGAGAGACTCGAGCGTCAAGGGGAAAGGAGAAAGAGCGACGAAGCTCTGCAACGCGGCACGCCACTTTGGACCGACGGACGCAAACCGCATTCCCGGCCGTGACCTTCGCTAGGACATCGCCACTGCCCCCACCCCCACTCGGCACACACCACTCTCTACCCCTTCCACGTTGCACCCCCTGCCCCCCAACCGTCGCGTTTCTGATCCTCGCCGCCCCTCCCGTGGATGGTAATCGTCTTTCTTTCTTTCTTTCCCTCCTTCTTTCTCTCCCTTCTGCGCGCTCTGCCTCCCTCTCCCTGTATCTTCGTCTCGTTTTATAGGAAGTCTCTCGCTCCTACTAATCGCGAGATCACAGCGAGAAGAACGTGAACCGCGCAGCATCCCATGGACAACGTCGCCTCTTTCTCTCTATCGGCCGTTTCCCACCCTGTGCAGTCCGATAGTCGACGAACTCTCCATTTGGTCGCGAGTTTCCCTCCGCGAGTGCCTACCGGGGCTAGTAGCTGGCCTTCCGCCGCGACCCTCGAGGTGCCGGACTTTTTTTCGTACAGGACTTGTTGTCTTGGTCGGGCGGCGCCCTCCTACTCCGCTCAAGTATTTGACTCACTTTGGTGCAACTCTAAATCCGTTGGCGACGAGAACCGCGCGAATCATATGATTCACGGGGCTATAAATAGGGTTGGGGAAAATCGGAGGCGAAAGTCCAACCGAACTGTTTGGAAACGCGGCAATCAGCGGCTAGGGCTCTGAACGATTTGAAATTTCCATCCAAGAACCGGACCGCTTCCGTATTAAGATTTCTCAAAGCATCTCCAACAATAAGAAACGAACGTGCGATACAACATTCGATGTAATTGTCAAATTGTAAACTATCGATCTGTAAAGTAGTAGCTATATACTAGCAGAGTGCCGTGAGAAACTGTCATCAAGACGATTTCTCCGATCTGCCCACGGTCTAACAAAACGGTCTCTGTCTCTCAAGACTTGAAACGCATTCTTGCTTACAAACCGCGAACTAGATTGCAAGATCTAGCGGAACCGAGTGGCGACGTGTCACGGATCTTCGGGAAAGCCAGGACGGAAGAACGTCGGAGGCCACTTCAGAGGGGCCGTTTTAATTTCCTGCCGCGGTGAGAAGCCAAAGACTCCGGGACACCGAACGCTCGCTGTCTAACCGAGCGCCCCACGAGGGAGATTCCACCGTGCCGCGAGCATAGAAGGGAAGCGAAGAGAAGAGGAGCGAAATACGGGAAGAAGAAGCCAAAGAAGAGGAAACACGCGGTATAAAGGGGAGAGTGGGAGTGGAAGCAAGCAAGGGCACGGCCCTGAAGAATTTCAGAGTCCTCTCTCGGCCGCTCTTTCTCTAATTTACGAGCGGTCGCCCTGAATTCGAGCAAATATTTGTCCAGCGCGTCCGACTAACGGGTGTATATAAGAGAAATGAAAAAGAGGAGCGGGGGACGGGGGGGCAAGGAGGGGAAACAGACGAAAGACACGTAGGATCGAAACGAGAGAGAAAACGGGGTAGGAGCAGAGACAGAGGCGGGAGGAGAGAGCATCATTCATAGTTTCTCGAAAAGCCTTCCCTTCACCGTTCTCTACTCGTCAACGAATATTTTTTCCTCCTCTCCTCTGTCGCACCTTCTCTATACCTGTCATATCTTTCTCTCCCCCTCTCTCTTTCCCTACGTTCTCTCTAGAAACAGCGTTCTATCCATCGACCTTGCATTTCGAGTTCCAAAAGATTCTTTGAAGGAGGCCGCCTAGAGTCTAGCCGGAAGCACCTACTGGAAAGTATTCGTCCGAGAGGGAAGAAGAAGGCGAGAAACCGAGTACCTGGAAGTCGTGTTAACACGCGCTGCTGGACGCTACAAGCCGCTCCAATTAGCATCTTCTTTTTCTCCTTCGACTTCTTTCGCCTTCTCCTCGCGCCTGACTCCGCGGCTTCCTTTTCAGCCGACTCACACACGACCAACGACGAGCACCTGTTGAACGGACCCCGAGAACTCTTCCTCTCCCTCCCTGCCGCATCCGAGACACCGTCGATAGCCTCTGCCAGGTGTTCCGATATGGATTCTAATCGTTCTCTAGCCGCTACAGGACATAGGAATAAGTGATGTTTCTGTCATGGCGAATGATATCTCTAGGTCGTAGATAATTGATGCTTTCGAGTGGATAAACGTTTCTGAAGAAACGGTCGCATCAATGTCGATGACAAATTCATGGAGTCTTATACCGTATCGGTTGATAGTTTCAACACTGTGCTATACGTTTCGCATGTATTTCCCTCGTTCTACTTTACACAAGTCGTTTTATACGCCGCTGTTACCACAACTCCACCGGTCTTCGAGAGTTAACCTTAAGGGAGTCTCAAAAATTCCATTACCACGGGTCTGATTCTACCACGGAATAATGCAGTCCCAATCACGCTTATGCGATTTGCAATCACAGTCCGTGCTTGTTAATTGAATTTCGAAAGATTCGATCTATCGGTTACGTCTACGAGCAGGGAAAAGGCTCCGGTTACTTCAAAAGATTCGATTTATACTGATTACGCAATCGTATATTTTCGAATACGAGGGAAGTTCCAACAGTCTCATTTTTTCCATTGCCGTACGACAGTCTCGCCTTTAGAGACGAACGTGAACGAAAAGGAGGAATGCACGCGGCGTTTTCCGGCAATTGACGCGTCAATTCACGCCGGTTGGATCCAGCAACGGCTAGTTTCGCCGCTTCCGCCGGGGCGCAAAGTATTTTTATAGTTGGCTTGGAACAGAAAAAAAAAAAGAAAGAAGAAAAGAAATAAAAGAAGAGAAGCGGACGGGCTCGTAAGCAACGCGGCGCAATCCACCGGACGGGGACCCCTCGTTGCACGGCCGGGCCGCTCCTGCTGAGCGAAATACGCCGGCATCCAAATAATTCGGGATACGCTCGTGTGAGATATGAATGAGAGGAGTGGGTACGGCGTGGTGTTGTTTACTGTCTGGCAGGAACGGAGTAGAAGAAGAAGCATCCGCGTGCACCGACGAAAAACGAAGAGACGAACACGGGGTGGCGAAGAAGACGAAGACGAAGAAAACGAGGAAGAAGGGGAAGGAGAAGAAGAAAGAGAGAGAAAGAGAGAGAGAGAAAGAGAGAACACAGAGTCGAGTGGTATAAGAGAATGTGAACGGGAGAGAAGAAGAAGGACGAAGAGCGGAGGGGAACCTGGTACGAGGACGGGGACCGGGCCCAGGATTCGAAGAAAGAAGAAACGGGGAGTCAACGACCCAACGAGAAGTGCCGTCTCTCCGCGTTAAGGCGCGCTCGAAACTCTCTACCTCTCTGCTCTCTCACTCTCTCTCTATCCTTCTCTCTCTCCATCTTGAATCCGCGCAAAGACCTCCGCTATTGCGGATTGATACGGGATCAAGGCCGTTTGCCTTGCGGAATTCCATTGCCTGTGCGCCTCGTACAGGTGGTAGAACCTGATAAACGCGAACGACCAAGAAGTATCTTCTTCATGGTTCTTCTAATTTTGTTCTTTGGAATCGATTCCAAGGAAGAGTAAATAGAAGTTGAAGGACCTTGTTATTTCGAAGCGAGACGTGTACACGTTGTTATCGAATGACAGAGCGGAGGAGACGGTGATCGAATGAAAATGAAGGCGCGTTGGAACAACGATAAATCACGATAGATCTGCACCGATCTAACAAGGCCGTTGGATTACGTCATTGTCGCCGCTAGAAAGGAAAATACCACGACTGTGCGCAGGTTTAACGCCGCCACAGAGCGCTTCTGACCCGTGTAAACGAAGTCAACGACGATCTACGTCTATTTTCTACTCCAGAAAGTTCCGCGTAACCATCACACACTGGGTATACGTCCACCGAGAAATTTTCTATTTGATTCTCTTTGACGATACCTAGAACGCTATACTCGACCGGATACGTGGAAAACGTTTCTCCACGACGATTCCAGTCGAATACGAAACGCGCACGCGCGGCCGAGAAACCGCCGCCGCCTCTTCCTTCGAATCCTATGAATGATTGTCGTTGTCGCCGTGTGGTCGTCAATCTCTTGACGTCACGGCAGCAGCAGCAGCGGCGGCGACGGTCGTGTTACGACCGTGCGACCGTTATGTGACCGATTGGCACACGACAGCCGCGCCGACTGCTAGCACCTGTCTACGCGACTCTCCTGCTTTCCCATGCTGTCCGGATTCGCTAGAGGTGTCCCGTGTCTCGCCCGATCGTTGCGCCAATCCATTCGAAATTAACATTCTAGACGCTTCTAGCCTCACCGTTCCTGGTAGCCACTCTTTCACCACGCAATTTTTCATTTACCGCTAATCCCTTCTCCGCTATTTTTTCCCAATATCCCGATCAAAATTTTCATCCTATTTACATCGAAGAATAAAATATACACCACTTCTCGATCGTGATTTCGATGCAAAGATTCCTACATACAAACGAAAAAAGCCTGCCAACGTGCGAGAGACGCGAACGATTATTTGGCTAGCGAGGCAGCGAGTCGTTGTTGATCGACGACGACGTAGGGCGTCACGCCGGCGAAAAAATTCCAAATCGGCGCGCTTAAAGACACGCCAGTTTCGGCGAGTGGGATTGATATGGAGATTAAAGGGAGGGGTGGGGTCTGCGAGCGAGAGATCGGTCGGCGACCGAGTGAGCGAGATGGAGTGAGACGTGTGCGAGCGAGAGAAGCGTTTCGAAAGAGGAACGGAGACGTCGTGAGAGAGGGGAGAGAAGGAAAGAACCAAATATATATATATACACAAACACACACACACATATATATAACGAGAGAAAAAGAGAGATAGATAGATAGAGAAAGAGAGTGAGAACGGGGAAAGGGGAGGACAAGAGGGTCAGTAGCTCTGCGTTCTCATGCATTCCGCTCTGTCATGGCGGCCAGCGACTCAGACACGCTTCGTCTGTCCTCGTTGTGCATGCACTCCGGGGGCAACGTGCAGTTCGTCCTCGTTGCACACGGCTAAAGAGGAAAGAGAACCGAAAGGAAGGGGTGCCAGAGGAAGAAGAGGCCTGTGGGGAGATGGCAAAAGACGGTAGGAATGGGGGTGGGGTAGGGAAAGACGGAGGGGAGCGCCCACTGCGTTAAATGCTCCACGGCGAAGGCGCGCGCGTTCTCTCGCCGTACTTCGGGCCCCCTTTTCCTCGCCGAGGCCCTTCTGCGTCGCGACGTAAACAAGCCAGGGCCACGCCGCGCTCTCTCTCCCCCTCCCTCTCGCTGCCGCTCTCATCGCCCGATACCAAGCAACGCGTCAACGTTCGCCGTGTCGCGTACGACTCGAATTTCTCGCCATATCTATGAGAAAATTTCATCGAAATTTTGCGGTCGTCGTCGATTTTCACGCTCTCGAAAGTTACAACGATCGAATCCAATCTTTCTCGATCCAACGATCGATAGTTTGAATTAGCCATAAACGAGACATCGTTGGGCGCGTTTATAAACCGCGAATATTCGTGCAGGTTAAATACTCTGCTGAAATGTAAAACGTAATGCAAGGAACAATTGACACAAATCGATGCAAACGAAACAGGATCGCCATAGCGAAGATACTCTGTTCGCGATTGTTCATTGATTCGTAGCGACGATTTCAACTTTTAAAGCGTAGCCTGACGTTACAAGGCGTGCGAAACGCGAGTTTACGATGCTCGTTCGAAGAGCGCCGAAGATCACGGAGACGGTGAATAGAGACCGGAAAAAGGGACAAACGGGGATGAACAGAGAGGATAGGTTCGGACGAGAAGCGCGAAATAATTTAGCGATCAAACGCAGCCGCGGGACCATTACGCGAGAAGCGAGAGTCGGACTTGTCCGGGACGACCAGCAGCCGTAAACACGACGTGGCGCGACGCTTTTATTGCCGACATGCTAACCACGATCGCGTATTTAATCAACCCGGGCTTTGTTGGACCGAAATACCCGCGAGTCCGGGGCCATTTTTGAACGACGCGTTTCCGAGAAACGCCGCACTACTGCGTCCAAATCGATCGTAAATCGCGGTCATCTCCTTGCCATTCTTTCCAAACAAATATATAGAACGCTTTCCTTCGATCTTGTCCTTACCACAGTCTTACGATTCTCCTTCGCTCTATATGACCGGAAATTAATGTTATATTCCTTATGGATATTAAGATACAGGGCAGTTTTTAGATATTTGGTCTGGATATTCGATGTAACGTTACTACTACCTTTAGCGTGTCACACGCAACGTAAACCGACTTAAAATCAACCCGAATCGATTCGTGTTCTCGAACGCGCCGTGATAAGTTCGCGATACGTACGAGAAATATTCGTAGCAACAATATTTCGTACTTTTGAAGACAGAACCTGTTCCTTTCTGTAAACCGGAAGATACGATCTCGATATGGTTGTGCCTGCTTATTACGGCAAATACCTTTCGTTCTCGTTTTTAGGCGAAGGCATTTTTGAAAAAGGGGACCGAAAATGAGGAAGAACCCGATGCTGAAACGATAGAAAAGACGCGGAAGAATAAACGACAGAGGTACGTGGAGCGAGAAGAAATGGAAAGGAAAGAGAAGGAGCAGGGAAGCCGAGTGGATATCCTCGCTCAGTAACGTGGGTACTATCGTATATCTTCCCACAGGAGGGCGGGAACGTCGTCTCGTAAGGGGAGACGGCAGAAGGGCGAGAAGGGTCCCACTAACGCGCGACCGCCGACAATAATGCGGAGAAAGGGCACATGAATGCCTCGTGTTTGCACATGCGCGGGAGCGATGAACTTGAGAAGAAGGTCTTGCCTTCGCTTCGCCTCATCCAGCCTTGCAGGACACTTGGTCCCAGCTCGTTTTCCATGTCCTGCCACTTTCTCACATTTTCCATGAAACAGACAGATATATAAATGAACAAGATGAAACATATCGTGGAAATAATTTTCTCAGTTTGATGGAACGCGGGGCTCGAGTATCAACAGCCACGCGAACAAAGCCACCAAAGTGTCGCCGTTCTTGTCCCGTGGAAGCACGAAATACGGTGGTCGGGTGTGGAGCGGTCAACTTCCAAGACGACATTCCACCGGTACCTGTCCTTAACTCAGCCTCCTACAGTTCGCATTCGCTGCGATCGACCCACCTAACCATAATAGCACGCGTGCACACGCTTGTATATCGTGTTCGATCCCTGCCAACGTGAAGATCGAGATCGGTGAGAAGGCGCATGCCGTGCAACAGGAAACGTACATACCGCTTCCTCGTACAATTTTATTTCGCCGCTCTCTCTTTCATCGCATTTTACGGAAATAATTTTCATCCGACGCCAGCGATAAAATAATCGCCGATGTGCGTAATTCGTTGGGAAATACCTGCACGGTGAATCGAACAAATACGGTCAAGCGGTAAAACGAAAATGGCAGGCATCGGGTATTCAGGAATGCGATAAACACGATGATGCAGAGGCTGCACTCGGATGTGCGCTCGCTGGCGCGCAGCTGCCATTGAAAGCAACCGTCCGAGACGTGATTATTCATATGTTACGCAAGAAGTTATATTTGCAGCGTTGAAATGACGGCTTCGCGTTCCGTTCGATCGTAGGCTAACGCGATCGACCCCGAAATTCGCCTCTCTCTTTCTCCCTCTCTCTTTGATATTTAACAAAAACGACGAGCAGAAAAATGGTGTAGGGGGGCTGCCTTGTCGGAAATGAGAACCGCTGATGCGCGGCCGCTGTGGCTGCGCGGGCGTACGCTGCCACAGGAAATATGAATGTAACGCCGAAAATTCATTCATAATAAGATCTGGCTACTCGAATATACCGGGGGCGTACTATTTGAATTTCGGATTACGGGTCCGGTCGTTAGCTGGACGCGGAGAGGGGAGAATCGGTGGGGGAAGAGGTTAACGAGATCCGCCGATAAATAACACGGTCGTTTTCCTAAATCGTGAGAATAATGGGCCGGTTAGGTGAGGCTTACGCGCGCGCAGTACGAGTGGGCCGCGGTGTGCGTTCAACGTGTGGGATTCGATGGAAAATTTCTATAGAGAGGTTCTACCGAAATCGTTCCGAAGACCAAGTATAAAACGCGAGTAACTATGAAAAATACGAAATAGAGATCGAAGAGAAACAGATACCAAGCGTGCAATGTTTTTTTCTTTTTCTATATTCTATTTATCGCGGATAATCTGTGGGAAACTTCGTAACGCTACGATCAATTTGTTGCGTGTTATATGGTCGATAAGGAAAGAGTAAATATTTATTTATACGTCTAAATATGTATGCGTGAGTGCGAGTACGTACATTTGGTCGTCATATTCTTCGTATCGAGGGGTAGCACACTGCGAACTCGTTCGATGGACGTGACGTTTGCACACTTTTTTTTTTTCCTTCGCTTCACCTTTCCTCGAACGAACGGTAATGTATCCGTGGCGTGGTTGCTTCCCGTATGGGCCATCGAACTTGCAACGCACTGTAGAGGAGGAGCCGGGGCCCGTATTATGGGAACACACACGCCTGAACACGTGTGTCTCACTTCCTGTGGCGGGCCGGAAGTCTCTATAGTACTATGGCGCACCGTAGTGTAGCGTGACCACGCTACAAGGGCCATTACTACCTCAATGGCAAAAAGAATGGTCCAATTACCGGTTAAAGTCACGTTGTTCGTCGTTACTCCTTTAATGCGTTTTTCGGGGGCGTGTACACCCCCACTTTCCTCGAATCTCGCATATCTATTATTTCTTTGGAGTTTTCTTCGCACGATCAAATTTTACTCGCTGCGGCTCGTGCGTTTTCCTCGATGTTGTTTCACTTCCGCCGCGTAGCAATGGCTTGTACACATTTCCGTTTCTCGTTTCGACGAATTTCGCGATGGTTCCGTGAACGTATGTCGAGGGACGCGTCCACGTTCAAGTCGCTTCGTGCCATAAATAAAAGCGTTCTTGAGTGCGCGTAAGACGCGAAAAGAGAAACCGGTAGAGCAATTTCCGGCCAAAGGTTCCGCCATTGCGCCTACTTCACGTTTTCCATGTTCCCATATCTTTCTCGACCACGCTTCGTTCTATCGGAGGAACTCGACTTTGTTCAAGCCACGTGGTCCTTTCCGATCCGTCCTTTGCTCGAACCACCGTCGACGCACTCATAATACCGTATATATCCGTTTCAGCTTGGCAATGTCGTTCGGACGCTACCCTCTTTGTATACAAACAACGCGGACCGTGTATTACTACATGCGACATGTGGCCCGAATTTCCTCGGCGAGTTCGCCCTTGACACAAACCGCGCGGGATGTTTATCCAGTGTGCGAAAGCCGACACTCGCGCACACGCGTACACAGCGTTCCACCATGGCCGTGCGTAGTGCGAAAGAAAGAGAGACGGGAAAGTAGATCGCCGCGACGAAGTATGGTTACGAGAAACGAGACGACCATATCGCGGCACGGCTCGTACCACACTGAGAGTGATCGCTGGCGCGTCACGCTCACCGCGATGCGCAGACGCGGATTGCGCATACGCTGCTGCGCACGTCGCGGCGGCAACCAGCCGCGCTGCGCGTTCGTACTCGCTAACACGCACTCACGCAGGCGCGATGCACGCACCCACACGAGCCTGGCTCCCAACATACACAACTACTCTCCTCTCTCCTTCTTTCTCTTTCTCTTCCTCTACGTATACACGATGCGTTGCCGCGGGTGGTAGAGGTCCGTGAAAGAGCAGGGACGAGGCGGGGAAAGGAGAGATGAAAGACGGAGAGAGGGGACGAAACAGACCCGTTAGTTCTCAGAAGTGGACCGCCACCGCTCGCCGCCAAACAGACCTGTAACCACGTACCGACCGTGGTGGTTCTTTCTCGCTTGCCACCACCGGCGTGCTTGCTTTCGGACCTACTACTCTCTTCGCTACTCTTACGTGTCTCGTGACACGCGAGAAACACGGACGGAATTTGGTACTTGCAGGATTTGGAATTTTCCAAATTACCAACTCCAATGTTTTCGCTTTTATCTTCTCCGTCGTTATTTCCATCGCGTTATGTCTCTTTCTCTGTTATTTCTTTACGTATATGTTTTATTTTATAGCCACGCGTTGGATATATTCACGCGTAGCGCGATAAACGGACAGGCGCGCGAGTTCTGTCGCAAGCTGACCGACCGACCGGCCATTGATTAGATACAAGTGTTTACTCGAGTGACGAACGCATACCGATGTCATGTGTTTTTCACAGAAAGCAGATGGAACGTCGGAGCAGCGAGGCCCGTAAATACACCGACGTCGATGAAATTGGGAGAAAAACCGGTTATCGCCTCTCTACGGGTGAAAAAAGAAAGAAGAAACGAAAGAAAGGTTACACACAAGCAGCGTGTGTGGGAAAGCATCGGATGCAGGCGGGAAGGGGCGTTTCGCCGAAACGCCACCTCGACTTTCGTCTAGTTTTTCTTACCGAGTAAAAGTGGCAAGTGGTGGCCGGTCGGTATACCCATCGGGGATCGACATTTCCTTTCTTTCACGGAACGGGGGCAGCGTCGTGGGTGGTACACACCACGTATAGCGTGCGCACCAGCGAAATGAGAAAGTTGCCTCTCGTGCGATCTACAATTAACGATGTTTCGGTGGCTCTCCTTACGAAAGAATATTCCCAAAGTCCGCTACTACGATTTTTCCTCCTATCGATAACGAATTTTGTCGATAGAACGATTTTCTCGTAAAATAATAGCTTTACGGAACATCCACGGGACGAAATGGAACGACCCAACGACGACGAGCGCTGGAAAGCGTAAAATTCTTTCAACCAAATTCCGTTGCAGAGGGATCGAGACTCTGGTTTCGTGCGCGCGCGTCTCATTCCGTTCCTTTTCTCTCACGACGATTCCCGAGACACACACGGGCGGTCTAAGAACTGCAAGATTCATTAACGGTTCCTTGGCACGGAGGTGAGCACGCGTGTGTGTACACCGGCGTGCATTCCATCGGTCGCGCTCGTGTGAACGACCGTAAGGTGTACTTGTACACAGAGACACCGGGGAGGGAACAGAGATCCCGGAGATAGATGTCGAGTGTGTAAAAAGGAAAGAAACAGGAGAGATAGAGAAAAGAGTTATAGAGGAGGAATGAGAGAAAAAGAGGGAGAAGGAACTAGCGTGTACATATTTGATGCGCACGGTTCGCCTGCTAGACGGCAGACCTTTTCTATCGTCATCATCGAGGTACGCAAGGAACGTACGAGAGTTATTAAGGTCAGTGGTGTAGCGACGATCGCGACGTATCCCGGAGATACACCGGTTACCGATTTCGTATATACATTTATATATCTACATGTATTATTAAGATTATTCCAGCTTCGCATAATCGGGTCCCACCGTATAGTTTCGAACTATAATCGATGCAACGGTAATTGGACGCACTGCGCTGCACGTAATCCGGTTCAAACTGATCGATTTACGGCAATAATAACGGTTATAAATAACGTAGACCTTTTGCTCGTGCAACGTTCCGATTGTTTCGCCATCGAGCCAATAGAAACAGCACGGTCTAATGCAAAATAACGGCCGAGGAGACTCATTTCGGTTATTAATTGTAGTCGATTAATCTGTCGGTTCGTTGTTCCACGTCCACGTCTCCATCGTGCGTTTTTTCTTCGATAATTGGAAACCGCGCGTATAAAAATCGATTTATCAATTTTACGTTTTTTAACTCTCGCAGACATTCTGTCGGTTATTATATAGGTTTATCTTTTCGTATACTTCGAGATGGGAGCAGAAAGTGGACCGCGAGACGGTTGAAATCTCATCCGCGAGATATAACTGGGATAAGCTAAGCCCGAAGGCGAAGTTAAAAGTTGCAACTTTGTCGTTACGGCTGATCGAACAGCGTGTCCAAACGATGTTGCCGACGATCGAACCGGGAATTGCATGTAATTTGCGATCGCTGCGAACGGATCGGATCCCGCTTCGCCATCGAGACTTTAATAACTATTCGGCTCGTTTTAACCGTGCAATTTGCATCTCGGACAACAATATGGCATGGTAAACGTGACCACGCATCGCTGTCCATTCCATTTCGCGTTTCAAAACGTTATACGCGTGTATCCTCGTTATGCGCGCTACGTTGCGACGCCTATGCGAGGAGATCGCGGAGGCGCACCTAACCTATAAAGAGACACGGAAACGTGATGGAATGCGCGCGAACCGAACGCCTGCGTCACTCCGCATCACCGTTTCATCATTCGATACCTCTTTTCCATCCCACTATACCTTATTTCTCCTTCTCCGATCAATTTCAGATCATTAGATTATAATCCTTTTCTAACCTGTTTCATTAGATACCTGTTTTCCATCCCACTCTACAATTATTTCTTCTTCTCCGATCAATATCAAATCATTAAGATCTCTTTCAACCTGTTTCATTGCATACCTCTTTCCCGTCCCGTTATATATTTTTCAAATTATCAGACGACAAATAATACATTTTTCATTTCCTTCGTATCTACGAAAAATTTACATCGATTCGAATACGTCGCGACCGTACTTAATTTCCAAAGGATAATTACCTTCTGGAAAGTTATCCGACAGTCATCTTACATTCCACAGATTTCAAGATTCGTTCGATTTATAATCCAAATAAAGGAAGAACGGCATTATCTTAGACAATAACCGTAAAGTGTCAACGACGTTAAATATATATAACCAAGTATTTGAACTTCGAATTCCATGCAAAACAAATTTGCTTCATCTTTTCCATAAAACAACATTCGCTTCGAGGTATCGGCAAATATTTTTCTACGCGCAAACGAAATTGCATCGCGAGGTATCCCGTGCAGAAGAGAGCCCAAAACCGGGCAAGAACTTCGATCGCAGAGTTGCTCTTGGTGAAAATGTGGTACAGGAGGAGAACGAACAAAATGAGAGAATAGGAAGCAGAAGAGAGAACACGGAGAAAAGATTTATCCGTGGGATGCGTGACGACGAATGGAGAGAGATTCGTCCGATGAATCACTGCACCGCGAGCCGTCATTCTCCTTCTCTGGTGGTTTGTTCCCCCTTTCCGTTCCGCAGTTCTTCCACCTGACACGCCGGGGCACTTAAGGCAACAACGACACCCATCCGCGGCCAAAAGGCAAGACGAATGCCCGCTATCTTGGATTTCGTAACGGACAGTCGCCACAATATTTCTCGACGACACGTTGTCGCTTCGCGCCTCTCGGCTTTGCTCGCTCGCGTGTCCTGCAGGTTGCCACCTCTTTGCTCGCGTAAATGGGACGCGGCCGTTTGTGGTGCGCACGGACCTCTGTATTTACGTAAAAGGGCACCGGATGAAGTGCGCTAAAATCAGCGGGAGTCACCAGGAAATCTATAAAAGTTCGACGACCACCGTATCGTCAAGGAGCGAGTCGAGTTTCAAGCGCGAGCCCAGATAAAAGGGCGAAACCTGGCGCCAGAACGGAAGTCGAAGGCGTTTGCGTTCCAGCGGCTGTTACGAAATGTTATTTAACTCGTTCGAGCCTCGGCTATTATTATAAGACGATCTCGGAAAGTTAGAACGGTTGGAGGTTGGGCGGAGTTACTCTTTGTTTGATTTGACCTACATTGTGTAATTAAGTTCTTTAATTATTCTTGAAAAGTTTCGATTTTAAAATAGCGAGAACTTTTTAATTCTGTTGTCTCGTCGGCATATATACTTTCGCCCAAAAGCCTCAGGATTTAATAAAACTTGGATATTTCGCGTTATAAACTTTCAATTATATACATTGTTCTAACAAACTTGTCGATATATATATCGATATATTGTTTATCGAATCGAACGGACAAAAATAACGACACACGTAAACTCATCTATAATCCTTCGCAATAGTCGGAAGACTCGTAAGAGTGGGTGTATATCGTGGATTGTCCAAGTGAAAGAGAACGAAATTTAAATGCGCGTAGACGAAACTGGAAACTCAGCCGCTCGTATTCGATAAATACAACACGTAAACCGATGTTGATATCTGTCCGCTTTATTTATTCACTACCTATCGCTCCAATTCTATACAATGCGATTTCATCGGCACATTTTTCATAGCATCGATATCGATTTCTTTATAAGCTATACATGGTGTGCCATCGAATGTTTTCAACGCAACAGAAACACATTGTACGTGGCGTGATCAGCCTCTCTCGGCTTGTGATTCGAAACGGGCCGCGGTGTTATCAGTTAAGAGAAGCCGTGTTGCTGTTGCAGGCAGACGAACACGGATAGTAGAAGAAAACACAAAGAGAAAGGGAAAGGGGAGCGTCAGCAAGCAGCGATGGGTTGCACCCGCGGGGCCAATCACGACGACTCGTGGCGCCTTAATTGGTACTCGCACGCGTGGCTCAGGCTTAAGAGTCGGAGCGAGAAGCAGATGCATCCCAAGACGTTCACAACAGGAAATTCCTCCTCCCTCGCCGCTCCTCTTCTCACATTCCAGCTTCTACGCATATTTATGCGAGCCGTCCTTCCTTTCCATCTGACTTCTGGAACCCTATGTATCTCTCCTCCTCCGCCCTTCTGTTTCCCTCCCTTTCTCCTTTTCCCCATCCGTTCCCCATGTATCCTTCTCGTCGTAACGTGCGTTGGCACGCACAAATAGATATCCTCGTGCGACGACGCGATCGCTGGCTGCTCGGCTCGACGCGAACCGGGGGATTCGATGAATGGACCGAGCGCCGGACGAGGGTAGGGTTGGAAAAGAAGGGCGTCAATGAACCGAGAGTTGCGTGAGCGCAATTATCGTTCGTAGCACGACCGATCGCAGCTTTCTCCTCTCTTTTTCTCTCTCGGAGGGACGCGGACATGGTGGAAAAAGAGAGGCAACGTATACAAGATCCGAGAGAAGATTTCGAGTTATACGTGAACGTACAGGGGTGTTTATCTCGTGCGAGCACGAGCTCCCATCATTCGCATGACGGTTTCTTTTTCTTCCGATTCTGTTGGCATGCGAGACAATATCGCGATGACAGGATGACGCAGTTTCCGAGATTGGCCACGTTTTCGTACAACGATCGGGGAATAACCGATCCTGATAGCTACCGTTTCTTTCTACCTCGACTTCGTTACCTGCATACACAAATATCAAGAAACAAATAACTTACTCCTGTAAGTTACTTCGTCGTAAGAAGACCATATCTAAACGTAGCTAATTCCAAGAGAAATTTGACATACGAAGAAATGCAATTTATGCAGTGGATCGAAGATGATCGGATTGAGAAGGCTAGAAATTACGTTGACAATCGACCGGAGAAAAGTTATTGGAACGTACTGTATGAGATTTTTGTGGCTAATCGAGCAACACGTTGTGACAGTGACATAGTAATTTGCGTTGCGCGAGGATCGATGAGGTGCAGCGAAAGATACGCGACTGATACTTTGGTGAATGAGTCGGAGGAAAATACTAACGAATGGAATTATCATTGTGTAACTGTGCAGAGAAAAGGCGCATGCGTCGTGCTTCCTCTTCTTCGTGCTTATAAAAGCCTACACGCGTACGTGGAAGAGAGCAAGAGAAAAAAACGCGAAGGGAAGACAAGTGGGACGGCCGGTGTATTACAGGCTGCAAACTAATGCTGTATATCTGTAAACGCGTGCGGTTATTGTTACGTCAATACTCGCGGGCGTGGATACGCTCGGTGATTTGTGAAGCCATCCGTGTTCGCGCGGACTGGAAACTACCGTAATTTGTCCGCTATTTTTCTCGCTAACCATTTCCTCTGAATTAGAAACAACTACGTTTCAACTACACAGCTATCCAAACTATCGCGACTCCCTCGCAAATGTAATTCAACGATAGAAAAGGCCGTCCAAACATAGTACAGCAACGATTGCTTTGTTTCACCTAAATTCGAATGACTCACAGCCCTAGCACTCCCCTACTACTCGCTATCTCCAGTTCGACTCCACTTAAGCTCAACAACTAGAACCCGCGAATGTTTATGCAAATTCACGTTCCTACGAACGTAACCAACAAAGCGAAACTTGGATAAAAATTTCCTTCAGCCAGTACGTATCGTAACGAATATCGTAGGGACTTTGGATATTTTATACATTTCTACGTGTCTTCTAAAGTCTTCTAAACGACAAAGACCGCTGTGTGTATCTGTTCATTAGATATAACAAGACTAAGCGAGAAACTGGCGCTTCTCGTTTGATCTCGCTAGATCCGATGTTTTCGCCCTCGTCAACATTCCCGGAAATACTTGCGAAAGAAAATCGCTCGTGCCTCGAGAATTACAATCCGCGCTTCTTACGTACTCGACTTTAATCGGCCCTACTGTAGTAAATCGTTCCACGAAGCAAGCAGCACAAAGGAAAATTCTTTTATCGTGGAAACACGTAACCGTGCAACGTCAATAAACCCAAGCGCCATCGTTCGCGAGTGGCCGGCGTCGTTTTAACGATTCGCGCGACACAACGACGCTCTAAGTAAATCCCTCGGGGCCGACGAGAGAGTGAGAGAGAGAGAGAGAGAACGCAGCCAGCTCGCAGACATTGGCCGCGAGTGTGGTGTGGTGAGTGCTTACTACGCACTACGCGGCTACGGCTACGTTCACGGTCCGTATGAATGTACGTTCGCCGCGCGTACGTACGACGGCGCGGCGACGCGCACGTTTGCGGCGTGCATTCATAAAGTGGCGGACACGTAGCGTGCGCGTGCGCAGTTCGTCGCCTTCTTCGTTGCCACTCCTTCCTCTTTTCTTCCTCGTCGCCACCCTTCCTGCGACTAATACGGCCTCGCCACCCCCCTCGCGGCCACCCGTATCCTGTACACACTTTTCACATCCGCTAACTAGCGCCGCCGCGCCGCTTCACCATCGACGATTCATTCAATCGTTTCTCCTCTCCTCCTCGCCGATTCTCACTTTGCCTGGTCGCATCGTTTCGCGTGGCGTAGTATTTTTACGCGCCTTGCACTTACTCCTCCTTTATTAACCGTGCGATCGTCGTTAAAGTGCAGCGAAAGTAGTAGCGAGAACAGTAAACATGTTTGTAAATTAGCAGGGGAGAGTGATCGTGTTAAAAGCACTGGTTCTTGGAATTTACATCGCAAGCTACGAATTTTTCGAAGAAAACCGATTACCTTGGAGACGTTACTTTGTAGTATTTATCATTTGCATCTCGCATTTAGTATTTACGTTTCGTGGCGATAAACGTCGTTGCGACAGCGAATCTTTTATCCTTACAGTATTTCGTTATTAATTATGTACCTGGGACAAACGAAGTTCGGACTCTAAGAGTTTCTTCGGTATTCTCAGAGCTTCTCAATTTTAGTATATCGTCATACCAGTTTTAGAATCGGTTAGCTTGTACTCCATGAGTTTCGTGCGGCAACGTCACCTTAATTAACTCGGATTCTCTGTTTCATTCTGTACACGCGTAAAATAAACGTGTCAGGCGCCGCCGTAGTTTACTGGCACTCGTTGCAAAACAGAGATACCTCGACTCTCTTTAAGCATCCAGATGACAACTGTCTTAGTCCGTGATCGACGACAAAGTTACAAGTGCCATTTAAACAGTACCGTTTAAACGATAGCGGGATAGAGCGCCATTGTACGTTTTCGATCGCAACGTTTAATCATCGCGACGAACGATTTACGTTCGAAACTCTGACATTCGTATGCCAAGCGGAAAAAGACTGGCAGAAGAAAGAAGAAACGTGGTGGGTACGGAATCCGAAGCAGGGCAGCGTGCTCGGCGCGAATAGTCGTCCGTTTGTTTGAGCGTCGTGCGAGTCGGCGAGAGTTCGTAGCGACGAACTTCTACGGGGTCAACGGAACCACCGGAAGTCGTCCGTGCCCAGGGTCGTCGCCGATTCTCAAATTGGTGGCCGCTTGCTCTCTTGCCCCTCGCGTTCCCCTTCTCTTCTCTATATCTATCCTCCTTTCGACTTGGCTTATTCGTTTCGTTCTCCTTCTCCTCCAGCAGCCCCTCTTTTCTGCGTGACGCGAGCCGTTGCCACTCGGCGCGGGCTCTCTGTAAACAGGCCACGTAATCCCCTACACCCACTTTTTCCTCCCGTCTAAATCTGTCTCATCGAAATGCGTCCGACGACGAACGGAAACCCCCGCCGTTAATTTGTCTCCGTGGCCAGACCTGGTTCCTTCTTCCCCTTCCATCGTGCAGCTTCTCCACGGAACTACGGAATTTTTCATCGACCCCGAGATACATAAGTTTCGGTGGACACGGAGCTTCCAGCGTCTGCGTTTATCGCGACAGAAACCATCAAGCTCGTCGATTCTACTTTTTCTTATCAATTTGTTAAGTTCGTCGCACGTCGTAGAGGAGCAGAGGGAACTGCCGAAGTTATGCGAGATGAGCGTGGATCGCAAGTGCTTCGACGCTAACATTTCAGAACCGTGCAACGTTTTGTACGATCGATGTTCGATTCTCAAGAAACAAACGTCGCGCTTCCGTATAATTCGTAAATTTAAAAAATATTTTTCAACTCGTAGAGTCGATCAACGTGGCTCCTGAAAGGCTACGTAGCGCAGCTATTACAACGATACTTTCTCCGCGTCTGTACAAAGAAGGAAGTACGAAAGCTTGGCCAAAGTCGAAGAAGTAGACTCGGCTACGCTGGTGAATGACTCGGTGCGGTGCGCGCATATTTGCGTGCGTAGTGTGCCCGATCGGTGACGTCACATCAGAAGAGGTACACACACGTTATCCCACGTACGTATACCATACGTGTACGAGTATAGAACGACGCAAGTCGCGTGCAACGTTCGCTGGTATCTCTGTGCTCACGAGTACAGATGCATATAGACGAAAGGGAGGAAAGGGAAGAGCAGCGTCGCGAGTACACGCGTTCTAGTCGTACGAATGCAGACTAGCGTCGCGGACAGAGAAAATGGAGGAGGATAAAGAACGACGGAGGGACGAAGCGAGAGAACGCGCGCGCGCGGCCATGTGTAGAACCGGAAGTATGAGTATCCGGCCAGACTCGTGTGGGCTTCTCTACGAGCGACGCTACTCTCCTTTCCTCCCTCTGGCGATCTCGTGACAGGAAAACGTTACTCGGTTTGTTCGCGTGCGAGCGCCGTTCCTACACTTCCCTGTACGCGAGAGGCCGTCAATGACGGTGGTCGAAGCGGGATATCGGGGCCGGTGCGAACGTGAGGAAACGAGACACAGTACGCCGTCGGCCTGTATACATAACGCCGCGTTCACAGGATGAATCGATCGACGGCAGGCCGCGTGCGTAGGCGGTGGCGCTTTCTTCCAGGAAGCCGGCGATCGTCGTGGAAATATACACGAATTCAGCGGGGCGTAACGCGGCTAATCAGGCCGCTCGATCGGGTGGCTAGAACGTTGCTCTAATTAACGCAACGGGCTCTGTCTTTCTTTTACATGTAACTTAGAGTACACGCAGAGAGAAAAGGTATTCGTTTGGTCGACGACGCGTGACCAATGGGACGAAGGGACGAAACACGCGGTCGGTGACGACGTCGTTCGATTAATGGGCGAACGATCGGGTGGACGTGGGAAACGTGTGTGAACGAAATTCCATGAAAAGCCGAGAAAGAGGTCGCGTATTATTTACACGAGGTTACCGAACACGAGGAAGAAGAATGCGTTCCAATATTCGATCGCATAGATAAATAAATACATATTTGACTCGAGCAACCCAGCTCGCGTAGCGCGTCCTTTGTCGAACCACGAGAACCGTAGCCAGGTCGTGGCAGCGATCTAGAATCCCCATTCAACAATCTAATTTATATTGAAGAATTCCGATGAGGCCAGGCAGAGGCGTCGATCTTTGAGGCGCCGCCGTTTAAGATGCATTATGCTGGAAGGCGGCCGACAATAGCCTATGGAAGACAGCGGGGCGAGTGGAGCGAGGGGACAAATACGCGGCGCGTACGAGGTTTTCGAACGGGATAGATAAAGAGAGAGACGTGGAAGGAACGGGTGAAAAGGAGGAGAAGCCGTGAAAGAGGGGACACAGGAAGAAGGGATGTTGTTGTAGACGCCGTGCTGGAGGAACGCGCTGTAGAAAATTCAACGGAGAAAAGAAGGTAGAGAAAGAGAAAGCCTGGCTAGACGAAGAGAGGCGGGAGGGTTCGAGGGCAGACGGAACTGGTCCCAGACCCAATATGATAATTGAGTATGGAGAACGATGTGAACATAGCACCTTGTAGGACTTCATGTGGCCATTGTAGCCTCCCACTGTCGGGACCACCTCGAGACCGCATCGACTTTGTACGTGAAAACATCAAAGGCCCTGCCTTTTACCCTTCTGTCCCTCTGTTCTCTTCTCGTCGCGCTCTTCTCCAGCCAACCCGTCCTTCCTCCGTTCCTCGTTTGCTCTTGTTTCATTATGTTTCAACTATGCGACAGTCGTCAGCTCGTACGCACAGCGACAGACGAATGTATTCGTACCGTAGAAGTAAAAAGAGAAATATATTCTACGTTATTAAATATTCGATTAGGTACGAATAGTACAAAGCTTTCGTGATAAGAAATCTGTCTCTGTATCTCTTCATCTCTTTTTCTTCTCAATTTTCTAGAAAAAAGAATCGCAGTTCGTCGATTCTATTTCTCAGAGGCTCCATATATATATAGCCTTATATATATGCATTTTCTATACAACAATGCGCGACAGTTCCACGACAAACCAACAGTAAGAATATATTTATCTCTGACTGTACGCTAGTGTACGCTCGTGCCGCGTAAGTATATGTAAGCAAGTGCGTATAATAGATATACGTAACGCGTATACGTGTTTTCCAAGTCCATTTATTTCTCCGCATTGTTCCGCTGCTGCCCAATTCGCAGAAATCTCGATTCTCGCCATAGGAATACTACGTTTCCGCACAAATTCGAAGCCTTCCGAATCTCACTAAGAAACGCGTGAAACTTCCGGACGCGACGAAGATCAAGCTACCATCGCGTAGATCCTTGGTGGATTTAAATCGCGCGAGAACGTCTCGCTCGGTCGATTCCACTCGATCGAACCGCACTTCCGTTCCGTATTCGTCCACGCCGCGGAATACACAATTTCCTGCAGCGCGGCTAATGCCATTCTTCTCTCGATGAGAAACTGGCCTTCGTCGACGACAGGATGGATCGTCGCACGAACCGGTCTACCATCGAGCGCTATCGACTATCGAATGACACTGTGATTCGCGGTAGACGAAACGTACGTGGCAATGAGAAGGTATACTACGTTCTATTCCAAGGCTCGTTGCGGACGAGCGATTTTTCTCGCGCGTTTTCGCACCAGGTATGCAGCGGCACGAAGAGAAAGCGACGAATACGTAGCGATAAAATAAGCAGACGCGTGACAATCGATATGCGCGATATCGTTACGATTTCGTCTACGATCATCCACTTTAAATCGTTCACTTTAAAATTCAATATGTTGCCGATCGATGCTACA
This sequence comes from Bombus pascuorum, assembly GCF_905332965.1. Classification (NCBI taxonomy): domain Eukaryota; kingdom Metazoa; phylum Arthropoda; class Insecta; order Hymenoptera; family Apidae; genus Bombus; species Bombus pascuorum. The sequence goes on along the minus strand of NC_083489.1, from coordinate 12,729,997 downwards.
TCCAATTATTTTCTCATTTGAATGTGATTTTCTCACTTTCTTGAATATTTAAAAATATTAATAAGATTAATTATGTATGCAAGCTAATTGATTAAGATAAACCAACGACCAGCCACTAAACTGATGTTACTCCTTTCTTGCAAAATATCCTGGATACTTGGATACGAAAGATGTTAATTTTAAATGGATGAGTCGATCGAACAGTTCTCTTACATAGAAATGACGAAATTAATGAAAAGCAGAATTGATCGGTTGCCCTTCTCAAGGGGCTCGTATCGTCCGTATCCTTAAAAATCGTCGCGCGAGAAAAATCTGCTACTTCGTAACAAACCTAAGCTCGTCTAACGGACAATTTACGTCTGTCGTACTCGTCCCGAAATTTTCCCGAGGATAGACGATGTACAAACGCGCAGTTCGTCGAATCGTTGTGCAAAGCCCGAGAACCACGGCGACGAGGACGGCAGTCTTGCATCCTACGATTGCTCAATGCCGCGTTGGGTAATCGCGAGTTGTTTTACTCGCCACCGCAGCTATACGAACGGCAATAATCGCGCTGGCATTCCTATTTCTACCTGTTACGTCCTCCTTTGTCTATTCTTGGTCATTCTAACGATACCTCCGATATCTTGTTGCTCGGACAAGCTATCCGGGAAGAGTTAATAAGCGAGCCTCTGCAATTTTCCATTTTCCTTTACCATTTCATACACATCTTTAACGGTCTACGTTCATTATTAAACGTCCGAATAAACGATATTCAAGCAAGACTTTAAAGAGTAAAAGCTCTTACCTTTCATTGGTTATTTAACACAGAATGCACCATTACTCGTGAAACTGTCAGATATATTTAACGGACTTTTGTAATATTCAGAAGCAGAAAAAAGGTTAGGGTGTACGATAGCTTGGACGATGACGGCGGTCGATTAACTTTCGCCCCTGGCGAGCATATAACACACTGTTGTATCTTACAGCTAAGAAGATATTAAATCGTATGGGTATTAAAAAATTCCTTTGACATTATTCCCATCTTTATGAAATACCGATAGACCGATTGATTTCGCAATATTCAAGGGGTTAGACGTCTCTTGCACGAAAGGATTTCTCGTTTCGTGCAGTTTAATTTTCAAGATCAAAATTTCATTCCCAATTCGAGTAAACTGCTACTATGTGCAAATACGGCTTTTACAAAAGTATCGTTCGTAGCAAACTTTGCTCTTTCTCCTTTAGGATATTCCTACTCGCCACGTATTTACCGATCTCCTCCTCTCGAATGCTTTCTCTAGACTAAACTCGATTAAAAGCCCCAAAAGATTAATCGGTAATTCGATTACACTTATCGCTCTGTATTTATAAAACACGCCACGACCGCCATAAAAAGATCACGGTACCGACTTATTGCACGGACCAATAATAAATATGAAATATCTGCATGTGTCAGAACTGACCCAGCGTCCGTGGTCGGTGGGTTAATCGCGTCACGACTAACCGTGGCTCCGCACCGTTTCGCCTCTCAACTCGGTGAAGACGGAATACGCTCGAAATACTCATCGGCGCTTAATCGCGGCCGGTTCCCTTTGTATCAGCGACTGGTGCATCGTCCGTGGCGGAGTGCCGCGGCGCGGACAGAGAATTTCGAATCTGCGGTGCACCGGCGTGTGCCGAATCCCATTCGACACGGTGCCTCCCTTCAAAGGTTAATGTAGTTACCACTGTCAGTTCAGCGCGTTACGTCAACGACGCGAGGCGCTCGACCGCTTCACGACTCGAGCAGCGCACGCCGGCGAACCTTCCCAGATGAACGAGTTACTTTGTTTCGAGTTATTAGCGGCTCGAACGCGAAACTACCCGCCAATCTTCCCAACCGACTCTCTCCTCTTATGACGATACGGATATGAAGACTCGCGAGATACGCAGCTTCCAAATACATCTCGCAAATTGCTATTTGTATTGTTCGGTTCGCGGCTTAACGCGTGTAACGTTAATACATTGGCTTGGCAACTAAGTAACAAATTTTGTCAATACCCCTAATGAGAAAATCCGCAATCACTTAGTTGCCAAGCCAATATATAAGACGCACAGGGTCGATAGAAATATTGGTTTCAGGCGTCGCCTCGCTGATTTGTAGAGGGGAAGCGATATTTTATTATCTTTGGTGAAATTTCGATACGGAAGACCCGAACGTTTTGCCGTAATAGCTGATCATGAGAGAGTCGACCTCTCAAGGTTCGAACTACGAAGATGAAATTGCACGGCGGAGGAAAATGTAAGGAATTCTAATAATATAAAATATACGATGTTATAGGATCTTTTCGCGATATTTTGGGAATTTTCATCGAGTTTTAATCCAGACAAAGCGTGTGAGAGGAAGAGACAGTAAATAGCGAGTATGAATATCGTTATATGTTGGAATACAACGCATAGACACAAATACTCTTACACAGACACCCACACATTTGAACAGGACACTTACACAGGTCATACTCATTACTGTATAGAGAGTGGGGTTCAAAATATTTAAGGGATCATGGGTCACTACCTACGTCTAGTCTGAGAGTAACTGGCCAACTGTCAACAATCCATAAATTCTTGCATACTTTGTTAATTACACCATATCACTCGCTTATATACATTTGGTTCTGTAGTTCTGTTTAATAAATATCACTGAATATTATTTTAACATAAACATTGTGTCTTCCACAGATTATTAATCTTAACTTTAAGATTAAATTCTGACATTATACAATACGTATGTATAATAGATATCATGTAATTGTTTGGAGGATATATTCCGATATGTTAGAAACGCAATTCGACGGTGTGCAATGGCTTAATGATGATTAAAATTATGAATCCCTCGACACAAAGTATAATGGATATTTCACACGTCGTACGTAACATTACGAGATCGTACAAGAACATAAAGAACAAACCAGTTTTCTAAACCTATACACATCCTAATTATTCGCAGAAATGGTATAATATATTTCAATCAAGAGAATTAATAACGAAAATATGATACGATGTTTCATATAGATTATGGATGATATATCGAGCGAATATGTAGCTTGCTCGACATCAGCAGCATTTTACCCGACGTGAAAATGTTTTCCTGGTCATCGTCGTGAATTTGCCCGAAAATAATTGTTCTTATCGGCGGGCTAACAAGTGGTTTGCTATCTACGCTGGCGCGGATGGAAATGTCTTTCCTCGTTAATATAGTGTAATTCGTTTATCGGTCAATCGGCCGGGACGGCAATAATAACAAGCGTGGAAGGTAACGACAGACGACATGAACCCTAGGTAGAACGATACGCGGGACAGAGTGCCGATAGCGGTGTGTTTGCTCGAGAGGTTAGCGCCACCACTTTATCATATCGTCTCAACACCATCGGACGTCTCTCTACCTGCGCTCTTCTCTAACATTCCACCCTCTTTTCCCTCCTCTCTCGCATCTATCGCGTTCGTAGAGGTCTTCCACTCGAGCGAATCGTTTCGACTCTCAACATCTTACGAGACGACACAGTTTCTACGATCGAGAAGCAATAATTTGAATAAATCGAGACAACCGAGTCAGAATCGACCGAAAGAAAATCATTCTCTCAAGCCTACTGGAAACGTATATTTACAATTACAATAAACTCTTGCAATTTTCAATATGATACCATTTTTTCTCTTCAGCCAGATACGTAATTTGAACGTCGAAGTTGTCTGGTTGCCGCGAAAGCTTCGATTCGTCGAAGGACTACGATTCGTGCGAGTCTGATCGAGTAGCAGAAGCCGCAAGAATTTCTTTAAAAAGCCTATTTCGCTATTTCGCGATATCTTAACGCATTCCTGGCGATCGTAATACTTAATGGCAGCCTTAATTGCCATTACCGTGTCAAAGAGATTGCCGCGCGCAAAGAAGCGGCAACTTTTTTACAATATGGTCTCACGGAAACGGCACGAAAAAGAGGAATCATTTGCGATCTAAGGGAAAGGAGAGAAGGTTCGAAGAAGATGGGACGACTTCGGGCCACAACCAGAGTACGATCGAGTTTACGCATCCCGCGAGGTTAGGAGATGCGCAAGAAGAAGTAGAAGAAGAAGAAGAGGACCACTACGACGACGAAGAGGAGAACACGAAGGAAGTCAAAGTGGGAGAATGGAATGCACCTTCGAGAATCCGTCTACGGTCTCTCTACCTACTCTTACGTATGCACCGTTGCAGACGAGGATCGGAGAAGCGGAGCGAGAAAAGGAGAAATGCACCATGGTCCTCCACCTGTCCTCGTCCAACCACCGTTGCTTTCTCTCTCTTTGTCTCTCTTTCTCCTGGACGTGTTCTCGGAGCACAACAAACAGACGCCGCCTCGTAATTTGTTTTCATACGTTCGCGGCATTTGCCAGTCTACGCCTCTTTCTCCACCTTCGGGCTCGCGCTCTTCTTTTTTCCTTTTCGGATTCTTTCACTTTCTCACCTTCGACAGTGGCGCGCGAGCACCGCCAAACCGGCCGCATATTACGTCCCGCTGAAACGGGAACGTATTTTTCTCCGGGACACCGACCAGCGATCACAGACAATCAAGGATAATAAAACCTTCGTGAGAATCGATGGGAACGGAGAATCGTCGGTGACGTCGTTTATTCGACGAGGATTGAAGTTTTGGTACGTCGCGAGTATAATTTGCTGGTGCAATTTCACGATAATTTAAGAAAATTTCGTTTCTTCTGTTAAATGGTCGCGAGGTTTCAGGCTGCTTGTTCCAAGTATCCACTGTGTTTGCACGAAGCGTGTTTTCTCCGATTTCAAATATTTTGGAAATTCTGATGGATCGACAGGTGGTTGGGAAAAAAGACAGCACGGGGAATGCTGAGAAAAATTCAGCGAACACATCGGTCTTGTATCTTAGTTTTCATTTAGCTATCTTCCGTCGTTTTGGATGCTGTTCTCTTACGAAAAATACATTAGACCTGCGTTATTAAATATTCTCAAAGTTAGATACAGCGTGAAAATGCTTTTAAAAGATGGTAGATCGGGAGAGGAGGTGGTTGGGAGAAATGGAAGCATAGAAGTTCGGTGAAGACACTCGATCGCAGGACGTAGCAGAGAAGATGATTAGAAATTAATTCAATAGGAGGCGAGTCTGCGATGCTTTCGTCCATCATCCGGCTTCCCTTCGTCGTAGCGACCATTTAAGGGCTGTCCTAAGTGACGCACCCACACCCCCGCGCGTCGCTGTACACGCGAGCGCGTACGCATGCGTGGCTGTCGGATTCGGAAGGGCGAGCGTGCGTGCGTGGCTGCGTTCGAATGTCGCGGCTAGCAACCCCTCGGCTCTTACGTCGAGACGAAGACGCCCTTTACCACGCAATTTCGTTTGGCTGCCCCCTCGCTAGGTAAATCGAATTAAGCGGCAGACTTGGGGCATTGGCGGCAACGAAATCAACATTTAGCAGGGCGGTGTTGGGAGGAGCGAGCTTCTCGATGGAGCGGTCCCTGTGATATCGGCGTCTCGCGTACGATAACTGCAATGGAATTTTGGCCGGAAAGCCGATGTCTTTAAGTAAAAGATGATTTTTAGAAATGAAGAGCTTCTATTCTGAAATTCTGGCGAGCTTCTTCGAGTTGTGGCGACCGTTATTCGCAACGACGACGAGTCGAACGATTGGCACGTCGTGTAACCGTGTAACAAGTATCGAAATTCACGATGATAGTCACGGTCATGAAGCTTTGTTTTCGCAGTTAATGAAATACAAATATCCTCGTAGAAGCAGATAGGAATATTTAGAGAAACACGCTGCCCTTCGATAATTTCAACAGCGTCAAACCGATCGATTCCTCTCGAGCACAAAGTTAGTTTGGCGAGTCCGCGAGTTGCTCGGTGGCTAAAGGCTGGTGCGCGTAAAGGGTGTTGCATGCGTGGCGCGATCGGATGTTCGCGAAAATTGAGTCGATTTGGGCGAATCGGCTGCTCGAGAGGGCTCGTGGTAGGAGGGTAATGAGAAAGGAAGACGGTAAGTGCCGATGGTAGGCGATAAGGGAGAGAGAAAAAGACGAAGGGACAGGAGCGGAAGATGCGGTTGTGGAAGAGAGACGAAACGATGGACGAAGAGAAGGCGGCGGAGAGGAGGGATAGAAAGATCTTTGGTTAGAGAGAAGCACTACAGCGGCGCCCCGGGGCCATCCATCATCCCAATAATTGCTTCCCTTCCCATCATATAATTCCTATAGAACCCTCACCCCCTGCCTGCCTTTGCCCTCTCCTCACCATTCGTCTCTCTTTCTCTCGTCCTGCTCTTTTATCCCTCGCGCACCCCTTCGCCCTGTGGTAACACCCGCTGTAGCGCCCGGCAGGGATATCACACCCGCCACTCTCTCACACCCATCGATCTTTCTCTGTCTTTCCCCTATCCTCCCTTTCACCCCTCCCTTTCTGTTGCTCTTTTCTCGTCCCTTCTTCATCCTGCTTCTAGCGTCTTCCAACTTCCAGGAATCGAGACCTCCCGAATTTCCCGCCTAATTCTTTTTCACCAGAAAAACCAACACCGTGGGACCGCACCAGGTCTAGGAAAAGACGAGGATGTTCACGATACAATGACGGTATTAACCGTTCGCGATGGAACAACGTGTTGCGAATGATGATGGATTCGATAAAATGTGAACGTAAAGCGTATATAGTATACGTCGTTCGAACTTGCTGTTCGGATCATCATCTTTACACACAGGGCTATATTCCTTTATTATACGCTTGGATAATGGTGAGCGACAACGACGCTAATAGCGCTATCGTTCCAACGTCTTTTCGCTACGTTAATACGTTCTATGTATTTGTGCTACACATAGCTATATACAACTAGCGACGATTAAGGTATGGAATTTGTATGGAAAATGTTTGGATTTGTTTTCTAACCTTAGGGTCTTAAGTTGCCAGCTATTACCTTCAGTCGCTACTTTTCTTTCTTCGTTTCGTAATATTATCGAACGATGCTTGGAAAATCGGTCACAGAATCGTCTACGCTTCGAGATATAAATTTTCCACGTACGGATGTTAATTAAGACCACGCGGCTGCGTGAGTATCAACGATAGTATTCGAAAGTTGGAGCAGTCGGAGGAAAAGCTAAAAATACGTAACGTGCACGCGTAAAATCGTGAAGCACAGCTGCGGCGAATTCGCGATAATTAACCGCGTGCGACGAGAGTATTAACCGACGTGGTGGGAGAGAAAAAAGGCGGAAATTCGCAAGAACAAGAGGATCGTTGAAACGTTAGGGGTCGGCCGGGGTTTATAGGCTACGTAAACGCCGCGAAATTACGCTGTTCCACCCACGCGACACGGTCGTTCATCCGAAACGTATGATTTTCTTGTACCTTCGACGCGTCGTTATGCGGAAAGAACAATTTCGACAGGCTGCTATTTCCGTGACGTACGATTACCCGTGAATGGCGCGACACCGGGGACACAGTACGCCCCAGCGAAGGCTTGGCTCGTCCCACCTTTCTACCCTCGTTCCTTTTATTTTTCTTCCGTAATTGCCGCGTCCCTACGCACCTTCGATGCGCCCGCTACCGTCTTCCATTTTTCTATGCTCGCAACGTGTCCCTTCGAACGCCTTTTCTTCGGTACAAACAGCTTGCGATAAAATAATCAACCTCTTGGACGCGTTGATCGAAACCGACTCACCGTGAAATCATTTGCAGAAAATACTCGAGCAAAGATGTTAGAAAATTCATAGTTCTTTACCGAAATTCTCTAGTTTTGTATATTTGTGTAGGTTTCATTGATTCTTGATAAAACATGTGGATAACAGCTTGCATTACGTGTTTTTCCGTAAACCTGGCACGTTGATTTTTGCTGTCACTCGTGCGTGCATTGCGCCTCTTCAACTATACAAACAACCATTGCATTTTTGTTCTCGCGTGTTTCGTCAAAATCACTTGGCTAGATAAACGTGTTGGAACAAACACGAGTACTCAAGATAAAGACGTTCTTAATGAAAAAATGTGTAATTCCAGCGATTAGCAGTGTTTTTTATCAGCGGGCGTGGCGGGAAAAAGTAAGAAATAACATAGAAAACCTATTCTATGTGATGTTACTTGGCGCAAAAGTAAGCGTTGAACACCTCGAGCGACACTGAAAGCAGGCGAGCGTATCAATGGCGGAACGCTGTTGAATCTTTCGATCGATAAGAAATCGTAATCCGAACATGTACCTTAACTGTAGTTGCGAAATGAAATTTCGCTGAAAGCGATGATATTTGGAAATAACAACTGCTCGTTTATCGTTGCTCGGCAGTCTCGCTATTTCAATTCCGGATATACTCGATTATCGAAATCACGCATCGACGCACGACGAGAAAAACAAATGACTAAGCTAGAAAAGATATCTGACGAATCTATACGCAACGTGTTAACCGATCGAGATATACAAAAATTATCGCGTACACGGTAACGCCATTGCGTTTATTGTGATACTTGCATGTTAATTAATTAAGTGTAAGCGTATTCAATTTCGTATTACTTGGAAATAAGATATTTGAACGCTTACGCAATAGAAATCTTTTATGTTCGTGTTGCGTGCGTTCGTAAAATATCTGGAAATATCACTAGCTCTATAACGAGACACAACAGTCACGATTACACTGATCAGAATTGGAACGAATCTGAAAATCCGTACAGAAGCTACGAGATATTTATTGCAAACATATATTTCAGGTTTATTAATACAACGAATAATCAAAAGACATATTTGTATTGAATATCCTGCAATTTCTGTGCGTATCCTCAAACTCGTTTCAAACTCGACCAATATAATCGCGATAGTCGAATCTCGCGATAATCCTAATGAGATTCTAAAACTTTTCATATAGTACAAACATTATACTCGTAAAATGTGTCTACAAGTATTCGTGCATTTTTCCTATTGCTATAGTCGCGCCAATATTTTTGTACGAACGATGAATCGACGCCTGTTGAGTTTTCGAAGATCGTTGGAAGGTTGCGACGTTTTCTTGGTTGCCTCGAGTTCCTTTATCAATACGTAGGACAGGCTTATCGCTAGCGCTGCGACGTTTCATTCTCACGCTTGGCGCACCACGCTCGAAGCACCGTTAGCCATGTCGCTATTTAAGAAGGGACAACGGAATATGTCGTCGTTCCCTATCGACTGAGAGTGAGAGAGAGAGAGAGAGAGAAAAGTTTCTCGATGGTCGTAGCGGCGACGAGGAAATACCATTTCCAACCACCGATCGATCGGTCAATTCCACAGAAAAACAAACTATGCGCCTACGATTAATTTGCCAGCGGGGAATCCGAGAATACGTGCAGCGGTTCAGACCACGTGATTATGTAGGATCCGCGAACGACACGCGTATGATCGATAAGGGGACATTCCAGAGTTGGCCGCGTATCGCTGGGAAATTGCGCCAGTTCAAACCATGTCACCGGATGCGGAAGTGGTCCAGCGCTGATAAACCTATCACATAATAGACAGACCTCCAACGTTTTCGCTTTGCTTCCGCGAACCGAATAAAATCTTCGGTAAAACTATTTCGTTAGGTCGTTACGACGGGCAACAGGGATAAAAGGCGAAGAAAATTGAGAATCTGCGAGTTTCCATAATCGTCAGGCGCGTACGAAGTTCGTCGTAAGCACGCGGTTACTGTGCATGTTTCTAAAAACTGTAGCAACGATCGAAATATACAGGATGAGTCTTCTAGCTTTGTCACATAAATTATACTAAATTACAGTAATAACGGTAATAACTGGTGTTTTTATGAAAACCAGTTAGCGTAATGAAACCTCCCGTTGATATCGTACAACATTTGTTTTACATATTCTTTCGTATAGTAAATAGTTGACGAGTAATTAACACATGTGGTGACTACATCCTATTTGGTTAATAGCGAAACATACAACATCGATAGGAAATCTTTGCGAGATGCTGAATACGCGTAACCAAAAGTACTAGGTCGTCTGAAAAGTTTCTTTCGTTTTATAAGGAAATAATGGATGCACATTTTCTGTTTTATATTATTTCATCGAATTACCTATGGTCTATTTTGTTCTATCAAGATAAAAATTACAACGTTCGACGGATTAGCTTTCACGTTTGTATAAAAATTCGTCGTTGTAAAAGACGCGTCCGTAAAAGAAAGACGCTTTTTGGAAAATCTAATATCGGCGCTCACGTGTTGCAGCGAGGAAAAATCGTGTCTACGAAACGGTCTTTCCAATCCGCCCCATTTTTCGAAATGCCTGCTACCAGCAGTATTATATTTATGTAGGTCCGCGTCGTGGTGGTCTTAAATGGGACTACTTAAGAGTTTCTTGAATCAACGTCGGTCGCTGGAACTCGGAAAAACGGGTCCCCCTCTTGCTAACCGTCCTCTGGGTGCTAAGTTTGCTCTGTGGTCGACACACAGAGACCGAGAAACGGAGCTATCGGGCCGACGACTCGTCTTGAATTTCGTCATGGTAGTAGGTTGGAATGCGTGAAGGTGCTCGTCGTCGGCATACGTACGATCAACAGAAAACGCGTTACTCGGTCGTGAAGCCGGGGCAGGAGGAGAGGAGAGTAGTCGAGCAGCCAGAAGCAGGGAGTGACTACGTTTTGTGTCGCGGTGTACACGTACTTACTCTGTAGAAGCCTGTGTGCGTGACTCTGTACGAGTATACGTATTTCTGATTGTAAGTGTACGCACTAAAGAGACAGAGAGAGAGAGAGAGAGAGGCAGTGCGCGCGTGTCACGCGAGATTGTGTGCGTGTTGGTAAAACGCGGCTCGAAAGAATCCCATTCATAGACGTAGGAACGAGAAGAACGAGAAAGAGAAAAGGATGACGTGGAACGGTGAAAGAGAGGGAGAGGGAGAAGGAAAGAGAGAGAGAGGAGAGGGAGAGGGCGAGAGACGAATGGTGGGTAAAACGAGGCAAGAAGGGTAGGGTAAAGGCATTCGGATTAGGCGCAGGCGCCAGGTATAGGAGAGAAAGGCTTAATGAAAAATTTTCCACGAGGGGCCCCTGCGGTAGGCCTGGCGGCGTCGTGTTTTCTAGGTCGTCCCAGAGGCGGCGCGGGCCTGGAATTCGACGTTCGAACGATCGATCTAAACGACGATCGTGGACGAGGTTTGTAACGCGAGGGAAAAGGAAAGTCGAGTGTGGAAAAAGAGAAAAAAAAATAGAAGAAAAGAGCGTCGGTACGGTCTGAGAAAGGGAGTGGATCGATGCGATCCGTCCCAGCGATTGTATTCCGTGACGAGGCAGCGCGACCTATCGACCTCCAGCGACCATTTGAAACGGAACGATCGCTGAACACGACGACGACGGTCTCCGAGAAATATTTAGGTTTCGTTCATAAAGTACGCGTATAACGCGCCAATATCGATCGGAATTTCGGCTGGACCGTTTATCTTGCCCAAACAATCGTTCGATTGGTCATTTCGAAGCGTCATAGAGGTCGCGAATATTCCTGACCCCGCGCATCGTCCAGTTTAACCCCGAAAAACCGATTACCGAATTCCGGAATACGCGCGACGTACGCATACATAAATTTCCATCAGAGATAACAGTCTCTCTCTGTTCTCGTATCGGAGCATCGTTTCTAACCGCGATACGAGACTAGCGGCCGCGCTATCGTTTCCCTAATTTACACGCGACCGCAATCGCTCGCTCTTCTCGATACGCACAATGCCGAGGAAACGCGAGAACCATCGCTACAGAAGACGACGACACTTTGTAACACGAGCAGCACGCGTGCGGCTACGTTTGCTTTGCTGTCGATCGTGAAAAATGCTGGCGCCTCTTTATCGGCCCTAGAAAATTATCCGCCGCGATAACGACCATTGATCACTCCGTTGAATCGAGCAGGAGAGAGACGGACGACTCGTGTCTCGGTTACACGGCCGTTGGATAGAGACGGAGAGTGACTCGTTTCCGTCGTGGCGTGCTCATGAATGAAAGCCCGAGTATTTCGAAACATCGACCGAGGAAGCAGAATGCGCGTCACCCGTTCCCTCTCTGCGCCGCCGCGCTTCCTCTCTTCGCCGCTCCTTCTTCCATGTGTACCCTGCTCCTCTCCTCCCTCGCGCTTATCGCCGGAGGAAAAGAAGCGCGTAGATACGAGAGACGTGCCACGAAACGGAGAAAAAGAACGAAATCGAAACGGAAGAGTGAAAACGTGGAAAAAAGCGAGAGATTGGTAAAGAAACGACACACTATGCTTCTCTCTGCTCCGTGGCACCAGTATGACGTGAAAGAAAAAGAAAAAAAAAAGAAAAAAAAAAGTAGGGAAGAGAGAAGAGCACCCAACGAACCGAGGAATGTTTCTGTATATACCGTATAGCAGACGCGATCGGTTATCGGAAAGCCTCGGTGTGTCGATATTGTACGCATAGGCGCGGCCACGGAAAAACGTGGCAATGAAAGTAGCGCGTTCCTCTAAGAGGAGAGAAGCGTGTTTCCATGAAACCACGGTCGACACACGTGTCACAGATTATTCACCCTGGCGATACCGAGCTCGAACTCTGCCTTCCTGCTGAGTATTACGTCACGTACCGATCGATCGTTACATAATCGTTTTACGATCCCTTCTCCCGATCGCGACGTTTCGTTATCGAGATCGCGTTAATTTTTTTCCATCACCGTAGAGAAAGAGTTACGGTATACGGTGAGTTAAACAGAAACTCGTTAGACGATCCCGCGTGTTACCGATATTACATACATACATATATATATCGTTGCTTGGTTTATTTTCCACTTCTCCCTGCATGTATCTTCCCTCTCTTTCCTTCTGTTAAGTTAACGACCGTGATTATCAGTCGGTGACCCAGTATCGGCTGGACGATAGCCCTCGCCATTCATATCTACGATTTTTCGTCGTCACGAGTAACCTCGGAGCACTTTTTCTACATTGTACACGGACCTCCTTATTTTTCCAACATCGACGGACAAGCATCTTGCTTGCTCTGTCTAACGTAAAACACTGGCAACGAGCAACTCTTGACTAAGAATCCTGCCTTGCAGACAGAAAGAGAAGAAAGAAAGTGAAAGAGAAAGCAGGTGAAAAAGAAGGAAAAGAGGAGGAAGAACGCGGGCTAACTAGGATCCGTGGAATTTGGACAACGTAGCGCGCGCCACGCGCGTTTCGAACGTGCTCGTGGAAAAGAGGGTGAAAGAACTCATCCCGGTGCATTCTTGTGCCGGGCAAGAGCTCGGGAAAGGAATCCTCTCAACGCGGAGTTTCTCCAGGCTACCGCGGAAGAATCCCCTTGATTAAAGGAAACTCGTGTACTCGCGCCTTTTATTCAAATGCTCGCTCTTTCTCTCTGTTCCTCCCCTCTCTTTGCATTCCCCACTCTCGTTGCTGCTTCGCGAGGATCGTCCCGTGGGATAGGGTTGGAATATAGCCGTTAATTATCGCGGTAACGTGGAATGCGACTCGGTTTCCCATTCCTTCTTCACTCCCTTCGTCTCTCCCTTCGTTCGTTGTTTCTCTGTTGCGCGCTCACCGATCCGTTCGATACTGTGTCTCCCTTTTATTCTCATCTCTCGCTCGTCTCTTCCATCCTTCTCTCGAACTGCTCGACAAGAAGGGGCAACGGAGGAAGAAGAAAGAAGAGGGGCAGAGAGGATTCACTCCTATGCATCCGTCGGCAGTGGCATGGACCACCTCATTCATCCTATCTGCATTCCTTTAATGCTACCTGGGGTCTCTGGAATGTCCACCAACCCCGCGGCCTGCGCAGAGCCGGACCTACGGTACCGCTTATCCCTGTTCCTCGGATGATCGTTCGATGGCACAGTTCGCTTCTACAAACGCTATCGTTGTTTCGCGGAAAATTGTCTCAGTCGTCGATTCAAATACGATTAGATACGTCTCGAATATGCCGCGTGAATTTAGATATTTCTTCATTTTATCGTTGAATTCTCGGAATACGTAGGATCCACTCGGTTTTTATTCGCGCAAGCATTTCGCCTTTACGTACAACGGCAAAAACGAATGATATATCGTTTATCGCTAAATGTCCAAGAAGCCAACAAAGATACGCGTTTAATTTCAAAACCAAAGGATCAAATATTTGCAATGTAAAATTTCGTACAAGATGGGCAATGTAATTTATCGTGTTGCTCGCCTGTAATCTTCGTACGTAATTGGAGTTCGTACAAATTAAAGGTTTACCGATCCTTTCTGCTACTTACGACACTTCAGCCGTCTATCGTAATGGAAGTCGACGTCCGGATAAGCGAAAGATTCGTTTCCTTTCGACCTTCGTTTCTACGAGTTGGCTTAATCGAGTAGCAAACTAAAATTTCATTCAAATCAAGCGTCGTACTACCGTAAAATAAAAACGTTCGATGCTGGCGATGAAAATGAGCCAGGTTTCATCCGGCGAGGGTCAACACGAGTTCCGAGGTTATTAGTCTTGCGAGTTGAAACGGAGAGATTGGGATTCACGGTCGAGTAGATTCCGCGTGACTCGTATGAACTCGTCGGAGAGATCGTTAGCCGGCTGGTCATTGCTGGTCTAATATGTTAATATACGTGTCGAGGTTACCCCAGGCAGACTAGGCGTCGCCTGGCCGGACACTCAGGTGCTTTTACTCTTCCAAGCCGCCTTTTCTTCTTCCTCTTATTTTCCCCTCCGCGTCATTTTTTTCGTTCCCTTCTTTTTCCGTCGAGGATAAACAAGCGTACCGCTACATATGCCGCTTCCACGACGCAGAACCGTCCGATCGTCAATTATCACGGACGAGGTATTAGTCGAGGGCAAAGGAACCCGTTTACCTTGTCAATGTACGGGATATTCGACGTGGACCGGTGCGGATGAAATCTACGACGCAATTTAGCGAAAAGACCACAGTGTGTCTGAAGTAAGGAAAGCACACGATCGTTTTCGGAACTCGGGTTATAATTGGCCGTAATAAAACGATAATGTGAAAAATTTTTAAGATAGGAATTTACGAAACGAACGAACGAATAGACGAAGAGAAGAAGGAAGAAAGGAACGGAGGCGGATGGCCTCCCCTCTTTGTGTGTTACCCGATGAAAATCGTGAAGTCGACGACGCCGTTGTCGTGACAGGATCATCGGGGCCACAAGGCCCCGTCGTATTTTAGAGATAAAAGGAGAGAGGGGCCAGAGAGCGTAAAACCGCCTCTCATCATCGGCATCTCACGGTCGTTAGAAGCGTATCATAACATGGTGTATAACTAGGGGTAGATTCGACGGAACGAAGCCCCGTGTTTCACCTTCGGGGCCCCCGAGGCGATACAACACAATAAGGCCCCGAAGCTCGGCGATCCTGGCCAAGATACCAACAGGGCCAGACTTCGTTCGATCTCTCTTCGTGTTTCGTTTTCTCTCCCTCCATCGCGTTTCAGCCAGCATCTCCTCTTCGTTCCACCGTCTCTCCACTTCATATTCCCTTCTTCTCTCTTTGTCTCTCCTTTCTTTTCATTTTATTTTTCCATGCACGGTGTGGCTCTCCTTTTTCTCTCTCCTCGTCGAAGAAGCAGCACAGAACCTCTTACGGCTTCTACTCTTTGGTCGTGCCGCCGCTTCGTAGCCCTTTATCTTCACCTTCCAATCGGCCTCGTCGTTTCTCTCCCTCTCGCCCTCTGCGTCCCCCAACTCCTTCTTCCCTCCCCCCTTTCTTTTTATTTCACTCTCTCCTCTGTCTTTTCGTCTCAACCCCGGGCAACTGCTCTCTCACCACACACCACCATCGAGAGAGAGAGAGGTACCCTTAGCGCGCGCTGCGTTAACACTCCGCGGGCCATGCACAGGCTCGCGGCCAAATTTTCTCTGGCATTCGCACGGGCGCGGCGGCCACGCGTCGCGGATCACTAACGACGATGATTACCGCCGCGAGAGATGGCCATGTCTGTTGCATTCCTCTGGACGTACCGTCATCACCGCTACGAAACGATAAATTGGTGTACAGGTCGAAACAGAGACTCGTAGAAGAAAAGGTAATCATGTTTTTAAAGCAAAACGAGAGAAGCAGTAGAAGAAACGGAAGAAGCTTACACGCGGAACGTAGCTGCGGATGTTGCGTTCTGCACGTTAGCTGATCGCTACCATAACTACGACACACCTCGTACAGGTCGAAACAAGGACTTATGAAAGCGTAGGTAACCGCGTTTTTAACCCAAAAAGATAAAAGATGAAGAGGTTGCTCGTTCGAGAGAGTTCATCGTGCGTTCGTCGTCTCGTTCGTTTCCTTTTACATTCCTAATATAACCAACGACGAAGATTTATCTCTCTATCGGATGAAATCCAAACGGAGAAATATTTGATTCCGTAGCCCTCTCGTGCCTGGAATCTCAAAGGTCTCGCGGATCCCCAGGAATTCGTTTGGTCTGTGCGCAGTGAAAGCAAGAAAGTTCTTTCTCCCTGTTTGCCAGGCTCTTCTCTCTTTGCTCGTGTCTGTCCTCTATCCTTCCTCCTTCGATGTTGGAACGACTCGCGAGAGAGAGAGAGAGAGAGAGAGAGAAACGAAGGCTCTCTTAATCGATACTGTTTTCTTCGAAGGAGATTGCGCGTTCGCCGAAGGTTAGACGCCGGCCGGCGTAGGAGCGCCGCGACGCGACGACCGATACCTTTTTCCTTTTCGCAACGAGCTTTCGACCCTGTGTTCTGCGTCTCTCTTCGCATACTGCGCTATCCTCCTCTTCGTTATTTTTCTCGCTCTCTAGCTGCCGTAGCTGCCGGCTCCTCCCTTGACGAAGGTCAAGACACACGAAATCTCCATTTGCCCGAGGTCGTAGCGCGGCACCTTCGAATTTCGTTGGCGGACCTTCCGAGAATCGACGAGACCGAGTCCATCGCGCTAGTCCTCCTTCGATCGAACAACGAGCACGAACACCGTTGCCTCTCGGGTTTCTCACTTTTTTATGACCGGCCTTCGCGTATATCGCTAACGAGGTGGTCTTGTGACAACTGTACGAGTAGGTGGTCGAGCTTCTGCCAGCTCGAGTTTATGCTCACAATCTTACGACAAATCTCTGTTCCATGATTTTTCGAACGTTGCTCGTTGCTTGACGAATAAAACGTTGCTTTAGAATTCATCGATCGATCGATCGAGTGGAATAGTAGATAACGAAGACAGAAATCGTTTTTATTTAACGAACGCATGTTCGATTTCGTTTTATTTCGAAGCGGAGAGGATGTTTGTGAGCGCTTGGTTTAAGCGCCTGACTTCAGGCAACCCGCCATGCACCGGCGTTCGACGAGTAGCGGTCGCCAGCTCCGTTCTCGGAAGGATAATTGCGATTAATGTGGGAAATTATTAATTGTAGTAAGTAAGGAATAGTTTTTTAAACAATACTACGACGAACGATGATAAATGCTCTCGTCTAACAATAAAACCAACTGCGAACTGCCGCGTATCTCAACCGCATCTCTTTCACGCGCAGTCAACTTCGTACATTGTTAGCCTACATCGGCATTCCTCGAATCTATTCTCACTCATCGATACCTTGGAATAAATATGTATCGCTTCGTTATCATTTCGTTAAAATCGTAAGCAGCTCGTTCGTGTATTGGAGATGTCTAGAGCCCACAGGCGCCTAATTTCGCGGGGTCTAAACTTTCGATCGACCTACAACTCCGAGACAGTCGGAACAAGGATCAAAGACTGTTTAATCGATGGAATTCTCTCGTTTCGTTCCGCTGTTTCCTGAATATCCGCGTCCATCCACAGAGTGTGCGAGATACGTATCGCGGATCTCGATAGAAGCTGATAACGCGAGAACACGAGCTCGCGGCTCGGTTTCGTGAGAAATCTTGGCGTTCTCCACCGGCAGACGGTAACTCTCACGCGGATGAATAAATTGTTTCGTATTCGAGTTTTTCTCACGTAGCGGAGGCATACCGGCGTACGCGATCGTCGAAAACCGGCCGCCACGACGAGAACGAGACGAATCGTCCGCATACATATGAGGAATCGACAATGAGTTTCCGAGAAACGCGGACTTCAACATAAATTTCCGAGAGGCTTCGTTCCATTTCGACGACTTTCTCCGTACCCTTCTTATTCCTGCCCCCTTTGGCCATTCATTCGTCCAACATCGTATTATCGGCTCTCTCTTTTCTTTCTTTTCCTGTCTTTCGGCCAGCCAATAGAACACGAACCACACACACACACATAGAAAGTTACGTGCTGGAAAAATTGTCCCACGACGTCTTTTTCCTTTTTCCCAGGACCCGGTGCATGCTTTATAGCACACCACATTTTTTCCCGAAAGGACCTACCCCAAGGTTCCTGGAATCGATGGGCCCCTCGAGTACGCCTGTCCCTTTTCTTTCCAGCGACCCTTTTCTCGTTTCTCCAGCGTTCTTTGCCGTTTCCTTCTTGCCTATCTTTCGTTGCATTCGGGGGAGAAACACCAGACACGTTTTCAGAAAAAATTTTTACCCACTGTTTAAATCTTTCTTCGTGTATCGTGGAAAAGTGAAGGATAAAGAAAAAGTAGAGAAAGAAATATGTACTTGGCCAGGCAGAGTGGTTTTACTTTCTTAGGAATCAGAGGATGGATCGTGTTCCACAATTCGAAGAATTCGAAAGCCATAGATTCGTGTCCTTTCTTTTTCACTTCCTTCCAACAGCTTCTTACACTTGCACGAACGCTGCGCGATTAGGCGAATTATATCGCTAGATGTGACAAACGATGGAAGCTGAACATTCATACAGATTGATCGAATTATTTGAATTCGGACGATATAACGTCAAGTAATTTGAAGCTCGAAGAGATACGAAGACGAAGAAAAATGCGAGGAACGCGACAAACTTGTCTCTTTATTTGACTTTTCCAGCTTCGAAACTTCGTAACTTGAAAAATATCGCTTGCCACGGTATGAAAATATTATTTACATCGGACCTTTCTTTACTACTGCCTGTTTTATATTAAAATATTCCGTTTTGGTCATAAACCGACATCGAAATAAAAAAATTCAGCCAAATGTATTCCTCATCTTTTTCCTACGTATTTCAAGTTAAAAATAACTTCACACTGGTAAAATGTTCAGGTTACCCGATAGAGGAACGCGTGGAGCAATTTATAAGAGAAATATATATTGAAGTAGGTATAATTCTAAATTACAGCTGTAGTGTATGCTAATCCAGATTCTCACTCTAATGTTTATTACTACATTACAATAAAAGGTCATAGGGAACATCAGGTTGGTATATTTATAACAAAGGACATAACTCTAGCTGAAAGTTACAACAAACGGCAATAAAAATCTATCTATAGCTCCTTTGTTTCTAAACCTTGTGACCCAAAATAACATTCACATTCAAGAGTACAATAACATGAATTTCTTCTTTTTTGCATTTTTCTTACTTCGCTAAATCCTATTTTCTACGTAACGACGGGGTCCAGGTCACGGGTATACAAAACAAAAATACATACAGTTCTCCTACAAGTAATTACTTCAATACAAAGCGATATCGATACTTTGTCACTACCAATACTTGGAATATTTACAACATCGATCAGCTATCGTAGATTATCCATCGTAGAAAAACCGATATTCGTTCAACCGCCGAAACTTGTGCGCAATGGATCGTTCGATTGCTTTGACATCGCTGGCGAAGGGAAGATGGAGATCCACTTTCAAGGGTAAAACTCGCCGGTCCGTAGTACCGGTAAAATTCCCACGCGTCGTTCCATTCGTGCTGCTTGTGTGCCGCGCCAGAGTAAGAGGGTAGTCATAATATTTAAGATAATCCTAGGCAGGAAGGTAAAGCCGTCTCCGTGTTTCTCAACGGCTGCTCGTCTCTCTCTCTCTGCTCTCTCGAACGTGTCTCTCGCACGTTCCACGGGAGAGAAACAGGGGAATTTATGGTCGGGAATTAATGGCATCGCGCGCTAGCGCAGCGGCGTGGCCCGAGAAAAATTTCGTCGGGACGCGCTTCATCGTCCCGGCTAAATTGTTCGAGGCGCAAATTGCGGCGTAAATTTGACGCACGGCTACTAAACTCGCCGATTTAGAAGCTGTCCATTTTCCCCCCTTTTTTATCCCTCGCTTCGCTCCTTTTCCGCCGGTCGATTCCAGTCGCCACTCGTTAAACTTCTGGTCTCGAGAGAAATAAAGGAAACGAGGAAAGATCGCGGCTCTCTGATTTTCTGTGTATGTCTATTTTTTTCTTCTTTCTTCTGGTTTTTGGTGGCGGAGAGAATACTCGTACAAAAGACACACGGACGAGCGTGGTCGACTCGGCGCCTGCATTTACATTTTCGAAAGGAGCATCCGCCTTTCCGAGAACCGGCACAGGTCACGCGGCGCTCCTATTCCACGCTGTCGATGTATCTGCTTTCCGAAAAAATCCTCCGATGTTTCTTCTGCGTCGTTGCAGGAGCCTTTCTTTCAAGATCCGCGTTACGCTCCAAAACGGATTTACAACTCTCGCATCCATTAAACTAGGTATACGTTTTTCATAAATACAGGAAGCCGTAGCCTTAACAAACGGCGGGAGGGAGAAGGTTGTTCGTAAATTTTATTCGTCGCTCTCGCCAATTTCATTTCGTCGATATCGTAACGTATCCAGCGAGACATAAATTGAACAATTAGTCCACTCTGAAGGTGTGTACCGGCGAATGCAGAGTTCTTGCGGTTCGTGGGGTCACGCGATCGCAGATTGGATTGCACGTAGGTAAGCGAGTCTCGCGAGAGGACGCGATGGCGCGAAAGGAAGCAGACAGCGAGCACGAGGTAGAAGTGGAACGTTTCGAGGTATCCTCGGAAGAAATTCCAAGCCCAGTTTGGGCCTGCAAAAGCCAAGAAACCGCGCGCTCGCGCGCCCCCACGTTTCACAGCGGCGCTCTGCCCTCTTTCCCTCCTTCTCGCGCTCCGCTTTCCGCTTCTTCTTGTCGCGCCTCCGCGCCTAAGGCTTGCCTCTATCGGCAAGGCTGCGATTGGTCCGTGGGCCCAGTCATTCACAGAAAACACAGAATGCAGACGGTCACGTGACTCGTGGTGGTCCAGGGGACCCCGAAGAAGAGAGAGGAAGAGGGCCGAGGGGGTGGTGCGCTCGCTATGGCGCCAGGCGGTTCACCGCCTTTACCATTCCCCTTTCGCCCCCTCTTACACCAGGCCAGAGGGGGATGCAAGTTGAAGCATCGACGCAGGTTTCCCCAGCGATGTCGACGAACCTTCGTCGAACGAAACAGCCTACACGTTTCGTTGTTCGTGTTGGGAATTTTTGGACCAGGCAACAGGTGCCATTTTTAACTCTACTTGATCGACACGAGACAGCGAGCCATTCTTTGCTCCTTACCGTGCAAACAAAGAGAAATACTCGATAATTTTGAAATTTCAATATTCGATGACAGTCTCTCTCTGTCTTTCTCTCTCTCTCTCTCTCTATCTGTCGAATGTGGAAAATTTCTTAGAAAAAAAAAAAAAAAATAAAATAGAGGTAAGAACACGTCAAAGATCTGGAAGACAAGCCTATTTACAGGCAAGGAGGGAAAACGAAAATGAGATAATTCCGAGGCAGGTTACCGAAACCTGGAACAGAGATAAAGGAAGCAAAGAAAAAAGAAGCCAGGGACGACAAGAAACAAACGGCGAGATCGTTCGTAGCCATCGCGTAGAAAAGAACCGACCGGGGTGGTTCTCACCCCCTCGTGCGTTTCGGGCACTGTGTCGGTGGCCCGATTCTCGGAAGGACCTCATTTGTTGCTCAGTGCTATATATCTCATTCGGGAGCCTCTGCTCGTATATCCTTCTCTTTCTCTTTTCCCTTTCTCTGTTGTTGCCCAGCCCGGGACAGAGAGAACCTCTCGAGATGCTGGGAATAAGTGCATGCTTTTACGAAAACGGACTCCGTTTGCCAACGGCCCACTGTCCATGTATGCGTGGAGTCGGTGTTCCAACACCGATCGCCCCCTTCGTTCCTTTTCGTTTCGTACCGATACAGGCCACGGTCAACGACGCGCGAGAGGGTCGAACGCGTGTTTTTTTCCTTTCCTTTCTTTTTTTTTTTTTTTTTTTTTTCTTCTTTTCTTTACCCTCGAAAAATCTGAGCGTGAGAACGCAGATAAAAGTGTCGAAGGAACCGCGATAAAGCAGCGGATGCCTTTGCCGTTAATCGTACGAAAGGTGCACCGTTGATTGCTTCCCTGCTGCTAGGGGCACCATTTCAAAAGACGACAAACTTGCGGTGATTTTTAGACGTTCTTTTTGTGAACGATGCCGAAAATTCCGAGACACTGCTTGATCGGGCGAACCTAAAGTTTCCGAAGAGAATTTTTACAACGATGAAGGATAAGACCGATACTTGTGTCTTTGCCGTTAAAACAGTTAGCGTGTTTTGGTTCTATCGCATCAGTAAAGTTAACCAAAATGACATGTTACTCGTACGTTGCTACAAAGAACATTGATTTTAGTATAATTATTGAAAAATGCAGACACAAGCGACGAGTATAAAAATCAAAGAATGACACGGAAAACGGACCTTCGATCGTATCCAGCGAGGTATTTTTCGCTGATACGCTTTCCTTTACTTTTTCTCATTGACACGATTAGGCGATTAGAGTGCGAAAATTCGGTCGGTAGACCAATTAAAATTATAGCCAACTGATGCCAGGAACTTTGCTTTTGTCAAAATTTTGTTCCTTCTTACGTCTCGACGGCATCGCTCAGTATGGGAACCGCTGGTTTGAATAAACACAGACTTCACGTTCGCCACCAGCGGAATTTCTACTCGCAGCGGAGAGCGTTAGGTAACTGGTCTGACTAATTCCGTTTCAATTTCTCCGAGTATCGGTGTTTAACCAAGCACCTTTCGGGGCCCGTGATCCCGTAGCAAACAGAGTAGACCGGAAACGTTCCTATAATCGGTACACTGTCCAAAAATATACACAGGTACGTAAAATCATGAGACACGCGTAGAGCGAAAAAGAATAGAATTCGAAGAGTGTACGAAAACGGGTAAAGCGATGAAAACGGCTCACGGTCGAATCAGCTTCGATTCAGGGAACAGCTTTATGCATAGAAGAGAGTCCTTGGTCCGTCCATAGAAGAACGTCAGGGAATTAAGAGGAAGAGGCTGGAAGAAACCAAGGAGGAAGAAGAAGAAGAAGGTTGCCGGCGCAGAATTCAAAGGACTAGGTGAGCGAGGTAAACAAAATATTCCTACAGGTCGGTGTATGCCACACAGAAACCTGTAGCGACTTGTTACGTGTGTGTCTCGTCACATACACGCGAGAGAGGAAAGAAGACGAATAAGAGGGTGAGGCGAAGAATCGTAAGAAGAAGACGAAGAGGACGAAGAAGAACGAAGGTGTATAGAGAAGGGAGAGCCCTCGGTAAGGGCGAGGAGTCGGGCGAGAAGAGAAGCAACTACGAAGGCATTCGGTGGCGCCGCGCTTGCGACCAACCGAGCGACCAAGCGAACGGCCGAGCGAGTGAAAAGGGCGAGAAGGTAGCGCGCAGAGGGTGAGGAGCACGAGGAGAGGAGGCAGTGCACGCGGTTGAAAGGTGGGAGAGACTCTTTCTCGGTCTCGGGAGAGGTAAAGGGCCCCAAAGATGGGCCCTGGTGGCGCGATAGTGACGATCAACGCTGGTGGTGGTTACGGTGGTAGTGGTGGTGGTGGTGGTGGAGGAGGTGGTGGTGATAGTGGTGGTGGTAACGGTGGTGGTGGTTATGGTGGTGGTGGCGGCAATGGTGGTGCTAGTGATGTTAGTGACGCTGCTGTTGTTGCCGGTGGTAGTAGTGGTGACGACACACAAGGGTAGAGAGACGAAGGTGGGAGAGGGAAAAAGAGGGAAGGCGGAGGCAGAGGTGAGAGGGAAAGGGCGGGGGTCGTGGAATGCGGCCGTGGTCCCGGTATATACGCGCCAGTCGGCTATGCCAGGGTATTTGTGTATTTATGTGGAACACAGGAGAACCTCGACGACGATGGGAAAGACAGAGAGGTCGCGACGTTCTCTCTCGGACGAGAGAAGAGGACGGAGGAGAGCCAATGGCCAGCCAAGGTGTGCTGCCCTTTTGGTACGAGGGAGTGAGTAGGTAGGTACCCGAGCACCCGGCTATGCAGTAAGAACACCAGGAACCAAACGACAACCACCGTCCCACCACCTACCGCACTTCTATCCTTCTCTCTCCTCCTTTTCTCGTTCCGAGGTTCCTCGAAATTCCATCGCGGAGTTCCACGTCCCGCGTGGAACGTCCGGAAAGGTGCTCCGTTCGTGGAACTTGAGGGATCACCGTCCCTTGGCACACGCTCTTCGATCGACCGATAGATCGGTTACGTTGTTCGTTATCGTGCTAGGACTTTTCGATAGGTAAATCGTAACAAAGGCTTGCATGTATCTCCGCGTAGCTAGCTAACGTTTGATAATTTCGAAACACGTTCTTCTAGTTTCACCCGGTTTACTCTCGGTTTACTCTCGGTTTACGTGGCGAATTATTTTCGTTCAACTAGCTGGAAACACAGAAGGAGCACGCGGTGGAATTTTTCCCGCCTTCTTCCCTGATCTTTCCTCTCTTGTTACCAGGAACGACGGACGCGACACGAGTGGCCGGCACGTGAGAGAATGTCGTCAATGCGATGTGGCAGCGGTTTCAAGAGGCAGCGCGGAGGCCAAGGGCCGCGAGAGGAGGAGGAACGAACGAAACAGGGAGGGAAATGCCTGACTTGGAATCATCGTGGGCACACTGGACGCGCTCGAGTACGAATCTCGAATACCGACCGGCGAAGCAATCGCAGGCACTGCAGCCCCGGTATTCGAACCACGTGGCCATCCACTAACTACGACCTGACTCGCACGCTCGCGATCGCGTTGACAGAACGTCCGAAGGGTCAACGTATCACCGAGAATCGCGACTTTCTTCCCATACCGAAACGCTTGTAATTTGGCAATTGTTGCATCGGTAGGATGCAAATCGGCCGGGTCCATTGGTATGCCGCGACCGGTGTGCGAAAGTCAAGTCTTTCGGCCACAGTTTCTTCCTTCTGTCTTATCTCGAAAGGTCTCGCGAGCGAGCGCATTCCTCTGAAATTGGAGCCCGTTACGAGGGAAAAAAAATACGATCTGCCGGCGAATTCTCGGATCAACGTTTCTTCCCATCTTAACAGAGTTTCGTGCGTTCCGTTACGGGCAAAGTCAATTAACGAATGTCGGACGCGATTTAAGCGAAAACCACGAAGGTTGCATCGGACGCTAATTCGACTCGCGACACCGCGAACAACCACGGTACATCTAACGACGCTGAAATTCACAAAAAAAAAAAAAAAAAAGAATCCATCGCAGTATCGAGACTACCTTTTTGCTTCTGTTCGATGGAACACACACCGCCCCTTTGACAGATTCCAAAATCCTGGTGTCGCGCGTCTCTGTAAAAAGAGAACAGAGGAAGCGTGGTTTTTCTCCCTTTGCCCTGGCAATCAGCGGTTCGACGACGTATACGCGCGCACGTCGCGACGTACACCCACTCGTAGGTCCTAACGTTCGCTACGCAACGCACGCACACACGCTTAGAAAGAAGCACGCCGCCCTCTTCGTCTTCGGATGGGTACGGGCGGCCAGAGATCGCGCGCTGTCGAGCCTCGCAGCATCTCAGGCGGTCCAGTGGCGTCGCTGCCCTCCCCACCCCCCCGCGACAGCTACAGTTTTTCGGTGGTGGGATAGCGCGTGTACAGTGTATGTACATTGGTGATCCTCGCTGGAACGGGTATATGTGTGAGCACGCCGGGGTATTAGGTGTACGAGGCCGCACGCGCGCGCCTGTATGCCCGACAGAGGGCAACAGAAGGGCGAGAAGCGAGGAGCGAAGGGGGAGGCGTCGCGCCGTGGGAACCGAGGAAAACGTTTCCCGCATACCACCCCTCCCTTCGGGCTCTCCCGCCCCCTCCAAACGCCAACACATCCACGCACCATTTACGTACGTACACACGTAGGTACGCGCGCGTGTCCGAAGCGGGGCCACACTAAGAAGGTACGCGAGACGAACGTGGGACCACGTGACCGGCCCGTAACTTCACAGCGTACACTCCTCTCTTTTTCTCTCGTTCTCTCTCTCCTTCTCCCCGTTCAATCCACATCGCCTTCTCCGCACACAGTTCGCCCTATCTTTCTCTCGACCTCTTTCTTTCTCTCCAAGTAACACGCACACATACACACATACGCGCGCGCACACTAGTCTCTTTCCCTTCCTCTATCTTTGTCGCTGTTGAAAACGCGCTCTCGCGACGCTCCAACTCTCTCCCTCCCCCTTCTTCTTCCTACGATCCTTATTCGAACGACGACGCAGTTGCGCGTACCTACCGCGGGAGCAACTGCGTCGTAGGCTTCTCCCGAGAAAGAGATCCGTGTATTCGCATCGCTTCCTTGTCCGGCGAACGCCGCGACACCGAGAGAGAGAGACCGCAACGGCCCGACTGACCCGAGACGCTGATCTACATACGCGACTACTCTGCCAAAGAATGTCGAAGAAATCGTGAAACCACGACACCGGCGTGTATACGCTGCCAGGAGGAAAAGAGAGGGAAAGAATGTGTCACGCTTTGCGTCACACGCGCACCGCACATACCGCTTTTCTACCGACCAGTGTTGGTTCCTTTTTTTACGTTCTTTTCTTTTTTTCACTCTGCACTTTTCGCTTTTTCTCTAGTTTTCCTTTGCTAGTTAGGTGGTAAAAGCGTTTGCAAATGAAGCGGTCGGTAAGGACACTTACCGGAAATGGTGAAATCGCGTGCAGCATGGATAGAGCTTAACTGGACTTACCTGAAATCAGAGAGAACGATTATTATTGAGTGCAATTATAAGCTATTACGAGATACAGCTACCATAAGAGTATTAGCTTCGTAATTTGAATTTAAATTTCTAACTCGAAGCTTCGTATTTCGATTTCACGGTAATAATTTAGACGCTCGAAATGCATGATAGATTTACTGTCCAATTTTTATTTACCATTTGCAATCTTTTTCTCTAAGTTTCAATTTTATCGTAGTTACGTACTTAAGTGGGAAGCGTAATATGTCGAAGCGCAAAGTAACGGGTTACTCAGTTGCAGTGTACTATACATAGTGTACTATAATGAATTCTACAATATATCGATAGTTGTGCGACCAACAGTTGGTAAAGCAATCTTTTTAATCGCGCAGGACAAAATATTAAAAAAGGCAAAGTGTGATGACATAAATACCTATAGTATCCTATCTGTCGATACGCGTTTCAGTTACAGGACGCAGTGAAATTCATAGAAAACGCTAGCCTAAATTTCGATATGCCTTGCGGGCACAGCGTTTGATATCACCAATATCTGGCTGGGCAGCGCGATTCAACCGCAAAAGGTCAATCGTTGTCCTAACGATAAACGAACCGTACACATATATATTCCAGCGTATACTATAATTTATTTGGTCGATGAACCGCGTAATTGCGTTGAACAGGCTGCGATTAAAAATAGGTCGATACGATTAATAAGTCATAAATTACTACCAATTTTGTTTATTTCCAAATGCCCCATGGCAAAGGATCAGCGACCTTCGTTTTATAAAATGTTTCCAAGGTACTAAGACATTGAACCTTCATGCACAAGACCGAAATGTCGTTTGATAAAATTTGTATTCCTGTCGAAAATTTTTCTAAATTTTTTAAAAGCCTAGGACAGTATGAAAGTATTAATTTCGAATAAAAATCATAAAAGCGAGAAAAAGACCCGAATATTGAAGAAGCAAGTTCATTCTATTACATTTTTATAAAATATTCGGCTACTCGAGAGCACGATGAAGTTATTCCAGGAGATTATGCTTCATTCGAGCCGTACATCAACGATTTTGCATCCCTTCACGGGCGTCCCGTGGACGGTTGCACAGGTAGAAGCCGAAAAGAATCGGAGAACCGGGCACAGGTACGGAACGACGTAAACGAGGAGATGGGCACAAGTACCAGGTAGGTACGCGTCGAACGTGGAAATTTGAGACTGACACGAGCAAATGAAACGCGGGGGCCCGAGGCCGGAAAGCCATAGAGAGCACACGTTCCTCTTTCTTCTCTTTTTCTACTCTTTCTCTCTCTCTCTGCCTGGTGTCTCGTGAAACTCGATTATTTTGTACGAAGCGAAGGCGGGATTCGCGCTTCTGTACCGGTTTCGAGTCGGACGCTTCGCAGGTCGCGCCGCTACGGTTCGGCGTGTTAATTAATCTCGTTAAGGCTCCAACTGACAGCCGCGTCCAACCAAGAGACGAGCCACGTTCGACAGTAGCTCCTAGCCGATCAACTTTTACGCTCTAAACCGAAGGGCCCGTGATTTGTTTCATTCATTTCGCATTTTATATTCCCGTGCAATCAAAATACCACGACTATGTTTTCGAAGCTGTGATATTTCAAATTTTTGTATAAACTTAACGAAAGATCGAGAGAATGACGAGTTTTGTGATATTTTTACTAGAAAATAAGACAATTCGAAGAAATATAGAAATATAGAAAAAAATATAGAAACAAACATCCTAATTCCGTATATTTCAAGTTTATATATATATATGTTCAAAGAAAAAAAGAAAAAGGAAGAAAACAAAAAAGAATCGAAACGATCGACACCAACGAACACAACGTGCGAACCATACGCGCGCGAAAACGATAACGTGCGGGGGAGGCTTGGATCAAGTGAATTCGTCCGATTCGGACCACTTACAAGAGCGTATCTCTCTGTCTGCCAGCTAGATATGGGATTTCAGCTGGAAAGGTGAGAAAAGAAACTCGACGAACGAGGGAGGAGGAGTAGAGAAAAAACGGGGAAGAGAAAAGGAGAGGGTACGTTTGGAAG
This sequence comes from Bombus pascuorum, assembly GCF_905332965.1. Classification (NCBI taxonomy): domain Eukaryota; kingdom Metazoa; phylum Arthropoda; class Insecta; order Hymenoptera; family Apidae; genus Bombus; species Bombus pascuorum. The sequence goes on along the minus strand of NC_083489.1, from coordinate 12,701,237 downwards.
GACGGAAAGAGAGAGAAAATAGGAGATAGAAGGGGCAAAGGGGGATAGAGCGAGAAGGACGCGGTCCAGATGAAAGAGGCCCAAGGGAGGTCGCCGCCCTTCCAGGAACCCTTATAAACTTGGACCTGATCTTCGTTGCACGCACACGCGTACTATCCGCTAGAATAATTCTTGTATACACTGAGAAACGAGCATAATATACAAACACGGATGTATAGACATAAAACGCACACCAGTTAAAAAAAGGACGGACAAACACGAACACGCACGTCTCCCACTGCGTTTTTCGTAGATTCTTAGATTTTTTCCAGGATAAGCGGAGCTTTCGTCTCCGCAGGTGCCGCGTGGGAAGCTACCCCGGGGCACATTCACACATGTGTGGCAAACCGCGAGCGACGAGAGACGAGAAAATTTTTGCGCTTTACCTTGGGGCCGGAGCGAAGAAAATTTGCCCGATCGTTTCACGCGTGCGCGCCAGCGTGTGATTACACGTTCCGGTGAAACGCGGCAGAGTCGCGAGTACTTGGTTCCACGAAGGGGAATAAGAAGCTCGCGAAGCTTGGCAAGACTATAACGAGCGAGAACGAGCGAACGAGTTATTTTAATTACGAATATCGTATTCGTTGACGAGCATCCAGTTTATCGAGTTCCCTGCCTTTGTAACCAGCCTCATTGCGGCGAAGAAAAGATACGCGTGCGTGTACGTGTAATTGTTTCTTCCTCTCGGAGCTTTCCATCCGGGAACGATATAATCGGATATTAAAGAAACTCGAGGGTAACAGATGTCTTTCCGCGGATACGCTTCTCGGGGCATCGTCGCGTAATTAGAATCCGCCGGGGCAAAGGGAAAAAATGAATTTCGCGAAAGAGAATTTAAATTACAAGCGTGGCGATGACAGGTATTCCGCGAGAGAAACAGAAACGGTTGGCTGCCGAAAGAAAGAGAGAAACGTTTCTTGTCTCGACGTGGCAACCTGCGATTATTGTATTATAAACGACGTAACGGGTAAGACGACCGACTACTCTGTGGCTGTGAGAGAGAAAGAGAGAGCAAAAAGGAGAACGAGAAATATAGTCGGACGAAACAAATTTTCGTAAAACGACTTTAAATGATGAAGCAAGGTCGAGCGGGAGCGCGAAGACCGCTCGGAAAACGCGCGCGGCGTCGAAAGCCGCGCTTCGCTCGTCATCGGACATGAGCAACGAGGAGTAAAGTAATCACCGACAAAATTGGTTGACGAGATAGTCAGATTGGCCGCTGGCCACTTGGCTGCTCGATTGTCCAGACACGCCCTCGGCGAAATGAAATTTGATTTTGTCGGGCAATTTCGCGCCCAAATCAACCACCCCTTACTGAGACAGAGGAAAGAGTGTCTCACGCCCGAATGCTGCTATACCGTTGCGCGAGGTACGGGCAGAGAGAGAGAGAGAGAGAGAGGAGAGAAGCATAGTGTAAATGCAGCCAACTAAAGGGAATGTTAGAAAGACAAATGGGAGGAAAGAGACTAAGAGTAAGGAAGAGAGAGAAGAGGAGAGTCCCATAACCTTGTTAAGAGCCGCACCCTCGTGGTATTGGCCTCATTGAACGCTTAGAGGCATCTTTCCAAGTGTCGAGTGGTCTCTCAAAAGTTCAAAGGGTAGAAGGTGGGTAAGGGGTTCCGTGTGCATTCGGGGAACAACATTACGAACGATCGTCTTTCGGGCCTGTGAAAACCGTCTTTTACCCTCTCACGTCCCCGATAGGGGATGAATGCCGTGGCACCGCGAGAGGTCCTCATTTTCTCTGTACGATGTCGTAGTACGGAGAGGGGAGGGAGAGGAGAGAGAGAGAGAGAGAGAGAGTCGATAATCAACGTTCCCTTTCTCGCGGTCGCAAACTGGTAAAATTCTGTGAAATTCTAAGAACGGAGTGGGACAAGGGGAGAGAAATAAAGAGAGAGAGAAAGAAGAAAAATTTCCACGGGAAACAGCCGCGGCGCAAACAATCTTGATTACACGAAAATGTTCGATGATTCGATTACAGTGAGTGTACTTACGCGAGGAGACGCGCGCGCTTCGCACTATATAGTCCGTGTAATTCAATTTCTTTAAAGTAATTACTTGTTGCTTCTAGCCGTGGAAGTTAGTTTCCGGTTGAAAATCAATGGCGCATCCACGCCGGCAGCTTTCTCATTATGCGCTGAAAGCGTCTCTGCGAACGCGATCGATTAAGGTGGCATCCGACTGTCGAGGCAAGAACACGCGACATTTCACGGGACGGTTCGTGTTTCTCCTTCGAGAGCTGTCCGATCGACGGTATACGCGTATCCCAATTTCTCGATATCTCGCGTGTAATCGTTCAACGTCGTGTTTCGTTTGGTTTCGTTTTGGCAGCGACACGGCACAAGAAAATAATTTCGAGAACCGTAGAGAGTCGTTAAAGTGCGAGGAGGAGGAACGGTCGGTAAGGTAAACGGTAAAGTCAGAGCCGCCATTGATACGCAGACGTTATGAACGCACGAACACGCGCTGCAGCCTGGAAACCGAGTTTACGGCCTTCTTGCCGACTTCCTTTCGTAAATACCACGTTGTTTCTAATGGAGAAACGGAAAACCAGTACGAAATATCGTAGATAACCGTGCCAAGGACAGAGTGATTTGTGTCGATTATTTGTGGAGTATGACGAGAAGTAGGTACGTGTTGTTTCTCCACGCCATCTTGCCGTTCGGTTTCATATTTAATCTACATTCTAAAACCGGCTAACAACGTCTAACGTTTGTAAATTACGAAATACAGTTGGCCAAAGATACGATCGAGATCATTTTTCTCGGGGTTAATAGAAAAATATTTATCTAATTTTCCTTTCAACAATACTTACTTGTATTAGAATAGAACATGATATACTATGGGTAGGCAAATTTTTCTATAAAATCCACGTACCAACTGAAACCTTGGAAAAGTTAAAAAGCAAACCGAGTAAAGCCGAGAAAGTGAAGCAACTACATGACAAGATGAAAAACCAAAGACAGCAACGAGGAAACGCCAACCTTTATAATATCGTCTAGTCAGCCGAGCAGATATTTTCGACCAGACTTCGTAGAATCGTCCAGCTTCTCAACGAGTTTACGGCGCCATCGTTCATTCCATGGTTACTCGGGCGCGACTACTGGCTGGCTAGTCGATCGTGCGCAACTGTGTATATCTCTAAGGAAGAGTAGGTACTTGTAATAACAGAAAGATCATTCGATGAAACAATCTCGAAGAAGAAAATTGTAGCTCTAACGAATCTCTAAGCGCGGTACCAGTTGTTTCCCTTATTTGTCTTTATCCGCGGACACGGTTGCCATACTCGAGCGAGCGTGCAAAATTCTGCGCTCTTAAAATAACTTGGTACAAAAGAAGCCGTCGTAGAAGACGTAGACGTATCTCGGCCTTTGCCGGGGAAAATGCGCTGCCAGCGTATTCCGTATGAATCGGAGGATCGCAACAGAACCTGAATACATAGTCGCACGCAATCGGACAATGACGTATACGGTATGCTGTTTTCTCTCTCTCTGTAGAGCTGTTTCGCCTACAGTCGTCACACTGCAGGCGGATTTGCATCGGCTACCGGATGTTTACAATCTGCCACTTGACGGCGACCCGCCGCGCTGTCCGTTACGCACATCGCGGCGCGTTTATCGTATAAATTTTTCGAGCTGGTGATTTCAATCGGAACCATCGTTCCTCCGCCATAAGCAACGCGTCTGTTAAAGATTCTGTTCGGTAAAGGTTCAATGTAGACGACCGACTCTTTCCTACGCGCTTTTCCAACTTTTTCAAATTCGTAGCAAATTTATTTCGAGCACGTTTTATTTTCACACGTGCGTACAGAGATCCGTGCACAGATATAAAGAAATCAAGAGAAGACTACCGATTGGATGGCAGAGAAGAGACTCTGCTTCATCCATTCGTCTACACGACTGCTGGATTTCGTTCGGTCCATCTCGATCTCGCGCGTAATTTCGAACTATTGAACACAGCGAATTATTGAACACATCTACAAATCTTCTCAGCTTCCCACCATACAGGGATAAGTAATTTTCCGACTATTTTTACCTATCGTAAACACGACTTTTTTGTCTACATCTTCGCATAATCCAACGTTACTGACACGCTCGTACAAAATTCTCCCGTCTCTGCACAGATCGCGACTGCATTTTCGCGAATCTTCGAGCGAAAAGTCGTCGACATGAGAAAGGAAAACTCGATCTCGCGCGTAATTTCGATCGTAGCGAATTATTGAGCACATCTACAAATCTTCTCAGCTTCCCACTATACAGGGATACGTAATTTTCCGACTACTTTTACCTATCGTAAACAAGACTTTTTTGTCTACATCTTCGCATAATCTAACGTTACTGAAACGCTCGTACAAAATTCTCTCGTCTCTGCACAGATCGCGACTGCATTTTCGCGAATCTTCGAGCGAAAAGTCGTCGACATGAGAAAGGAAAACTCGATCTCGCGCGTAATTTCGATCGTAGCGAATTATTGAACACATCTACAAATCTTCTCAGCTTCCCACCATACAGGTATAAGTAATTTTCCGACTATTTTTACCTATCGTAAACACGACTTTTTTGTCTACATTTTCGCATAATCTAACGTTACTGAAACGCTCGTACAAAATTCTCTCGTCTCTGCATAGATCGCGACTGCATTTTCAGAAGCGATCATCGCGAATCTTCGAGCGAAAAGTCGTCGACGTGAGAAAGAAAAACTCGATCTCGCGCGCCCCACCCTATACACCATCCTACATTTTCGTAATCACGCTGACAGAGCTTTTAGAGTAACGATCGCGGGCGAGGGTTGCGAACGGGTTCAACGAACCCTTGTTTCTGAATTGCGGCGCCATAGCGACCCCTAAATCACGGCTGGCCATGGCGAATCGCCGCTATCGGTACTCTATCTTTCGTACAGGCCATGGAGGCGGGCTGCGTGCACGCATCGCATTTTGCATCCACGCGTGTGTAGCCGGTCGCGCGGACATGATACTGTATGTGCGTGCAGTTGCGTGTGCCTGGCACGGACTGCGGGTGCGGACCACGCACTCTTTTCGATAGTCGCACACCAAAACAAACCCCCGTCAGTTTGCCGACCGACTCTGTCATCGTTTGTGCACGCCTACCCCGTTAGTTTGTCTCCGACTCTTGCTTATCGGTCAAATTTCTCATATCCTTGCGTTCTTCATCCTCGTCGCTTCATTTTCTAGGTGCTTGCGCAACGAATTTGGGATGTCGAAAAAATTGAAATGTACAATGTCGACACGTAATTTGAAGGAGCAACTCTTTCGGTGGTAGATACACCGAACGAATCGGATGTGGATGATTGGAAGGATCTTTGTCAAGCACCAGACTTTTATTCGTCTTTCAAGATATTGCCACGCGAGCCTGCGTTATAGGTACGCGTTCGTAACGCCCAAAGAGGCGCGATAATTCGAATAATAATTTCGTTTTCTGCGAGAATGTAGTTTTCTAAGAATTATCGGCAACTGTAACCGGGGAACGATGTAAAAGGTATATTTAGAAGCGAAACTGGAATGGCGTAATCGTGGAACGGTACGCTATTTCGGTCGAAGATTAATTCGCCGCAATAACGAGACGATGTGACCTTTCCGATCGGTATTCCTGCTTTTTTTCGTGCTCTTTCCTTTTAGGAGGCACGAACGACGCACGGGGTCGCTTTTAGAACGAGCGAGCACAAGGACTTCGTGCAAGGACGCTGGTCGTGTCGGCCAATTTTTGCGGCGGCGCACGCGAAATTTACGACACGCCGTTGAATATTACACCGAAGGTGAATATTTCACGGGCGGTCCAAGTTCAAAGAAAACGTCGTCACCGGCGCTACGAAACGTCGGCGTATCTTAAATCGGTCGTGAAAGGAGGAAGGTCCGGGGTTTCTGCTGCCCCTCTCGCTTCTCTATATCTGCATTAGAATTTGCCTGTGTTTTACGACTTTTTGTGGATCGTTTGGTCGACGTCGAACGAAAACGACAGACACGGGCGGCGGGTGAACGCGTGTGCGAGGCGGCGCCGCAGTTCGCCGTTGTGTCCTTACCTAGACGCCGACGTAACACGACGACGACGACGACGACGCACAAAGACGACGGGGCCAAGAGAACGCGGCGGCAAAGCTCGAGACCCGATAGACGACGTTAACCGAACAAGAGGGTTGAGAATCAATTAGACGGCGAGTCACCGGAAGCAAGACATGTATGCTTCCTGGCGCGCACGTCATAGCCCATTGTTCCAAGACGAGAGACTTCATCTTCTTGACATACGAGCCACCTGCACCCTCGTTGGGTTTCCTTCCAACTTACTGTGTCTCTGCGCCGACATCGACGACAAAGACGCGAGGAAACGTAGCTGCCGCCGACAATATTTACTTTGCTGCTAATCGTGCCGGTGAAACGAGGAACAAGCTGCCTCTAGACACCGATAACGCGCCATCCACGCGGTAATTTGAAGAAACAAATAAGAAGATAGGAGAAAATGACGGTAATTTGTAGATCGTAGATGATTGGTTGTCGAGCAACCGATGAATCATCGAAAAATCCTCCTAGTGACGCGATCTTGATATACGATGGAAACTCCGGTCGCCATTGAGGTGCCACGATTTATTTATTAGCGATCGTACGGATCCCTTAAACGGTTCCATGACCGAGCGATCGTATCGCCGTTTCTGACAAATTATAAATCGTAACGAGCCGATGAAAGATCCGCGGCGCCTACACGCGGAAGGAGTGGGACGCGTACACGCGTGTTTCAACCGCGAAGAAACGCAAAGCAGCCTCATTAAGATCGAGACACGTGAGCCATAAACGAGTACGCTCCGTTTTACCTACGTCATGTAGGCGTTCTGTTGGGACGCTGCTTCGAAACACCATTTTTTTCTTCATTTCATTCTCCATTTTATTCGCAAGACGAGAATAATTGTCTCAAGTGGTGGAGATTTCGCGCGAAAAATTCCTCGTACGTGCCATCTGGATTCTCATTTTCCTTTTTGTATCTCTTCCTTGTGTTTTATTTCTCTCTCTCTGTCTTTCTCAGCGTCGAACTAGATGACGTTTGTCACGAAATAAAGTGCCTCTACGGCGTATCACTCGACAATAACTCGAGGAAAAATCAACCCTTAACACATGCTCGCGTACGAAGAAGCTGCCCACGCGACCGCACAAAACAATGGCGCAACGTGAAAGTACAATTATGGTAGCAGCCAAATGCGATTCGCCCACCTGACTGCGTTCCACACCTTGCACGCTTTTAGCCTGTTTGTCGCTTTCAGCCTTTGTTGTTTATCGCCACCGATACCTATTAACGCGCACCATTATCGACATTTAGCGTTTCCTCGGACACGAATTATTGTAATTTCCTTGTCAAGCGATATAACGTACGACGGATGTAAGAATGTATCCTTTCAATCATCCACGTGATTTCACTTTTATCAAAGTCGCGACCGCACGTACCTACCGACGTGTAAAAAGAAATCTCTGCGTGTATCCATAACAGTAAGTACCTATCGAATTCTCTCGTCAATTAGTTAAACGCTGCCGTTCGTTCTTCCCTCGGTTCACGACGAGTGCCTCGATTGTTTCGCTCCGCAATTCGAAACGCGTTATCGACGTAGAAGCTGGAATTGTTTCGTACAAACCCGAGGGTTCGATAACGGAGCGGACGTCGCCAGCCGAATTAGAATGGGGACGCGAGAGCGAGAGCGAGAGCCAACGAACGAACGTACGAAGGAGCGAGCGAGAGAAAAAGAGAAAGAGAGATAGAGAGAGTGTGAGAGAGAGAGCAGGACAAAGAAGGAGACACGATAACTATTCTATCACAGATTTCAATATTTTAGGCTCGATCTAGCTTTTCGCGTACTAATTTACTTTCGCAACATCGACTTTTCCGCGGCGGCAGCCATCAATCTCCATTACAGCTTCCGACAGCCATCGCTCTCGGGCACACCCCTTCTGCATTCGCCCTTAAGCACGTAATATCGTTACCCATTTTTGCATCCATCGTCGACACGCTTTCACCAACCGTCGTGCATCATCTCTGTCGATGCTTCGCGTGAAACGTTGAAACGTTTGAGAAAGAAAGCGAAGAAAATTTGAGAAACGGATAAAGAAGGAGAAGAGGAGGAGAAGAGGTGCGATGACCCCCTTCCCTTGTTAGAAAGTTCGCAGACAGGTTGGTTCGAGCACGACCGGCCCAGGTATCTTTAACTTTCCGTCGACGCGTTCTTCAACGTCCCGAACAAACAATCTTGCCACGCATTGAAATGAAAATCAGTGCAGGCAGTTGCGTCGATCTTCCTCGGCCGATAAAGTAGTTGTACCAGTTTCCTTGAAACCCTCGACTGGTCGCGACAGGTCGAACCGTGAATACCAGACATGCTGCCCCGTAACGAATGCCCGTAATTTTATTTGCGCCACCGTTCCTGACGGTAGAAGGGAAAAAAGAAATTAATACGTTAAAAAGCACAGCGAAAAAGCAAACGATGATGGAGCGAACCGTTTTAGAAAAAGGAAGAGCGAACGCAGATAAAATGCGATTTATAGACAGGAAGAATCCCTTGCGGAAGGAAACGGATGCAGCGGACACTGACATTCGTTTGCCACTTTAGCCGATGGCAAGCAACATGCTACCGGGATGAGAGTTCTAATTACAGGAAAATGCAAATACTTGCAACGGAACGGCCAAGTGGTAAACTGGTAATTACGAGTACTAGAAGCTGTTTCTTAGACATTGCATATGGAACTAGGCAACGCGTTATTGCTTCGCCGACCGATATTACCTAGTTTCTTCCTTCCTCCGACAAATGGTCGTCGACGGGAGCTCGTAGCATAACTAAACACTTTTTCGTGCGAACAATAACCTTTAAGTGGAATATTTCTCATTGGAAGAATTTAATGACACCAAGTATAAACGTCCGGGTCGTTTACTATCCTTTCACCACCGTATCTATTAATTAAATTTACAAAATGCTAGAATCTCAGAGCGTGAATATCAACAACTCGATCAATCGTCGTCCAATTAAAATATCTTTGAACAAAAAGCTGGCGGGAAAACATTCATTCATAAATTAACGCTGGAGAAACGGGTCACGTAGATTTACCTTTTTCCTACGTAGTAATTACTTGCGCAACGTTTCTCTCGATGCACGCGTGCATACTCTCGACGTCTCCTGCGTTAAAAAATTATAAAACGTATATCATACCTAACAAGTCAATTTCATTGGATACGAGAGCGACGCGATTTAAAAGCAAAACCACTCAACCTATAACCGTTCGAAGGAAAAAGAAGAGATCAGATGGCGCAATTACAGCGGAACTACAGATACAGTTTAAGCAATTTCTTCCCAAGTCATCGCATAACCAAACTGCCTCAGACCCCGGTTAATTAAGCCGGTTAATCAAGGTCCAAGTGGTAAAGATCTGCACGAAATGATCGACGGCGGTTCCACGTCGACGAGAAAGAAATTCTATCATCAATTAGCTTACCTCGTGTGTCTCTGGTATTCAAATCCTGAATCACGCACGACGTCGTCGGATGAGAAGGTTGAAACGACCGAAGAAAACGCGGACGATGCATAATCCTCGGTTGAAAGAGCTGGAGTCGAGTTCGTGGTCGGCGATCGATCGGCAGACGAGGTCGATGGGTTCGCGTTGGTCGAAGGGAAATCGTTCGTATCGATATCGATAGGTAGGCGAGTATTTTTTGGGGGATCCGTGACGCGGCAACGCGATTCTCACGTGTCTCTAACCCGGGCCGCCATCTTGCTCGTCCACCATGCGAAGTGAGATCTCCCCACCACGGGTCGTCGCCCCTCTTCCAACGTTGGCGAAGCAAACTTTTTGATACGCCAATTGCCGTCGTTTGCCCGTGTCCCGGTGAAAAACAAGGCTTTTTTTACGTCGTTACGATCGATTATTATCGATAGATCGCGCAGATCGAAGAGCGCATACGCGAGTTCCTCGGTAGACAAATCGATTAATTTCACTTTCCGTTCCGCAATTCCATTCATACGAACGCACGATTAGTGTTCGATTCACGAGAAATTACCGACTCGCCTTCGTAAGTTTAGTCGTCGCGAGAGAATCCGCACGAGTAACAGTAAATTCTAAGATAAATTTAAAGTACACAGTTTCTACGATTTTTCTGTACCTTACGATTTTCTGCGCTCCATCAATATGGTTTCCAAACGGCTAACATATGACGCGTCTTGATATGGAATTCTTACAATACATCGTAGAGGTTAAACACATGGATAATATATGGCTAATGTATGACGCGTCTTGATATGAAATTGTTACAATACATCGTACAGGTTAAACACATGGATAATATATGGCTAATGTATGACGCGTCTTAATATGAAATTGTTACAATACATCGTAGAGGTTAAACGGATAAACAGTTTTGTACGAACCTGTACTAGAAATTTATCTAGAACTGCCTATGAAGTAAATTTGTAGGATGGTTGAAGTAGGTACCGGATAACAGTAACGGATTAAGAGAATTCTTAACCATTAAGCACAGTAATAATAATAATAATAATAATAAGAATAAAGCAATAGTTATTTCCATAGCAATATATTAAAGCAATAATTCTATTACCAACAGAGCGGCGGGACAAAAGAATTCGCGTAATGAATTCTATAATAAATTATTTACATACGATATGAACTTTATACGAACGTTTTCCATCTGTTTAAGCTTCGGAATACTCTGTATCAATTTGGCAGTAAGCTATTCTCCAATATTTTCCCCTCGATCGTCCTTTGACGCGATACACACATACACACATGCGCGGTAAAATATATACACACAGAGAGAGAGAGAGAAAGAGACACGGAGTGTAGAGTCGCGCGAATCTCCAATTCAGATAAAAACGATACAGTCGGGGACGAGGACGGTGGTTTCGAGATATACGCCAGGAATGATCACGAGAGCCAAGCCTCGGCCTGTGATAGCTTTCTATAACGCACGAGAAGCGGAACGTCCCGTTCGAGTTAACGCGTGAATTGCAAAACGTTGCATCATTTTAATATCGTGCAGAATGGTTTAGTTTCGCATACGTAGGCCGATGAGTCACGCTGTTCCTCTCGGTACGTTATCACGGTTCGCGCTATGGAGATTTTGGACGTCCGGTACCACGTGGCCCAACCTTGGTGATATAGTTCTCTCTATTGGCAATTGGATCGTTAGAAAGCAAAAGACGAACGGGTATATGTGTAGGAAGAAAGAACACGATATTGTCCATCTTAGTAAATGACCTTGATATCACGGTAACGTCGTATCCTTGAAGAATCAGGGGTCACCGATCAAAGGAACTCTCACCGCTCGTCACTCGGATCGTTTCACCTTGGTGAACCGTTGACGATCGATCGGAAGGCGACGACTCGAGTAGACGGACTCCGTAGGCGGTGCCACGCACACTACACACGCGTGCAGAGAATTTTGAACGTCGTACATGTTCCCTTTGCCCTTTTATAAGCCCCGATCTGCGTTCATAGAGTCGGACTAGAGAATTTTCTTAGCAACGTCATCGATGACTTGCGATGGGTTCGATAGATCAAAAGATAACAAGTTGGCGTTCTTGATTAGACGCAAGCATCGAAAGCGTGTGTTTAAATACGGCGAATAGAGCGGTAACGCGTGAAACACGGTCATCATGGACGATACGACAAGATTGACGTTTTTATCAAGCTGGAAAGACCTTTTCGGGTGTGTCACGACGCGTACGGTTAGGCGGTAACCAGTGTGACTCGCGCGTTCGAAAATAGAGGCGCCGCTTCGGTGGCGCGCTCGAAGCCGCCGCGGCGTTATCCGTCTTATCGCTCGGGGCATTACGTAAGCCACCATGTCGCCCACGTCTTTCGCAGAAGGGGCTTCGGTGCTTGGTCGACGAACAAAAGCTAAAAGACGAACGGAATAAGCGAACGAAACCGAGAGCAAGGTATATATCGGAAGACGAAAGTCGAAATGTAGAGGAACAAAAGGAAGAAACGTATGAAACGAGAGGAACGAAACAGTCGGTTATATTCGTGATACACGATCGAGTTTCAAAGGTTTCCACCTCCTCGTGACGAATGGTTGCGTTGTTGGGCGCCAGGGAATTTCGCGGCGCCTTCGGGTCCGCGTTCACGTGAACGCGATTTACTGCGCAGATTCCGAGTCACGCGGTTCTTCATTCGTACCTACGTCGCGCACACGATAACTTTTCTTTCTTTCTGTGTGTCCCGCTACTGCCCTCGGACGTCGAACTTTCCTCATCCCCACTTTTACCGCGTCTTTAACCTCTTTCCATACGTATGACTTACGTTTTTGGTTCTTTTCCTCCTTTGTATTGTTGTCGTCCCGCGGCAGGAATTCACGAGGCCGCCACGCCGTAACGAACGCTGCCCGTACTTTCGCTCCATCTCTCGTCATCTCTCGATCGGTCTGTTTACGACGATCCTTCACCTCGACACGTATTCCTTTCGTCGATGGCTTCGCGCACTTCCAATTATTCCATCGCGTCCCGATTCTTCCGCACGGGTTATCATAGGGTAACCCCGGTCGCTGTCAAATCCGTTGTTACCGGCTGAACAAATTTCCTCGTATACTGCGATTGATCATTCCTTTGTTATCGTCCTCGCGTTTATTCCCACGGGGGATTCCGCGATATCGCGTTCGTTCCATGTTCATCGCGCACAATACGTCGGTGCGAGATACAATACGACCATACGAAATACTGTCCATTCTCACCGATTCGTCGATTGGCGCACTTCTCTCGTGGTCGTGAAACGAGCAAACATACCGGTCGAGCGGACACGTTCCGTTCGCGTGTCGCCTCTCGCTGGTGTGTCACTGTATCGACGATCGTCCGCTGTGCGTGTCCCCCGTCACTGTCAATTTTCTGCGACTCGGCTCTGGATCGTGACGAAAGACGTCCCGAACGCGACAAACAACTCGATCGTGTACGAGAAAGTGCGCGTAACGCACGAGCGTCGCGAAGCTGTCGTCCGTGTATGTGTGAGAAAACATGTACTGACTCGCGTGCGCAGAAGCAAAGCGCACACGCGAGAGACGCAGTTTAAGCCTAAGGAGAGAGCGGCGGCGGTGGCGGCGGTTCTCTGGCTCTCGTATACTACACACTGGGTGGCCCGGGTTAGCGTACGGCGCAGTTAAAATGGCCGCGAGTATGTTGTTTTCTCTCTCTTCGTTCGTCGTGCTCTCCCGTCTCGTCTTTTTTCCTTTTCCTCTTGACGGCGAGATTCGTTGACACACGCGCTGCGACAGCGGTGGCATCATCTCCGAGGATTACGGCGTTGCGTGACCGCGCGTCGTACGACGATCGTACGCGTGATATCGGGAACGTGGCTGCGACATCGGTATTTTGTTGTCGATGTCGATGTCGACGTCGTAGTTGGCGGCGGAAGAAAGACATCGCGAAATCGGATAAACACCGCGATTCGCGATGACACTCGCAGCAGCAGGCGCGCGCGAAGATCCGCGTGGGACTGTGCGCGCTAGCGTGAGTCCGACGCCGTGCACGTCGACACAACACACCGAACAAGATGCGACGCAAGAACGAACAGCGCCACGCTCGGCCGTCGCCGGAACTGCGAGGGTAAATAGCGCCCTGTTAAGGAGGGGAGGCAACGGGTTGGGTGGGGGTACTGGGGGAGCAGGGAGTCTCGCGTACCGAGCAGTGTACGGCCACGACGTAGGGAGGGGGACGGGGGGGGGAGGGCGAGGGGAACGGCGGTGACGGGCAAGGGAAGAAGAAATCGAGGGATAGAGACGGAGAGAAAGAGAGAAATAGAGCAGAGAGGCGGAGGGAGGAAGGGAGACATCTCAAGAGTGCGTCGGGCCAAGTGCGCGAGTGTCGTCACATCCGGTATTCGGGGTGGCGCTGTACTGGTCCGTTTCTGTGTATGCGTGCACGATAAAAGCCCAATGTATACGCACGATACATTTCTGTATGTGTGTGCGTGCGTGCGTACGAGAACGCACGGGGTGGAGCGAGAACAGCGTAACGTGACACAACATCGGTCCGTGCATCGTGTACACGGAAAATTATGTAGCACAGGTCGCTGGGATTCTACCGATATGGGCTGTCACGTGAGACGAGCATATGCCTCGTTTGGCCTCTTGAAAAATTCATTGCCCCTGCTGCTTCTGTTACGCTATCGCGCGGCGAACTTTAATGCACTTGGATGGTCATCGGTATACAACGAACGATGCGATTTCGATTGCTAAGCGTCCGTGAATCAGGCCCGGTCGGTAAACGAGCGCGCGCGCACGCGTGCCACGGAACGGATACGAGTGCAACGAATTCCACGCTATGCGGAAAATCATATTTTCTATGCCGCCGGTACTGTTACGTTGTTACGCGTGGACCTCTCGTTTCCGCTGCTCGAATACTCGGCATACCGAACGCCGTGTACCACGCTGTCATTAACGATTCAACTATGAAATGCGCGCCATGTTACGAAACTACTACCTGTTTCATTAACCTAGTCATCTGCAATTCACGCATGGAACAAGCAACAACCGATCTTCCGAAAATATGCCTGACATTATACATCTTAAAACGAAGTAGCGCGATATTGGCTCAATTAGAGACAATAACTGGCGAAGAATAGCGCACGGTCATTCTAAAAGTAGCGCGAACATCGAGCGTCAAACGATACGCTCCCGATTAAACCGGGATAAATCGCGCGAGATACGTAGATATGATTTAGCGTAGAGGAAGATTGTAGCGAAACGCCTTCGCTCAGTACGTCCCTGATTGTTACGGAATAGAGACGCGGCAGAAATAGCACCGTTCGTCGACATTCCTTATAATCCAAGCGTCTGAACGCAGGGACACACAGAGAGATTGTGTAGGACATGATGCGCGCCAACGACGACGATTCGTTCCGCGTGTACGTCTTCGCGCGTCACTATACTTTCCGCTGTGTGTAAGTACATCGTCGCACGGAAATCCGCCGCCTGTGTTACATCGTCAGTCGTATATGTATCGCTTGGTACATTCGGTTTTCTAGAAACTGCCGCACCAACACACTCCCATCAGCCAATTAGATTTGTTCGTGGCCTCTGAACTGGCAGTTGTGAGAACACGCGACTCGTTGAAAGCTTTCTTCCTCGTCGTGCGAACAACAAAGAGTCTCGCGCAACGTCGCCGACGATATCGTTTTCGGTCCCTTTGTTCCATCGCTGACACCGAACTGTCAATATATCGCGAAACTCGCGATAATGTATCGCGATCACGCTCAAATCCATACACTTACGTGAAACCGATTACGTTTCGACTTGAGCTCTAATTTCTGCCGTATCACCTTTTATCTCGATCTGCCGTTTCCACGCCAGCGTTGCCCGACACTTACTATATACATCTATTTTCCTATTTTAATCGTAATCGCCGTTCGCCAAACAAGAGGCGCCTCCGAGATCTTAACTTTAACTACGCAAACTTTCGTGCAACGCTAACCACGCGAATCGAGTATCACCGGCTGACTGACATAAAGACGAAAAGCCGACAAACATTTTGTTGTGTTATCGTTCGACACTGTCGAGGAACGACCTCGAACGGCCCGACATATATCCATATATACGTACTTTACCTGCATGCACGTACAAAAGCCGCTCACAGAGAAACGTACACGGGCACATGTTTAAGAGTCACGTGGCGGTTGACGTCGCGACGATGCAGCATTTCATTCACGACGATCGATTTCATTAGCGAAACGTCGACGTTCCGCCTCGGCGAAACCTTTGAATCGACCGACGACGTTCGCGTATCACGAAATAATTTTCCACCGACATATCGATTTATCTGGTTGTGCTGGTTTCAACCGATCATCGGCTACCGATGACGTGCGTCGATAACGAGCCACTGACGTTTCGTTCAGAGACGAAAAGCTGCGCGCGTATTATGGCTATCATTTTCCTGTTGCGTTTCTCCGCGTTTATTCTCGCTTTCATTGTCGTCGTCGTAGTCGAAGTCGTCGATGAACGTCCCTCGGATCTTGTTTCTACGTAGATTGGTCACGTGACACGTGTGACGTCTATGTTGCAGTTTCTTCACGTGTTGCCGAACGTCACGCGTTCTTGCTACCGATCGTCGATCGACTATCTTTCGAACCTGAACAGACGCGCACTGAACTGACGAGAGAGAGAGAGAGGGAGAGAGAGACAGGGAGAAAGAAGGTTGCGAAGGTAGCGCAAACAAGAAGAAAATGAGATTCATTGATGATGCATCGTGCACGCAAACGCTATATAACACGGTACCTACGACAATGAAAAATAATAATGAACGTTTGAGTGACAAGCTCCGTTTCATGTTAATTAATTCCACGACGCTATCAGGTTCGTATCGCTGTCGACTTTCAACCGCGGAACGTCCGCGATTTACGAGCAATCGGCTCGGGAGTTACGTTTGAGACGCTTCCGTGTTTTCCGCGATTCGAACGTACTCTGGTGCACAAATATTTACTTCGAGCTACACGCAACTGCGCTATTATATCTTCATTGCATAAAATATTACGTTGTTCCTTTTCGCCAATGATAGACGAAAGGAATCGGCTTCTTTGAGTAGAGTTCTTTGAGATCGTCTCGGTGGAAATTTTCTATCAACCGCACGAGTCTGATCGTGGCATTAAAACTCGCGTGACAGATAGCAATTTTGTGTCCATTACGCGATTGAACGTTAAATTGGCATCGAGTAGGAAGCAATAAAACCAGATATGTATGACGCGTTATCAATGCGACGAATAAATCGCGTAAACGTGTCCCTGCCCGTTTACTGCGCCTCCTAGCTCTGAATATGATATACTTTTAATTTTCGTTTACGACATCTCTTATCGATCGACAGAACGATGAAATCTTTGTCAGAAAACATACACGGAACGTATGCGCGTTATCATATGGAAAATTAAACCGTTAATTTCCTGGGTTCGTCGAAAAAATGACGCTCAAAGAAGAAGAGGAGCAATGGAACGAGAGATAGTGACGCGCGGATCAACGAGGTCTGAGACGTCAGACGAGGATCCGACGATTGCTCGTCGGAACTTTCGCGTAAACATGCTTTGAGATTACTTCCCTAACACTATCGAGGGAATTATCAATTAGAATTAATTAGCAATTAAGCCAGCCGGCGGACCAACTTGCCACGAGTTACCTCGTGCTACTTGCCTCGACGACGCTGCAAAGAGAGAGAAGGAGAGAAAGGGAGAGAGGGACTTTAGAGGAGTCGTCGGCACGGATCAACCCGGCAGCGCTCTCATTCAACTGGATTTTGCCTCGAGATTCGCTTAAGCACTCCTTACAATAATCGCTGAGAAATTGTCTGACGATACTCCCGGTTCTCCCTTTAACGAACCGTGAATACCAGCGCGACCGATCGATAGTGCAGCACATTTGAAAAATTATAACGGAAACAGAGCGATCCGCGCAAAAGTCAGTCAGAAAGAGGGGAAAAAGAGGAGTAAAAGAATGTAATCTTGCATGACCTTTAACACGGAATTAATAACGCGATATTCGGTACGATGGCATTAGAAGTTTCTTTGTTTCGAAGCTGGCTGCAGATCTACGAATCGTCGTTTGACAAAAGTTAAAATACAGCAATTCACGATCCATCAAATTCTCATTGAATGGATCAAGGTAAAGTTCGCGCGAGAACGTCCGCTATTCGTCGCACAAGCATTCGAGTCATAATTTCTCATAGTACAAAGAACCGGTTCCTACGTAGGCAGTACGAGTGACTCACGAATTTTCTCAAGATTCCACCACCGCGGTCATGTTCGTAAGAACGATTTCATAGACTCGATGAACAAGCAATTCGCGGCACTACGTCCTTGTTGCCTGTTGACTGAGAAAACGGAAACCAATATCCCTGATTTGCTTACAATAAGGTCGTACGCTATAACGGACGATGATGATTATGTATGATGACGTAATCGACACTCTAGAGTCACGTCATTCTAATGAATGGTGACGAAGATGAGGGCAATTTCCAAAGAGCAACATGATTCACAAATTTTCGCGCCGGCTATTATCAATCGACGATAATAGCAGGCGTCTAGAGCACGACGATAGAACGAGTCTCGCGTAGGTGGAATTTTCATTCGCGAACTCTCGTGAATCATACTATAGCGGCAGTGTATAAACGAATTGATAGTGTTGCGCTGACGTTCGTCTCTTATCTGCCAGATACATACCTCTTTCCTATTGTCGCGCAAACATTCTGTGATTCGAGGAACCGCATACTTGTGTGTTTCTTGATTATTAACAAATAGATGCTGGAACTTAGTAAGCAGTAAGAACGCGGTAGTTTCCGATGAAAACGATAAAAGGAGGAAAAGAAAAAGACGAAAAAAGGGGGGAAAAAAAGGAAAACGTGGAGCGGAATGAATAAAACGTTTCCGGCGAGAAGAGAGAAAGACTTGGAGAAAGAGCGAGAACACGCGAACAACAAGGAGAAAGAGGTCTTGAACTTGCTGCGAAGTCCCAAGAGGAAACTATTACTGCGCGCGGCGGTTATTCAAAGTGGGGTGGCGCGATGGTGGCGATGGACTCTCGGTTCTCAGTGACACGAAGAAAGAAACACAAGCGGACGAAGAAAAGTCATGAACGGGCGGAGAAGCAACGGAGGACGCCGGGGACACTCGGCAAAGAAAGAGCGAGAGAGGAAAGGGAGAGAGTATTTTTAGCGGTTACACATTGTTGTTGACTGCTTCTGGCGACATTGAACCGCGGGCTCGCGAGAGAGAGCAGCCTGTAAAGTAACGCAGCGGTGGCCTGCGCGCACGCTCCGCACGCACACGCGTGCTCCTCGCGAAAACATCTTTCGTAGGGTCGCAAAATATCTACTGGACCCGTGTACCACTAGCGCACGCAAAATTACAAGCGTTTCATACTTTGTCTAGACGTCTTTGTTCAAATTTCACGTTTAGAACTACTTCACTTCTCATTTATATATCTATATTACATTTTGTTATCATATTACAATAACGATTGATCGTACGGATCGATTTGAAAGAGATTTGTTTTCTTGTTTGATACAATAAAAGTTAGACACCGATGCGACTTGGAAATATCTAAAACGTGGGAAGAATTGCTTTGTTCTCGATCATCGAGTTGAGACTCGTCAAACGTTTCTCTTATTATTTTATAACAAATACTAGAAAAGTAGATTTCAGTTTCCTCGTCTCTTGAAAAATAGCTTTATCACAGTCGCGTCATTGTTCTTCCGCTATGACGACACGACGGACGTATACTCTTTTCGCTCTCCATTTCGTGGCAGCTGCACGAATCTAAAATCCATTAGAAACGCAATGTACGTTTGTTATCGAATCGATATCGACGTATCGTGTAATTTTGGCTCGATTCTCCATTGCGTTTTCCGAGCTTCTAACCAAGACTGACCTTACACGATACGATTCACGCAGCTTGGCGAGCCACGACCGTTTCCTCAGATAACGAATTCATTCACAAGCGGCGGCCACGATTCAAGCCAGTCCGTACTGGTTAACGAATCCGGCATGCGCTCTGAAATTCAACCGAAAGCTACGCGATAACCAGCGAACGAGACGAGAGAATCTAAGGCAAACGCTCCGGTTTTAAATTCTGTTCGTGAAAGGACAAGGAAAGTGTTGGTGTTGTCACAGGGTCTCGTTTCGCGTTTGCTCTTTGGTTTCCACTCGTAACGCTTCGATTGACGAGCTCGGGACGCATGAGTCAGGATCCCTAACGCGTTATTGGAATTTTTCCGAATCATCGAGCAAACGCGCGGTATTTTCTGCGCGAATTCTTTCCTCGCGAATCAACGCGCGCACGCGTCTCTCCCTTTTTCACTTTTCTTTTTCCGATCGGGAAACTTGGGCGCGAGAGAATTTCCTTTGTCGAGCGTCGAAGTCGCGACATGGGGCAAAAATTCCCCTCTCGCCCAATCTTTATTCTATTCTCCAGCACAATGCGTATTATCCGCGTATCATCGGCATACTCTGTCGTGTCTCTGATTTGTTTCTCTTTCTAGTAGTTCAAAGTTGTTGAATTTTAGTCGACCGTCAATCGGAAGTTACTCGAGACGCGAAAGAAATAGAACGATAAAGATCTGCAGCTTTACATGGTCCAAACGTATCGTGCGTTTCTGCACGGAAAAATATCCGTGATTCGTGCTGTTATTCTCTGTGTCTGGTTTTCATTCGTATCCCTTTACCCCGGCAATGTATACCATACGTGTAACGAGTATGCAAAAGATAACAGCACGTAAAAGAGGAAATATCAGAGGGACGAGAAAAAAGCTGAAGATAGATAGGAGAATAAGGAATATCAAGGTGTGGAAAAGTGAGAGATTGGCAGCGATGCATCCGAAAATGATGCAACACCCACGCGCATAGTTCACACGCAAACACTTTCAAATTACTCGTGCGCGTTTCAGCTTTCACCATAAAACAGATTCTACACGACGTGTAACGCGGTTAAATGGATTGTTCTCGTGATGCAAGGCGTTGCGGTTAACAGAGGTATTTGCTAAGATAGGTGCAAATATTGAATGGATTATCAGCGAATAATTAGAGTCGCACGAAACGCGTTCAAACCGCTCTCGTACGATATCGTGCAGGCGTTTACGTGTGTGCGTTCGTACACGCGTCATTCAAACGGTAATAAAATATTCCAAGAATGAAGGATATATTGCTATAGTAATAACACGTGTGAATGGTTACTCACGCCATACGCGCCGCTTCGGTGTATACACGATCTCGTTGCTTAGATAAACTTACCTGCAACAGAACGAAAAAGTCATTCATTAGCGGTCGAGCAGGGAGGACGATTAATGGTGTGCGAGCACACGCGTTATATTTTTAGCAAATCGGTGAAATTCTCGCGTTTCAGCCTTGCAATTAGCTCGTTAGTGTCGTGACCTCAGGTAACAGGAACGCGTGCACCATCGACGACCTACATCGCGTTCTTAAATCGCTCGATTTACCCGATCTTGATCGCGACCGGGTCAGGGATATAAATACGTACTCGTTGAACGTTACCGTTTCATCGTATCGTCTGAGAGAGGAAGAAGAGCATTGGTAAACGCGACACGATTTATTACGACGAGTGAGACTACTAGTCCTGACGCCATCGAGGAGCAGACATTTCCATCGCATTATCAGCGAGCCGGTTATTTGTTCGGTTTTCTTTCGTGCATAGACGTCCGCATTCGCGAAAAGTGTCGATTTGGCAGAGGGCATCGTTGGCATGGCCCTCGTTGGAACGGGCCGCGCCAGATTGTCGCGATCAGGACAATGATCCCTGGGCTCGCTGGCTGCTACCCCAACCTAACACCCGAAGATCTTTCTGTCGATCCTACAAAAGCGTCACGAAACGCGTACGGTGCCGCACCACCTGGACCTTGAATTCATCTTAGCCCGCTCGGCTCTCTCTCTCTCTCTCTCTCTCTTCATCCCCATGCTGTTTTCTTTTCTTCTCTCTGTCGTTCGTGCCACATGCACGCATATACACAAACAAGCGTTTGGCTCAGGGTGCTCCGCCTAAAGGGACCCGCATCTGCCACCTTGTGCCGCCGCGTGTTTCGCCGGTATCTTGACTGGGGCGATAATTGCTCGCCCATCGTCGCGATCCTCATTGCGATTTATCCTCGTCAGTCTTTTGAAAAGTCGTTGATTTCAGTCACGTGAACCGCCGGTTAATTAAATGTCTGTCAAAAAAGAAAACTAAAAAAGGGAAAACATCGTGGCCGTGCGTACACCGACAGGTAGAAAGCACACGAGCGCTACGGTGTGCGTAACGAAATACGTTCACGATGGTGTGTTCCAGCGGGGGGGAGGGTGGCAGGTGGTGGGCCAAGGTATTCAGGAATCCTCGAGACTCGAGAAACGTTTACGGGCGGCACGTTCGGTGTGCGTAACAGCTTGTAATTTATCTCTCTACTAGCATGGAAAATGAATAGATATTTGTCGGATAAGGAATATCGTTGTCTGTATGGGCAGAGACGTCGACGCCAAGTTTGTGTCGCGAAACACAGAGAAATAACTCGAGTGAAAGACACCACGCACGTAACGCGACATATTGTACGAGCATCGAGTAAATCCCAACTCTTGACACAGTTTTAAAATATCTGGTGCAAGAGAGGTGTAATCGCGTAGGTGGTTTGGCAGGAAACCACGGATTAATTTAAAACCGGCGGAAAAGAAGAGAAAGAATCAGGAGGATCGTAAACGAACGAGCAGCTTAACGTCGAGTGCTTCTAGGTGGTTGAAGGTGGTGAAATGAGCGAGGGATGGGCGAGGACGAGTGCACGGAGAAGAGAACGGGAGATGAGGAGGAGAAAGAGACGGCGAAAAAGGTAAAGAAAAAGGAGGATAGGATAAGACAGGATAAAAGAGAAAAAGAGAGGCGAAAAAAGGAAAGGCGAAGGCAGGGAGGCTTAAGCAGGGGGCAGCAGGTGATGCACCAGGTGGAGGACGACGGCGCGTGCGCCGTTTTGCCCCCCGCCTTCCGGTCACGTGCCTGAGCCTCAACCCCTCGCCCCCACCCAACCTTCTCTTCGTAGAATTCTCTTTCGTTTCTCTTTCTTTCGTCTCCACTCTACAGGCAACTTATAACTCGCCACTTTAGACACCTTCATACGTCGATTCTTTCGGTCATTAATCGACCAACTTTATCGTAACCATATTCTTTGTTCCAGTAACTGTCCGCCAAAAGAACAATGCGAAAAGCGGCGTTTTTCGAGAGAAGAGAATACTTCTATTCCAAAATAAATTGAAGGGTAAACGTGTTGGCGAAAGAACGAAATTATTAGCACGGTTAATAGTGGACAACCTAAAGACGCCAATCTCGCTTTACTACGCGTGCTTTGAAACGCCTTTTGTTTCTCTTCCTTCCGAGAGTTGGCGAAGCCGACAGATGTCAGAGAAACAGAGACAGAAAGCAGAGAAAGGTGTAGCGACAGTGTAGCACAGCTACTCCTAACAATCCTCCGTCCATTATCTTTTGTATTTATTTCACCAAACTTTTATTGCTCGTTCTTATCCGTCCGTCTCTTTTGCCCCGTTCTTTCTCTGGGTTCGGCCGCGAAGGCACGAAGGGCGAACGAACGGACAGGAAGTCAGATAACCATCGACCCTAGCCGCCTGCCGCCTTCAAGAACCGAGTGCTCTGTTTCAGAGATCCCTTGCTCTTCGGGGATTCTCGCCACTTACCGATTCGTCTTCACCGGTGAAAAAATATTTGTCGGGTGCAACGGTAAAAATACGCCACGACGGCGGCCACCAATGACGCCGAATGTAGGTGATACCGGAAGGAGCAACCCTACCATGAATTTTCCTTTCTTTGAAAACAAACACGGCGAAAAAGTAAAACAAACCAGGCAGAAGGAACGAGGGCAGACTCGTGGATACCAGAGTTAAGATTATGCAATCCTTTAAAAGATAAACTAGTAGAAACAGGATCTGCGGCCGATGGTTTTATCTTGGTCCACGGAACCACGCGTGAGCCACCGAAAATTCGTGGAATGCTTAGAGCTGCAACTGCTGGACGAACGTGCGCTACACGCCGACCACAATGATACAACGCTCGTCTGTATCGGATGCTTGAATCTTTTTGTGCTTAGCTCGTGTCTAGCCGGCGAAAGATAATACTGTTTCGAGATAGAGTCTTTCGAGATACAACGACGACGACTGATGCGCGTCGTTGTCCTTACGATCGTTACGTCATGTAGATCCTTGGAAGTCACCCGAGCGTATGTTTTACCGACGCGCTTAGTTTCTTCGATCCGTCCACCTTCCGGTAGAACGTAGAAACGTATCTCGGTATAATCGAAGATTCTGAAAAAAAGAAAAGGCGAATCCAATTGAACGTCCCAGCGGGGGTTTTCGCGGCGCATCTGTTTCGCTGGGACGCAGCAGCGTTATTTTTTCCAAGGGGGTCGATAGGTCGAAAGTATTCCGAAAGAAGCCAACTCACCTTCTCGTGGCTTCTCGGTAAATATACTTGGCTCGTACGTGGCCGTGTGCATCTGTGTGCCCGGTGCATGGCCACGTGCCACGTGCGTGTCAGCTGCAATACGACGAGGAGTTTGGGTTCTTCTCGATCCCGCGTGTGCACGCGTAAAGGAAGCTGTCTATGGTCGGCCCTCCTTTGGCGATTTTATCGACGGGCCGAGACACCGGCGCACAACCCGCGACCAACGAGCTCCGGCCTCTGCACAGACCGAGAAGGAGAAAGGAAACGGAGAAGAAAAGAAAGGAAGAGAAAAGGCCGACACCGCGATCCACGGCTACGTAGCGTAGGTCAAAGAGAAGAAAGGGCGGAAGAGGGTTCAGGAAAGCGCGCGTATAGGAAAACAGATATACGGACGGCACAGTCCTGGCTACCTGCGCGGTCTAATCTAAATTTTTCGATCCCACCACCCAGTGGCGGGTAGCACCCCGCAGCGGAACTCGCGCGGGGATCGAGGCGATCCAGCAAGAAAAAGGTGTACAATGCTACGAAATCACTTCATCGAAAGCCTCGGCAGATGCTACCATGAGGTGTGCACGTTGTGTTGTGCAGGCTCGGAGAAAGGGAGCGAGCGCCGTGCATCTCCTGCCTTTTTTTCCTCTCTTTCGTCCTTCCCCTCTCTTTCCGTGGCACACGCTTGCGGCTGGAAACCGGGGAAAAAATGCATTAATTTCCCTGCGCTGATAGACCCAAACAGATGTCCACCGGGAGAGGGACACGATTCACCTTCTGTGCCGCACGTGCCACTTTCTTTCGATACTTTCCGCTCCGACCAAGATATACGCCTCGTAAGCTCGAGGTAAGTATACGTAAGTGGGTATATCGTGATCTTACGTAACACGAAATGTCCGATGGTACGACGCAGAAGACCTCGGGATACGCCTGGAGAATGTTAATCTTCGTTTAATCGAGCCCCGCTTCTGGGACCAAGACTGGTTTGAAAACTACTTGCCAGGGTTGGCGGATTACCACGACGCACAATGGTCTCATTAAAATAGGAATGCAGTTCCTATGACACAAAGTACGTGGCCGGTTACTTAACGCGATAAGGACAACCATGCCCGAAATCGTCGTCGATGATACGTGATTCGCGTTCGATCGATCTCGTTTAAGCGTAAAGTGCCATTTCACGCAGGAAGCAACTGTCGGTTTACTACGCGTGCAATTATCATTTTATTCTCGTTTCACTACGATCTCGGGCGAACAGCTGTCAGTTTCGATCGATCGATCGCGCGATATCCATGAGTTTCGCAATGAAATAACTGTTAAGGAAAGTGCAAGCGAATCTAGGCGCACGTACTTTTGTAATGGTCAATGGGCATCGTTAAATGCGATCAGAGTGTTTACGCTTCGAGCTTCGATAAGCGTGACATATGTTCCCCAAAGAGAATAAATTACGGCGAGGGTAAATGAAAACCCACTTATGAATCGTAATACTACAACCTGTGCCTTAGACGTTTGTTAAAATTATCTTCGATCGAAATATTTCTGAATAATCAAACAAACGCTTGATTTTTCGTTCGACAATTGCACCATACGAGGTAATCTTTGTACGATACGGTGCAAGATGCATTTTACGATGCTCTACCGATAGAACGAGTTGCGAACGTACAAGTGCCATGTTTTCACAATGACAAGCTCCGATCGAACGATTTGAAAGGAAGAATGAAAGGACAAGCGCCTCGTTTTTGGGGCGATTGCACGATATAAAGTAATCTTCGGATGATCTTTATCGACCCAAAGCAATCTCTAAGAGAACAAGAGCTCTATTTTCCAGAAGCAACTGCCAATCGTTAAACTTGAAAGCTCCGTCCAAATTTCTTTTGTTCGCTTTCTGCATTAAGCGAAACGACGATCGATTTTCCCCAAACAGAATGCTTTTCCATAAAATCCATATTTACAGATCTCATAGCCCAGCTGTACAAACGATCGGAATCGCTGTACTCTTACGATGAAAGCTGACCTGCAGGTTGAACGAAGCCGACCCCTGGCTGTAGCGCGTCGTCGTTTGCACGAAATAATGTCCGGATCCCCCTGACTGTGGAGAAAGGGTTTGGGACCGCGACGTCTGTTTCGCTCGAATTATATACATGTGCGTATCGAGGAAGAAGAAGGAACGGCGACGGAGGGCCGAAGCGAGGCAGATTCGAGTAAAAATCTACGGTGGAAGGGCAACACGAGGGGAGGGAGAGGAGGAGGTCGAGGGCCTAAAGGAAACACATGCCAGGAAGGCTCGTGCCACGACGATCTAAGCCGTATCTCGTGAGGTTGCAGCTGCCCTGCACCACCGCCGCAAATTGCCTCTCCCTCCCCCCTTAAGCCCCTTTCCCGACCCCTCCTCTTTCACCAGCACCCTTGTTGGCTCTGCACGATAGTCGGGGCACGAAGTCGAAGAACTTGGAATAGAGGGGTCTGGCTTCTTTAAAGCGAGCCGGCGAACCAACGAATTGTACGTTCATATTTACGAACACACAGGGCCAAAACTTATTCTTTTTCTTCTTCTCTTTCTTCTTCTTCTTCTTTCGCTTTCCATCTAACTCTGGGTTCTGTGACTCGAAACTTTCCGTGCCACTGTGGGGCCCCGGATGCGCGTCAAGATATAGCGAGACGAAGCGCTCGGGTGCCACCGTCGCGTCGTCTCGCGAAAGTGGGGACGAGGCCGCTTCGAAGAAGGGTACGAGAGAGGGGCCCAATGGGTCCTGGCGCGGCGTGCTTCGCACCTGGAGTCTCGCAAAGTACGCAGAAACGTTGGCTCGTGTTCGATCCTGTCGATGTGGAAGGACACGCGGCTCCGGCAAGCGTGAAAGTTCCAAAGTTACGAGTGCAAGATGGTGATTAGGAGATTATCGGCGTGATAACGCTCATCCTGACACACTCTGATGTCTTTCTTAAATATGATAATATGTATTAAAAGAAGGAGAAAATTATTAATGTATCCCTAATGGCGAAGCGAAGCGAGAGTTAATGAATGAGGAGATAGCAAGAAGCCAGACCAGCGACGAAACGATATATTCATGAAATCAGTCTGTTTGGCTAGAAAATCAATTAAGGGTACAACACGTATGGTGCGCAACGAGGACCCCGTGGCGTTGATATATTTTGGCAACAGGGCAACAAATTCAAAGGGTGGGAAGGAGAAAGAAAACGCGCGAGAGCAAGAGAGGCCCCAGCGGGCCACGGCTGGCTGGACAAATTCGATCGTTGTCGGCCGTTTGACGGCTATTGGGCAGAGAGATATATTCAGTTACCAGGTTTAACACGAGACGCGCGTCGTAACACGATAACTGGTCGCTCTTTCGTGTTCCCCTAAGAGGCCACAGCGGCGAGGAGCTCTAACGACGACTCTTTCGTATGATCAAATTTTCGACTATCGAATATTCATCGACCAACGGAAAGAGGGGACCCAGGATGGTTCCTTTTGTATAGATCAAGTCGACGAATTTTGTGTCCCCTCTTTCCCTGTGTCAGCCACGGTGCCACGAACAAATCACACAGGCACACCGCTCCGAGATTGGAGCCGCTTTATTGGCCTAAGCGGTTCACCTGTTAATCGAACTCGGAATATTTTAACGAAATTCAATGGAAGGACGATCGCGATAACGTCGAACAATGCACACTCGAGCCTCGAGGTGTCCTAGAAACCGAACTTAAGCCCCGAAGTTTACTCGATCGCCTTTATTCCTCGGAACTCTTCTCTCTATCTACGGGAATGGCTCTCGAAGAGTACTTTACGCCTGCTGTTCGCCCTTCTTCTTACAGGATCGTCGGCCGTCGTGAGCGAGCAGGAGGCGTCGTACTGTACCACCCTAACCTTTCTTTCTGTCGCCTTTTTCCTTTCTTTCTTTCGCTTTGGTGTCTGAACGGTGGTAGAAGTAGCCGCGGGTTATTGCCGGGCCGATGTCATTTTCTCTCGTTGGCGAAAGGCTTGAGGGAGAAAAGCGGGTGGCAGGAAGAGGCGAAGGAAGGCTAGAAGTGACTGCGGAGAAACACTTAGTCGGTGACGCGTTTAATGTACGTCAAAGGGCTGTCGTTGTCGTCATCGGGGCTTCTAGTACTTCGTCGCTATTTAACGTTGTCCCTGCCGTTCAAGATGCCCTGAACGAGATAACCGATGAAAAACGCCGGCCTTAACAGCCGAGGAGACTCGGCGACGAAGAGCAACGAGGAGGAGACGTCTCTCGACGGAACGTCATCGACCCCCGATCCCCTCCCCCTCCGCAACCCCTTTTCTTCGTCGTACAGAGACAGTAGGGTAAAAGGACACGGGCGGCGCAGCAGGATTAAAAGGATCGGCAATGGACGTTGTCGCGATGGTTCTTTGACCACCCTCGACGTATTTAAACGAACCATCGACCCGGCGTGCGTCTGTGTTCCGTTGGCGGAACGTGTATACGCGCACCCTCCTGTTCGAACACGTTCTGACGGCTGCTCTTTCCTCTCGACTATATACGCGCCTATACCACACATATTCACGAGTGTATCCGTCGAGCGAGGATTGGTTTTCAAGTCGCAAGAAGAAAAGGATACGTGTCCTTCGAAACATATACTGCCAGATAAAGTAGAATCGCGTAACTTCGTACGAAGGAGATACGTTCGTCAAAAAATAAGGTCGCGTATCTTTGAATCTTTATAATGCATTGCCGGGATACGCGTATCCGAGCGTCTCTCGAGTCGGCTCCTTCCGTACCAGATATTTCCGCCCTGACTATTTTACCCTGGATTGCTCCGGTTCCGTGAACACGTAGTTTCATGCAACTTTATGCGCATTGCTCGGTTATATTTATGTCATGATTCGCGCTTTGCATGTCCGCGGAAGCGAATGGATGCGGCGCAACGAGCTCGCCTCTTGTATTAAACCGCTAACAAAGAAGGGCTTTATTAGGAATGCTAACGCGTTCTTTCTTCCTTATTTCTCTTCATCTCTCTTTCTTCATCTCCTCTTTCTATTCTCAAGCTCGTCATTAGCGACTTATTAACCTGCGTATTAATGCCCGGCATTTAAAGCAATCAAGCGTGCTCCGTTTCAAAAGAACGATCCACTTTGCTGGATGGACGGTTTCCTGGGATAAAATACCATCTGTCAATTTCCTCGGAGACGGTTTCGAGGAATTAACGCAAGGATTTACTCGCTGGCGCCTCTGGACGGGAATCTGTTGCCAGAATCTGCTCTTTTATTCGCCTCGACGAGACGGCGCAACGAAATATCCACTCGAGAAGGAATTGTTCGGGCGAAAGAGACACGGTGGCTGCGCGAATTTCTCTCTTTCGCCACAGTATCCATCCCCGTGAACGCTACCGTGCCGGAGGTGAACGGAGAAAATCGGAAACGTTGCCGCGAGAACGCCCTTCGAAATGGTCGTTACCGGGGCCCTGCTGATTATCTAAGGGCGGACGTCATTTCCGCGTGGGCGTATGCCTTCGGGGGTCGAAGGGAACACGCGGGTCCCCGCGCACACCCCCTTTCTGCTATTTCAGGATTAGACTCGTCCATTGCCAGACTCGACAGCTGGGGTAGATTTTTGAAATTCCAGCTGCTGCCTATTTCCTACGGTCTTCCGGTGGAATTTCATCGATCTGTTTCTCCACATTGTTGGCCGAGACGCCAGCTCGGCCAGACAGGGTGAAACGAACTTTAATTCGCACGCGAGACAATGTTTCCACTCGATACATGGCGAGGCAAGAGGGTTGGGTCGATTTCGATCCAGCTTTTATCGGGCCGTTTACGCGGAAGCCGATCGATAGCGGAAATATTTAATGTCAAATGTGATAAACGACAGGGTTCACGCTAGGTATTCCACTCTACGAGTAGTATTTATCGTCAAACGTTTTGGTCATGGCGCCGTTTCTATGGAAAAACGTAACTTTCTACGAGTGTCGCGTGTACTTGCGCCGATCGCGGTTTTGATTCATTAAATTATCTAATCAACCAGACAATCGATTTCGTTTACGATCTTACTCGTTCCTTTTTTATCGCCACTTACACAAATTATCTTACGAATCGTGGGTATTATGCGTCAGGTATCATGCGTCAGGTAATATACGTCACTGTAGCGATACACAATACCAAGAATTACTAGTTCTGAAAATTTCATATATAAAATGAGTCGACAGAAACGATGATCTAAGATTCAACTCATTGTCTACTCATCGCATTTAAATATATGAAACTCTGGCAAATACTCTACCATCGCCTTCACCAAGTATCCTGACTTTCCCCTGAAACATTAATCACCGAAATTTCCTTTGCCTATTCTTCGCTGCTGCAAACTGCTCGGTCGGAGCACGGCGAACGACGAAACGAATAAGGAACGCGCGACGCCTGGTCCGAAAATGGAACAACAAAAACGTTCGATAATCACAGGTTTGCCGAGCGACTAGAGTACATATGTAGCAGAAAGCTGATGTCTGTGGGCATCGGTCGTCGATCGCTACAGCATATATTTTTTCATCCAGTCGGTCGATGGGCGCCCCTGAAGCGGGACCCAGAGGGTGCATCGGAATCGTAGAGGTCCGAGGGTAACAAACGCGAGTAAAATGGATAAAGGCTACACCTGGCCTCCGGATGGTCGACGGCGGCACGCGCTGCTCTCTCTCTCTCTCTCTCACTCGTTCTCTCCGTGCAGATAGGTCTCGTTTTCCCCCCCGAATGTACACACCTGCCCCTCACCGACACGCATGCACGTCGCTATGACTGTGCGCGCAGCGAGGGTCGTAAATGCACACGGATTACTCCCGGCGATGCCAGTGGTATGGAGGATAGAAAGAGAAAGTGGACGAGGCAGAGTGAGAAAGGGGAAAGAGGAGAGGCTACGACGCAACTAGAACATAGTTAGCCCGCTGCGATTCCGACATGTTATTTCCTAGGATGGTAGACAGAGGAGGCTGTCTGACTCGAGTC
The DNA here is from genome assembly GCF_905332965.1 of Bombus pascuorum. Taxonomy (NCBI): domain Eukaryota; kingdom Metazoa; phylum Arthropoda; class Insecta; order Hymenoptera; family Apidae; genus Bombus; species Bombus pascuorum. Next base: position 12,670,316 of record NC_083489.1, on the reverse strand, counting down.
GAGGTCCTTTGACCGGTGAATAAACTTTGCGCGAAGAAAAGGGTGCTCGACGAGCTTACTTATGTATACGACGCATTAATGCCGACCAACCACCGTACCGGTTCAACTTGCCGCGGGATGACGAAATAACCGTAAATCTTGATAATCGATTTTTGTATCCGGAACGCAGTATTTTTTGCAGAATTTAATGGAGAATTTTTGGAGATCTGTTCTAGTTAGAGATATCGGTAGATTCAAAGCGTGTGTTAAGCTTCTTAGAAAGAAACGTTGGATAAAACCTTACGATTCATCGTCATTTAGGATTTAGGATGATTCATGATATTTGTTTAACGTCCGAATTCAATTTCATACGCATTGTCGATGACAAACTTCTTCGTGACAATGTCAAAAGTTTTGTCGAAATGTCCTAGTTTAGAAAATAGGTGAAAGTTCCTCGTGTACAGAATCCTGCAGCTAGTTTACGATTATGACTTCAGCAAGTCTTTCGAAACTTTTATCAAACATCTGTGACAAACTATAGAAACAATTACCGTTTTCAGACATCGTAACGTCTAAGAAACAAAGTATACACATGGTGAAGGAGCGAGGCTCTTTGATTCTTCATCTACGTAGGACACAACAACGTGATTGCAAGTAACTTTCAGCCGCGAGATCGTCGTGACGACAGTAGAGAAGCGGCGAAGCGAGAGGATGAAGGGACCTAGAGAAGCCTAAGAGCCGGCTGCTGCCAGCAACGATACCGTTTCTCGTGGTTGTTTCTCCGATGCATAGCCTCTCTGTGTTCGCAGGCCTCTGCTTCGCCAACTTTGCCATTCCAACGATGCGCCCTTAATCCCTTTTCCGTTGGCGCGTCACCGAAGAAGTTGACGTTTACGCCCCTTTGAAACTTGCCGCCTGGAAACTTGGCCGCTCCGTAACGAGGCGCCGACGATATCGTCGACTCGACGGCAACATTTTCGAAATTGCACGCAAGACGAGAAAGTCGCGAGAGGCACGCGACGAACTATCCAGATGGGCGCGAGATCGTGGAGAAGGACGGCGAGAAGGAAACGGGCAAAAAACGCGAGATTAACGGGTTCGAATCGTCCAATTAATTTCAGAGAAAGGCGCAAATAGCGAGAGCCGCCAATAACCGGGGAGTTACAAAGGTAAACGAGCTTTGTAGGAACGTGACCGCGCAAGAGGGAAGTTACACGTGTAATGCCGCCCCCTGATGACGTTGATGGTGGTGATGGTGTCGGTTCGTTTGTTCGGCTGTAACATGGACGGACTTTTCTTCGTGAAGCGCAAAGCTTCGATAGCGATGCAACGAAACGCGTCCCTCGCGCCACGGAACAGCAGGCTGCGGGGGAAATTGGCGGAGGACCGCATTATTAAAAGTTTCCATGCTGGGCGTGGACCTGATCGCTCTCTTTCTCTCGCTCTCGCTCGTGTTCTCTCTCCTCTAGCACTCTGCTCGCTGCGTCGTGTGACAGCTCTCGAGTTTTCGACTTTGGAACGACGTTCTCGCTAGAGCAGCTCCTAATGAAGCGAGGGACCCTTTAATGACCATTTTCCGCGGCAGATGCTGCAATATCGTGACGTAAATCGATCGCCTAACTATATGGGCAAACCGTTGAATACGATGACGACATTTCGTGACAATGACTAGGAAGAAGAAACGGAAAACCAAGGAAACGTAAGAACGACGCGCGCAGAAAGAGACGAAATAAGACGGGCAGATGGTCATAGGGCGAAGGGCACGTGCCCTAGACACCGGCTTTACGATTTCATTATTTCTTTTTTCTTCTGAACGACGACGTAGATAATTAGAGATCCTCGTAGCCGATAAGGTGTCCCACACACGCGTACGCCTCCTCTCTCTTTTCCTTTTCTCTCCTTTCTCCTCCCCTTTAACTTTCTTCCTTTTCTAACCAACGGTTATTACGATACTCGGTATCGATCTGACCCTTCCACAGGAACAACGTTATATCGACGCAATTCGAACTCCCTTCTTTTCCAGGAATTACTTATCTTGCTCTATTTATGCCGAGTTCTTGGTCACTTCCGTTCTCGTGGTCCCGCTGACGTTTAAATTCGACGCCGCTCGAAACGAAAAACGGAATCGTTAAGCGTTTAACGATCGCCCATGATAAACTGATGTCTTTAAATTTATCTTGTTGGACGTTCGTCTTGGTTGGGGAATGATCGCTCTGCGCCTTTTTTCTTTGTCCGTAAAATCGATGATCTTTTACGTGTCCATATTGTAATTGTATTTATCTATTTCAGTCTGATGCTCGAAAAATCGGACTTGGTTTTCGATAGTTTAATGTAAAGCAAAACTAAAACTAAACTTACAGGCAGCCACCTACAGTAGCATGCAAGTATATCAATTATTTGCAGTTGGTTACTTGACAGTGATGTCGAAACTAATAAATACATTCCATTTTGTATATTATTATATTCTATATATATTGTTTCTGCTTCCCTCTATGATCCTTTATAAGTGTAATAAATTAAATATAAGATAATTGAGGAAATTAGTGAAGATTACCTTACATGTTAATTAACAAAAAATATTTTATACGTAACGATAAGTCGGAAAAGAAGAATCATACTTTTTCGTCCAAGGCTTCGTTTTCGAGAAAATAAAGTTGAAAATTCGGCGAGTACACGTCCATTTAACGAACTCCTCATGGAATGTGTTCGACATGGCTGTCAACTGACGAAACCTATCTCAAACTCGATTTTTTCGAAAACGATGCGTGATACGGAAAAATTATATTTTACATTTTCGACTTACATTTGTTTGTAGAATAATTTTCCGTGAATAATCTGCTGGTGTTAATCAAGTACGTGTAGTAACATAGTAACGCTATTTCCTCGAAACAATCTCGAATGAAAAAACTTTATTTCTCTTTTCGGTATTCGTTACATTCTTTGAGCGAAGAATAATTCCTTATCCTTATCGCGTGTCCTGGAACACAATGTATATCGAGTTTTTATATTGAAACTATGAGAAACGTCAATCCGTTCATTTTAATATTCAATATTTATATTATATTGACGTCACCATTGTCGGCATCGATTCTCACGTTTCATTGTACTTCACTGTTTGCGTTCGAATATTTTTTAAATTCGTCAATATTTGCCTTTCGCGTTGCATGTGTACATACATGTTCATGGATTTTGTTCTGTATAAAATGAACTTGAATTTCAATATCCATAACCGAGCGAGTAGAAGTTTCTTCGATGTATGTAAATCGAGTTTACGTCTTACATCACTTTGAGAACGTCTGTGCTTAATCGCGGTTTAAATACACACCTCAGGTTTCGGAAAAAGACTATGAGGAACAAAAACGATTCGCATGGATACAATAAAGGAGTTTATCACAGAGCAACAATACGATGATTATTCCCTAGGCGTGCGCCGGTCGAGCACGACTTCCAATCGTGACCTAAGACGATCGATTCGTTTACCGTGCATTGTTCTCGAATTATACTTTCGATGAAAACAAGTTACGTCGCTCCCTCGAATATCGTGAATTAACTTATTTTTCACCTTTCCAAGAGTAGAAGAATTCTCGCGATAGATTTTCTAACTTCTACGTACAATTTTGAATCATTTAGCAAGGGTATAGCGATAACGATCGATCAACGAGTTCGCACATACGAGGCAAGAAAGCACGACAGAGTGAACAGCTACGTGACGCGATCCTTAAACTGATCAAAGTGCACACGTAGATCGGTGTAACGTCGCGCAATATGATGCAATCGCTTCGTTATTACAAGCATGGCCGTGCAGTATCTTTCGAAATCTATGATTTTCTAGTAATTTATTCGTCCGATAAATTCCTTAGATTTTGCAGTGCATTCCACGGCGAGGAATGCTTTTTGAATGATAGGCGCGGTGTCCTACTGACCGTGATAGCTGATACGGCTATTTTTCAAGCGGTCGAAACCGAATCACGAAATTACCTGGACGTAAATCGAAATCGCAAATACCCGTGGTAATACCCTAATCCCGGTATATTGGCCTCCCTCTCCGTTCTATCTATGCCGTGTGCGTCCGTTTGTCTGTCTGTCTGTCTGTCTGACTCTACGTGTACGTGTGTTCGCGTATATATGCAGGTTTCACGTATTGAAAGCCAGAGCGAACAGCGTCGAACGATGAAAAAGCGGAGAACGACAATCGGAAAATTGTGCCATCTGGTCGAAGGCTGCGTTCACACCGAACAATGTCCGCATTATCTGTTCTCCGCAACGGTGGAAGAGGCATGACGTGGCAAATGCTTGGCACACCAGACAAATCGACTAGTCATTGAATGACTGCACTTCGAATAGCGAACCCAGTTCCACCGAACAGGGAAAATTCCGGGGAAATGCGATTTTTACTGTCCGCACGAAATCGCTGCTGTTATTCGCTCTCCGGCACGTGTGGTCGCAATCGCTGCGGGTTTTACAAAAATGATATTATCCTGATATCGTGGGTGAGTGAAATTCTTGTAATCTTTGTAAAAGACTGTGTCGAAGTTGATGTTATACAGGGTTAAGGACTATGTTGAAATTTTCATTTTAAAATATAATTGTTCCTATGTATTTGATCTCTTCAGAGATGAATTTGTTAAGCTCATAAAAGAAGAATTGTTTTGTATCTTGTAGGAAGAATAATATTTATGTATTTAGACGTTGGATGCTACGAATGACTATTCGCGAAATGATTTCATTTTTTCCAGTCGTATTTCTTCTCTCTTTTCTCTCTTTGCTAAAGAATAGTTTCTTCGTTTACGTTCCCTTCTTATCTTCTTCCACCTCTTCCTTCCTTAGTTCTTTATCCCCTTTTTGCTTTTTGTCTTTCCTACTCTTACCCATTTCTTTTACTTTATTCCCTTCTTACTTCCTTCTTAACCTTCCATTCTCTCCATTCAACGCTACGCATCTACCCTCTTCTTTTCCCTTTTTCTCACCCCTTCTCATAAAGACTTAATCTGTTACGTAACAACTACTATTCTTTGGCAAGGTTTACATAAGAAATTGTTTAAAGCTATTTATAAAAGGATCTTATATTTACAGTGGCCACTAAAAGTATCTGCACATATCTCTATTATTTTATCAAGTTCTACATTTCATTTTCATAGCGTCAAGCTTTCATAGTCTAACTACTACTAAATAATAAATAAGTAATAAAACTACTACTAAATGATACAAAATTTAATATACTTGTAGCTAATTAATTACCATATAGATGCTGTAATTGAAGTGCGGAGTTTTAGGCAAATTCTTTTTTTCGAGAATATAATTCAAAAATAGAGCAAGTACTACAGAAAGTACTAATATACTTTGCATATTCGCATACGCATTCATCATATACGCATTCTGCGTACTTTCACGGTTTTAAATTTCTTCCAATAAATCAACGGTGTGCAAATACGTTTATTTGCAGCCACTGAATCCATGTAAACCGGGAATAAGAAAGGAACGCGAAAATTTGTAGAAATAACATAACCGGTTAATCGGCTGGTCTCGACGGGCCATGTCGTCAACGAGTTCGTCGTCTAGACTTGTTGCAGACGTGACCTAAGGTCCGGATTAATTTTAGCAGTATTTTGTTTCGACCGCGTCTCGCGTTGTACGCGACGAGAGAGCCGAAGAACCCATTGGCTCGTCCGGAACACGTCGGTATTCCAGAATATTTCGCACGTGCACCGCGCAAGCCAGGCTCTGCTTCGCGGAAACGCATCATGGCGCCAGAAGCATCGACCGCGAGGCCGTGGTTTCCGCCCGACCGTTTTCCTCGTTCGTTAAAATTCCCACGTGCCACGCCAACGAGGAGAAACAGCAGTCGGGTCAAAAAGAGGTTTTCCAACTTTGTTTAAACTTTCACGGCGTAACTATACGAGCGATATCTAAACTATGCACGAGCATAATAACGGTGGTAGAACGTTCGCGCTTCTCGCGGCCGAGATATCTTTCCACTGATCTTATTATAGAATAAACTTGTGATCGAATCGAGTTAACGACGTGTTAAATTATGATTTCCAGCGGACTGCTGCGTATTCATAAGCCTAATGATTAATATCGCGAAACTAGCCGGTGCAAAAATTACAATACACATAAATTGGTAAGAGAGTTCGAGAATCGCATAGCGTAGCTGTAAGAAGAAGTTTTATTTACCGAGTTCTTTGTCACTGAGAATCTTTATCATAGTATCAAAACAATGACACGTCTAACGAAACGTACGAAATTTGTACCTCTGAACATTTGTGAACGTATTGCGTGTCGATATAGTGCGAACTTACAACGAAGTATCTCATTTTTCTAAAATTGTCAGTGATACTTTTTTCGACGTGGTAAGTACAAAAAAGTAGTAAATGTATTATGAGATATGATCTGAAATTTTATCGTGTGAAATTGTAAAATGATTTGCCATGGAATGCTTCTTTCTCGGATACTGTCTTTCTTCACAATTGGACGATAGAGAGTCCTCTTTGCATCGGCACAGCTTGTTGATGCAATAGAATCGTTCATAGATTCTCTAATTGTTTCGTGCAGCTTATTTTGTAACGCACAGGATTACGTTAATTTGCTGATCGATCGACGCATGCCAGATAAACAAAGCGTTCCTCTATCGAAAGATACGATGGTTTCGCAAAGAACGAACTTTCTAATTGCACCTGAAATCCCGTGAGCATGTTGTCGCCGGTAGCTGGTAATCGGAAACCATGCAAGAGCGAGCGCGGTTACGAAACACGCTTTTAATTACATGGTCTGGGTGATCTTGGCACCTGTGAAACGGTGAAACGGTTCACCAGGGAAACCTGTGTACGCCTTACGCGACATTCGACGGTGACCAGAACGCTTGCGATACTCGTCCGTGACAATTCTTCTAACGTATTTACATTCTCCTATCAATTGGATAACGCGACATACATATTACGCGTGGAAATACACTTTACCAGACTAAATGTCGAATAATCGTACGGATGTACGATAAAACGCGTTGCACTCGTTCTTTTCACAAGGAACAGATCGCACGGGTCGATTCGGAAAGAGCTGGGAATTATGTTCTGCGCGGTCAGATCAAGATCAAGTTGAATCGGAGCAGGGCAAGAAATACGACGCGCAATACCGATACTACGTTCCTTTCTTCCGTTGCGGCTCGTATCGCGCTCACACGCGCCATGCCGCCTGCATAAATCAGTTGTGTCAATTAAGAAGTTCGAAATCATTGCAAAATCGTGACGCCCTATGAATATATCCTTCGAACGACCGATGAGCCTTCGACAGTCGTTAGTTATACTCGGTGATGGAAATGGACGATTAGAGATTGGGAATTAACCTTTGTTCTACGCTAACGCTTGGGTACACATGTCGAAGTAACTTTTGTTAATAGGGAGAAGATACGTGTGTGAACGTTTAGATGCTGCTACTAATCGTTTACAGTTATGACACACATGTGTAATCGAAAATGAAAATAGTTCCATGTCAGAGAGAACGTGTGCATTTAAGGATATTCGATAATTCAGTGTTCTACTGACACACGTACAAATTGAGTGCTCTTTACTTCCTGGTTATTCTATTATAAATCTGTTATGTCACTGTCATCGTATCTTTTAGTTCGGAATCGAAGTGCAGGGAAGTGAACTGAACATGCAAAAAGTTCGTTTAATCGGATACTGAGACAAATTTCGTTCGTGTAAGCGGAGTTTTACTACAAAAGCTGAACAAATCTGTTACAATTTCCCAATAAATGTAACAAGTAGCTGGTCTAATACATACGTCCGACAGTGTGGGTGTTTCGTAGTAAACGAATTAAGAACATCGATTATCTTGTCGCGTTAGAAGATCGAAATTGCAAAGACAGTGACAATTTTTCGTGTGTTCCCGCGAGGTCGAATCGACATCAGATTTTTATGTACGGTCTATTTCACTCATAGGTAAACCGACTCGACGTACGTTCCAAAGTTCGCTCATCCGAAACGTTGGCAGGGAAAGAGAGAAATAGATGAGGCAAGAGAGCCAGCGAGATCGTAGAAGAGCATAGGAGAAGAAAGGAAAGGGAAGAAGCAAAGGAACGAGAAAGGAGAGAGAGAGGCGAATGACGTTGACCTCAAACGAGGCGCCCGGCAGTTGGACGGTGCAGGAAGGGAGGACGCGACGCCGCGCGCCGCGACGCTGACGCACCGTGTATATTTGGCTAGGGTCCGCCACGTCCGATCGTAGTAGTTCTTTCCGCGGTAGATAATCTCGAGTGACTGCTATCCTCGATATCCTCTAGGTCATATTGTTCCGATTTTAAACCTCCATTTCACGGTCTCTATTTTTTCACCTAACCATCTCGTCAGTCACCGATAACACCTCTAATTTTCTAGTATTTTCAAACGTATCATCTTTGTCCACTATTATTAACTCGTCTGATGTTTATCGCTTCGCTATTGTGAAACTTCCAATTTTGGCGTCGCTCTAGTTTTCTTTAAATACCAATGGACGGGTTAACTTTGAAATAGTGAAAATTCGAAGGGACAGATTTTTTATTTACAAATGCTTCTTTCATCGTTTAGATTCGTATGGAATTAGTCATTCTGGTCGTTCGTCAGCGTGAGTTCGCGCCACGAAGACTATAAACGAGTCATGGTACGGACTTATTAGGTCAAATAGAATCTAAGAATTTCGAAATTGGTTGAAAAATCTCTGATGCTGGAACACTTTTCGCTAGTACATTTATCGAGGTAAAGAACGTTGCTACTTGTATCCGTAAGGTTAATTCTAAATTAATAACAAAATTAGCAACAGTTCCGAGAAAACAATTGCGATCTTCTCGCTGATGATAAAGATGATTTGTAACGAATGCAATCGGGTTTTTTCCTTTTACCAAAATAGCCGATTTTATCTTCAGGTAGCGTTTTCAAGCGCGAGCAAACTGAAGTGGATGCAAAACGAGAGGGGCGGGAAAACGTCGGAGCAAGCGTCTCGGAGCCAAAAGTTCGGGGTGACTGTAAAGAGTAGAGAAAAGTCGAGGGGGTTGGTAAGCAACGCGAGGATTCGTTGTACGCAGAAGAAACAGCAACCGTCGACTACCGGCGCTTCGAGAATTTATGGACGAGCCCTTCTTTCTCTCTCTCTCTCTTTCTCTCGTTGGGTACCGCGCATCCGGCCGGTGCGGTGCTCAGAAAAAGCGAAACCTGCACGAGAGGACTTCGGCGTTACATTGTGTAGCGGCAGTCGCCGATCCTCCGAAAGAGATTTCCTTTTTCTCCGTATGGAAATGAGCAGGCATTTCTTTCATCGCGGCCTTATTCAATGTCTGCTTGCGCGTACATCATATTTTCCTCTTACCCTTTGCCGATGTTCTACATACTCCAATGTTTCAACAATTTCACCGTCTCCATCCCTTAAACATCGTTCCTCCATCCCGTTCCATCGTTTCTTTCATTCGGCGGAGACGTCGAGAGGTTCTTCAAAGGACGGATAGTTACATTTTCTTGGCATGTTTCGCGTAACGCGCGGAAATTCGTTTTGTCTCGCGTTTTGATGATATTTCACGCCGGCACGGAGTCAGGGAAATTCGAAAATGTTCGTAAATAATTTAGAGTGAGCGACACAAATGTAAGGCAGAACATTTGAAAGAGATTTCAACTTGCTGTGCGATTCAGACGGTACGCTAAAAATATTAAGAGACAGCACGCTTGTTCGATGTGTATGCAAACGAATTTTCATTCGTTTTCGCTCTTTCATGCAAACGACACCGACGAGCAAGCTCTGTGTTTTATAACGAGTTCACTTCGTTCTTGTCATACGGTCACACTCTTCAATTTTTCCGTATATGTGCAGGCTATTGGTTTATAAGCGTAGATTTATCCAGATATATCAACATAAAGATAGATTCACAAGCAAATTAACGACTGGAATGTACTTGTTCTGACAGTTAAAGGTGGGAGAAAGAGAGGAAACTCACCGTGTGAAGCTTGCGTCCGATGCTACGTACTGTTGCAATTTGAGAAGAAGTTCGTCCCTTCCACCTTCGTCGCCACTTCCTCCAACATTGCAAATACCGGTCCCAGTAGGACTTAGAGTATAATTAACATCATCGCAGTCTTCGTCGATCCCCATTGCTGTACAGACCGAAATGTAATAATATTTAATCAAAGAGGAAGAAAAAAGGTAAAACTTATTTCGACTTGCGATACGTTATAGTACCTTAGAAAAATAAAAGAAAATATTCCTGCCTGTTTCGTTACGTATCTTAATATATTAAAAACCATTTATCATTTCTCCAGTGAATTTACGTTATTGAATTTTTATCTTTTGTCTAGATTTTAGAATTTTAAGAATTTCCACGCAATTCAAACATTTATGAGCTTCGTGGTAAATTATATATTTTTTTAAATCAACCCATGCCTTTTTACGTGTTTCTGATTTATACGATCCTTATGTAACGTATCTCTTGTAATAATGTGTTTTTTATTTTGCATAGTTTTTACAATTATGCTTCGTCGCAACAGTATAACTTACTCTGTTTACCTACGTGTTTCAATGACGTTACATTAGCACACCTTTCGCCTCGTATTGATAAACAGATTAAAAAATAAAGGAAACGAAAACGAAAAGTTGTACAGTTACGTAAACTGCTAAACGATATTAAGATAAGTGGCTGGAAGGAATATGACGACAAATAATGTTATTCGAACCGGTTCGCTCGAATTCAGCCGGTTCGTTGCACCCATCGTGAATATTCGTTTCCCTGTATTTCTGCTGAGACAATTTCCCTGTATCCACGGGTATCGCGCACACGATAGAAGGTTACCCGTGTGTAACTAGCGTGTCCGTAACGACTCGTGACAAAGAACGAGATAGAGATTCAAAGGAGAAGGCAGCAGGGATAACCGGACGCTTTAAACGGAGCAGTTCCTGCTTCCAAGTCTGCTTTCCACCGTCCCCTTGTGTTCACCTTCCTCCGCCTCCCTACATTTCTTCCATTTCCCTCCGCGTGTCTCGTATTTTCTACTAACGCGAATTTCCTCCGATTTCTCTCTTTTTTCCCACTGGGCAGGGGGGAGAGGGTCGGTTCAGCCATGTTATTTCGTCATCGCGCGGAAAACTCCGCTGAATTTTAGAGGCTAGGAAGAGCATACAAAGGAAGAAAGAAGAAGGGAAAAGTAAAGAGAAGAAAAAGACAGGGTGTCGTTTCTTACAAACGACAGCGGGTAGGTAGCATGCTGAACGAAGGAAACGAACGAGACTGCGAGTGTGCAAGTTTCCGTACGCGATGAGGTGAGAGGATTTTTTCCGCGTCTTTCTCACCAGCGGGCTTCTTAAGGCCATAAAGAATTATTTTAATTCTCCGCCAGGTCTAATTCCATTCCGTTTCGACGAAGCAAAATTAATTTTGTCCCGGTTTTTACGCTCCTCGGGACAGCATGAAAATTGCCTCCGTCTCAGCAGCAAAACGATAATTTATAGGAGATTCGCGGATCTCGTGGTCTCCCTCGAGATATTTTTCTCAGCATTCTTAGCCGGCATTGGAGGGGAACGGAGTAGAGGATAGGAAATGAGAGAGAAAAGAAAGAGGAGATAGTGGAAGGAAGAGATTGTATTCGATGGTTCGGCCACTCCTGCGGCGCACGAGCCACGTTGGATGCAAGAAGATGGAAGCAAAAGGAGCGAAAGAGGAAGGTAATAGGTACATAAAGAAGGCAGATAGATGGGAATGGAAGGAGAGAAGCGTGGAACGAGAGCAACATATCGATCTCACGAGACTTCCGTCTGTCCGATTCTAGGCTCTCTTTTATCGTAACGCTCGATCGGATCGACCGTTCCGCCGACGAGCCCTTCTATCTGAAACAAGCGCCCACCCTCTTTTCTCCTGCTCTCTCTCTTCTCGAGACCACCCTTTCTCGTCGTCCGGCCTAGTACAGCCCCCTCTATCGGCCTTCTGGCATCACCGTGTGGGAGGTAGGGGCTGGGCTCCAGAAACTCATTTGAATCACGTGCAACGACGAGTCAAGTGCAGCCGTACTACGCGTTTACGCCGACGTATATACGCGCGCTACTATGTAGTTACTAACGATCTCCTTTTTCTCCCTTTCTCTCCCTCTCTCTCTCTCCCTCTGCCAAGTTTCGCATTCGCTCGTCCTTAGCCTCGCGATTCTGGCTATTTATTGATCTCGACATCCGTAACCGTGTCGTCGTGCCGCGTGTTCGATGTTCGTCTCAAACTTCGAGTCCTTTTTTCCCTCTTCCCTTATTTTCCCCACTTTCCCTTACTTTTTCACCCGTCTTGAAGGAATATCGAATAAGGACAGAATATCGAATCCCTTGCTTCCGAAACCTATTATTCACGCGTTCTCGTTTCTTTTCATTCTTCTTCTGTCGTTCGCATTTGATACCGTTTCTACCGTATTTCGTTGGTTGTCTGGCCTTCGAAATTTCTCTTTATTCGGCCGTTCGTTCGTAATGGATATCAGGATTGGGCGGCAAACGACGACGAGCGCGATTACGAGGGGTGCCGACGCTACGGGGATGAAGATGGTGGAGCAAAGGACGAGAGATGGAGACAGATAGTGGGAGGGGGTGAGAAATAGAAGGAATGGGAGGAGAAAGAGAAAGAGAGAGTGTGGAGAGAGCAGAGGGGCGTGGCAAGATGAATGATCGCAAGACGCGGGAGTATTGATCCCGGGGACTGTGCTCTGACTGTTTCTCTCTTTCTCTCCACATCCCTCTCTCACTTCGGCATATATACGCGCGTCCTCCCCTTTCCCGTTCTCTTCTCCACCGTGTTCCTCCGTGGTCGTTCTATCTCTCTTTACTTCTCTTTCGCTCGCTGTCGGAGTTTCGCACCCCTATACCGGGTGGCGCGCCGGTTAGGTTCAGGGTCATGCGTGCACCCCTTTCGCCTGTGTGTCGGCTCCTTCCTTCCTTCCTTCCTTCCTTTTGCAAAGGGAGAGAGCCTGCTCCGGCCTGGATCGAAGTCGAAGAACCCAGAGAGGAGAGATCGTTTGCTCTCTCCCTCTCTTCCTTTCTCTCACCCCGATACAAGGCAAACGGTCGCCGACCAGTTCTACTACTGTGAGAGAGATCAACGACATTTTCGGCGCCCAACGTACCCCTGGTGTGCGTGTCGCGTTGCCACGCCGCCGTGGCCCCTGCCAGAAAGGATAAATCCTGATCTCTTGGACGTCGGTATAATGAACCTTCTCCTTGTAAGCTACGCGCGCCCTTTACCCTTCACCCTACCGAAAACCATCCGACGAGGAAGATACGACGACAACGACGACGACGGGACGCACATTCGATGTTGAAACGATCTCGATACAACTAGAGCGGCATACACCGTGCGTTCGAATCGGCGACGAGCACACGGTCGCGCTGGGAACCTGTATCCGCGTTTATCGCGCGTAGCAGCGCACACCGAGGTCGGAGAAACCGAGTGCCTCGTTACCGGTGCCGCTAATCTAGTATTTGCAGAACATTACGCGCGCGTCTGAGAACGTTCGATTGTGGCGACGCGGTTCGTGGAAATGCGCCAACCTTTAAAACGTATTCCATATACGCAGCGTTCGTTACATTAATTTCACCTTGGCTACGTGTCTGAATTAACGACGCGCCGGAGTACCCGATGACCGTCACGATCGGCGGGACAATTTGCACCCTGTGCAGGACGTGCGTCTCATGATTTCGAGCGGTGGAATAAATGGAAGGATTTTCTCTTATCGACCGACAGATCGTCGCGGAACGGCGATGAATCGTCGATTGTTCGTCACGGATCCTTTGAATTCCCTGAGTTCGGGGCCACGATCGTGAAAGGAACGTCGTTTCGAGTTATCATTCGGTTGCGGCAAGCCGACTCGTTCGTTGGAATAGAAAATATCGTGAAATCGTGGAATCGGCGTGCACGGTCGATTAACCGGGCGCCAGCCGACAATATTAATAACCGAAGCACGGTCGGTGCACTGGAAGCGAGTCTCGACCGACGTGACAGTCCCGCGAAAAGTAATTACCGGCTCTCTTGTTCTGCGAGCTTAATATGACGGAACGACCGTCTGAAATAACATTCTGCATGCTGGTCGACGCTAGTTTTTCTTTTTCAGAAGCTTGCAGGATTAAAATGTTCTTTTCACGGTCGTTACCGTCCGACCAACCGAGACTCTTGTAATACTTTGTACGAACTTCTAATTACTCCAACCGTGACACGCTGTCGTACGATCGCCTACCTGAGAAAAATAATTCTTTCCTGCTATTTTCATTTAATATTTATATCGCTTCTGTGAACCTGGTTAATCGTCGAGCATCGGAAATTAACGCGCTACCTACCTGTACACGCAAGGTACACGCAGCGAAGGACGGCACCCCGGGAACACCGAGCAACGTTTTACGTAATTAGTAGCAATTTCTGTGCGCAACGCCTCGAGCAGGAGTGTAATCAGGAAGGCAGTGTGGCGAGTGTGTTCACCTTCCGTTATAAGCAGCGCATGAAATGCGATGGGAGAACCACCACAATATATCGTAATAACAGGTGGTACGACAACTGACGTAATGATAGGTTTAACGACTAGAGCACACCGATCGGAAAGCGAAAGTTTTCTTTTGAAATTTTCCGCGATGTTTCACACTCGATGTGCATGCTTCCAACGCCGGCATGTCTAACATTTACAGATCATTGACGAATCGCGGTGACGTGCGAGACGAAGAAAGAGAGGGAAGGCTACTATATACCATTTACCAGATCGATTCCCGCACAGGAAACGTAAATCTTTACGCTGGGGATATCTAGAGAAACGACTCGGTAATGCAGGTGAGCGCACCGAGCGAACCACCAACTTGTACCGCTTATGATTTATAATTCATGCACCGTGTAAGGTGAGCTTCGACGCGATCCAACGACCCTCGGTTAAAGACGTTAATGAGAAGCGTGTGCCACTGCCGCTCGTGAAGAAGGGAAACTTCCCTAAGTAGGTTACCGATATAAGAGTTATCCACACTCGTCCGATACTATTCGATGGTGGATGCGTTTCCATTCAACATACTGCTTATCGGAAGATAGTAAGATCGTAGGAAGAGAAAGGATGGAGCGAAGGAAATTGAAATTGTTATTTCTTGAAATCATAAAATTGACAACCGCGAAACGCTGGTGACGTTTCGTTGAAAAGCAGGAAAGAGAGAATCTCGTTAAATTCCAATTAATTAAGGCGAATCGAATTGAATGTTTCTACGGTTGATATCTGAGTAGGTCTGCGCACGATATCGGTAGTAGATGACGTCAAGCGCGTCAGTTTTCCACGATTCCCCGATGGATGTTCCCGATCGGATAATCGAATTTCTCGGTGACGTCTACGCACGACCGGAATAGCCGTCGAAAGATAGAGACAGCATCTATTCGCGAGGCACACCTTTCGATGAATATTCATACGATTACTTTTAGAGATTGACTGAGGATAGATTTAAAATAAGTCGGTCACAGATGCGATAACGATACACGCAGCCTCTCGTATCGATACGTGCAATTATATAACGCTCATTTTCCAACGCTCGTTAAAATAACGTGACCATTAACGGTCACGTGGAACGCGGTGAAACAATGAACAGGATTAACGCTCGGTGTCCTAGAACAGCGAAAAGATTTATTGGAACGAACGTACGTGTCCGTGACAATCGTACGATCGTTACGCGGCATTCTATGCATAATTCGCGAAATTTCTTAATTACGTTAACGAACGACAACGGTATGCAAGGCGAAAGCGGAAGAAAGCGATTAAGCATGGGTTTGGCGTATATTTGGACCACCTAACGATAATATATACGCGCTACCAGAGTAACCGTCAGGTTTCCGTTTACGTCGCGGTATAATTACTGCTTTGTAAATATAACGATGAGCCTGTAATATTGGGATGAGAACTTTCGCAGCCGGAAAAATAGGATAAACAACGAAAAGCTGAAAAGGGTGCGTAAGTCTGCTTACTATGCTTGGTATTTACGACGCTAACAAAAGAAAAAAGAAAAAAAAAGAAAAAAAGAAAAGAAACAAAAGTAAAGCAAAGAAAACGAGAAAGAAAAAAGCAAAGTCAAGGAGAGAAAAAATGTATAAAAAGTTTGAATTTAGCGGTAACAAATTCTCTCGTTTTCTCGCATTTAACGAGGTGCCAATTAGCTTCAATTTTTTGGCACAGTAGCTTTCCCCGTAATCGAGCCTTGTGACCACGAAAGATTTCACAGCGGCTCCTTCACTTTTTCTTTTCTCTCTTCTTGAAACTCTGTTTTATCGTCGAGTTCCCCATGTGAAAATCAGCAATAGGAGCAAACAGAGGTTACGTTTTTCGTTTCGCCCTTTCGAGACACGCAATTAGAAGAAAGGGGCGGAGAAAATTCTTACGCGGTTTCCCCCCGATACGTTCCCCTGCTATCGAAGATATTTCTCTTCCTTACGAACCAATCCCCGTCATGCAATCGTAAAACGTTGGGAAACGAACAACGAAAGAAAGAAGGAAAACCGTAAGTCTTCGAGATAGATCAATAACAAACCATTACGAGCTATCTTTCTCTCCCTCTTGCGACTGCTTTCTCGTCGAGGCTTCAAAGCGACCAAGTGCAGAGAGAAGTTGCTCGGTCGCTTCAACCCTTGAATCCAATCCTCTTGCTAATTATCGTTGTCTCGCGCGGAAGAAAAAAGAAAGAAAAACGAAAGGAAAGTGGCACGACAAAGCGGACAGATCGATAAATCAAAGGAGGGAGGGAGGGAGAGAGCATCTTCTTGGCGGACTATCCAGCTCGGGAAGGGAAACAAAAGGAATCGACAGGTTTTTCCCTTTCGCCACACCTAAAACATCGTCCACCGCGAAATAACCCATTTCGTTCGGCCGGCGACTGATTGTTTAACCCCTTTTCCGGTACGTTTTACATCGATTTTCCTCGGTTTCGCCCTCCCGACCTTTTTCTCGTTCGCTTCTCTTCTCTCGCTCCCGGAGGCGTTTCATTAGCCGCGACGAGAACATTTGTTTTTGTCGATGTTTCGCGGTAGCTTGTCGCTTTTTATTTTTCTTCCTCCACTTTCTTTCTGTCTTTCTCGTCTCTCTCGCTATCCACCACATTCTCTCTCGCCGATTTTCGTTCCTCTTTTCACGCGTACCTATCCCCACCGGGAGGAAAAAAACGGTAACGAGTCGTATTTCGACCACTTACTCGATTAATCGACCGGCTGTTATGAAAGCGCAGGTAAACTTTGTTTTTACTTTAATCTCCTCTATAATTTCTGTTACGCGTACAGAAATATCGCGGTTATTGCGCAACCGTGGGTCGATCACCAATTTCTTATAGCAATTGGATTTTTACACATATGTACATATATGGAATATGTGGCAAATAGTGACGCGAGTTACAGTCGCAAGAACGATTCATCGATTCGTGTGTACAGTGATGCACGTTTGACGCGTACTTTTCGATTCTCTACGGTGTTATATAATCTCGCTATAGGCGATTCGGCGTACCACATCGTGGCGTTTTACGTTTCTTATTTCACAGTGGAAAACTACGAATTTAATTTCTTTACTCGAGTAATATTCGCTCACCTTTCCGATCCTGCCAAACAACCTGACGATTTCTTCATGTATCCACGTGTCATTCCAGGCATCCTCACTATAAACATCGTTGCGTCAGTTTTTCGAGAGAAAAGACCGCGCACTCGCGTCAATCACACGTCTGTCCCTCGTAAACTAACACAATCCGATTATCACAAGGTACGAAGCTACAAGCAAGAGAGATGCTACTGGCGTAATCGCGGCAGCCTGCGATTTCTCTATGCGAAATCTCTTTTATTATCCTGGTTTCGCAGCATTTTCAACGTTGTTCCTTCGTTCGTTTTTCTAGTCTCTGCGTCTCGTTGAAAAGAGCTACGATCGCATTACGGACGATAGAAAATGGTTACTGGCCGTCGAGATGGATCCTTACGCCGGCATTTTACGACATCCTTCGGGCGAAACGGCCATGCGTGGCCGGCGAGATCCTCGCCACCTTTTCCGCGTTTAAGGCTGCGTTACAATGTCATTTTCCGCTCGCTCCAAAAATAAAACCAACCATACTTTTCCGCCTCTTTTCCACGCGTCTCATTTTTTCCTTACCGTTACGCATCGGAATTTCCACGATGCGTCACGTATTTGCAAATTTTTTCACACTCTACGATATCAAAGCTCTTAAAGCGTGCGTTATCGCATACAAATTCTTTCGTCTGTACGTTCGTCGTATTACGATCGTTTTGTGACACGAGTCGTCGTTCTACGAATCCCTTCCTCGTACAAACCGTGTGCCAAAGATTGCTCTCAAAATCAACCGAAATTATCCGAATTCCGTCGTTTACATCGTGTGGGGTTCCTCGATGTCCGACCAGCATGCCACTTTTTCACTTATCCGTTTCTCGTCCGTGTACCAGTGTCAGCCTCCCGATTGTCCAACTCCGTCGTAGCAAAGAACTCGCGAACAACGTGGATCATCGAGGATCCGACGAGATAACCGCACGAAGGAAGCAGCATCCTTGTTCTCGCGTTCTCCAACGCCCCCCACGGAATAAAAAAAGGGGCGCCGCAGCGGGAACGCCTTGGCGAATCGCTCGATCGTTTCGACGTGAACGTGGACACTGTTTCACGGTCGGCGCGACTCTCACCGTGTCGATCGCGATCGTGGAAAAAAGCCAAGGTGGATCGGGAATGAAAAGTTTTACAGCAAGAACGCGGCTCGTCGACTGATAAATCCGCATTTAGTGTAGCGGCCTCACGTACACGCCGGGCTCTTGCCGGCTCCACCAAAGGCATGATTGGTCTGCGTGTCGGTGCCCCCGCCGCCCCCTCCTCCGCCCCCCAGGGGCGGACAACTGAGGCAGAGCGCCGTCGCCGTCCTCCGACAACGACGGGGGCGCCACCGCGCGGCACCGACGCCGACGCCCGCCACCGATCGATAGTCACCGACCGACGACGACGACGACGACGACGACGACGAAGACGACGACGATGAGGACTACGACGAGGACGGTGACGACGATGACGACGAGAACGACGACGATGAGAACGACGACGACGAAGACGACGACGCCGCCGACCAACACCACTACGCCACGGGACCGCTATACTACTATTGCACTCCGGTTAGTCGGCCCCGCTACTTGTTTGCAGTAATATGCGTGTACTTTCGGCATCGAATTTGGATCAAATCTCACTACATGTTAGTCGTTCGTCGGTTACGATTATACAGCGTGGGCGTTAACATATTGACTGTCTCGTTATTCAATTTTCTAGGACGGTCGAGGTAAAATATATATAAATATCATAACCGAAGAATATTCAAGGACGTGAACGATTTAGATCTCATTGTCAAAAAAAATGATAAATACGATACAATATTTTGCAGAAGCTAAATGTTGTAATGTGGTGTAATGTATTTCGGTCTATTGCGGCACCCAAGGCAAGACATGTAAAATTCGCATGGCAGTCAACGTTTTGGCTCCGCTGCTTGTTTCGAGTCTTCACCGCGTATACTTAGTTCCGGCCCTACTCCGAATTTTTCAAACGAATTCTTGCTCGAGTCTCATCGCACTTCTCAGTTATACCCCATAGTCTAATTCATAGTCTATTCGTAGTCTAATCTCACACTGTATACGTGTTCTGACGAGTGGAACATCCGCAGATCGAAATGTATACGCTGATAGGAAGTTACATATTTGAACGTTTTGACGAATGAAATATCCCTGGACATGGATCGTTCGTAGTTCGTAATTAGGATAGCTGTTATTTCGTGGTACGAACAATTATGATAATTTTGTATGGCATGTGTTTTCTCTTCGATGGAAAAATAGTTTGCTGTTAACTGCGTTATCTACAGATACAGAATAATTGCAACAATGATACATAGCTAAATATTGAAATACGTAAAACCGAACTTGGAGTGTATTTTACTCATTTGCTTACTTCCTTAAGAAAATAACACTTTGTATTATAATTTCTCGTTACGTAGCAAAGTAACGAGGAAAGAGTTTTCAAGAGACGTTCATATTTATTCGAACTATCGATACCCTATCGATCCGGCTTTCAAACATTACATCTGTTATAGGAAACGAAGACTTGGTGGTGACGGCACGTATTCTATAAATATAAACAAGTCGCACAGCTTTCGATCTATATTTGCACCTTTACGACCACGCCTTCGATACTCATCGTTATCAATTTGCCGTGTTTTGCTCACGATTTCACGAAAGTCTCCGTAAAACGTCTCTAGACGTTGCAGGGCTTGTCCATTCGCGAAACGAGCGAACGAGTGAGCGAGCGGCGCCTTAAAATACGGACG
This sequence comes from Bombus pascuorum, assembly GCF_905332965.1. Taxonomy (NCBI): domain Eukaryota; kingdom Metazoa; phylum Arthropoda; class Insecta; order Hymenoptera; family Apidae; genus Bombus; species Bombus pascuorum. The sequence continues at coordinate 12,650,018 of NC_083489.1, read as the reverse complement.
CAGGACCGTCATTAGGAACACCTTTTAAGTGCGCCTCGGGCGAGCACTGTTGCCGCGATAAGGGTGGAGGCGCTTCCTTCTCGTACTCCCGTCAGCGTACGCATCGTGCGTAATGTGAACCGGATGAAGGGGTGGGAGGCCAGGAAGAGAGTGAACGAGAGTGAAAAAAAGGAACGAGAAAAGAAAAAAGAAAAAAAGGGAAAAGAACACGGAGGAGGTAGAGCGTGCGAGAGACTAGGAGGGAAAAAAGGGAGCTTCAGTGAGAAGGAGGCGAGTATAAACGTAAAGGGGGAGCGACCGAGAAAGAGTTTTAAAAAGAGAGGCAGAGAGGCAGACAGAGAAAGAAGAAACAGATGTAGAGCAGCGAGGTCGTAACGAAGGGAAAGAGACGAATTACGTGAAAGAACGGATAAGGGAATAGGGTTCGGAAAGAGAGAGAGAAAGAGGAAAAACGGAGGGAGAGACTACTGATAGATAAGAAAAGTCATCACGGTCAGTGCGCGCGCCGCGCCACACCGTCATTCATTGATTGCATCGTGGCGTGCGGTCTGCCGTGGAGAACGTACGTTTCACGTCGCTAATGTGCACCGGATGAAAGGAGAAAGGGAGAAGAAACGGACGAATATAGAAGCGAGGGGAAGCAGAGAAAACTACCGGGAGTAGGAAGGCACACTTTGCCGGCAACGTATATTCGGCTTTCTCTTTCTCTTTCTCCGTGTGCCCGGTAGGTTCTTCTCTCTTTATCTCGCTCATTTTCTCCACCGTTCGCTAGCGGTGAAACCAGACTCGGTTAAACGGTTCGCGCGAAGAATTCATCGTGCCACGAAAACCGACAGCGGCTACTCCACAGAAATTGCATCCTTTCGGAAACAAATTCGAGATTAGCCAAAGAAGGATATCGTAGATACTCGTTCACCGATGCATATAAATTTTTCCATCGTACCTTTCCTTCCTGTTTTGTATATTAAAATTTTTAATTACCTTGCCTCGCTATCGGAATATCGAAATGTTATCGAGAAATTTGTACAACTGTACAGCGTATGCAATAAATATCAATTTCAATTTCCATTTGAATTTCAATTACGTCTAGATACACGACCGACGTTTTTCGTGTAAAAAAACAGAGGACGAAAAAATGAATGTACGAGCGGAGAAGTAAAAGGGAAAGAGCTCGAGATAAGTCATCACGGTCACCAGCGCAGCCACGTCACGGCACGCAGTCAGTCATTCATTGATTGTATCATAGAATAGTGAGCGTACGCTGCGCAGTGCCGTAATACGACGTACACGTAAACTCGCGTGGCGTTGCGAGCGGAACAGAGAAAAGAGGAAGGAAGAAAATAAAAAAGAAAAAACAAGAGGACAAAATACCTCGCGAGTACTCTGCCGAGCAAATATCGCGAATCATTTCTCAGAGCACTCGATCTCACGTACCGATGATTAATCAGCGAGCAGCAGTAATATTTTGTTTGAAACTGCGACGAGATAGTTATCATTACGCGCTCGTTCCCACTGGGTCGCTGTGTCTTTAATTATTTTCTCCGTTCCATATATCGAATACGGGAGACGATGCGGTAACAGATATTACAAAAAAAAAAAAAAAAAAAACAAATCTATGAGAGAAAGAAATTCTACGTCCTTACGAATAGAAGAAAATAAAGTAAGGAATAGAATAATCCAAAGAACGCGCGTTTCGTATCGTACGATTAAAACCCAACGAACAATTTTTCTCGTTGAAAAGTAAGTCCCTAATCTAATCTCGCGCGTCTCAACGGTGTATCTAACCGCTCTTGTAATATAAAAATCTGAACTACGTTCTTCCTCTACGCACACGGATAAAGATAAATTCGTGTAGAGGCACTGTGGGAAAACGCATGCATATTAGTCGAAACAATTAGTAGATTACTGCTAGTAGATCCAGTTTCATTGCACCGATCAAGCAAACACGAGCAGAGGGAGTTACTTATATATTCTTATAAAAATTGATTTTTATCATGGAAAAGAAAAAAAAAAAAGAAATGTAGGAACACGAGTAATCGGTATAAAAAATCCATGCTTTGATACGATAGAAATGTAATTGTTTTAAACGGTATATCACGAAAGTTGAGAGAGACTGAAGTTATGTTTAGAACATTTAACAGTACGCGCTAACAATAAGAGATAACGATTGGATCGAGGCGGTTGGTTCAACCCGTTTACCAATCAGATGTAGACAGGAGAAACGAGAGAAGAGACGATAGAGGAGGAGAGAAGTAGGTCTAATTAAGAGACGTAAGTTTATTAAACTCCGGGCTTAAAATAGCGGGCGACACACTGCCCAGGAATGTAAGGACAGTCCGGTTTTATTGTCGGTCGAGCTCCAAGATTAATTCGCGTGGACTTTTCTAGTCCGCTCGTCAGAAAACGTTTCGTGAACCGAGAATCGACTTCGGTTCGACCGATCCCGACACCGTAAAAACACGATCGTCCTCGTCAAATAAAATTCATACAGGTAACGTTGATTTGGAAGGCCTGCGGGGGTTGCGCTCGAGGCCTACAGCCCCGAATCGAAATTAGAACGGTGGATCGATCGATCGCGCGAAATTTTCTGGCCAACAGAGAGCGACAGAGAAGCCGGTATTGCTGGAACGCGAGAAAGGGATGATAAAAGAAAAAACGAAAGAAGAGGGAGAGAAGCGTGTAAGGCCGATCGATTAGCAGTGGTGTCTGAATTTAGGTTAACCGAAGGACCACGAGGAACGATGTCGGTGAGGAGAGCAAGCGAGAAACGGTAACGATGATAAAAACGGCTTTCGGCTGGGACGTTGGATGGATGGATATTCGCGCGAAGCTCTTCTATTATTCAGAAAGGCGCGCTAGTTCCGCGAGTAGATGATATTTCGGTGAACCGGGTCAGATATCGTGGAAAGGTCACAAAGAAATTTTAATAAATTATTGCCTCGTATAACGAAGACGTTGCACGTAATTACTCTTTCTTAATGAATGTTCAATCTCGCGTCATTCACGACCTTATCCTTCCGCTGGATGATTTAGCGGAGATTCCATTCGTCTTAGAAATTCCCACTGGAGCGTAGAAAATCTCGTAGTTATCGAACGCGTTCCGATTTTCCAGAAAACGTTAAAGACGCGGGAGACAAGCGGAGATAGAGAAAGAGAGGTATCAACGCAGAAACACGGACCACGAGGGTCAGGATTAAATATAACCGTGGCTCGAGCTATTTATAAAGATTAACTTGTTGGCGAGATAACGAAGGAGGAGATGGAGACAACGGCGTTAAATTGTCGCAACAATTGCGCGGGAACCGGCACATTCCAGGGACGAAATTTCTCGTGCCGCTTCGAGCTTTGACCTCGATCCCATCGTCCGGGCTCTCTTTCGTCACTTGCCACCCGCCGCTTAAATCGTCAGGGGGGAAAAGCTTTAAAAATACATGAAATGACGTTCGACTCGTACGGCGCCGATCGATTTTCTCTCTCTCTGCCTGTGCGGCACACGAGAGCTCGACGCGCCCGACAGTGACGTAATTACTTCCCGGTGACGAAATACGCCCGCCACCGGTGTATTTTATTCGCAACTCTTTGACCGATCGTGTTTTCCACGTTCGTCATCGTTTCAAAATACCGGGACGTTCTCTCGCGCGATCCACCAACACCAGTATAGAGACCCGTACCATTAAAACTTTAACGCGACGATAATTCCGTTGTCGTAGCGTGTATGTGCTGCCGCGCACGTCACCACAGAGTAACGCGAGACACGAATTTTCCTCGACTACGTCGTTGGTCGCCGTTAGGTACGCCAACGTCTGGAATTTTATTTACACTTTACGCACCCACGTGTGGAACGCATATATGTGCGACACACAAACGACACGTGCCTAAAAAAGAGGCGAAGAATGCCAGGCTCGTCCATTGAGAAGCTAGTTTCCACATTTACACGCGCTGCCTAATCGGCCGACCGGCTCCGAAGGGAGAAAAAGGAAACGAAGACAAAAGCCGGCTCGTGTGCGTCGTCGCGTCCCTATTTTCGTATTCAAGAAAGAACGAGAAGAGAACAGTGAGGGAACCGAGGCTGACAAGGAGGAAGGTGTTACGACATCCTTCCTCGTTATCTATTCCCTTCTTCCCTGCCTGCCCATGTAAAGGTACCTGATAACGCACCAGCTGTACACGCTCCTATACTTTAAGCTTGTGACCGTACTTTTACGTTACATTCACGTTGCATTTACGTTACCATTCTCCACCATTTAGATTTGATTAATGGAACACCTCGTCTAGTCGTTCTTTGAATAGACTCGGTGTTATCGATACGCGTTATCGTCGCGATTCCAGCTACCACCCGAGCTCTCCGGTTTGTCCCTTAACCGGCTAACCTGGCTAACCGATTTTGTTTCTTCAGCACGCTCGTTCGATAGCGAAATCGGATGTACGAGTCGCCTACGTGAGCATAAGGTTCACCGACAATCCTCCAAAGTCACGTATACGGTAATAATTACGCGATCACGTATCGGTAACTAGATATTCCATCGAAGAAGACGAAACTGTAAAATGCAACCAAGGTGTGGCTGCAAGCAAGTGGAATACTGAGGGTGCGACAAGACGGACTACGGAGGAGGCATAGGCAAAGAATAAAATTCAATGACGGAGAATTGGAAATTATCGTGCAAAGTTTAAACGATTTTAAAGAAACGAATTGGCTAGTTTACAGGTAGAAACGGAGAAGTAACGGCGAAAGAGAACGAGGGAATTAGAAACAATGCGGAAAGGAAATTCTGATGCTACGAAAGTAAGTACTTTCGTAGATACGCGTGGCTCGACGATTTCAGCGAGATAAAGGTTGGACGTGTACCTTTGATCCCTTTGAAGGACGACTGAATGGACGAAAGGTGGGGTGACGCTTTAGTCTCGCAGTGGTTGTCCCAGTGCCCTTGTATGCGGTAGAAAAATTAGCTAGATTGTTTTTTCCTCTTTCGCCCTCTGTTTTTTTTTTTTTTTCTTTTCTCTTCTGTTCCCCCGTGCAATGGCCGAAAGCGAGCGAAGGGCTGTTGGTTTCCATCGAACGTTGGGCCAAGGCCGGGGTTGCCGGAGGACGAGGAGAGACGGAAGAGGACGTAGCGGCCAGAGGAGGGTTGCGTTTACATCGAGCTTTTCCGTTTCCGAGGTATCCATCGATCCCTCAGCGAACGAGTTTTGTAACCCAATCAAAACTTTCCCTAGCGTCGTAATAAAGTCCCTCTCGAAGGGTTATCTCGATATTGCCCGATCAGGTAAGACGTTTCGCGTTCCTACTATCTTCCTGGCTATCCCACGGAACCGCCCTCTGAAAACTTCTTTCTCGAACCGTGGATTACCGAAAAAAAACCTTAAACAGTCTCTTAAGTGGCTCGACAGCGTGCGACATTCTCGCCATCCAAATACAAGAAAACATGGCGATACAAGGTAAGAGAAGGAGGCGATCCAGCGATCAGGGCTATCGCGACGCGAGGAAAAACACGCTCGTTTGCCATCTATGTACCGCGAGTCAGCCACCGGTGAGAAGACTTACTCCGCTTTTAAGGCAGAATCTTCCGGTCGTTACCGATAGCTCGGAACAATGCCATCACAACGACGTTGGGAAGCTTCTTCTCTGAGAACGAGACGGATGAAAAAGAACCTAGCACCATCGCGGTCGTTATCGATGATGTCGCGTCCTTCCCGGAGGTCGATCCACGTGATGGAACGCGGAAGCGTCCGCACAAAGACCAGAAAGGTTGACGACGTTGCTCGTTGTCATCGCTTCGCGAGAGTCCTCTTTTCTACCGCCCGTTGCGTGCCTACAATTTACACGGTTTCTTGCGGACGAACGTAACGCAACAACGGTTTCCCGTGACGTGCCGCAAAAACCGCGACGGAACGAAGGGCCGCGACCGATCGCTTCCGGGGGAAATCGAATTCGAGCGCGCGCCTGCCCAACCTCGTGTAATCCATTCCGATCGATAAATCCAAGCAAGGGGTGACTTTTTCTGCGCGTGTTCTCCTCTTTTTTTCCGCGTACACGGTCTCGCGATCGATTCGTGGAAGCGTGGGCTCGTTTATCAAATTCGTCGGCGGATCTCGTCGCGGCAAAGCGTTTTTAATTAACCACCAGCGTGAAATCGCGGGGGTAAGCGGCGAGAGACGAGAGGAGAGGGTGGAAGAGTAGCGCGAGAGAGTAACCAGGAAACGGAAAAGAGGAGAGGAAAGAAGGGAAAAATTCGACTCGTTACCGGGTGCAATAACACCCGACAGAAAAGAAGCCGATGGAGCAAAGGAAATCGATACGGAAAAAGAGAGAGAAAGGCCGAAGATGAAAGTAAAGAAAGAAAGAGGGCGAAAGGGAAGACAGAGAGACGCAGGCTCGCGCTCGTTTCTCCTTACTCGTTAGTCACGGCCCCGTCTTTATGAATGGGTTCGCTCGTGGCTTACGAGGAATCGTACTATCTCTACTACCACCACTTTCTCTCTCTCTCTTTCTCTCTCTCGCTGTCTTTTCCCTTTCTCTAAACGGGGTGTCAGCCAACGTCCTTCTCCGGGGGTTACTGCAAACCCTTACATACAGAGGCAACGACAATAGAAGGCGGCCACGAATCGATCGTATAGCTCGCAACCGCCACCGCGTCCGGCGTCGTCGTCGTCGTCGTCGTCACTGCTGCCGTCTATTTGCTCTAACGCGTTTGGTCTTTTATCATCACCTTAATCGTTACGAAAAAAAAAAAAAAACGTCATTACGATTAAGAAAAATCGTGCTCGTCGAACGAAGCTAACCTTGAACAATAGTCTACTCGTAATAATTAAACTCGATCAAACTGACGATTGAACGTCTGTTTGTCCGAAGATACATTACCCTCGGAATCGATCGCGACGTAACAAAGATTCTATGATTTTTTCAAAAATATCGTAAAAGTGGAAAGGCACGAATTAAAAGGAGAGAAAGAGGATTCGTTGAGGAATCGTCGCGGCACGAAGATTCCTAACCTCTTGTACGATCCTACGGCCATTTTTTCACGGAATCGTCGAGCCGGAATATCGCGGTCCGGGCGTGTTTCCCTCTCGACAGGGCGCGGCTGATTCTCGATCGTGCTTCCTCCGCGACGGCAGGATGTAAAGGAAACGAAGACGCCTCGGTGAGAGGGGCTGAGGGGCTGTCGAGGGGAAGAGATGGCGTGGGTGGAGGCAGTGGCCTGTGGAGGAAGGCAGAAGGGGGTGCTTTTATCATTCGTATCGCGGGCCTATTTTGGAGCCCGAAGCCTTTTGCCTCTTAGGAGGTCTACTCTCGGTTCTCTAGAACGTGATAGACGCGAGAAAGAGACAGGAAGGCTTAGTGTAGCCACGTATGGGGATGTAAAAGACAGAGAGAAAGAAATTCAGAAGAGGGAGGTGGCGGGGAACGGGGAACGGAGAAGAAGGAGCCTCCTCTGCTTGCCGGCGGAGACGAGGGAGGTCTGGATGGTATTCGAGGAATGTCATGTAATAATCGGGCCGCCATTCGAGCGTCCGTTCTGACGACAGGAGGCGCCACCGCTCGGCTCCGTTTCACTCGTCTTGCTCGTCGCATCCGCCGGAACAGGGGGTGAATTTGCACAGCCTTAGAACAGGCGGATCGCGAACATTTTCAGATTAGATCGTCCTGTCAAAAAAATTCTTCGGTAATAGTAAATTACACCTAGGTACTTGGACGTACTCGACGCTTCCTAATTTACGATATTAGTAATTTCGATCGATGTATTGTACGGGGGTGTTTCGATAATCGTTGGACGGTCGCTGAATAACGAGTGAACTTTTCGATCGTTAGAAAAGTCGTCCAATGAAAAATATTCATTGATAATAATTAGAATCACGTAGTTTGGATGCGCTCGATATTTCCTAGTTAACCAAACTACCAATACGCTTTGAGGGATGTTCCAACGTTTTACGTTAGACATTATAACAATAGAGAAGAGAAGATGCACGTGTAGTTTTAAGTAAGCGGTTTACGCGTAGTGGTAAGAGGCCTTAAAAACGTGTATATTACCGTATTTATCCTAAACGTGTATTTATCCTAATCAAGCAACCTTATCGTTTGGTAAAGTGTCTCAAGGTATCCTTAAACAACGTGCAAGTCAAACACGATCCGTTTCAACGAATTATCTGCCAACAATCCATAACTGCAGATAAACGGAGGGTAAACGTCGACGATTAAACGAGGCAACCGATATGGTGCAAGAGTAAATACGGTTACGATCGCTAACGAGATACAGTATCTTCTCGGATAAAAAGGACAAAAATTTATGCCCCTCCGTGACCTTTGACTACCCCTCTCGACCGAGAAAAAGGGAAGCCTATCCTGTGCACGGTCGAGACACACGGGCAGGTCGCCGCCACCGGAGGAGACACATATCGTTGGTTGCATCCGGTCTCGAGATTCGATTCACGCGAGTCGAGAATGTGCTCTCGTAGCCTCGAATGTGAATTTAATAAAGAGAATAAATCATTTTAATGTAACGCGGCGGCACGTCGCTACGGAACGAAGGGGTGACGAGGCTAAGGGGGTAGAGAAATTCAACGCTAGAGTGGGGAAAAGATAGAGTGAAAGAGAGAAAGAGACAGAATCAGAGAGAAAAAAAACCGGTATTTTTGCGTTGAGCACGGAGGGGTGCATTTCGTTGCGATTATAAAAGCTGGGCAACCCCCGGTGTGTCTAGACGACGTGGCCTCCTATCAAAAACAGACCACCGAACTGAAAAGGCTGAAAGGGCAAGGAACTCTTCACAATGCCAAGAAATTAAAGTTTCTCTGTATATCCACCTATATTCGTCCTATGGCTCTCCCCTTCTTTTCTTTTTTTATCCGTTTCCTATCCTCTTCGTTCGATGTCTACGTCGTACCGGTACAGGCAGAAAAGAAAAAAGAAAGGAAAAAGAAAAGAGAGAAAGAGATCACTTTGCCGATAAACGCAAACACAGAATGGGGAGCAACGTACGCGCCAGTTAAATAGACTGCTCTCTTTCTTCGCGGCAAATGTTTCGCAAGGATTCGCTCAACTCTCATACCTGTTGGAGTTCGATCGATCTCGTTGCGTCTATGGTTATGATCGGTCATCCTGTATATACCTTCTACGAGAAGCTTTAGACAAGCTGTAAATCGTTTGGAAATGTTGCATTCATTTCTACGAGTTTAATCCTCGATTAGTATCGGATGGTAAGTTACCTATACGAGTTTAGATTAAGTCAATTAATTTCAGTCTACTTTATTTAATTCCTGTTTTATATTTTACACGATAGAGGTCAATAGTATCTACATATAGGTACCGTATGTAACGTACCGTAATGTAGAATAGAAGAAAATGAAAATCGAATACTCCGAAATTAATTAACCTAATTCGATTCAGACATAAATTATTATGCAGTCACTTATGACCTAAAGATACCAGTTAGAAGATAAAAAACAATTTTCAATGAGATCGTAAAGTACATTTTCCGTCAATTCGACCGTTACACATTACTTACGTACTAAAATTCAAAGGTGTTTCGTCGTTAGTAAAGAATCTCGAGGCAACTCGTAAACGCGATGATGTATCATAGCAGGAATGAAAAGAGGGATTCATTGATACCCGAGAAACGTCCGACTCGCTAGCTGTCACAGCCAGTCACCGAATCATTTGCATAATCGCGACTGATTACTATCGCTCGTCGTGGCTCCCGTGCGTAGTCATCGCCATATGTCAGACTTTGAAAAATTCGGCGAACGTGTTTCGTTCGATCGTGTCGGAACGATGCACGTCGAACGCCGGGAACCATTGTTATCGACGCTCGGAAATAAGTCAAGGCACCGACGAAAGACAAGATAGACCTGACATGCTATGTTTTCTCATATCCCACGATTTGGGGGGTTAGGTGACCCTCTTACCCCTTTCGTGCAACATGCGACATTATCGATTCAATATAGAATAAAAGAACCACGCTGGTAATGGTAACAATTAAAACTAAATTTTTCTATGAAATTACAGATACGTATATAATTCTATGATATAGATTATTGAATGTAAATATGATTTCGACGAATTCCATTATAATTAATAGACTATTCGAGCACCTTTTTTTATTGAACCATAGATAAATAATAAAATGAAAATGATGAAAATAAATGAATCGAATAATAAAAACTTGAAATGATTGTTACATTTTACTGCGTTTCGTGCTACTCTTAAATATGTTCAGTTAAGAAAAAAATCATCCATAGAAAGAAGAAAATATTGATATGACCAATATATAAGATAAAGTTAAATGTTACTCTGAGTTACAATCTCTGTGAGATCAGAGCGTATGTTCAATATTAATACGTTTAAACCAGAAGATACTATATAGAAACAAGGTAAAAATTTGTCTGATACAGGTAACCTACCACAGCCAGCTGTTATCAATTGCGGGACAAATTTTCCTTTAAGAATGTAACAAATGAAAGTCTTTCCCTAACTATTGATTTTATCGTCTTCGACGTTTGAGTTGAACATAATTACTATGTTCGCCGTAGTAAATTGTAGAGGGCGTAAGAAATGTTAATTTTTTTCGAGGTCGGTATTTCAGAGCATGAGATGCGGAATCCCATAAGATGTCACGTCTATTCTTTCCTTCGTCGATGGTCAAAGTTAATCCGACGTTATTCGGCGAAAACGATTTTCGAGGAAACGTGAATCGGACAAAATTGACTAAAACGAGGCGGGCGAAGCGCGAAAGTCATACAAAAATTCTACGTGTGCTAAGTTGATGATCGAACGATCGCTCAAGTCGGAAGTATGAATCAGGAAGCGGTGTGTCACGTGCTACTGTTGCACGTCACCAAATAGGATACACGAGTCATGAATTGCAAAGGATTACTCACGTAAAAAAACTTGTGCGAGGTTAAATCGATAAACACTTACTGTAACGATTTCTCAGGATCCTAGATGAATCGTTAAATGATCCCCGAATATGAATCATTGTATGAATGAAATAAGACGAATTATTTAATTAGGTTCGTGACTAACACCGCGAGATCGAGGAGAAAAAAACCGAACAAATTTCATGAATCGTTCAAATTGATAGAATAGTTCATTGATAGGAATTCGTGTGACAGTCTCATGATCGATGCGATCTCGGATCGGGTCGTTGCCTCGAGGATCGAAGGGCACAGGCTTAAATATTTTTCTATCTAGTCGCGCTTGGAAATATAAGCGAGTCAAGCTGATAAACGACCTCTGGAATGTTTGATAAAGTCGATTAGAACCAACTACGAGTTAGTCAGCAGCAACAGTTGGTGAGAATGGTTGTATGCATGGGAACGAGGAGGAAAAAGAAAGAAAGGTGGATGCCCTATATGTATACGTAGAGCGCCGACATTATCGGCCCAGAGGGTCCAGCAGACTCCGATAAGGATTTACGCATCGTACGCTTTGTAACGTATCTAAAATCCACGCACGACGTGTATCGTCGATAAATCGGTTATTGATCGAGCGTGCAAAACGCTATAAATTTCGGTTATATATTTCGATTATGTGCTTACAATCAGAAGTTTGAAAATCCTACACGAAAAGTTCTATTAAAAGTTAATAATGTGGTTCGGTTTTGTATGCGACAGATGGCACTAGTAAATACATGGAAGTCGAAAGATCAGTAACCCCGATAGGCGAATAACCGCGCATTAACTCTGTTTACTTGAACCCTCCAGGATACTTTTATTTCATTCAATTTAATCCGTTTTCAAAAATACTATTAGATGAATACGAAAGAAATTACACGTATCGATATCATAGGCATAAAACTACAAAACTGTGGCGTTATAAAAAATTTTAATTTATTTTTAACCCATATCGATGTACCTAAATAAACATTTTTTTTATTACAGACATTGGCGATATAAAGAGCATTCTTTCGAGCATTCTTATATCTATTCATAAAGTACAATCAAAATAAATTCTATTAGGAATTGGTAGGACAATGTGTGTACTTATTAACTGTCGTAATATGTCGTCAGTCGAGAGTAACGATCGCAATATATAAAAATTGGAGAAACGATGAAAAACGTACGATGTTTCGAGCGGATCGCGAAAGGAGCGAAAATGGATAGGAACAATACATGAGGACGCAAAGCGACCGCGTGCCCTTTTTCTGTTTTCTTCTTTTTTCAGCCTGCGGTCGAGGTAAACACAGCGCGGCACGTTTCGTGGCGCCCCCTAACCGATAAAACGCCATCGAGGCACTCTCATGACTTGGTCGCGCATGTGAGAATCACGGCGTGACATACGGGTTACAGTCGTAACTGAAACGTGACACCCGTTCAGAGGTGTCTGAATCGTGTTGTTATGCGTGGTAATGAAGTTTTTAAGCCCGGCCAAGCCGAAAATTATGCAAGATAAAATGTACTTAGACGGGCATGGATTTACGACCACGCCACCGCCATGCACGCCAGACACTGGCATGCTTCGATGGTGGGGCCACCGTGCCGAATACTCGACCCCTTCCGCGAACATTTACGATCATCAAAAATGTATTTCCGTGTCAGTACTCACCTTCGTCAGAATCGTCCAGGTTCTCTTTCTGGATGTAGGATATATCTGAAACCCACAAACACCACGGGTTAGCTGAAAATCCCTCGTGTTTTTGGGCAGCTTCGTTCGATCCACAGGCACTCACTCACCCGCCATCTTGTAACAAACTGCAACGCGTCCCCGTGGCCACGCGCTTAACTATTCCAAATCGAGAGATCGTTTCTTGACATTCTTCGTGAACATATCGATATTGCCAATTTTAATTTTGATTTCAACGGTTCTTCCAATTTGAAAAATTGCTATAACATCTTATTTAAAAGTAGTTACTTAGAAGTGTTGAATCAAGAATCAAATCGATGGCAGATCTTCGACGTTCGGCGATATTGCCAAGTAATTAACTTGAAATTTATTACAATCTACAAATTTTAAGTAGGATATTCATATATGTAAAGACATGTGTATATATAGTGAGATATGTAAACTTTTATTTCCAAAATTTTTAATTTCTTTTATTATATTAACCGAAAGTTGCACAATTATATTGATTATTATATGAATAATTATTGCAAAGCAATGATTATCTTGCAGTTAATAAATAAAAAATATATAAAAGAGACATGTCACTTATATATTTTTAATATACAAATGACAATGAATTATCTTAAACAGTAAGGAAGATGATGAATAAAAATCGCCAGAACTTATAGGAAACTTTTGCAAAGTTATATATATGATAACATTTTATATCTTCACAAGAATATAATATAAACTTATACAATATATATAATATGTTCTTTCCATATATGCTACAAGATAATATTTTACAGTTTTCTAAAATCAATCTTACATTACAGCGCAAATTCAGTTACTTGCTTGTCAGTTTTGACAAGTAATAGATGATGCAGACTTTCATAATATAACACAAGAGAACTTTATGTTCATAGACAAAGTAGTGTCTACATATTTGTGAACCAGTCACAAACATTAAATTGGAAATGTACAACATTGGTAGCAATTCAGATGTAAATTGCAAATTTTATCTCTTTTTCTAATGTGTATAGAGTAAAAAAAATATTTAAATTTTTATCTCGCTATTTTACTGTAAACATCTAATTAGATGTAAGATGTTCTTAGGTAAAACCTAGGGAAAGTAATTTGCACAGCCGGTAGATATAAGATGATATTCTTCTGTAACTTGAATTTGTAATATGATAATTTGTATGTTATATCTACATATATGAATGTAACATTCACAATGACATATCTTAGAGGAGTGATATATTTAAATACAATTTTTCTTTCTGTGATTGATTTGTAGTCCTCTTGATTTAAAATACTGTATTGTAAGAAAAGAAATGTATAAAACATTACAACAATATTTAATATGTGATACACATGACATGCAATTATGGTTACCTCGCGGCAGTTCCTGAGAATCATACAATATGAGAAAGATAGTGGAAGAGTATTAAAAAATGCCGGTATACTCGTGTGGTGTCATGTGTTATCGGCGACTACTTCTTCGATTGTAGCTCTGCACATTGGACACTCTATCAGTTGATTTGAACACGTTTGGCAGAATCCTCTGAAATAGTATTCGTTTTTACGTTTCATGCTAATATCATGAAAAAAGGATTAAGATACATGAAAGAATTATATAGGATACCTGTGATTGCACGGTACCAATCTTACTGAAGCTCTTTGGTCAAAACACAATGTACATGAATCCTCTCTAACACTAAGTTTCCTCAATTGATCTAGATATATGTGTCTAGGAAGCACAACCTTATCTTCAGGCTTCAAAGTAGCGTGGTCGTTAAATTTCTGATATTCGCGATCAGTAGGAGGATATTTAAAGGGTACATTCCCAAAATTAAAAAGACATTGTTGGAACGACATAAAACTGGCTGCTGCAAAAAATCCTGACCTAAAATATTTAGGATGACCATTAATAAGAATGTTTTATTCAGATGAGACAGACAGACAGACAGACAGACAGACAGACAGACAGACAGACAGACAGACAGACAGAGAATACGTACCGTACTGTTTTGAAAACTTGAACACACGGTCTTAGTCGCACACCATTTATAGAAAATATTATTTCCAATTTGTTCAAGTCCAGTAAACAACCTAAAATGTCACCAGCTTTCCAACACGGTCTATCAGGATATCTTTCACAGTCTGCGTTATACCAAATTAATCGGCGACAACCATCGTAAGACACCGAATATTCGTCATCACCTATACCATAGCCTTCCTACAATAATAAAATAAAATAAAATAAAATAAAATATGCAAAAATAATCCATACATCGTAATCGTTCATGTTACGATAAGGATGTAAAAACTTGCGTGATTTAAAAACGTGCTATCTTTTGTAGCCCAACCAATTTGCATTACACCTGTAGTTATAACAAGTGTTTCATAGTACCAGATTCCTGAGTCTACTTGAAATGTACATCTCACACTTTCAAATGAATATGCATCACACCGAGCCTAAAAATACAATAAAAAGTATAACAGGAAGCCTTACGTAAATATTATCCAATATAGTATATTTCCAAAATTTACTTCCAAACCGTTAGGCGATATTTTCAGGTACTCGCTTACATCCTTCGTGTTTAACATTACGTTGATACCAGTTGTATCAACTGAATCGTGAGAATACTTTCTACCTTCCATAACAACTAGAATAATGAAAATATGTATATATTTATGTAATTTCCATTGCTATTCATGCGTATCACGTATGCTTTAATATTTGATATTACACACTTTAATACTTACGTAAATTGTCTAAACACCATCGCGCACAAAAACCTACTTGACGACGTATATAATGAGTTTCTGTTGCCCATTTTTCCAATTCTAGCAATGGATTTGGCTTTTCTGCCATTAAACGTTTCTTTATAGTTATTTTATTCTCACCTAGTGAAGTAAAAACATTACGATTTATTAAATGTAAGTTAATAAAAATACCGCTATTTGTACAAATTACTGGAATTAATACTCACTAGTTTGGGCAAATTTTTCCAAGGCTATTAATGCATATAACACCACATAAGGATCAATATCTTCTTTCTAAAATAACATATAAATCATGAATGAAATTTTTCAAACAAATTATATGCATATAATTAATTATACTTACAATGCTTGAGATAAGATAATCCAAAGTTTCATCAGATAATATAGCAATGCTACTTGGGCCAGCCAACTTTTCTGCTATGCAACCCAATACCACACAGATGTTACGTTGTTGAGTTGCACTAGTCTGTACATTTCCAAGTTTTTGAGATAATTGAAACATGTGTGACAACCGTAGAACCAATTCCTAAAAAGTTAAAAAACCTATAGCACAGGTTATACATCACATATAGCACATTATACATCAATAAGTAACATATAAAAGTAAAATTATACCTTTGATGGTAATGGACAATCATCCAATAGAAGTGTGATAACTGAAGGACCTAATGGATTATGCATAGGAATAACATTAACCATTGAACTTACAACTTGTATCCATCCATCTTCTTTATCAGCAATAGCATGTAATTTTGACATTGCAGGTGGTGGCTCTTGTTCACTGAATATGCATAAAAATAAATTAATTATTAATTAATAAATCTAATAACAGTCTTATACTTACATATAAGCTATAATACTCATTAGAATATAATTACATAAGGTAACATACTTTATAGTATGTAACACTCACTTATCAACAAGGAAACCAATTACTCCAAGAGTTTCAAGTACCAATTTATCAATGTTAGCTGAAGTTGGAAATTTAAAAGTTGTAGTGCTCATATCACCAGATGCAACTGTGCCAACACTTGATTCTGGTAATATGGTATTTTCAGTCTCTGCATGATTTTGTCTATTATATGTTTCAAGTTCTTCTGGTGTATCTTTACACAGGCAATTACCCATTCCCACACGTTTATAATGATACTTTTAAAGATATTCTATCACATGTATTTTCTAAGTAATATTTACACAATCAAGTGACCTGTGTATTATTAAATGTTGTATCCAATGTAACTAAAAGTAATATTCTTTTTTAAAATAACAATATTTATAACATATGTGTACAAATCTGTAAACATTAAATTTTTTTACAAATAACAAAGAACTTTATCATGATACATACTAAAAATATATCACATGAATCACGTTCCTTCATTACAATTAACTAAAATTTTTGTTTACTTTCTTGTAGTTTTTTCTTGTCATTTTTGTTAAATATATAGATAAATGCAGTTCCAACCAAGATATGTAACAAGCAAAAATCAGTCTACAATTATAGTTATATATTTGTTAAAATAATCTGCCTATAAGTAAAAAATATTAACGACAATTTTTTAAATAATTTATCGAAGTATATGTGTAAATATTACATACGTGCTTGAGGGCTGTCATTTGGTTATGTTGTTATCGGAATAGAAAGAAGCTATACAATTCTTCAGCAATTTTCCTTGATTATCCGTTTATAAAATTATTTATAAAATCATATTCATCGTGCTTCTTTTCCAATAAAATATAGATTTATACGTAATTGCACTCTTAATCGTGTCCCTTAGGTTATGTCCTCAATAATCTTCAAAACAGTATTCTCAGCATAACAGGATACACATACTATACTATACTTTACGTGAGGTGATCAATTCTAAATCATATATGAGATAAGACTTCTACGTCAGTATATCTTTTTAACGCTTACTTAATTAAGTTCACATACGGTAAAACATTTATCTATATGTTAATTATTTTCTTATACTGAAAAAATATATGAACGTGGAAATTCTTATATAATACAATCTTATACAACACAAATTTTGGACGTAACATATACAACATTAACTGAATAACGTAAACATTTTATAAATATATAATATTCCAGAATTAATGTTAAGAAAAACTTATATATATATATATATATATATATATAGATTTTTCATATATAAGAATATGCTTTTTATGCTTTAATAACAAAATCAAATTTAATAATTATACTCTTATTCATATAACCTAAAGTCATATTATTTAATAAAAAAAATTTTTGAACAGAAAGTCGTTATCTTTTAAAGATACTCCTTATTTCACAAAGTCATATAAACAAAAAATATAAATATTGTAAAAATATTTTATTTTGAAATGAATATATAAAAGTTATATGTATCCTTTTATATTTACATACAATAAAGTTGTATGAAGTTCGTTATATTTGTAAATATCTTAATAAATGTAGGATTCAGCCAATAAACCACTCTATAAAATTACAGTTATGAAAGGAAGGTTATTTGAAAAGTAGCCGCCATATCGAATGATAATCTGCTTTAAAGTGATAACATATATCGAAGAGTCGAAGTCGCAAAGTAGTCGCGGTCTGTCTGGTACTTTTAAGACGAATTTCTTAACATACATCAGAAGCGAATCTTTTGTCGTTTTCGAATATTATAAAAATAATATGCCGTTAAATTATTTAATATATGTGAATTTAAAATCGTAAGTCAAATAAATAAATACTTTGTTAGAAATCGTCGAATGGCCTTTTTTATAAATCGTGCGATGCGATCACATGGAGAAGGCAAGAGAATGTCAACGATCAATAGTATTACGAAAATGAATTGGTGATTTGGACGTTGAAAATTTTGTGTACAACATGGTGTCCGGGGATCACGAAAGATTGCTGCCTGAACCGGAGAATTACATGAAATGTTTTTACGATTTGTTTAAAAGTATTGCTGAAGCACAGAGGTACGAAATGCGTATAACCTCCTTTCATCTTTGTTTACTTGACGCTTTTGGCGGTGACTTCATCTGTCATTTATCAAACTCAATAATTCCAACAAAATTTCTGATAATTCCATTCCTGTTTTCTCTAAATATGTCATACAATGTTATCGTACTACGAAATTATATCATGATTTTCGTAGATGTTTAAAATAACCTAAAATTGTTTGTTTATTAAAACTGTATGTTAGGTTATCAGTTTGACAGTTTCAGATGAAGTAAATGACTTAATTTATAAATTAATTTGTGATTGATATTTTGAATTATTTATCCATTGTTAATTATCTATCTAATGTAACATGATAATATGCAAAAACATATAATTATAGTCATTCATTAAAAAGAATAAACATGTAATATATTTTCTTGTTTATTTTTACAATACTTTATATATGCAAATGTGTTTCTTATAAAAAATTGTTAATAATATATTATTTATAAAGCGTTTTATGTGTTACATTATATATTTTATTTTTTAGAAATAAGGAAGAATGGAAAAAATGTAAAAAAAATAAATCTGTACGTAAAAGGGATAGAAAGAAGGTATTATTAACTTTCTCTTATATTTATATCTTTTTTTCTTTTTTTTGTAACGCGAATTACTTGTACCTCCAATGTTTACAGAATGACTTAAGTGGTGATTTAAATTACACTAATCCACCAGAAATAGAATTATCCTGCAATGCTTCTGCATTTGCTGTATTTGCTAGCGTCAGGAATGCTATTTTGGAGAGGCATGCTAAAACAAATGAAGTTTGTAGCGTATCAAATTATAATTGTCCATCCTCGCCAGAATATTGTGAAACTACTGATACTGAAAGTGATGATGAGGAAAGAATGTCAACTTTACTGAGCTTACCAAAGGTAACCATCAGAGTTATAGATTATGTACATTGGAAGAATTATATACAATTTCAAATATGTTTAGATTGTAGGTATTGGTTTACGAAGTGTTTTTACATTGATGAGAGAAAGTAGAACAATTGAACCTGGTTTGTGTACAAAAGCACTGTCAGCATTGTTGGATGTATTACAAGGACAACTTCCTGAAGGCCTTAAATCTGAACCAGATGATGTTATTGGTAATATACAAAAATCAACATTTGCACATACAAATTTATTGCTTCATAATGAACTTCATATTAAGCTTCATATTAAATTTTTTTTCGTAGATCCACTTTTTGATCTATTATTGGATCTTGCAACTTCACACGGCCCAGAATCAGCAGCTGCCAATGATGGCAGTCATTTGACTGCAGTCGCTTGTGCATGTTTACTGAGTCTTGTGGTTGTTAGAGGAGATACTGGTCGTTTGTTGGCAGCAATAGCAGCTTTACTCATGTGTCCAAGAGCATTAGCAATTCAAAATATTCAAGTAAATCCTTTTCAAAATTCGTAATACTATAGAATATTTTTCTATGTTTTCAGAGATTATAATTTATATATTGTAGATGCCATGTGTATTAACAACCTTGCAAAGAAGTGTACAAGCTGTTTTACTTGGAAAACTTGTACGGCCAGACTGGATTACATATGGAGTTCCTAAGTGTGCTAAGATTTATACTTCTACGCTTAAGTTACCAAATGAGATAAATAATATAATGCTAAATGGACGAAGTTTTGTGAGCGATGGAAAGTACCTGTATCTGCATACATGTAGAGGATTATTGAAGATTGGTAGTGGTCATGGAGGAACTATTTGGGGTCATGTGTATGTTCATAAAGCGGACTTTTATCCAACAGAAACGGGTTGGCTTGGTTATGCCAATGTTAGTTTAATTAAGTATTAATTTTTTATGCATAATTATATCTATAAAAAATATTCTTCTAACAATTAATTTTTTTTAGAACACGCTGTATTTTAAATATACACCGAGGAAACAAAGCGAGTTATTAATTATTGATGCAGAAACTCTTTCAGTTACGGAGATTGCCGTTTTAGAAGGTCGTGACTGGTCATCCTCTGTTATGTTTTCCGATGGTGAATGTCTAGGAATGATAACTGCTGGAAAAGATGTTAGTTTCTGCTTTTGAATTAGTGTTTCTAAAATGTATATTAACTAAAAAATTATATTATATATATTATTTATATTATATTATATTTATATTATTTATATTATATAAATTTTATGTTTTACGTTTTAACAGGATGGTTTTGTAGTCAGAACAATAAATACATTAAGTAATCCAGTAACAGTCGCATCAGAATTGCCGTTAAAATTGGCAAGAAAATGTGTAGATGTTTTTGGATACGCTGCTTTTGATGAAGAACAAACCAGTCATATATTATTTCCAGGCTGTGATGATGAAATAGCTACACTTACTGCAGCAAAAGAATTTGTGTTACTAAGAACTATGTCTGGAAAAGTAAGCAATATAATGTTTTTTAATATGTCAAAAATTATATAGAGACATTGAAATATGCATATTATATTGCATATTAAAGGTTCTGTATAGTGGAAAAGGAAGTTCCCTTGGTATGAAAAGTAATACAAGGTCTAACAGATGGATAGAAGTAACACTTCCAAGAAGACAGAGGATTGTAAATGTTGCAGCTGGTCATGATGGTCAACATATGGTGATGGTTGTAGAAGATGGTTCAGTTTTATTTGCTGGGACTGCTAGGCGCGGAGAAGACGGTGATAATAGTAAATATATCATTAGTTTATGATGTGAAATTGATAATATGCTTTGGCATATATTTTCATATATCTTTTATTTTTAGACAAAGTTAGACGACAACCTAAGCCAGTTAAACCAAAAAAGATATCAAAAGTAGAAGGGCAGTTTATTGTGAATGCAGCCTGTAATAATGGATCAACTGCATTAGTTACAAGGGAGGGTTCCTTGCTGATGTTTGGCAAAGATACATTGCATAGTGACCCGGTTTCAGGATTAGTTACAGATCTCTGCGATGTTTGTGTTGTTCATGTTTCATTAGGCAAAGCTCATGCTGCAGCGTTAACTAACAAAGGACATTTGTATACATTTGGAATTAACAATAAAGGACAATGTGGTAGAGATTTTAATACAGTTCATAGTTCTATAAATAAAGATGTCTCCTCAGTTGCTGTAGAAATAGGTACAGCAGAGGATGAACTTTTAGTAACTGAAGAGGGTAATTATATATAACTGTTATAGAATTATTAAGAAATTATATATATATATGCAATGTAGAAATTATATATTTCTAATGTTCCTTAATAACATATAAAAGAAAATTAATACTCTCATATCTGTTTAGATGGTATGGAAGCTACTGAAGAATGGGAAGAAACAAAAGAAATGTGTCCACCAGGATTACATCAATGGAAGCATCGTGTTTGCATGGTTTGCACAGTATGCCGAGAATGCACTGGCTATAGTATATCATGTTTAAGCAGTATACGTCCAGATCGAAATCCAGGCCAGTACGTATGGTAAATCATACATATAGTATAAGAAATTAAAGTTTGTATTTTCAGGGAATGTGGATGTGGTGAAGGGGATAGTGGATGCGCGGAATGTGGATGCTGTCGCACCTGCGCAAGGAAAAGTTGTACTAGTGGTAAAAATTTGATTTGAAATTAATAAACTAATATTAATCAAACATTTTTAAAAATTATTTATATCACATTGTAGGTAGATCAAGTTCAAATTTTCGAGAATATTTACAAAAATGCTTAGGAGAAATAAAGCAAAAACAGAGAACGAAAGCAGGCCCGAGTACTGTGAAGTATGGATTGAAAATGAAAGGTCCGAATAATCAAAGATGTCTGTATAAAATAGATGATATATTTTAAAATTAAGTTGAATTATGATGGTTAATATAATAATAAATTTTATGCAAAGTAGCTGGGCCAAGTGTGATTCAAAAAATTGCTGGGAAAGTGGCGTTAGGATTAGGTACTAATTTAATAAATGAGGAAGGTATTAGCGGAAGTGACATTGAACGAGGTGATGCTGCAAGAATTGCTAGTATATCACCAGCTAGAGTTCCTATACCTAGTGAAAGTCCTGTGGTTCAAGTATCATGTGGCTTACATCATACAGGTAATGCTTCAAAATGTATATTAAGTTCTTTCAGTAAATTTATAGAATGAAGTTTAACCATTATATTGTGTTACACACAGTGGTACTCTTACAAAATGGAGAAGTTTATACATTTGGTAGTAACATATATGGTCAGTTAGGTGTAGGAGATTTGATAGCACATGCTGGTCCAGTTCATGTTAAGCTACCAGGGATTGCAACACAAGTTGCTGCTGGAAGCAATCACACCGTTGTACTTACATCAAAGGGGGAAGTGTTTACATTTGGAGCTTATCAAGTTTGTATTAAGAACCATGTTATCCATGATAACAAAAAAAAGCAGTGCAATATATATGTATATATATATTTTTTTCTTTTAACTTTTTTTCTTTTTAGAAAGGACAATTGGGCATAAATTGGTGGAATGGACCAAATGAACTATCAAATTCTTCTCCGCAAGTTAGTCGTCGTCCTGATAGAACACAGCCCCGACATTGTTATCCTAATGTAGTTACAAATATTGGTCCACAATGGGGTAGAAGAGCAACATGGATTGGTGCAAGTGGAGATCAAACTTATGTCAAAATTGATGAAATAAATTCTATTAGTTTAACAAGGAGTACTGTTATGGCAAATAAAAATTGCATAAGTATGTCCTCTTTCATAAATTATATTTCCATCATTATTACATTGCCAAATGTATCTAATTATAAAAACTTGTTTCAGTTTTAATTCCACATCAAACTGATCATGCAAATTCTTTCAAATGTTTAGTTATAAACAAAAGAGATGGCACTTGTAACAGTTACAGTGGAGCAGATCAAGTTGATTTCAGTAATTGTGCGACGTGTTTAGATCCTCTGTATAACGTGATTTGGACTTTTAATCCTATAAATAGTGAAATAAGTTTATATAATATTATATCAACAGAAGCTAGAACAATTCCTGGATTGGAAGAATCCATTTTGAGTACAGGTTTAGCATTACCGGTAGTTTCAAACTGTTTTGTAACACGTTCTCAGGCTGCAATGCATTTATTGGGTTGTTTGGATACTCTTACACAAGCACAAGATGAAAATTTCTCTATAGCAGATGAAGATGAATATAACCAATCTAGACACGGAAAAGCATATAGTCGTGAAGATTTTGTTACAGTTAATAGATTTGAAAGTGAGTATAAAAAAGATGAAAACAGATAAATATTTTTTAATATCTGTTTAGTATATATTCTGGGCATCTCTAGGCCACGGTGGCGGTTGGGGATATTCTGCACATTCCATCGAGGCTATTAGATTTATGTCTGACACTGATATCATGTTAGGAGGATTTGGATTGTTTGGAGGTCGAGGAGAATATATAGCAAAAATAAAAGTAAGTACTAATATTATAGTCTTAATATATTATGAGATATTATGCCAAGAGTTATATTAAATATCATCTTAGGTCTTTGATATTGGATTGGATGGAGGAGATCAAGAAACTGATGGCGAGCTTCTATCAGAATCTGAGGAAATACCATATGAATGTGGACCGAGACAGAAATATTCTATTTTATTTTATGAACCAGTTCCTGTTATAGCAAATAGATGGTATGTTGCGTGGGCTAAAATTAGCGGCCCTTCTAGCGACTGTGGTTCTGGTGGTCAAGGAATGGTCACAACAGAAGACCAGTTAGTAAAAACAACCTTTTTACTCCAAAGAATGTAATTTTATGATGAATATTATGTTTTTTAATTGTTTCTTACACTAGAGTTATGTTTTATTTTAAATCTTCGAAGAGATCCAATAATGGATCCGATGTAAATGCCGGTCAAATTCCACAATTATTGTATCGAACTGTTGCACCCGATAATCCAACTTCTAATAGGCAAAGAGATCGATCTGAACCCGTTTATGTCTTAAAAAGAGATTTCAGCAGAACAGTCACTAAAGTACGTATCTAGTTCTGATATTAAATGCAGAGTAATTCAAATAAATGTGTCCCTTTTTTAGGAATGTTTCCAATCATTAATATCTCTCCTTCAGTGGAGTTGGAATACATTAAAAGCAACATTAAATGATACCATAGCTCATGCCACTTCATTTCACGCAATCCTTGAAGTGGAACGTTTAGTTTACATTAGTAAAGCTAGTTTACGGTTACTTAGAACCTACATCAATGAGATTTATCCTAATCAAGGTATGTAGTGAATTTTATATCAAATTTTTAAATACTATTTTTAAATAATGTTAATGGCTTGTAGTGGGAAAGAAAACTCCAGCTGAATCAGTACGACTAGCAGAATGTATTGGTGAAGTACGTGCATTGTTACATCAAATTTTATCCGATACTATACCATTAAATACGAAAAGCAAAGGAAAGACGCGACTAAGCAAAAGTAAGTTTACGTGTAATACAATTTTTTATTTTAAATATTGTTTTTCATTTTTATAATGAAATAATTTGTATAGGTCCTAGTGCCATAAATAGTAAGATGACAAATAGTATATTAGACGAATGTCACAGAACATTTGTAGCCTGTTATCATGCATTTTATCCGACAGCGTCTTTGAAGTGGACATGTCTATGCGAGCTACTATCAGAAATTGACAGAGTATGTATACATTTCGCAATTTTATGAATTAAAAGATATTTATTATATAATTTACTGTATTTTACAGGAGCAAGGGCAATCCGCAAAAGATCGATTGTTATCGGCTGTTTTAGCAGCACTGTGCAATCCTACTATTCGTCTTCGATGTACATTCCCAATTCTAAATAACATCATGGATAGCAGTGATAGTATAAAACGGCAACTTACTCCATCCGATAATACGGGCTTAGTAATGATAAATTCAACCGAAAGTCATCAATACCCAATTTTAGTCGAACAAATTAGTCATAAATCTCAAGTGGAAAATTCTGGCAAAGAACCATTAAACTGGTCATTTCGTGAGGTTCTTGATAGACTATTAGATTTGATTCTAGTTCCAGTGAAGAAAAGTCTTTGTAGAAAAAAGACACAATCACTGCCGGAACTGGTACTTCATTGTAGCTATTTGTTAGCGCGAGTGATTGCTGAATTAGCGGCACAATCTAGTGGGAACGAGGATGAACTCCAAGCAGCCTGCGGCAGACTTATGTATACTACACCTTCGAGATTTACCCGAGTAAATCAAACAAGATCGTGGAATACCGGTAATGGTTCTCCAGATGCAATTTGTTTTTCAGTCGACAGACCTGGTATCGTTATCGCTGGAGTGGGTATTTATGGAGGTGTTGGAATGTATGACTATGAATTAGAATTACTTGACGACGTGAGTATTATCTTAAACTTTCGTATAAAACTAATTGTTTTATTGTCGTAAACATTATCGTACCGTAAATGTTGTAGCAAAATAACACAGGCAATGATCCATCTCACACTCAACGTTGGAGTAGTTTGGATTTTACAAGAGGCTCTTTCGGACCAGATGACTGTGTTAATGATATAGTAGAGTTAAAATTTGATAAACCTGTACCCATTAAGGAAAATGTAAAGTACGCTATTAGACTGAGGAATCGTGGAGGCCGTACAAGTAATGGCGATGCTGGTTTAAGCGTCATTAAAGGACCTGACGGAACTACGTTTACCTTCACGGCCTGCTCCTTAAGCTTCAATGGTGCATTGTTATACGTAAAACATATTGTGTATCTTTAAATAGGAATAATAACATATATTATCTGTGTAGGTACAACACAGACCAGAGGTCAAATACCGCACATACTTTATCATTCAAATCCCCAAGACTCTGACGGTCAGCATACAAGTAAAGCAATGGTTGAGGTGCAAGCAAGAAAATGTGCTCTTGCTATGACAGCTACAATTATTCAAAGATCAAACGAAATTTTTACGTTAGCTAGGGAAAGGGCGGAAGAAATGGTAGCTACTGAAGTTCTTGGAAATGCGATATTTGTGACAACTCTTCTACCATTGGTTATGGCACATATAAGTCCTCTGACTACATCGGACCCTAGGGTAAGACTAACAATCTTGTAATTGTTCTAATTATTATTATTTTCCGTTCCGGTTTTAACAAATTATTTTTTTTTTTTTATAGAGTAGTGTACAAATTCTTACTTTAATTCAAGAAATGTTACCCCATGTTGCGGCACTTAACCTGCTGTCTGCAATGGGATCGTCTGAAATATCCCAAGAAAGTGAAGCTCAATCTCATGTTTCCACACCCATTACTTCTAGTCATCATTATACTTGGCTGGAAAGCGATCATCCTTATAAACCTGCTACCGTGTCTCGCTATAAGGTCACCTTCCCAGAAACGGTCAAGTGGTTAACCATCGAATTCACACCAGAATGCGGCACAGCTCAACCAGAAGATTATTTACAATTGTATATTCCAAACAAAATCTCTTCTTCTCTTACGGGGTAAGCATAATTAATTCATATCGTCCACAAGTTTCACAGCGAAAAACAATTACGTAATATTATCTATTTTGAGGATATATATATATTTTTAGGATAGGCATATCAACAGAAGATGTACCCCTACATTGGCCTGTATTGCATAAATTGAGTAATGTACCAAGTCAATGGCCTCAAAACGCGGTCGTATTACCAGGTAAGCGATCGTTTTGTAGAATAATTTCAGTTGCATGCTTAAACGATATCAATCGATTTATTTATTATTTCAGGAAATGAAGTTACGTTTTCGTTGGAAACCGCTTCCGATTACATGAAGAACGACAGAGCAGTTACATACGGATTCAAATGTCTGGTTATTGGATACGAATGGATAACATCGGGAAATGGTTTGAAAAACCTGGAAATTGAATTATCATTTCTTGGTGGTGCCTGTGCCGCGAGTCTCATGAAGAGAAATCTTCCGTTACCGTCCCTGTCTAGTACGTATTACTTATCTTAATCGTAATAATATTTCTTTCATATAATTCAGAGAATTAACGTTCTTTTCCGTCATGCATACGTAGTTTGAAATATACAATCGTATTTGACAATTGTTTCGTTACTTAATGAATTTGACTGTACCTTTTCAGACGAAGAAGTGGAAGAGGATTTGGAACTCATGCAAGAAACTGCAAAGAGGATTTTCTCCGCACACTCAACGTTACTTGGACGAGGATTCGCTCTAGCTTCACCTCCTACGGTCCTCCAGGCGCTCGACGGTGTGCTTCCATTCAGGTAAGTGCTGAATCATAACGCTTTATTTTATGCAACCACTCGCCAAAGAACTGACGTTAAAAAGGAGTAATGCCTTTATTGGTAACATAATGTCTTTCACATAATACTATCAAGTAAAACGAACACAGAAGATACGAATAAAATCCTTCGTTGTTAATATAATAGAAAATGTTTGTTTATCGTGTTACTTCCTTTTCCGTGTCAGTTCTATCGAAACGTTCAACTAGAACTGCGTATCAAACAGCGAATCGACTGACGGATTCATAAAAAATGAATCGCCTTCGTTGAGTTCCGGTTATAATTGCTTTATTGAAACGCAGCTTATGAATCGGTGCTATTCTATTACGGAAAAATTAATCGACATGGTAGCATTCACGTTTGCACGCGATCAACTGAAAATAACCGATGATCGATTCGATGACGATATATCGTAAATTTTTTCATAAACACGTTACGTGAATTCGTATCTATAATTACGCGTAAAGAGAAAAAGGAAGCCATATACTGAAGGAGGGTATGAGAGATATATTTTAGGAATATCAGGTATCTAATTAGTTGTCGTGTACTATGCATCAACTTCATCTTTATTATCTCCTCGTTATCGATGGTACGACGTCCCTTTCAATGTAAAACAAATTATACAATCGGCTGTCGTTATATCACAGTCTCACGATAATTACAACTAAAATGTCCTTAGAAAAACTTAATCTTTCATCAAAGTACGATAATTGTACTTGTATATTCGCGCGTGCGCTCGTGTATTTGTACGCGTGAATACATATAGAGCTGGTAGATGAGTCCAGCTTCCATTGGACTCGCGCTACTTCTTCGCGCGCGGTCTCTAATTGGGCGTGCTTGGACGAAGCTCAAGGTAACGACGGGAAGGTCGCTGAATAATCTCGAGAAACTCAGAGAGAACCAATTTTTGCACGACGCTCGAGGATAAAAAGAAACAACGCTGCAAGAGTCGTTACGTGTGGAGCAAGTGGTGGCGATATCAATAATGCATGGCTAACACGTGCGCGAGATAGCTGCACACGCGATGCCACACAGCTCCGCTTACGGTACTGCTTCGGCATTGTACTTTAAAACGCAAAACGGTCCATTCCAACATCGAACGAATCGTCTTTCGCGAGTCGTTCTCGTTCAACGTAATAGGTATACCGCGGTGTTTCTTCGTTTTTCGAATTCCAAAGGCTACCTTTCACCTCGTAGGTGTTCCACGTGCTCTCATCTTCGACGAGTAAAATACCACCGATGCTTACCTTGATGAAATAGAGAGGACGACGAATTATATCGGGTCTATTAATCACACTGGAAGCGGTAGCTCGAGGAGCGTAGAACGATACTTAAGCGTGGCAGTCGGTTGTGGTTTTACGTTGAACGTATGCACGCATTAGTCAGGGACTTGCACGCTTTCGAGATTAGCGAGGGAATTCGTAAACGCGAATCGTTTGCCTCGTGATGAATCGATTGGGTTTGCCGAGGGTGTCCCTTGCCGCTCGTTTATCAAAATTAGATACCGATCGGAATGATAACAATAACAACAATTTATTGGTTAAGTCCAAAGCTCATAAATAAAACATGTCGCAGTGAAATAATACAATAAATTAACGAATACGTAAGGATCGGTCGGGGAGAAAGGGTTTTGAACACTTGAGAAGAATCGAGCCACGCTCGTTGTTTGTTACATCGAAGTGGAACTAAAATTTTCTCGTTAATGTAACGAGCTCTCGTAATGTAAGTTTCGTTAATCTATGACGTGTAAGTAACGTAGATTACAAGATTCGATTATCTCACCTCATAGTACGCTATCTTCGTTCTCTCTGCGCTTAATAGTAATATCAGATATATTCGCATATCGATTCATTATTTCGTATTGTCAAGGGGTGTCAGGTAATATCTTTTATTGTGTTACAAGCATAATTGCGATTAGAAACGCAATTAGAATCGAAGTAGGTAGTACAGTGATTTGGTTGGAAGGAGGGGCGTTAAGAGGGTGAATAATTTTGGTTCTCGGTTCGTTTCGAACTCACGAATATTCAGCTACCTTCTATTTCGTATTTTTCTCTTTTGCTTCGAGGATCGAACGTGTCTTTAAATGAATTATGCACGAACTCACATCTGTATAGGGATGGCACTGGTTTCCGAGCGAACGCGCGATCATCGTTAGATAATTTGTCGGTTGTTATTTCACACAGCATGCATTCGCCTGAAACGTTGATCAACGCGCGACGCGGTGCGTCGACAAGCGTGCTATCGATCGATAAACTTAAATACGACGAAGTACGAAAGGTTGATCCAATCGCGTATCTTACACAAGTCAGCGAGTTTAGGATTTGCCTTTGATCGCTCTCCTTTGTACACTTTTCTCGTCTCGTCTCCCGTTCTTCTTTCTCACCTCGCACTCTCTCTCTTTCGTTATCTCTTTGCCTTTTTCTTTCCTTGCGTGTATCGGCTCGTCGAAGTTCTGTTCCAATCTTCGCGAAACGACACTGGCCCTCTTTTGGAAGCTACTTAATACGATAAACTTAACTAACAACGACGCGCCGATTATCCATGCACGTGACCTCGATAGTGGAAGAGAGGAAAAACTCTTAATTATGAAGAGGAACGTGACTGCGTTCAAAGAAGACGAGAACGAAGAAGAGAGAAAAAAGAAATGGGAGCAGGGTGAGACGCGTTGGATAATTGGCGTTCGTTCGTGATATGTAAATTATGGAAGCTTACGAACTGCCTTGTACTAGGAGGATAGTCGATTAAATTGAAAACAAGAGAGATTCTAGATCGATATCTCTCGTTCTATTTTCGTTTAGACGCAACACGGCTTAATCGATAATAGTACGTGAAAAATTTCTTCGAGGAACCTCCTTCATAGAGGAAGTGCGTTGGATCGCGTTCTTCGTTAGAAGAGTTCCGCTCTAGTCCTGAACGTTAACGATCACCATACATCGATCACTATACGCGTGTTACACAAGCTCTCCTCGACTCTTAACTCGCACTGAGAAACCGGTGCACGTGTTCGTCACACATCGTTGACTAGCACCGGTTTAAAGTACATCGTCTTGTCCTGGTCCGGTTCACAGCTTGTACACGCGAAAACGGCTCGAAGTGTCGGACCACTCGAATTCTTCTTCGACTTGAGCTACCACGGCCCTCGTCGTCGAGCCGTGTGAAGGTTCTCGTTACAATTCGGTAGTCAATGGTTCGGCTTTCTCAACGATTACGTGAAACTCGGTCTCCCTGTAGAGCCTGCCATCGGGCACGACCATCGTTATCCGGCTGTCGACCGGTGCGGCCGAAGAGGCCGCTTCTCTGCCGATCACCCCGTTCTTCTTCGACACGACGTCAGGTGCGTTCATCGGCACGCTGGTCCATTTCTTCCTGCTGTTTCGACGACGCCTCCTGCAGCACCAGATGATCAGGCAGGTGAGCAGTATCAGTAGCACGAGTAAGCCGGCGATGATCAGGACGAAGACTAGTATGGATCCACCCAGTGAACAATGTCGTGTCTCGTATTCGATGAAACTCGTTGGTACCCCGTTCACTTCGCCGTCGGAGCAGAGGAACGTTTCGGGCGTTTCGTTGATGGCGTCCTGAGGCGATAACATACGGGGTAGCCCGGTGTTCTGTTTGGTGTAAAACCTCGAGTAGACGTTCGTGTAATTGAGAATGTTGTTCTTCCATACGGGCAACATCTGACAGTCGCACGGTTGGTCGACCAAGAGGTTGTCTAGCTCGAGACGAAAGCTACTCCGGTCGAACATCATCGAACCCTCCTCGAAGTTGACCACGCTGTTATTCTTAAAGATAAGGTCGTGTAGGTTAGTCGGTAGGGAGGCAGGTGGTGTTCTCGCTTCGGGATCCGCTCGTATACCGAGAAAAGCACCTATCGAGAGGCTGTCGAAGCTGTTGTTCTTGATTATCACCGGCCCCCTCGCGGTCACGTCGAAAGCCTCGCTTTCCAAGCTCTCTACGATACAATTTTGTATCGCCACAGTCCGTGGACTCCTCACGATGAAAGCTTCGCTTCTCACTGTACCCATTTTCACACCGTCTAGCATGAAAGTGTGGTAAACCTCGATATCGTTCATCGTCCTACTGGGCACCTGATCCCCGAAGCTACTACCGATCACGTGCAGGTGGCCCACGTCGAACTTCTTGAACGCTTGTGCTTCGATGCTCTCGATACGACAGTTTTCCAGCTTCAGCTTCTCCGTGTGTACTAGATTCGCGAACGAGAATGCGCTCAGCTGGCCGATCCTTACATTTTCGAAGATGATCGCTTCAACGTCACCTCGAAAGACGAAACTCGGCATCGTATCGATGCTGCAGTTCCTCACGGATATTCGTGTGCGTGTATTCTGCGGGGACAGCTCGAAGCTCTGTCTGACTAGGCTTAAGTTCGCCACGTTGATCAGGTCAACCGCACGGAGTCCGACCATCGAGGCTAGGCTCGAGTTCATCAGGATCACCGACGAACAATTGCTCACCGCTATCCTGCTGGTGTGCGGGCTCAATCTTTTGTCACCATCGGTGGTTAACACCAATTCCTGAAATCAGACAAACGAGGTTAATCAGCACGTTCGGTTTTCGATCGTTAAACATTTCTACGATTAGGACATTTTGTACAATTAGAAAATTCGAAGATGAACGTAGAAAATAGCGAAGAAATGAAACTTTTCGCGCAGGCTCGTGCAATCCGTTGCACCAGACGCGGGCTCTTAATAAAAGGCTGAATAGCTGCAATTTTACGTTTAACCACCCTAATCGTTGGGAACACGCGCGCGACTGCAGTGTCGCGCGCCCTTAGCTATTAACCAGGCCAATATCGTTATCGTAATCACCGTCTTAACTTTTCCGTAGTTGGCCACTGGGGTTTTCCTATTTTCACCGGTAAACGTCGCTACGAAAATTTTCAAAGCTAATGGTACTCGGTCACGGATCTCGATGATTTGTACTTTTTCTCGCGTCTATCGTGTTTTTTATACTTTCTCTGTAGTTTACTTTGCCATTGAAATGCTTCGTTATATATTACAAGTGGGCGTTCTTCGTTGACACTGTTTCATCAGTACTGTTTATCGATGCGC
This sequence comes from Bombus pascuorum, assembly GCF_905332965.1. Lineage (NCBI taxonomy): Eukaryota > Metazoa > Arthropoda > Insecta > Hymenoptera > Apidae > Bombus > Bombus pascuorum. The sequence goes on along the minus strand of NC_083489.1, from coordinate 12,617,421 downwards.
GTTCTCGCTTTGTGTTTCGTATTCGTCGATTCTCGTCGATGAATAATAAAGCATGAACGTCCAGCGAATCGTTTCTCGAGTTTGTCTTCCTTTAAAAAGATACTTTTGCGAGGGCACGTTCGACTAGTCGGAAGCACGCTAGGAAAAGCGGTCTTGAAAAAGGAAAGAGATGGGTAATTCGTCGATGGATAAACGACCTCGTTAACTCAGATACAAGCGCGTCGTTTTTCTACCGGTTATTTGCTCATTCATTTTGCGTTTTTATTAATTCATTTGCACGCGGCTTGCAGAGCACGTCGGTGTCACTGCAAACGAAGCGTGCTCGATGCCACCTGCCACTTTGCGGTTCCTTGTTTGTTAAACAATCGATGGCGAAATGCCACGCGCATACCTGTTTGTGTCTACCAGCGGTGGAACTGATCCAGATATCGTTCGCGTACACTGACTCGATTCATCGGATTATCGCGTTTTTCCTCGCTAACGAACACCTGATAACGAGTCGCTCGTGGAAAGCGCTGCGCGTTCTTTCCATCGATTGCCCGATGATTCAACGAGGTTGTTCTTCGCGTAATCATAGATTCGACGGAAATCTACGCACAGATAAACGAATTATCTTGGCTACGGTACGTTCAACCGCTCGCAAGTTTCTTTTACTTGGAATAATTCGTTGGAATTTCTTGGAACAAAGAGAGGGAAAACAAAGTTGACAAGTTCGATGTAAAACTATTGTAAAATAGTGCGCTGGAGTTTCGGCAGAGCGATGTGTTTTGGTAAAAAACGGTTGAAGGCGGTTATTAAGCCACGGACGAGCGGAGGCTGTACATTATTCAGCGGGTTCGCGGCGAACGAAGGAGTTTCGAGGTTGGCCACGACACAAGCGGTGAATGAAGGATGGAAAGAAGGCCGTGCGTGGTGAATGGGGAAAAAGGAGGGCGCGAAGCGGATGAAAATAAAGAAGGGCCTGGCCCACGTAGTGCGTCGTCGATAAAAGAGAAACCTTTGTGCCCCTTTTGCTCAGGTACGAACGCGGGCACGCGCGTTTCTCCGTCTCGCCTTCGATGCAATCTCTCCTCTCGTCCCTTTCCGTCTGTCCGATCTTTGTTCCCGTCTCATTGTTCTTGGTCAATTCTCGACACACAATCTCCGGCCATAGAAAAGATTACCACAGCCGAAATACTTGTCTTCGCGTCTACAGCTCGTTTTTCACGTTCGAACAATTACACGCTCGTCCAGCCAACGTTTTCGTTTCCGTCTCTCGGAGTTTGCTCGCCGTCCATCACAGTCCACAGAGGGACAGACCTCTCTTTTTTCCACGATTTCGTCGCTCTTGAACGTACAAACGTGGTTACAATGGCGTACCACGAGCTTGCACTAGCCCCTGGACACGTGTAACATGGAATATTCTCCGCTTTCCAAAATGCAAATTAATAATTAGGAAACGATTCGACCGTTTCAATGGATTCTACGAGAATTTAAATTTTGTTTTCTTACGGCCTTGTTCTCCCGTGAGAAACGAAAGCTACTGTATAGCGTGGAACGGGGTTGAGACGAGAGTACCAAGAGGAAACAACAACGCGGTATTCCTGTTTAACGTCTGTTCTTTATTCTCTCGGCTTAAACCCCCATGCGTATCTTTCGCGGCACGTAATTCTATCGAGCGTAACCTCTCATAGTCTGCAGACGTTTTCGAGTATCAAAAATAAGCATAAAGTACGCGGCTGCTTAGCGTCGAGAGACTGTTTCTCGATTACACCGTTGATACCTGATGACGCGTTGAAACGTAAATTTTCGCCAATTAATCCGTAGCGTATTCGCTTGCCACGTTCGACGAGCCGATTTTAGAGAAAAAACGATCATCGAGTTTAATGGTACGCGTTGTCCCCCGGGTGTTTACCAATCCAATGAAACAACATTGAGCGTAATTTTAATTAGAAAACACATCGAGTGCGAACATCGATTAGAGACGCGTTAGGGACGTTAATGAAATTATACCTGGCAAGGGACTGTTTCGACGATTTTCGACGAGCCACGCGTATCGGGGAACAATTACTAAGATTATTCGGTGAAACGAGACTGAAAACGAAATTGGCCTGGTTTTTCGATTATGGAATCGCTAACAGTCGTACCGTAAATCGAGCTTCCTCGCTAAGCAGGAGAAACAAAAGGGGAAACAGCGAGAGACCATTGAATGCAATGACGTCCTTTTACAATCTGTAGAGGATTTATGCGAAATAGTTTCCCCTGTGAGGGCGTTATTACTTTCTGCCCTTGTATTTTATTTCTTACTCGCTGCTCTTTTTGTTTAATGTAAATGAAACGCGTTTTTAATATAACGTTCGTAGAAACGGTAGAAATACGAGATGTTCTATTAGTCGAATAACGAACACCTCCCATTTTAACCATCCACCGCGGTGGTATGCATTTTCTCTATCGGGAAAGCGCTTTGGCGTTGAAATAATTTCCTTTCAACCGTGGTGGGCGATTAAATAACAGGTCAATGGCTTGGTAATCATCGTTTTGCCGAATCGACGGCGAATTCTACCGGTAGGTTCCAGACGGTTGTTCCTTTTTCCACAGTTTGGTGCCTCGAGACAGTTTTCGCTATCGAGGTTCCATTTTCCAAGTATTTTCATATTCGAGCGCCTTCTCGTAAATGGCGCCCTTACGTTCTCTTCCCTGCACCCGCTCAGTGCTTACGGCTATTACTTTTACGCGCCTCACAGAGCGCGACTCGCGTTCTTTATTTCGTCCTTTCGTACCTTATTTCGACGTCTCTCGTTATGGGAAATGCGGCCGAGTTTAAGACTGTACCCGCTAAAAGGTCCCTCGATTATTTACCGTATCGTCAATTATTCAATGCCCGCCGGCGGGCTTGACAACTTTATCTCCGTTGACTCTCTGCCATCGGAACGCACGGCTGGAGGAGTGTTCTCTTCTCGAAAGTAAAATACCGTCACGCCTGTTTCAAAACGAAGCTATGTAGAAAGAAAAAGCGAAAGGAAGAGAGAAGATAAGACGTTTCTATCGTTTCCTAGACGATCATGGAACGTCGAATTTCTTCTCTTCGGCGACACAATGGGCCAAGCTTTTTTATTCGGATCGTTGGTATCGTCTTGGTTCGCTCGTGTAAATACGAGCTTGAACGTATTACGCGAACCTAATGATTTTACGTATTACTCGTACCGGCGAGCGTCTCGTTGCTAAGGCTGCCAAGAAGCAGATAATGGGTCTGAATAAGAAACTCCAATGAGCTCGGCGGAAATGGGAAAAGAGGAACAAGAAAACGAGACAGAGACCGGTAAGGTCGGACTCGGACGGGGTAAGGAAGAACGACAGAAAAAGAGAGAGAGAGAGGAAGAGAGACGTCCAGTCTCTCTCGATATATTCGTAGTCACGAGTTGACGGCGCGACAAATTGGCTGAGCGTGTTCGTGAAATGCTGGCTGTATTATGCGAAATCCACGGGAGAACTCGCGGTCCCGCTATACGTTATAGAAGTTGCCGCCTCTTTTTCTTGCTTTCTGCTTTTTCCGTCTTCTTTCACCACCATTTTCTTCCTTTACTTCTTCTTCTTCTTCGTTGTTAGCTAAGGTTTTCCTGAAACGAGTTCCCTTCGCGGAATACATTGTGTCCTTTTGCGAGCAACGTTTCACCCCTTTTACCGGCAAGTTGGCAGACAGCGCGCGAAAAGGTGCCGGCTGCCTCCGCTCATTTATTCAACGGCCGAGTCGATTTGAATTCTCCTCTTGAAACTCGTTGCTAATTGGTCTGCTGTTACGCCGACGTCTCTATCAAAGGTGTCTTCGAATACCGCTGTATTCTGTCGATCGTAAATCGATGGCCCCTGATCATCGACAATTCTAAATCCATTTCTTGCTTGAAATTCGCGTAGAGCGTCCACGTTCTTCGTCGAATCCGGCAGCAGTCCTCTGGATTGTCCACGACAGACCAGGCGATCTTGGAGGCCGATGATATTCGATCCGTAATTTATCCGACCCACGATCGACCACTTCCTTTATTCGCGCACGCGACACGAGGCGCCTACGCGAGTCTCGATCGCGACTATATCGCGAATTCTCGCAGCAAGCATTTTCACGCTGTATCAACGAGAAGTGAACATCTCACGTTGCGAGCTCCGATCTACGCGAAACGTCCGTACGACGTTACTTTCGAGAATTTATTCTGCTGGTAAATATCAGTAGATCGAGGATTCATATAGATTCAACTTTCTATTACGTAACGTTTAATCGTGCCGTTCGAACCAATCCAGTTTATGTATCGTCGCCGATTTCATTCGGATTTAAAATTCACCGAGCTCTTCGGAGCTCGTGGAAATTTATCGTTTCGCTGGTAAATCTTATTCTTCCACGACTTCTTTTTAACATTCGCGGAACAAATGGTGGCACGTTCGAGCCGATTGGTTTTCACGACGTGTAACCGGTGTTTGCTTCCCGCGGACATTTCGTCACGGACGAGAGCTTTACGGATCGAGTTTACGGCATTGTGCCTTGGACTGTGGCACGGCGCGCGGCGTAATTTTCCCGTCGCGTCGCTTGGAAACGTACCGACCTGTATCCCCGGGGATAAAGAACGCTTTATCTCGGCCCATAACGACGCCGGGATGCTTCCAAGGGCGCGCGATAAACGAAACTTCATTGTGTACTGGAATTCGTAGGTGTAATAATAGGTGATTCGAGGCGGGACCTTGAGACAGCTCCTCCTCTCGATAACATACGACGTACATACAAGCTATTTCGATCCAGATACATCGAATCTCGCGAGCTTCTTTCCATTCTTCGAAACCGTCTTATTTTCTTGCATGGTTTTTCATCTATTTCATCAAAAATACGATATCGAAGATTCGAAGTATGATTATGATCAAACGGAAAATGTAAAATAAAGCAGGGATAGATTTAACCATGTTGTTCTCTTGGGATTCGTATAATCCTAAATGGATGGTATATACATCTGGCAAAAGATATTTTTGAAATATTTGTTTTCGGTATTCGATACAATGTTATCAACATTTTATATTTCACGCTTTTCATGAATGAATTTTTACTTTACTATACTCTGCGAAATGAAGAAAAAACGAGGAGAACAACAGGTTTAAAGGAAGAAGCGGGTGGTGATGGTTTCCCTGGAGAAAGGTCTTCACGTGACCGCGATCCGTCAAGAGCGGCTGTCATTTTTCCCAGCGTGTAGCATTTTTCCCAAGGCGGGGGCTGTTACCTGAATCAGTCCGGTGTAATAAATATCGGAGAAGAAGGGCGAGGATGAAGGACGGGGTGGAAGACGGGTGGGAAGAGGCCGCGCACCTTACCTACCTGCCAGCAACGTCTGGCCTGCGATTTGCGTAAACACGCTTTAATTTATGGAGGTTTTGCTCTGCGTGAGCTGGCCGCACCGCCCTCGCAATTTACGCGGGAACCCCTACGCGCCTCTGAGATTAGCCTCTCTCCCTTGTCTTCCGTTTTTATTTTGACAACCCCTCGTTGCGGCGTGCTTTATATTTCTTCCTGGGGCTCGGCACGCTTTTAGTCGAGGGGTGGCTCCGGTGGAATCGACGCGATGATGGAACGACGATCGGATCGCACGTAACTCGGGTTCCGGCCGCGATAACGACCGTTCGTGTAATTTATCCGCTAAAAAGTCTCGTGCCTCGAAAAATCGAGAGCGTTATACACACGGCCGCTCTCTGTTGCGTGCAGACTCGATTTAGGTCTTTATCTTCTCCTCGTTCGATAGTTTGAAGCCACCGCGGAATAATATAGCACGGCGAAGAAAGAAGATGTTCGCCGGACCCTGATGTTGCATTGTCTGCGATTTTTCGTGAGATAGAAACGGCTGGCTGCGGTCTATCGTCGAATTCGTGGGAAAGAAGGGGAGTAAAATAGGGAAGCAAAAAAGAGAGAGAGAGATCTAAGACGGAGGATGGAGGCATGCAGTAAGAAAAGATTCGAGACGACGATTGGCCCGGAGAGGACGGCTCTCCTGGGCCAGAGGCACGAAATGAAATCGACGAAACGAAAGGGGCCAAGTTAAACGCGATGAGCTATTTCGCGCCAGACCGAACAGGGAGAGAGAAGTTTCTTTCTTCTCGGAGGGTTGTGAACGGTGTTCGCCGAGATTTAGAACGACCCGCGTAAACTTGGCTAGTCCCTACGAATTCCTCTCCCAGGACGTCTCTCTCCTTTTATTCCCTTCCACGATCTCGACCGTGTTAGGTGTATATTTCTCGTACGATAAGATCGAGTCGCGTTGTAACGTTAGAGAGATAAGCAGAGTTTCTTAGGCTACGTCTACGGGGAACATACCTCTCCTTCCTCTTTACAGTCGCAGGTCAGCCTGCCGTGAGGATCGCAGAAGCAGGGAGGATAGTCGCACCTGTTCATCGAATTGGTTAGGGCACCCTTGAACAAGCCACACCAAAAGAGTCCGAGGATAGCGCTTCCCAACACAAATTTCGTTGCTCCCATTTTGCGCCTCGGCTCACGTTCTCGATCCACCCTCTTCTTCTTTTTCTCTTACCCTCTTCTCCTTTCTTCTCGTCTTCTTTTATACCGTCTTTGCTTTCTTTATTTTAGCCAGTAGCCTCTTTATTCCACGCGTTTACACTCAGTCCGTACCAGTTGATTCTACGTCGAGTCGACTTGGATGCCGTCTCGACATGTTTGCGTCTTGGATTTTCCACGAATCCAATCACACCACTCTCCAGAAAGCCCCCCCCTTCAACGATATATAGCGTCGACGTCGAAACACAAATCACACGATGCTACTCGGCGAAAAGGGCGGAGAACGCACTAGTCCCGTGTCGGGTCTGACACGCCACGCGCCACTATGTAATTCTGTCGGTCATATTGCAGTCAGGATCATAACCTCTCCCTCTGGACAACTTTCGTAGATGCTTCACTCCGAAAGGTCGTCATTCGAGACGGTTCCAGTTCGACTACGACGTCATCTCCGTCGTTATTTTCCTTCGTTCGACCGGAAACATCCAATTACACCCACGATACCGTGCAACATCGTTCAGCATCACGACCAGTTTCCACGGATTTTTATACTCCCATTCGACGTTGTCCGAAATTCCAGCTGGAACGATAGAAAAATGGTGAAATTCTTGGGTGGTTCTAACGTCCCTCGCCTGCTCTCTCTCGAAAAGATTCTACGAATTTTTCTCTACTTCCTCGTCGACGTGATCCGATTTGATAAATCGAGCCACTCTAACCCACAAGATCGTTATCTCACGGTACTGCGTCTACGCGAACGAGAATTCCCTCTATTACGTATTTTGTTTACCTTCTGGCCGATTTTTATTCCCCGAACGAAAAGAGAATAACGCGTGCTATCGTTACGACAGTGAATCACAGAGGCGTACGTCGCGATGAAAAATCCTCCTGATCTCGTTACTCACGACTATGCTATAATCTCTCTTTAGCTTTCCTTTCTCTCTGTGTACTCTCGCATGACTAATTATAAACGTCTCCCTACATTCCGTCGCTATCGGGGACTTTGACGCGTCGCCTGACTGCGCGTGTCGTCGTGTTTAAAAACTTAAAGAATCTCGACCCACGCGAGATCCTTCTTCCTCGTGTCAGTCGTTACTGGTCCATCGTTCTTTCAACGTCGTCTGTTTTTGTCTCGAAAAAGAGGAAATGAAGAAGAAGATATTAAAGAAGGAAGAAGGAACAGACTTCGGAGAATCTAGCAACGTTTCGAGAACATGGATTTGCGCCATACGAAACAGTTGTTGGCAAGTCCAGCCGAACTGATTTACGTTTGAAAACGCATACGCGAGGCCATTATTCTTTTACATATGCTTGGAGCACGCAAGTGGCGCGCAACTTCTCTCCTGACGAGATTTGGTGCTCGAAAAGCACGTGACACGCGTGCACCGACCTGGCACACGCTCGATACACATGCCGTTCCAAGTTAAACATTTTGCCCTTCGGGGAACGCGAACGCGATTACACAGTTACGCTGTACTTCTCGATTGCTCGAGCGCAGCCTGATGCAGACTAAATTCACCGTTGCTACGTTCTCTAACATAGAATACGACATACAACAGCCCCTCCATTCCACTTCGATTCCAGGGCAAATACAGTAGAATCTCGTATAACGCGATCAGGGAATTGCTAGCGCGCTTTCGTATAACGCGATCGTAAAATTTCTTAAAAAGATTCCATGTATGTATACATATGTGTGTATGTGACAATACATTTTGGAGGTGGAAAAGTATCTTGTTTAAACAAGGACGGTATTTGTAATCGATTCGCTGCGTTTGATCATTCTGCTTTGCTGCAAATTTAACTGCCGATATGCATATCGAATTGACTCGAAAATTAGAGTTATGTAATAACTTTTGCACGATAAAGAGGACTTTACGTTATGAGCGATAATTATTTTTACACAGAGTTACTCGTGTTACTTCAGAAAAGAATTTATTCGAATATTTTCGCTGTCGTTATAACGCGGAATGGGCAGTTTTACTGTATTCCACTGACATACACAACGACACGTTGCCGGATCGTGTAAAAGCGCGCCGAGACGTTCGCTTGTAATTGCTATCGTTCGAGCGTTGCGTAATTGCGTGGATCAAACTGTCGTGACACCGAGTCTCCTATCTACTAATATCAGCTTGTTTACAAACGTGTGTATGTATATTGCGCGGAATTTTTGATCTAGTTTCGAGGAGGTCGTTCAAATACGTCTACTCGTTATCGCGGTGAAACTTTTTCAACTCTCTGTAAGCTAAATTCTGTTTGGCTGTGACAGAGAAAGGATTACGATTCGTTATAGGTTTTTACGTTAGTTTGGAATCGAGGAACTGATAATTAGCGTGTGACGATTGTTCGGTTACGGTACAGTGATATCCTGATAGAATATAATAAGTTATAGGTGAGTGAATGGAATACAATTTTTTACCTATAGATATACAAGTCACCGTATCATCGATATTACGAAATTAATCCTTTGACAATGTATTAGAGTAACAAAAAATTCACTACGATCGTGTCAGAAAATGAATTACATTTTAATACATTCCACTTATCACGGGCAATAAATTTCAATAATCGCCTTACGTGTAATAACGCTTGAAACGTGAAATTTATAATGCTATATTTGACAGCTTGTTCAACTCGCTTATGTTATACTATGAAAAGGTTAACGATATTTGTCTGACTTCCTTTTCATTTAGCTAGTTCCATAGAAACGATCACTGTTCTTTGTGTTTCTCGAATAGTCGCTACGATCCTTCGCTACCGAATAAAAATTCCATCGAAACAATACGAGCGTGGGCGTATCTGAACGATCTTCCGGTGAATGAACGTATTTTCAAGAGTGGTGCGAAATAAGAAAAGATGCACGGGTTATCGAGATAGCGGCGCATAACCGTTCCCTTGCCTCGGCTGCTCGGTGAAACGACTGTTCATTAAGTCGCAATTTCGCGGCATTCTCGGGACGGGTCGGCCAGTGTCGCGCGAACGCACGTGTCACAGTCTCATGTCCAACGACGCGGTCGCTTTTAAATATTCCAGTGTTTAACGAACGAAGAACCAGCGTTCCTTACTCGGAAACACCGTTAAATCCTGGCAGGATAATCTTTTTTTCTTCTTCGAGAATAAGTTGAACCATCGACTCGTATTCCTCAACACTCACTTGTCTGGTAATTTTGCTCGGAATCAAAACTACCTTTGGGAAGAGAGATCACAGGCTGAGTATAGCCGAGCCGGTTGTACGAACAGAAAGATTCTTCAGAGAGAAAAGGCAAAGCTGGCGCTAATTCGGCGCGAAAACGGCAAAGAAAGTTCGTTTGTAGAAACGTAGCAGGCGATTTTAATGAATTAACTTTCCATTCGTCGAGCGAGAATACAAGGCGATGTAGAGGGGTTGGATGAAGAGAAACAGCGCATCAATGGCCGTGAAAAGGGTGGCGCGAATGAAAGGCGGGTCCGATTCGAAAAGGTCGGAGAAGAATTTTTCCGCGAGCTTGACTCCTCTCGACTGGCTGTGCTCTTAATTTCTTCCGGTTCTTTCTAGCCCTCTCTCTGTCTCTGTCTGTTTTTTACAGGCCGAGCTTTACGGCGATATCAAAAACTCGAGTCGACTTGTTGATTAATCTAACGAGCGCACGGGTCGATTTTCTTGTTCGTCGCTTCGGCGAATTAAAAAAGATTTTAACGCGTCATTACGCGTCATCTCGGACGAGGTCTCTGTTAATCCCGTCTGTCACTGCGAATGGTAATAAACGTAATTATGTTTACGCGTCGAGGGGGCGCGACTGAAAGTTGTCAGGTAGACTGCCGCGACAGTACGACGCTGGATTCTTTAGCGAACATTCAATTTCCCTCTGCTGTTCGATTCAGTCTTTCTCGAACCTTTGAGCACGCCATCAGAGAACAAACGCTTTCATTTCTTTCCCCTCTAATTACTGCACTCTCTCGCGCATCTCGAGCTGAAAATTCAAAGAGTCGTTGGCGAAGAATTAAAGGCGACGTGGCGCAACATCGAGCAACTGGATCTTCTTGTGTACCAGATCGGCTGTTCCCTCGCTCGTTTAAAGGTACCACGCGGCAAAAATGTTGAACGATCGCGAAACGATCGAAGCGAACCGCCCGCAAGTTGGTAACGAGCGCGCGCGCCAACCGGTTTTCCCTTCGAATCGATACGCTTCTTTGTACATCGTATTTCCGCTCGGAATTCGCATTTTTCTCCGACACCGATCAACACAACGCGGAGCGCGAGTGCGATCGACCGTGAGCGATTAATTGGCCACCGGCGCACACTGACATCGCTTTCTGGGCGACAAGGCTACAACACAACTAACGAACAAACGAACCGCGACGAGACTCGAAGGAACGAACGCGTATACCAGCGAGGGACACAGCTGGAAAACACCGACAGTAGCAAGAGAGACTAGTCAGGATCGAACGTGCATACGTAACGAGAAAAACGAACCGAGTGAAACGAAACGAGCAAAGAGAGAGGAGAGAAAGAGAGTCGATGGATGAATCGATGGTGGTGGTAAGGCTGAGCCGACGTAGATAGAAAATTAGCTCGCGGAAGGAGCGATAGAGAAGCTGCGCGTATGTGTATAGATTTTGTTTGCCAGCGAAGGATGTTCCCTCGAGGAAATTATTCGACCTCGTCCACGGAACGATTTTTGTGGTCGACTGATTAAACATTTCACTGCGGCTGATTTACTTCTCCTTAATGGATATTCATATATTCCCGTTCTAGGCTATTTCCTTAGATTCTGTGCTGTAGTATCCTAGGACTCGCCTCTTTCGTAACGTTGCTCTACTCACACTCGATTTCCACGACACGCGACAACCACGAGACGCACGAGTAAATCGCTTCCTGTTACGTGACTCTTCCTCCGCTCGACCCCGTACTCGAACGGTTTGTCGCGTTCCTTCGTGTTACACGCTTGCGGGAACACGCGGCCCACGCGACCGTCTACCCGTCTGCTCGCCGAGTCTGCACGGAAAATACGCTCGAGGTGTGCCGCAAGGTGCATCTTATTCGAGATTCTAGACGCGAAAGATTTTCAACAGCGTTTCTTCCACCCCCTTTTCTTTCTTCAGCCACTTTCAACTACAATCGTTTTCGTTTTTTATTTCGGTTTCTTATCTTCCGTTTCACGGTTATCGTTGCTGCGACTTCTACGAACCGGTAAATCGCTGGCAATTCTTAACCACCGATAACGGAGGTGAACGAGAGGAAGAGGAAAGGGCACCCTTTCGATCGTCGAAACTCGCTCGGGGGGTGAGTCTTCCTTACGTCCGCCCTTAAGGGATTAAGATGGGATATTTCGAAGGTCAAACTCTACCCGTTAGTTGAGCGAGACAACGGATAATCCCGCAATCACGGCCCCCGTGCTATAGCTATCGTTCCGATATATATATATTGAAGGGTTTCGATTAATCGGCCTCTTGGAAATGGTGCGGATCAAGGGATAGCTGATGGTATTCTCTCGTAGAAGGGAACCGTTCTTCCAGTCCAATCGTATTCCACGGACGTTATTTTATTCGAAGAACTTCACCAACGATCCGATCCGTTATTATCAGGACGAGGTATATGTGTACAAAGTTGTTCCGTTGTTTCTATCGACAGTTCGCCTGGCGGTAGAAGAATCGACGACGAAAGTCGATTTACGAGGCATGAAAAGAGATTCTGTGGCGATTGATTCGCGATCGTTTCCCTGGTATCAAACCAATATCATCTGTGATTCGAAACGATGCCGTATACCCGATACGTTAATCCTCGATAAGTAGCGCGCTACTGTTATCGTTTGTACATTGACCTATTTTAATCATTTACTTCGATTATTCGGATGACATTTTTCTCACGGAAACAGATTTTCCGTTAGATTCATGAATTTTACAAAAAGAGGTAAGGGTGGGGAGTCAAGAGAGAGAAAGAGAGAGAGAGAGAGTCGAAGCGGGGAAGAGCGAGCTCTGGCGATCGTTATTTTTATCCGCCACGAACGAACCTGTCGAGAAATTATGCTGTTACACAAATCGTTACGCGCGATAAAACGCGTGCATCGGGCAAAGCCAATTTACCGCGCGAGTGCGCTCCAGCCGAGAGGTCGAGTGCGGTGCATACGTGGAGTTTTTGGGAAAAAAATCGTGGGAAATCCGAGCTGGGCACCGGTGAAATTTCTTTCGGTATTTGGCGCAAGCATAGGGTAAACACGGAAGCATCGATGTCGTAGCCTCGAACGACGTTAAACGTGCAGTTGCGACTAAACGATCGCATCGGAAACCGATATAGTTGCCCTTCGATACGCGAAACCTATACGTATATACGCCGTGCAGTGTTGTACACTATGCAGCTGCGAGGAAAAATATGTTGGCAGAACGTCTCGGTGGATCGACAGCTGCGTGCCGGTCGACGCGTCTGGTGTGAACAATTACCATACGTTGTTCCATTTATGGGTTTGCCAGTGTCAAGTTATTGTTCGTCGCTGGTCGAAGAAACCAACGAATTAGTAGTCGAAGAAGTTTTACAAGAGGATTTCATTCCTAGGAAGAATGTGAAAAAGTAGGACTAAGTTGGAGGAGAAAACGTTCGCAGCGATGGAAGGGAGAACGATCGAGTCGATCGACGATTAAATTAAATTTCTATCGAAGACGATACACGGCTGACACGCGCGCGACCGCACGCATGTATGTGCCACGTGGGAAACGATGCGTTACGGGAACGATTCGATAATCAGACACCGATCCATCGGGTATCCGAAGTTTCGGTTTGTCCTCGAGATCGACTGTCAGCCCTATTTCCGCGACATCGTTGATAGTTGTGGACGAGATAACGCGACTCATTGACCGAGTTCTCATCTACGTGGCTCTAGGCGGACAGGCACACCCACTGTTTGCTTCAGCTACGGAAAAATCCATCGGGATTTTGCGACGCGTTCGTTCTAACGTCATCGTTTATGCTGCCGCTGTGTCAGAATTATGCAACGATCTTTCGAGGATGTTCCCGCGGCTCGCACGAATTGTCACCGATAGAAGGTCAAGCGTTCGTCTTGAGGATCGAGAGAGAAGGAACCGCGCGCGATCGACGCCTCTGTAACCTTTTGCGTCGTGTGATCCTCGCTCGAGTGAACTTTTCACAGGTTCTCCTGTTGTTAGACACTTTCTCGAATCCGGAAGGGACTTGTGCTCTTTTTTTTTTTTTTCTTTTTCCTCTTTATTCTTAAAGTATGATAAACGATCGAAAGTGAAACACACTGTCGTTGCGTAGTAAACTACATCAACCGCGTAGAATCGTTCGAGAGGTGGGGAACGACTTGAACGTCGCGAGAGTACAAAATAAAGATGATGCAAGATAATCTTTACCTCGATATCTCGACACGATATACCCGCGACGCGACGCAGACGACGCGCGAACAGCAACTGGCCGCCTTTCGAATTCGCGGCTGGTTTGCACCTCGACGACGGTTATCGCGCGACACGAGTATCCCCTCTTCTCTTGGATCCCCCACCACCCGCCCGCTCGAACCTCCCACTCTACGACTCTCCTCTCCACTTGCTCTCGTGCCGCACGGAAAACCGTACCCCCACCGAAACAAGTGGACTTCCCTCCCTTGCGTGCTTTCCAGTCGGTCTTTTGCCGTCTTGAGGTGTGCGTTGTTATCCGTTTTCGTCTCCTTTCGGTGTATCTGTCCTTCGAGAGTATGGAGAATGAGAAAAAGAGCAGAGAAGAGAGGATAAAGTCTCGTCCAGCAACAAACTTATATTTGTACGGCGTACCGTTATCGTACCATTTCTTCGTTCTTTCTCGCCCCCAGCCCTCCCGGACTCTATTTTCGCGTGTATCAAATCGATTCGCCCTTGCACCTTTAAGATATTGCACAGCACGCGGCAGTCGGTTGGACTTCCTTTCTCTCTCTCTCTCTCTCCTCGTTCTCTCTTACTCCGGGTGCTCGCATGAAATATTTGCACGTAAACGTAGGTCACGTATCGAGCCATACCAACAATGTTTCGCGCACAACCTCTACGGGTACGCGTGAATGCAGAGGACCGTAGTTGAAAACGGTACACGCGAAACTGAGTCAGCTTGCCACCGATACGATTCGTTTGCTGCAAAATCCACGCCGTTCGAGTCGAACGAATTTATGAATTGAAGCGTTTAATAGTCGAATTCCCGTGCGAATGGGAACGGCGAGGAAACGGATCGGTGTTTTATTCAAAGGTTCGTTTCGCGTAGTTGACGCGTTATCTTATCGGTGTATCGATCGAATCTTCGCTGTTTATTCGCACTGCTCTCCCTTTCTTTCTCTTCCCCGTTCGATCCCTTCTCCGTGTCGCACGGGCGAATTTCTTATCGCGAACGATAAGGCGCGACTGATAACATTGCCAAACATTCGTAGCCACTAGTCACCAGTGCTATTTTCAGCGATTATTTCATCAATATGCTGTTCTTTTTTTTTTAGGGCGATTACTGCTTCGCATGGAGCGTTGCTATCATTCTATAGACAAATTGCTCAAATGTTAGCAGATAAGGTGACTTTCGCTGAATGAAAAAGCCACGATGCTTCGTTTAACGAGGAAGACTGGAAACGGTTAAATTAAAATCATCATCGAGAGGATCTAACTATAAACGTCGGATTTAGAAATCCGAGCTAATCGAATTGACATGTCTAGAATTGTTCACGGTCCCCTTAATGCGAATAGAATCGAAGGATATTTAAATCTGCCGGTCCAAAAATATTACACTCTCTTCGTAATTTTGAAAGCAGCACTGTTTTTCAAACATTTTCTTTAGTAAGAGAATCAACGAGCATCCGAATAACTCGCTTTTCCACAATGACGATGGTCATTTTCACCGCTGCGAAATCATCAAATCCTTCGTATTTAATCTACCTTATATTCCGTAACGAGATGCGAAAAACTCGTGGAACTGGACCTAAAAGAAGACCGAACAGAAAGGCAGAGAAACCATTGGTATAGGTTTTTTTCAAAATTAGCACCCATTCGTTCCAACCACGACAGATTAGATACGGGGAAAAGAGAGCGTGCACGTTTGGTTTACCATGTATATCGTTCCCTCGTATTTTCCTTCGGATTTTCTCTCGTTAATTAGCCGTTGATTAATTACGGAGGTTTGCCAAGATAAAAAAGTTTCCCCACCGTGTAAAATCGTGATATGCTGGCCAGCCAAGACGATCGTTTATCGCGGCCTTTCCGTCTGTTTTTGAACCTTTTCAATTCGATCGATGATTTTTTCCACGGCTTGCACACCGCTGTTTCTCTCTTCGACGTGATTTATCGTCCCATATAGCGAAATGTACGCGTCTTTATTTTCATAGAGGAGTTTGAGAACAATGATTAATCTCCCCCGAAACACAGAGGGAGGGAGACCTGTTTTTGCCTCGCGGAGAATCATCCGAGAATTCGATTCTAATTAAACCGCGTTTCGGGACAAACTGACGTCGCGAAACAATCTTCTCAATTGTAATTCAAACGGAGCTCAGTCTCGTCTGTCTAACCTTGGCAGAATTTTACGGTGAATTCGGCGCGTACACGTCGTGCGTCACTTCGTTGAAAAATCTCGCCGACTGCGTGAACAATTTCCACGGTATTTCCCGCGGTATGAAATCCGCCGCGAGCATCGTCTCCCCGTCTGTTTGATCCGCCGCGCCGGCAAAATAAGCTGTACCTCGCTTTGAAGGAAAAGGATGCGATATCGTGTCTTACGACCGTTCTTCCTTCGCCCTCTAACAGCTATAAAGTTACGGCTTTTATCATTCTGTCCGGACGTCAGGGATGATACGCGGCCCTTTCCCAACTCTCACGGAATCTGCCAGATGCAATTGTAATTTTTGTTGAAGAAATGCTCGTCTCTTAAGTTTGTGCTATTTATATTATTTGCTCGATGATTTATAGCATCCTAGTAGCTTAGAATATCGTGCTTCTAACATTTGCACCAACCAATTTAACAACTCTTTGTTTAAAATTAATGAATACCTTTGTTACTTTATGCGATTGTTTGTTGAATCTCTTGAAACTAGAATATTTGGAAGTTCAATAAAAGTTACATATATTCTTGTAGTATCCTTTGTGAGGTTAGTCATGTTAAGCAATACAAGATTACACGTTAACTCGCAGTCATTTTTCCAAGTTTCTATACAGATACATATATGTAAATATTTATTTCTACTTGATATTCGACCGTTCTTTTTCTCATTACTGCAAATCTTTGCGCCGCACTTGCCTCGTTTCTTTCCACTTTCTATCGCGTTCCCCCCTTTTCTATATCACATTCCCTCTTTAGTCTGCAGAGCGTGTCGTGCATAACATTATGTCGCACGATCGCGAGATCGTGGTCGAAATCTCACGCGAATGATCGCGACTCGATTTTTCACCTTGAAGCTCGCGGAGACCTCGGCGACGGCCGACTTCCGCTGATAAGCGGCGCCATTCGATGATCGATTCGTCAAGACGTCATTCCGCTCGTTCGTCCGTGACGTCAGTTTCCTGCCTGATACATCTCCGATCCCCGTCTCCTCGGATAAAATATCGAAAGGGTTGTGTTGCCCGTTAGCCGAAAATTAATCGCGTCCACGGGTATTTCCGATTTTCTGTCCGCCAATCGGTCGTGGCCACGGCCGTGAGAAATTGGACTGATTTCATCGGTAATTATTTCCATCATTCCCTCGGGCTGAATCCCAGCTGGTTCGGCTACCGTCGACACGAAATTGTTAATTACGGTGATTAATTAGATGTTGGCCGGATAAAAGTACCGCAGCCAATGAATTGATCGGTTGCTCGATTTCCATGGAACGTCACGTTTCACACGATTTTAACCGATCGTCAAGTATTTGCATTGGAAAGTTGGTGATGTGTTATTTTTCTACGTAGATTACATTCAGATGTAACAACATTTAAAGGTTAACGTGGAAACCTGCGTACAAAATTCTATATTTGTTCCAACAATCTTTTATTTTCTAGTATGTGTGCCATAAAATCGTCCGGTAATCTTTCTTTCGATATTTCGCCGTTGAAATGTATGCAAAAGTTGGATATATTGGAACTTCAAACGTAATTATGTAGGTAACGAAATTTCGTTTAGGTGAACTCCATTTATTTGGCCGATATTTTAGTTAATTCCCACGTGAGATTCTCATGTGACGACTTTGACGCTCCTTTCAAATAGGAAGAATTATTTTCAGCTACTACACGCTCGAAACATACGCGCGATATGCTCTCCACTTGTAAAGAAAAATCCCTGTATAAACAATATTATTTCTCATATATTTAATTCTTTTTGCGATCAAAAATCATACGAACGAAGTTTGTCAAAATCTTGGCCAGTTTCGCATTGTAAATATTCCGCAGAACGTCATTGATCGGACGTGTAATTCGCCTAGTTTTCGCCGCATACAGGTATACACGCGTTATGTAACTGTTCCTCCAGCGAACGATCGAACCACGACGTCCTCGTTCTGTCCGTGACACGGTCGGAGCGCGCTTCTCCCGCATCTTTGAAAACGAGCTCGCCGAGCACTCGTGTTTTCCACGGCGCTAGCTCAGCCGGGTGATTAATTCCGCGTCACGTTCGCTCGTTAAATCATAGACCGCGGGCCCGATCAACAAGTGTTACTTCTCGGACGCGGCACGCGGATCAGGGAATGGAAAAAAGCGGCGTTCTGTTATCCACGTTTGGCAGACTTTCAACGAATACCGCGAGTTCCGCGCGAAGGAACGCGAATCAGTGCCGCGGACACTCGTGGAGCGCAGCTTGTGTGTTGTCCCGCAGAACGGGATATCTATCGATCGTAATGCAACTTTGATGGTATATCGAGAATTAAACTGTGTTTGACCTATTTCGGGTTGTTTATCCTTTCTTCTTCGTCGTAGAGCTTACACACGATGTTTTTCCAATTGCGGAGTAACAGGCAAGCAAGTGATTTTTCATGACAGGATAAATCGAAAATGTAGGATAAACTGTTTTCCAGAAGAACGAGTTGGAAAATTTATTAGATACGCGTTCTAACTGCTGCTTTCGATTTGATGGATACGTATTGGATATGATTTAGATTATGTAGGCCATGTTGGTATTTGTACATGTGGGCAATGCTATGATCAGGTTCCTATCATCGATATTATCTTATTTACTGTTGAATCGTATCATCAGTCCCTATCATTCCGCGTTTAATTGGAATGCCGTCATAGATGAAAACAGCACATTGATTTGTCGTTTAATAAATTAAAAATAAATAGTACGCTACAAAAATGTATGATAATTCGATTCAAACTTATTTTTTCACCATGAATCATCCTCTTCTCGTGGTTGTATCACGATTGCAGAGATACCTTCTCTCTGCAGGAAATACAAACGGAGATATAAGGAGATCTGCGCATAAAATCACGTCTGAGAAAGACACAATATAGTAAACAGAGCGCAATAAAGTCTACTGAGAGATATAAAGAAATCTATATAGTAAATCACGAAATGAATCTCTCGCTTCGACAATACTACCATTGATTTTTGGATTCAATGAAATAGCAGAATGTCTCGATACATTTTAAAACCCCCGATCATAGTTGCGATCGACAAAAGAAGAGGAAGGTAAAGAAAAAGGAAAAATGCGATATAAATCAGATTTCCTGAAATTCGAACGCTGACGGAGCTTCCGGTGATTCGACCGAGACGAGAATTGGAGTTTGTGCAGCGAGTGATCGTCGCGGTGGTCCGCGTTGATCTGAAAGGGCGCCAGGCGACCGGCGGCGTCTCGGCTGCTTCCCACCACTGGTCGACGCCATTCTATCCATCGACGCAAGCTCAACGAGTCCAATAACCCCAGACCTTCGCCAAGATATCGTCGTATGTCCTCTAGAGGCTACCGATCCGGATCGTTGTCCACGACGAGATCAGGAATCGTTATTTCCGTTTCCGTTTGTTCAGTCTATTGTTCGGAGGTGAATTCTTATCACTTTTCGACGCGACAGATTGGTTTCTTATTTTCTTTTCGATTATGTTTTTCTTTCGTACACTCGCAAGGGAAAGTTTCCAAACCTGGAAATTCAAAAAACTACGAAACTTTGGCACTCTGTAGAGGATATATATGTATGTATGATGTAATTAGCAAATTGCAGTTCTTACTCCTATGACGATTGTTCCAACGAAGATCACAAGAGAAAAACATAAATCACGTTTCTCGTGTTTTGCAGACGAACAATTTCATTGTTCAGTAAACTGATCAATTTTATATTCCCAATTTTTTGCTTCCTATTTGATTCACATAGTAAAAATATATACAGCAATGCAAAAGCATCGAGTGTTTTTAGATTGCGGCATTGATTTATTAGAAAATTTGATAGAGTTATCAGGTGTTTTTAAAAAGCCTAACGAGCCTTCTTTCCATCCGTATGAATAAGTACATTGAGGAACTATGTTTTCGCTGTCAAGTAGCATCGAAATGAACAAAAATGAATCTGCCATGTCTTTTCCGTGTGGTCCTCCGATATTATCGTTTTATTACTAAAAGGATTTAATCATTCTCATAAGTAAACCGAAGAAAAATTGGTGCATTAAAGCTTTACAAAGCGTGCATCGTGTTCTCTATCATTTTTGAGTTCTTTTTTTTTTCAAAGACTCGGCCATCTGTCAACAATAATGGCCACGGTGCATCGGTTACGATGGCCGGTTACGCCGCAAAGTTTTCCTATTTCGCGGGAAATTTTTCTCAGGCGACGAGGAAACAAGCCGTGAAATACGTCCTCGGGCAGTGGGTCGGGTGTTCTGTTCACGAACGGCGTTTAATAGAGGAAGGATTCGTCTACCCAGGCCATTCCCTTTTACGAGGGACGAAAGCGCGCGCGGCGAGTATATCTTTTGAAACCCACGACGAGCGGCTCCCGTTTACTAGAAGGCATCATATTTTCAGCTACCTTTCCCTCTGTTTTTTCCTCGCGACCAAAAAGAGGGAGGCGGTAAAAATTCTCGCCGGGACGTGCGCGTCGCTTTCAAGCCGCAAATCATTAAAAATCGCCGAGAACGTGACGCGACACGGCAAACGCTGAATACGTCGATCGTGACCCAGAAAGCACCGTTAAAAACTCCCCGATCGCGTGTAATCATTTTCGTGTTTTCATCGAAATTTCAATAATGTGCACGGAACAATCGATGCTGAAAAATCCCTTTAAAGTAGCTATAGAGATTAGAATGTTGTTAAAATAACGATACTGTCAGTATGTTAATTCAAATGTTAATTCGAACGTGATCGTATTTGTAAATATCGGTCGTTTTATGTAAGATATATTTCCATAGCATTAGCATTAGAATCGTTTATTACGATTACTTATAAGGTTGGAATAGTTTCCTAGAGAGACATTCAACGTTGTGTCTTAAAATACCAAGTAATCACGGCAAACTAAATTAGATGACTAACGATAAATGTACTGTATCTTCTATATGTTATACATATTTAGGCAGTTGTTAAAAAAATCGTAGAGAAAACGCAAGAAACAAAGGCGTATTTTATGCAACACTATCCTGAATCTGGGTAGTTTCACCAAGAGAGCAAGTTAGCGACGTTTGTAGTTCAGAGAGTGGCCTTGAGCAGTCAATTGACTTCAGCAACTAAGGGCTAAGGTCATGAACAAACTAACAAGTACCCTAACACATATACATATATATCTTCCAAAGTGCAGTTAGAGCTTTGTGTCAGAATCGCTTCGTCTCTGTTACAAATTCGTTTCAAGTTGATCTAATCTTCAACCTCTATCCTATCTTACCTTTTTTAAAAGAAACTATTACCAATTTGAATTGGTAATTGTAGGAAATTCTCGTAACAAATGTTTAGCTGAAAATCATACGCCAACATCGGTAACCCGTTATTTAATCGTTAGCATGAGATAGGAGGACGCGACGTTTAACGATAGAATCGGGCGTTAGCTTGCGGGTGCCTCGGGGTAAATAAATAAATGGGTGGAAGAGTTGGATGTAGTAGCTGCAACCAGACAAAGATAAATTAGACAAAGTTAGCAAGATAGAGACTCGGAAAGGGATAGAGAGAGGGGTTTGGCGTGCAAAACGCGGAGAACGAGGGTGAAACGAGGGACGAAAGGGATCGTCGGCGTGCGACCGCAACGGTGAAACCCGAAATTCCGAAACCAGAAATTCAGGGCTCGGCAATACCAACGGGGCCATAAATGTAACGTTTCGAAACGACGTGCGCCAGCAGCTCGACTATATTATGGTGTTTCTCACCGGAAGTTATAATTGTTTGCCGAGTTTCTCTGGCGCGCGCGATCCCCTCGGGAGGTGCAACGTTGCGTCTGACTATTTCTCCTTTCTCTATCTCTCTGCTGGTATTTTCAGCGAACACCTTGTTTCCATCATAGACTTTGTTGCTGATACAGTTTTTGTCAGTTCTACACGTCGACAGCTCAGCCGTTCTCGCTCTTTGTCGCCGCGATTCCACTTTAAAGCGTCCTCGAAACGTTCGTTGCTAGCGGATAAAAGGTCCACGACGAGGGATTCGACTCATCAAACGCAGATATCTGCATACTAATTACTTTTGGCCGAGCGCGGGCCCGGAACGCGAAACGAATTTCGTTTCCGGGAACGTTTCACACGGTCGAAAACGAATTCCGCTGGCTGTGTCTGTCACTCAAACCCGGCGTCCCGGCCGCGATCGTTCGCGACAGCTTGAATTAAAATCCCCCACGGATTATTTTTTCGTTGCGAACCATCGGAAAATCTCGTGATCCGGAAGAGAGGAACGAGAGGATGGCAAGACGCGTTTTCCGGTGTGTGGTTCGAAAAAGGGAAAAATATTGGCACGTCCGAGAGGAACTCGAAGATTCCGGGCACTTTCGCGCAAGAAAAATACTAACGATAAATTTACCTCTTCCTACTTTGCCTCTCCGCGATTTCTCTCGGCTTCCTCTCGTTGTCGTCGAGCCATAGGTTGGGCGCTCGTAAAACCTAATATTTTTCGTCATATTTCAGACGCGCTGGCTTCCCGATCGCGGGATCGCGGCGGCCGCGTTGTAAATTGCACGAATAAAAGTCATCGTAAACCAACCACTGCCGATAATTCGTGAAATATCTTCGAATTATCTCGCCGTTCTTTCCATCCTGCTATCTATGATAGCCGTTAAATGATAGTAGATTCAACGACTGCCGTGATGCGTACTTATGCTATAAACGAAACGTAAAGAGATCGCCTCTTTAACCTTTTCCGGGTGGTCCATTCTTTTTTTCCTTCATTTCCGGTACTCTCGGTACGATCAGAAATCCTCGCGGTGTCTTATGAACGCGCAAGTTCATTTCAGATACTTATCGCCTACACGGATAAACGATAGCGTTGTAAAGTGCGAATTGAATTTTTGTTGCATCGAGGCAATTTTTCCATTTCGAAGCGCTTTGGAGAAGTTGTGCGTGACGCGCAGTCGTGAGTTTGTGTTTCAATATTTATTTGCGGTACCAGTGCGTGTGTTCCGGCCTTTGACGATACGTTTGTGCGCTGTGCCTGCTGGGAGATCTCTAAATCAATTGGATACACACGTACTCGTTAATTATTCCAGATGGTTCTCGTCGTTGTTAGAGTCTGAAAGCAAGCGTTTATTGGTAGATTGGATAATTCGGATCACGAAATACATAATTTAGACAGCTGTTACGAACGTTACTTACATCGGTATAGGATTGACCTCTCAGGTACGATGCGCCATTATACTGGCTCGTTCTACTGAATCATTCGCTCATCGTTTGAACTAAATGATCTTTTTCATTTGTCTTGCCTCACACTTTTCTTGTCCTCGCAACGTTTTACAACAGTGTTAACAATATACAGGCAGAATATATAGTCTTTGTTCTTGATACGCCAGTGTCAGATATCAATTGTTGCTTCTCGTTAAAATAAGTATACTATTATTAGATGCTCTTTTTAACATGACGATCCGTATCCTTGTAATCTTTTAGAATCTTCAAGCTCAAAATGTCGCTTTAAAGTGGAAAACGAAGAGCAATTTGAAAAACACTATCGCGGTATGAGTGTGAAAATTATTGTGACGTGGGTCTGTGTATCGTACCGTGTTTTAAAATATATCATACTCAATTGTATTATTAATTATTAAAGTAAATTATTAAAGTTCAAGTATATGCATCATATCTTTAAAACAAGTTATAATTTTATTATTAAAAACTTCATTCCAATGTGCTTGTGTAGAGAGCAGCATTATCCGACACACATTGCAGTGCTGTATCGTTTACGCGAAATTCGCGTCAAACTCTGCCGTACAGAGAAACAGCTCCGCACAAAATTCAACTGTATCTAAATGGTTAGGAAAGAAATGATACGGAACATGCAGAATTTACCTGCTTCTCTACAGAAAAATGTACGTCTCCTAAGAAGCTCAAGATCCTTGGTGGCATCTAAAAGAACCGTCTTCGTGAACCTCAATTTGTCGTGAATAAAAATTCGTTGACTTTAAGACGTCTTAACTGAAGATTCTATTCATAACTCAATTTGTCAGACTTAACTCCAAAGTATTCTACTTTAGATTCAATAAATTCCGGATTCTGTTACGGAATGTTACGACTCTTAATTTGTCCAATAAGATTCTCACGACTTGCTAGGATCCTAACACAAGATTCCACGAACTGTAGGTAATTTAACTTGTTAGATTTCATGACTTTGTGGTTAGCCTCAGCAATGCCTCGTGATTCTTGTCCGATTCGAGTCTCAAGACCTCGGAATACTGATACTAGCACGAAGTTTCGTGTCTTCTGTCCGACGCCACTTTTAGGTTTCTCGATACGAGGTCTCATAAACCCGAAGTACACTGGCTCCTACGTCTCTGTGATCACTCGGTACAAGGTCTTATGAGGTCAAAGTGGTCTGGTTCTAGTTTCACGAGTATTACTGCTTTAAACTATGTTCCGAAACTAGCGAGGTTGTATGACTTGGAGACTTATGTGCGACTCTAGGATTCTGTTAGCGTGTTGTTACAGTTTACGAATGCTCTTTATCGAGCAACTTTGCTTCCTCTGTTTTCGTTATGGATTTGGTAATTTTAGGTATAGCTCTTATCGATCTGTTTAACTGTTTGCCGCAGCATTCGCGTTTAATAAATTTAGTTTCGTAATACCAGGGATTTCGTTTATTTATTTGCTACTATTTTCCATGTCCTTGATGTGCTCGATAATTTTCTCGTTTTTAATCTATATCCTCGTTATTAGCAAACTGCGGATGTTTTTGCATTTATGGCAGAAGATATACAAACGTACGTAAACAAATACTAAATATTTAAGTTACGTCTCTTCGGAAAAATATCTTCAAAAATATTTGCCGTCTATATATTAAAATTTCAAAGGAAGTATATATTTTTACTGGAACAAAATTAGATAGAAATTTTGCTACAATTTTCCCTATCCTTTTTTAAAAGACACTATACATATCTATAAATCATTTATGAGACCATTCAAATTCTACGAGGACAAATTCAATTTGTACGAATTATGCCGAAACTCGTCCTGACAATGACCGATACAGCTGCAGTGCATCTTGCTTTGGTTTTGACCGTGTTCGATCACTCGCGTGAAATTCCCAACTCCAAGTTTTCCCACCTAGCGGTATTGAGTTTTTACGACAGCGGACCACCGGTAACGCGACATTCATCACTGTCGACCGATCGTTTCGATCGTGGCTTACGTACTCAACAAGAAACCTAGGATCGTGGAAATTACCTTGAACGATAGGTAGAACATTGCATTGCTCGGTACTGTACTTTCAACGATCTTTTTCCCAAACTACCTGTAATTATCCAACATCCGCTAACGTACCGTGCATTAACAATTCGAACGAAAATATTACAGCGATGTTTGAACGTTTTTGTAAATCTTTCTCTTTTCTACGTTTCCCTAGCATTCTTCAATTTGTTAATTACACCGCAATCTCTAGTCATAATTACAATTTGTGTTCAAACAAAAGTTGCTAGCGTGTTCTCTATGAATTTATTATTTTCAATTTTGATGTTCGACAACAGCACGGAATAAACGAATTTTTAGTTAAATGTTCTCCGTTATCGCGAATCCAATGCAACGCTTTCGAAAGTGTATAGATCAATCCAGCTAGCTTCTCCCTATCAGTCGAGTGTTAAAAATAGTCACTCGTTCGAAATTAATAAACAATAAAAAGAAGAAAACGGGAGAAATAAAGTCGTAGGGCAATTCGTTCCACAATTCGCACATGGACGAATGTTATCATCGATACAGAAATATGGCATTCATAACGGTGTTCATTGCGCGTTACAATATTGCTATCTAGATTTTGTAACTCGCGTCACGACAGCTTTTTTCTTTCCATTTTCTTGTTGTTCTTTTTTCCGGGTTTATCGCTACGGTGATTCCGCGCGAGACGTATGGCGTGTTGCGAAAAACGCGTGGCACGTTTGCGATAGGATACTGGCGTGCTTGTAAGTGGTTCAACGATTTTCATATATTTTCTTGTATTTTCTAATGGGCTGCGTTACAAGGGAAGTTACGCGGGCTACACGAAGGTAGAACGTGACCTGTAAGATATGTTTGCCGCGTATTAGTTGTTTAACGAGCTGCGCGCATGTTAAGTCACACGCGTTCAGAGAATGGCGAGTGAAACGGATAAAACGTTCCTGCTCGCCTAGTAAACAAAAGAAAGAACTCATTCCGTCTGAAATACGGTACAAAGAGGAGGAAATAAAAAAATAAGAAGAAAAAGTTAAAAACCCCCGAGAAAAGCCCGGAGCCTGTTGTACATCGAAGGAATGCGAATCGCGACCTTGTTCGCTCCACTTCCATCGTTTCGTTCAACGCTTCACATCGATCGTATTTACTTAACTCTCTATCGAAAGCTCACGTTCCGTGAGAAAGTATCGTACACAGACGGAAATCTTTCTTCCAAATTTCGCGGGATCTTTTCACGAATCTACCGTTGGCCGCGATCGTCGAAACGGAATCTGGGTCCTGCTAACTGCGCTGGTTTGGAAAGCGGTGCGGCACGTACAGGGTGTTGCGGCCTCATCGGATGGAAAGAAGTTGGGAATCGAGCTTCCCTTTTACGTTAAAGAGCGGAACTCTTTCGCGGAATTGAAATAGTACGTCGGGAATACCGGCACGTGGCGTAGAGGAAGAGCCACGAAAGTGGATGCAAGAGCTACCCCAAGCAGGAGGAGATGGGGTCGAGGGGATGAAGGAGTGGAGCGCGCAAAGGGAGAAAGAGAAGGCGGCTCTCGCACGGAGTAATTAAAACTCTGAAAGTCCCTAAGTCGCCTCAGACTGCGCGTAATTTGCAAACGCGCTCCTTCGCCCTGGGCGCGCGCGCATGCTGCGGGGTTAGAAAACGAACGGAGATGGAAGATCGGCGAGTAGTCAGAGCGGCAGAGAACAGGATAACGTCGAGACTTACGGCTTGCTAGTATTTCTACCCCTTCTTTCTTTCCCTTTTTTCTCTTTTCGCCTTCCTCTCTACGAACACTCGTGTCTTCTTCTGTTTATCGGCCAATTTATTCTCTTCATCGTTCTCGCGAGTTTTCTCTCGAGATTCCCCCATTTTCCCCTGTTACCGATGTTTATGCATTTTGCAGTCTAACCAAGTTCGCGCCGGTACTCTGTGTCTTCGCCTCGAAGTCGGATCTTTGTCCCGTGGACCGAGCTATCGTTTGATGTTTTCACGTGTTTTTGGGGCCCGGAAGCGATCGATAGGCCGCGCGTGAGCGTGCATTTCGCTCGATTTATGCCAGTCCTGCCAAGGTGGGAGTAAAAAATAAAGGAAATGAAAGAGAACGAAAGGAAAAAAGAATCGGTGGCATGAGAGAGACGTCTACGTCGGAGGAAGTCGGTCCGATGGGATGGCGACGAGCGAGTGCCGGGCCAGAGCTTTTAAAAAACCGAACACACCGGCAGTGTCGAGCGTTGAAAGGATGGATACGACTCTTTGAAGCTCGATATCTGCGCTCACACCAGCAACATTTCCCTCTCACCACCGCTATCCCTTCTCCCTGCACCTCTCGTGTGCTCGAAAACTATCCGACAAACTGGCGGAACGTCGAACCGACGATGAAGTTGCAACTCGCGGCGCGAAGTCGCGATTCGAGGGCTGTGTGGCGCGTCGAACGTTCGTCGAATTTCGAAGCTCGCATTGAGAAAAGGGCAGAAAAGTGGATAAAATGGATTTGTCGAAGGGGAGAGTGCAGCGGAAGCGTTCTGAGGGTGGAATACGAAGGCTTTGAACATATAGAAGGAGATCCGATCGAGAAGGTTCGAATAATTCCGTCGACACGAGATTTTATTGTACGCATGCGATGTCAACGTAAATGAAAAATTATGAAGTTTTTCAAATTTATGAAAATTTATTTACTAAAGCATATTTTACTAAAGCACGGGTACCGGAAATTTGACTAGCAATGAACTCAAAGTTAGTTTTAATTGAAACTCGTTGACTACGTTAACTTGGAAACCGCGCTTTCCGCGACCAGAACGATTTGCAATGCGTACGAAGAATCCAAAAAGTTCAAAGGTTCCTATTTGCAACTTGGTTTTTATTTCGCTCTCGTTACTGCCATTTACACGTGTTTCCTTTTATCAAATCGTAGTTCTCGAGAAATGGAAAGTAGAGAGAACGTTCCTTCAAGCGGTACAATGCTCGACCTGGTTTCCCTCGCCCTTTCGATAATTAATACTATTCTTCCAGCATAGGTACGAAAGGTTAAGACGCGCTTCAGTACACCGCAGTATTTTCTCCTACGTATTTTCCTCTCTTACTGTCCAAGATTCGAAACTGTAAAACACGTGGCGTCACACGATATAATATAACACATTTTCCGTTCGATGAACTTTTTCTCGAAGATCTTTTTGGATCATTTACATGTGCACGAGAGAGTAAAGGGTCGTATGTAAACCGGATTCGAGCACCGCGAAATATATCTGCCGGAAACTCGCGTTCGACAATAGTTACTACGAAATCGTGCAGGATAGACGTTCAGAGAATCGCGTGGGTGGCACAGGGCGATGTAGAGGGGTTGGCGGTGTAAAAATCGAGTGGCTCGGCACTCTCGAGGGACGAGAACTCGCGTAAAAAGGAGGATTTCCAATATCACGTCGCTCAGGCATCTTTTGGATCGGCGTTAATGGTCTCTTCCGTTCCCGTCATCCTTCCGCCACCCCCTCAACATCGTTCAGTCCCGAGATTTTTTTCTACATTCATCCCCTTCCCTCCGTTCTCCTGTGCTCTTTTCTTTTTTATCCTTGGAACGCGCGCGGTTCGTTTCCCATCAATCCGAGTCGAAAGCACGTCGGGGAGAAATTATAATAAGGGTCGGCGTTGCTATAATAACGACATCGGTATCGCCCGAGCTGAAAGAATATGAAAGTTCTCTAATGAATATCGGCCGAGCGACAACTGCCTCCATCGCGACGACTCGTATATTTTTTTGTGCTTTTCTCTTCCTTTTTTTTTTTTTCTTTTTCATTTCATCGTGCTTCGTAGCCCTTCGTCGAAACGTTATTTCGTGCCCGCGGCAAGACCTCGCGAAAATGCATTTCGCGAGTTGATCATCCGTTGCTCGGGAAAGAGCGTTTTTACGACACGCGCGTGGAAATAGATGGAGGTAGGTAGAAGTTTTTGCGTATCCTTTCCTTTGTTTTTCGATTTACTTTTCCCCTTCTTTTGCCCGTTTCGATTCGCGAGAACATATTTCGTTTTTCAGTCGTATTTTGTTATCGGCGCGCGTGTCCTGTCGTATTTTCGGCGAGGAGGAAACATTGTTTCGCGTTTTTCCTGCAACGGATTATACCGGACCGTTCTTTCATCGGGAAACATAGGTATTCAGGGATTTGTCCGTAAATACGTTAAATAATGCGAGCGTTTCGGACAAACAGAACGCGCCCGCGACTCTCGATAATTAAATATCGGCGCCCGTTCGCGTGTTACGAGACAGCGTTTTAATCGGCTTTGAACTTGTCGATGAATCTCGCGAAACGCGCCTACCTTCGCCCCCGTTGTTGCTCTAACACCCCTGCCCCTTTTTTTTCCTCATTGAAACGGATGGACGCGTTTCATCCCTCTCTTGTTCAGCTTCTGTCGTACATATGTACCTATATACAGACACAATGTGTGCACGCGAATTTCAGTTCTCGCGCTTTGCCGAATTTATGAGTGACGCGGGACTTTGGATTTCGATAAAAACTTAATCATGCACGGGCAACGAGTATCGATCGAGCCCGGGCTAATAAATCGAGACACGGTCCGGTTATTCCGTGCAGCCTGTGATCGTATTTCAACGCTGGCAAGACTTTACGACGCGTTTTTTACTCCTTTCGGACGCCTCCCTATGCTTGTTCCTTCTTCCCTCTCGTTTTTGCCGCGTGGCAAATGCGTAATTATTTTATGGCCGTTGTTGGTTTATCGAGAAACGAGACGGGTGTCGTTTATTTCCTGGTAAGACACACGAAATGAAGAATTATATGCGGCCACCGTGCATCCCGGTAAATGGAATTTATTCACGTAACGGCGGAACCATCGCGCGTGGCGCGCGGTAATGTGACATACCATTATCATCGCGTTAATGTTACCTTTTTTTAGATGGCGGAGGTGTTGTCGTAATTTGCGCGATTATGAGAGTATTTTTTATCCTTTCGTTTTTTGCATAATTGTCATTTGGCGAGCATTAATTTAACGCATAAATGTACAAATTAGAAGATTAATAATCTGACAACTTGAACATTTAAATATGTACTTTCGAAGAGAAAAAAAATTTTGAAATATTTCGTCCTCTGAGCGTCACAGATATTACATACAGAGGATCAAACATCGAGGCACGAGTGGCGTTCATTTCGCTTCTTGCGACACGCGGTTCGTGCTTACTCTGTACTTTCCGTACGACTTCTGTTTTCGTTACACGAACGAGCTCTATTGGATTTTACGACTGCCACCGTACGTATGATTGAGTTACTAATAGCGCAACTTTTTATCCTCGTGCTTCTAAAAACGCTGTTCTAGAAATTACAGTTGATGTTACTCTCCGACTTGGACAAACTTATAAATCTGTAGCTACCACGATTTTTCTGATAAAACGAAATAATGAAAACTTTATATAGGTACCCTTCCAATAGTATATAGGTAACCTTCCAATAGTTATCCAAGAACCTACGATCTACCATTCTACCCGTAATACTTTTCTTAAATACTATCGATGATTCTTGGAA
The DNA here is from genome assembly GCF_905332965.1 of Bombus pascuorum. NCBI lineage: Eukaryota > Metazoa > Arthropoda > Insecta > Hymenoptera > Apidae > Bombus > Bombus pascuorum. Next base: position 12,586,717 of record NC_083489.1, on the reverse strand, counting down.
TAACAGAGAACCCTAATTTCATGACTGGAATTTTACCACTATGGTTTGAAAATGTGCTGTTCTTTTACAGTCGAAATCATTTCGGAAATGCAATGGTCGGTGATAAAATACGCAAAACGTTTGAAGGTTCGCAAATCCGTCGGCTATGCCCGCGGCATCGATCGATAACGCGACTTCCGTTTTACAATTAAGGTCGGCCACTTTCGCGTACTATACTTTATCGAAGTGTGGTATCCGGTCGGCTGGATATATCCTACGATGGATAGCAATAATTTTGACAGGGACTATCATTTCGCGATCGTGAAGAGAGTTAAAGCGGTTTCCGTTCCTCCCTCTAACCACGATTGAGGGTTTAGAGGTAATAATTCGAGCGGGGCTCACGTAAAGTTTGCGTAACATCGCGTTTGCGTATTTTATGACCGTTCGTGATACTTCGACCACGTTGCACGAGAATGAATCGAAGATTGACAAGACATTCAGCATTGGAGATTAATGTTTTCTGAAACTCGTGCATGAAAAGTGTTCGAACTTATTGCAGTATCGCAACATGTCGAAGCTTATTTTATGTTACTTGACCGACAAACGATGGCAAATTAAATGAGTACGATTTATGCTCGTTCCATCGTCCTGATATATAAAAAAAAAGAAAGAACGCACACAAATTTCACAGATATTAGCGGTAAAATTCTTGTGCCTCGGTATTCTCTTTATAACTCTTCCTTCGACATTTGCGTATGGAAATATTAAATACGCCTCTCGTCAAACGAACTCGGCTTCATTTGCAGCTGCAAAAGCACCGCTAGTATTTTTCTCTTCCTTGTTTTTTATCTCGTGTTTTCTTTTCTTTTTAATGCCAGCGAGGCTGAACGCTGACGCGTCCACTTCTCAGTCGGTCTCTTTATTACTGAAAATATGGCGGTGTACGGAAAATCCTTGTAACCATTTCCATCTGGAGATGCACGATCTCCATGTTCGTGACGATAAATATTACCAGTCGACAACAATGCGTTGCTCGTACGTCCATTATTCGCATGCTAGAAAGACAGGCTTTATCGATAGCATCGGACCGGCCTCAGAGATATTCGCCATCTTTTATTACGGTGAGATATGTTACCGTCTCTGTAGGATCGTGGTGCGCGTCTTCGTATGTTTCCATGTCGATATGTATGTAAGTACTCACGTTCTGATTTCTCGATGTGTACTCGTGTACATATACAGGCTCGCGAAAGTATTCGAACACTCGTAGGTAGTTTTCATTAGGTAGAAAATATGTAGAAATTACAAGATATGTATTAGGTCGTCCGAAAAGTTTCTTTCGTTTCATAAGGAAATAATGGATGCACGTTTTCCGTTTTATATTATTTTATCGAATTATGATCCATTTTGTTCTATCAAAATAAAAATTACAACGTTCGATAGATTAGGTTTTATGTTTGTATAAAGATGCAGCGTTGTAAAAGACGGGTCTGAAAGACACTTTTCGGACAAGGTATATGTATGTATATGTATCGCGTAGAAATGAGAGAAATATTTAAACAGCCAATTATCCATTAAAATGATTCAGTGGGACCATTTATTTAACAGTAAAAAATGTTCCCGATAAATATCTTGTAACTTTTATAAACATTTTCGGATTTACTTCGAAGTTGACCAATTTAAACAGTCTCGCTAGAGCGTTAATAAAATTACAAAATGTTTCGTACGAGACGTACGGTACAGAGATAAAAATTTTCCACGTAGGTGTTGAAATACTTTCGCGAACCAATATAGAGAATATAGGATCACGTTATGGAAACAGTCAGGCGCGTTCTATCACGACGTCTTTGATTTTTATACGGCACTCGCGACGCTCTCTGTGCATTCTCCTATAGTAAAATATTGAAATCTAACTCTCAGGCTTTGATATGATGCATTTTAAGTGGAAAGTAGCGCGGAAAATCGAACGATATGTACTAGGCGAAAACGATTCGCGACTGAATCCAAATGATTTTGAATGTATTATGAATGAAATCGGTCCCTCTTTTCGCTCTTTCTCTTTATTTCATTCTTTCTCCCCGCTCGTTTTTTTTTTAATTTCATTCCACTATCAACCTCGCTATGGCCACTCGTCATGCCAGGCAATTTTTGCGATCGCGAATTGCTCGGCCACGGAATCACGTTCTGCCCGGCAGAAAGTCGACGCACTAACGTACCATTTTCCCCGGTGAATGCGGCCGAATTAAAAAGAGCAGCCGGGAGTCCACTCGATCATATTTTGAGCGGTTTCATCGATCCGGCTAGTGCTGGCGAATCCCAAACCGCGAACTCGTTCCGTGTTGCACGGCCGATGCCAATAACCGCTATTCTGCCAATCAAAGTCGTCTCAGTCGACAACAGAGATGTTTTTCCTCGTTTTCTTCCGATTCTGCTGCGTCGGCTGGATCCTGGCCAGCCGAGTCGATCGTCCTGGAAAAATATTACGTTCTCAACGAAACGTGTGATAACTCGATCACATGGGAAGTGGAAGTTCTCGGTAACGATGTTTCATCTCGCTTTTCCCTGTTTTTTTTTTTTTTTTTTTTTTAATCAAAGCTATATATATGGAACGGAAATTCAAAGTGTTAGGAAATATTTTATTTACTCTCTTTCAGAGAACAAGATTTTCTCTGTCTGGTATGATTTTAACGCCGGCTCATTAACCTCTAACCTATATTTAAATACATTATAGTCGGATAATATCTATATCTCATTCACTATGCATTTCGTCAAAAATTCTTACATCGTATGTAGTAACTGCGAGGACAAACAATTTGAAACCAGTGATTTTGACTGGTTTGTTAGTTCTACTGTCAATTAATTTTCTAATCTTACACGTCTTTCTAAAGTTCCATGGAACACGAATCGTTAGAAAGCGAACATTTCCTATGCTACAAGCTAACAAATTTGACATTTCGTTGAATCCGAAATTCAAGTCCCAAGCAACACTAACAAACAGCATCCCGTTTATCGATGTAAAAGCGTACGGTAATATGTACCGGAACGTTTTATTACGGTCACTAATGGAAGATCTAGCAGCCTCGGTAAAAGCACTCCAATAAGCTCTCTGCCATAACCTCCTCCCTTTGGCATGTTCCCCCCTGGAAAGCGACTGACAGGCCGTTTCCCCGGTTATAAAAATTCGTTGAGGCCCCGCGATTCGGCGAGCTGCATGGTTCGATCAAACATTTTCATATCGGCGTCGAATCTTCCCTCCGCGAAACAAACACGCCGCTATAGTCTCCGCATCGCAGTCGCATAGAGTCTACTGCGTAGCCAGTGTAATTGGTACGTGGAACGCGTATCAGGCCGGTCCGTGTGTTTGAAAAGAGAACGTGGTGGACGAACCGTGAGCTCCGATGATGGGCATCGATCGAGTCGCATGGAAAACAGGCTGAGCGAACGGGGCACAAATTATGCACCGCGGATGCAAAGTGCATGGGGAACGAGGCTCGCGCCTCGATGCCCCCGAATGCACGGAATCGCATTCTCCTTCATCCTGACGGCTCGTCCGCGTGTATATACGAGCCGGCACGCATCGTTGGAAAACAGTCGGTACACAAAGTGCCGGTATACGACAAGTTAACGTCCCATGAGAAGTCGCTGTAACCCGCTATATTCTCTGTTCCTTTTCATATCGCGTCGCAGTCTCCATTCTCTGCACTTCACTTTCTCCCTTTACCATCTCTTTCATCGTCTCAGGTTTTGTCTCTATTATTCAAGCAACTCGTCGCAGAGTACGACGAAAGAACGCGCACGGTTCTGTCTCTTTCAGCCTTTTGCATAAACGAAACTTCTTGGTACTTCGGTGGCTCCAGGAAAGCTTAGCGACGTCAAACATACCGCGGTCTGTCTTGTCTTTTGGGTATTAACACGACGCTGACAAAGTCTGTCTTTCTCTGTCACGAACCGAGAATCGGATCGTTTAACGGTCGTGAAAGCAGGAACGAATTAAGGAACCTTGCGGTCGTTAGATAGAATCAAAGGAATTTACAGGTTCTCTTGTTGATGGTGTTTCTGGTCGTAAGAAAAATAAAATTTACAGTTGTTGTTTAATCCTCGAAGAATAAAGAACTGCGTGTCTTGAATTTGATTCTTATTATCTTAATATAAATAATTATATGTAGAGCGTGTAGAGTACTGGAAATTACGCGAATATAACGAAACATACATATGCACATTATCTGTAGCTTCTAATGAAACTTCGGTATTCCATGTAGATCATAAACTTTAAATTACATGCATCATTTTATGTGTTACATATTTTGCTGTATAAAATATCGAGGTAAATATCCATTCGTACCTTTTACCGTCATTATTTAACTTTTTCTTCAATTTTGAGCCAAACACTAACGTAGCCTAAGATTTTCGAGCGAAAATTTATATCTTGAATCATTTTAATCTAATCTCCGGACGTTAAGAATTCTGTTTTTTCTTTCGTATCAAGGTATGAACATACTTTGAAAGGAGGATAATGGTGGTGTTTCGCGCAAGATCGCGGATACATGGTGGTTGGCAGGGCAATAAATCGCTGCGAAAGAATTTCTAAACGCAACACAAGTCGGTCGTTTTCGTTCTAAATGCGGACGGAAATGTTCTCCTGGCTGGAAATTACAGGAGAACCACCCTCGAAGTTCCTTACGTACGAGATTAATCGCTGATCATCTCCTATCCACGTTGGCGCGTGTCTGTGTTTTCGTCCGCTCGTCTGAAGCTCGCTTGATTACACGCGAGCCTTGATAATAGATCACCTGCTGCCCCGTTCACGCTACCACTAGGTAATATCCTCGATGCTACACTACTGACAGAGAGCCGTTGCCGGCTGCTGGCATTTTCCCTGGTCCGGTTCCGTGACGTTCTCCCTAAGCAACTAACTCTCGATTTTCTTGTTTCCACCTCTATAATCCTCCTTCTCGTCTCTAATATCGGATCGAATTAATCTCATCCACTGTTGCATGATTTCTTCCGAGAGACTAGCGATGAAACCCGCAACAATCGTTTCTCTCTGCTCATGCACAAGCAATTGTTCCGTTATTAATTAACTCATACTCGTACAGGATCAATTGGTTACAACATAGGTTGCTCGACGAGGTCGTGTTATTTATCGTTCTGCTATTTAAAAGTTTCCAGTTTCGCCTCGTTACCATTTTCTTTAACCTATTTTAGCAAAGGAAGAGACAACTTGTTGAGATTGTCGGTATTGTAGTATCGTGGACGAAAGGCCTAAGGGATACCGGGTGAACCATAAACAATGTCGCGAGAAGTTCCGACAGGCCCAACGTTGTATCCTCGATCTTTTAATCGAATAGTTACGCGGAAGAGACCTGCGTGACCCTGGCCACGAGCGGTTGCGGAATACGTACGTGGTGGGGCTAAGACAAAAGGCAAAGGGATCTAAGGGAGAAAGACGAATTAACAGTCATTGTTAGTTGAGAAGTCAGAGAGTGTGAATCGAGAAGTCAGAGAGTGCGAATTGCCTTGTCGAGAGAGTGTTGTCCGCGTGAGAGAGAGAGAGAGAGAAAGAGAGAGAGAGAGAGAGCGTTGGAACCGTGATAACGAGAGTTGCAAATGAATTATTTAGTGGTCCTAATTATAGTACGTTATTGTATTTAGTTCACGTTAAACAACCATTGTTTCCTGTTTAATCTGAGTTAAATAAACTAATTCTAGTAAGATCCTACAGTATTTTAGACATATTAATTTTTTCATTTATCTTTTTTATTTATCCGTTATCCTTCTTACGTGTCGTTCTTTCTTTGTTAAAAATAAATTATACGTCACAGCTACATCGATGAGGGCTAGGACTGACCTAACTGAAATTGACTCGCCTTTATTAACTTTTGAGATGTTCGTGCTTACGAGACGACAGGTTAACAAGTTAAGTATCTAATGGATGGTTGATTTTGAAATATTCAAGACTGTAGCGTACCTCCTGAGTCGATAAATTTCTTCTCTCGTTTAATAAGTCATATCTTTGTCGATCTAAGATGCAGGTTCAGAACGTGGTATGTATATCATCAAGATAAAAATTTCCTCTAGACTTACTCTGTAGTGGTCATTTCGTATTTCATGTGTCAAACTTGGATTAATCTTTCCTTTATCTTCTTACATCGTATAAAGTCGTTATTATCGCTTTTCGTAGCGTTTCCGATCGTCACGGAACATCTTACGCCTAATCAACGTGTACTCACTATCGCGTCTGGCATGTTGATAGATCGCCTCAGGGATATTAACGTATCATTACCGGTTCACGAGCTTTCTGACTTAGGGGCAGAACACGAAGATACAGGATTGCTAGTTACGGTGACCACTAGCTAGTTAGCTTGTCGCAGTCTCCGAGAACATACAATGGCCTGGACGAGATGTGTATTGTAATTATACGGAAACAGCCTCTCGCGCCTGCATCCTTTGTCTTTGCCCCTCTCTATCCCCTTGTTCCTGTCTTTCTCTCTTGTGGTATATCTCTTCCCCTCTCACCCTTCGGTGAATCCTTTCAACCGTCTGTAGTCATCGACGTACCAGCCGACTGTTTGCAGAGGCCAGGAAACACAAACGGTGCAAAATCATCGGACAACCGGTAATCTGGCCGCGTTGCAAAGCGTATGCGACGATATGGAGTAGCCGACTAGAACATCCTTTACGTGACTAAATATTGCTAAAAGCAAGAGAAGATGAAAAGATTGGTCAGTGAGTTAGTTACTTATTGAAAAATATCACGAATCGAATGAACGCGTTCTTTCTAATTTTTGTGCGATTTTATAATGCTTTACGTTTGAAGATTGCAAAAGGAGCAATCTTGTATTATCAAAATTTGTCTTTACATTTACTTTTGGAGCTAAATGTATCTTTATTCTTCAAATCAAAAATCATTATTTTCCACAATTTAGTTCACATCTCACATTTTTGTCCAAACCTAAATAATTAACTTAGGTCCTAATTATTAGACCAGGATCTAATAAAATAAAGTAACCTAGAAAAATGTTGGACAAATCTGTTAAACGTTGTAATAAACGAAAATCCTAAGAAGTTAGTCGTACAATTTATCATAGGGTAGAATTCTATCAACGAATTTCCATCTTCAAAGTGGAGCATGGAACTTCACGGAGAAGACTCGCTGGTCGAAATGAATTCGAAACGAATCGAATTTCAGTCGGAGGATTTAGAGACGCGTTTCCATAAATTATCGGCCAACTTGTCTGGATCGGTAAGTTTGCAGAGTAGAAAAGCGCAACTTGTCCATGAGTTTCCACGCGGTCGTTCCTTCCCCTTTAACGTTACTTCCGTTTCGTAACCTTCTTGAAACCGCGGCGCCGCCCACGCCGATTCACCCGTTCCCCTTGTCGTTTGCGAACCTAACTAGTTCATTATCCGGCGTGAGGTTAATTCCACGACGTAGACGCAGGGGGCGGCTACCATTACGTTGCTCTTACCGTTGCGTACATATCGGTTTATTTAGCCGACGTCGGAAAGTATTTCTCGAGTATCCGGTTGCGCGCGCAGTTTCAGAGTCAATGCGAAAAACTTGCTCTTCACGCGGTTACTCTTTCGTAAACTCGTTCGTAAACTTTGTTCATTACAGCGAGCTAATAAAATTCTCTATCGTCGATCCTCGGCGCGAGCGAAGGCACGCGCGTGCTTCAAAGTGTTCAAAACCGTTTGCGTTTCTTTTGCCGCGATACCGAGCTATATTAACGAGGCGAAACGCAACGAGATTCAGTCGCATGGCGACGCGTTGCTCGAATTAAAAGTAATACTCCGGGAACGCTATTACCAGGCGCGTTCAATTTGCGTTTCACTTATCGTCGCCCGTACAAGGAACGGACGTACGGATATTAACGTTAACGAGAAAATTATTGTTAGAAGCGTTACGCTACGTTAACGCGATGGTTACTCTTTTTAGATTCCAGCTTCTTCCGGGATTATATGCAAATATCTTTACAGATTTAAATTTGATAAAAATTTCAGAAGAGATGTATTTTAAGAGACTGTTAGTGGGTCATTTTCTGTACCGCTACGATTTTTCTTCGCGCCTGTCGTGTCTTTATATTTTGTTTTAACGATTGTCTTAGTGTTTCTCTTTGTCACTGTATCGTACGAATAATATGCCAATTTATCAGAACTTGCTCGCATCTGTTCCCTTAGTATAATAGAATTCTTGCTGATAGCTGTCTGTTAATTATTTTTAATAATCCCCATACTGTCTAAATTCTCATAGAATACACAACGTGGCAGACTTTTCTAATTTTACAATATTCACGAAACATCGGAAAGAACGAGCAAAAGGAAACAAGGAAAGAGAACTGCGTCACAGACAAGCCATTTTATACCTCGTTTGGCTCGTCTCTACCTAAACGAAGATAAACTCTGGATGCATCGAGGCACACGACACGGTACCGTCGAAACGCTACAGATTTCCAAGCTCGTACGCGTCGGTCGCGTAGTTGAGAAAATCCGGACATGTAAACTATGTCTCGTAAAGTCTGTCTCTACTTTTTTCCTTCTCCCCTCGTGGCAGACACGCGTGGCAGTACTCGTGCGCGCCACGTATGACACGCCTGTAGTATTAGTTAGAAAGCTAATTGCAGCACCACCTCGTTTTAATTCCATTATACAGGTTGCGTCGTGTAGATGCAAATTTCATCCCCGTACCCTAGGTCCCACCCTGGCGACTTTTACCCCGCCTTGTTCACCCGACCCCCGCGTCTGTTATCCCCGTCGCACTTAACCTCGTCCTAACATCACGGCAGCGTTCTTCCTCTCGCTCGTCGACAGAACTTTCCGAATTATCTTGTAGCGAGAGACGACGTCAACGTTCCCAATTATGGGACAAGGCTCGACTCCAAGGCGCTCCGCATACACTATCAGTGTATTAACGGATACGTCCGTTGTATTTCCGGAAGTTTAAGCACTCGCCCAAGCAAGCGACAGCTGAAATCGAGAGTTTCATCTGTGTACAAAAGGCTTTCTCTCGAGAAGGAGCAGGATATTATATTGTCGCGATAGACCGTAATTAAGGTGAATTAACAGCGGCGTTTTGTGATAACCATTTGCTTCTCTGTTTGTTCCAGGTGAGTCAGAGTTTCTGCTATTTTTGGAGGAGCCAGGTATACGTGAGTAGCGATTAACTTGATATCGTTGCGTCGGTGTATGTTGCGTTTTAACTTTTTATACTGCCACGTGCTATATATGGCCGACTGCTAATGCATTTACAGGGGAATATTACTTTAACCCAAGTGGCATTTAATTTATTTTTTTTTCGCTCTGAGAATCGATAAAGCTATATATGTCAGTTACGTAAATAAATTCTAGGAAAATTGAAAACCTAGAAATTTCTTTTTTCTTTCAAAATCGACGGTTTTTAATGGTAGTTGCGGAAATTAATTACAACGTGTTTTTAATTACAGTGTGAAGGTTAAGAGTTCACTGTTTGATTCTGGCTGAGATACGATATCTGTGTACAATGTATGTCTATCGTTGACACATATAGGTACTCTGAAAGATTTTACCAAATTGATTCTCTCAATTAAACAGTTGGAATAATAAATGGATCAAATTTAAATTCCAAGTGAAAGGCAGATAAAATTATTTGCAAAGAATTCAGTAACATCTGGATCAAATGTACAGCTTAGTAACAGTGAGCAGCGAAAAAAGTTATTTTATAATTGCTTTCTTACTTACTCATTGAACTCATGCGATCGATCGTTGAGACACAATGTCCCCAACGACAGTATCCCAATTCGTACCTCACCCTTTGCAAAAAAGTATTCGAGAAACTGGGTAAAAGATTTCAGGCTGTAATAAGCCTGATCGATAGTCGCGGTAGCCGTTTTCGGATGCACTAAACCAGGGCTACGGATATAATCATCTCCTCTGGTTAATTAGCGACAGGAAACGAAGGTGCGCCGCAGCCGGGCTATTAATTATAAATGTCCAACTTCCGCAAGAACTTCGGCTCCGGTATTCTGCCCTAAATCTCCAATCGATTTGTTATCGAGGTGTGGTCGAAAACTTGAAGATCCCTGTCGAAGTATCTTTTTCAAAGGAAAAGCGTTCCTAACGAAAGACGTCGGAGAGTCGACCTAAGCCTCTTTTTCTTTCTCGATATAAATCCGACGCCGCAAACTCGATACTATGCGCTGCACGAACTTGTTGTTGACACGGAGTCGACGACTCGTCAGGAACGTTTGCCTAATTGTTTGTCGATGCGAACACGGACTCCCGATTTCAGGGCTGGTCAGCCCTGATGTTTGACTTGCGTAACTAAAGCCGTTCGGAAATCGTAAGTTAATTATCGCCTGTCGGTCGTCTCGTCTGGATACTACGTTTTCAGCGCGGCGCACAGTAAATAAATGCTTGGCTGCAGCAATTTCCACGCGTTTCCTAGTCGTTGTTTGCGAACAGGTACTTTGATGGACAGATATTGCGAGGGAGAGCATAAAACTGGTCAGACGTAGAACTTCATACGTTTCGACCAAATGGAAATTCAAGGTATATATCGCAAGTATAAGAAGTCGGAGAGCTTGTTCGGGATGATACTATATCGATTCAAAATCGGTTACCTTTTCGTAGTATCTATATTTATCATTTTTTGGATCGAACTTCTTAACCTATGCGAGAAAAATTGTCTTTTATTTATTCATAGTAAAAGCAGACTTTCTTTTGGATGATTTTGTAAAAAAAGATACGACGAACTAGAATTTGAGACCAGTTTTGTGGGAAATAAATATATTTGCAGTTTAATCGATTAATAACTTATTGAAGTATAATGTTGCAACACTGACGTGGGGTATTATTTTTCACGCAGTTTATACGTATTATAAAAATAATTTGTCAACTCATAAAGGACTTTTGCAGGTTGAGTTTCAAGAAGATGTACATGGTTCTGAATGTGATCAATGCTTTAATTTATCGTGATATTTCTGTCGGCAAATACGCGTTCCTTCCGAAAATTCATCGTCGAGATGGGCAACGTTCTCCGAAGTTTCGGAATTCGGTTAGCATTCTGTTTTCGCTCTCGGCATAAACGAGCAACGCGATACCCGCGTATCTACCGTTGTTTCAAAATATTTTAGATATCTCTGCGACTAGTTTGCTATCGGGTTCCAAGAGTTATTCTCGTTATCCGTCGTATATCGAGGGAAGAGAAAGGCAGGTTAAAATGATGCATAGAGAGCGAGGAACGAGATCGATCAGAGTTAACGTCATAATCCTTTTCGTCCGGTTAATTGCGCTTTGACTGGCGATAATCCTATCTCCGAAGACTGAAGGAATTCAAGTATCACGCGAGCGGCCCATTAGTCGATTAATATCGCCGGTGAATTTTGTTATCCTGAGCGTGCATTATCGCCGACTGGTTCCGGGGCGACCGGCCGTCAGCGCAGTTTACTTTTACTCTTCTCCCTTTAAACCCGTGGTAGCTTGGCTGTCTCGTTTTTGCTTAATTGCGTGGAATTCTCCTCTCTTTTCAGCCCTCTTTCTCGGCTCGTCAGGCGCAACGCGCGACGTGAAACCGGGGAAAATGGCTTGGCCGTGCTCTCGCCGTGGAAATCTAATGACTACGCTATCTATGTGCATATTTCTTACATAATTACCCGCGTAAAGTACACTCCTCGAAACCCTTCCCCCTCTCCGGCTGTACCAACAGCTTGCGTTTATACCGTCAGACTGAGATATTTATGCGCATTAATCTTGCCTTTTCATCGGATTTCATTAATGCAGCTACTCGCCCGGTGATAACGCACCTCTAATACCTGGCTGCTGGTTAACTACACGCCCGGGTACAAGGGAAACACCGATTTTCTGCGCGGCGATAATTATCGAGTCACCGATCTTGCTTGCTAGGAGACAGCTTTGTACCTGGACTGGCAAGTGAAAGATATACGTTTCGTGTTTACTAGGGTTTTCGTAGGCATTTGTGAAAATAAGTTTAAGATGGTGGTGAGATAAGTAGGTAGTTAAGTATATGATAGCAAAAAATGTGAAAGGATTAGTACATTGTGTTGGTTAATTATAGGGATCAAATAATTGCCAGTTAATAATATAAAAAAGTATTACGTGTAAGCGATCCAAGTTAGATTGGAAATGGTAGGAGGTAGGAGAAAATTTCATTAAGGAGAATGAAATCGTGTATCACCTGCTGTATGTGTGTCTATAGTTTGTCCCAGTTTCGTAGGGCATCTTATACGTTGTTTCACTATTATTACACTATCGTAGCAGTCATCTTTTTGGCATCTCTGTTATTTCTCAAGTTTGTCGATTCCCCTTACTGCTAATCCTTTTTACTTCACGTTCAGAGAAGCAGATAATGAGTAATTACGACTAATTAAAATTTGGTTATAACAAAGGGGAATTCTTCTTCGACTAAAATTTCGCTGCACTAACACCTGTAAACGTTACGTATTCGCTTCTCCAAAGCCTCGTCCCCTATAAATAATCGGTTATTACGTGCAGATAGCCGAAACCACACGGCTTCCCTCGTTATCATACAATCATTCCACGTTTACACACCTTTCATTCTAATTATCATCTATTATGCTGTCGCTGGATGACACGCTGTCTGCTGGAAACGATTATCGATTAATTTCTCGACTGGAGCCGGATGCGTTCGCCGGCCGCGTACGTTGATCGGCATTATCAAATTCGAGCGTCGACAGGAAGCTAATGGCAGGGGGCTAGATGTCATGGTTTCTCAAACTTCCTACACGCTGACTGTACTTTCGCGTAATTATCGAGGAGAGAAAGGGCGAGAGAGGCGAAAAGAATCAGCGAATCGGGCCGGTTCGGCAAGTTCGCCGAAGTAATTTGAATTCGTATGCCACCGCAGAAATTCGATTTGACACTCGACGTGAAACGTACATAACGAGTCTGCGAACTGTTCGGGACCACAGTCCCTCCCCGCGCTTTCCTCGTACTTATTCCGACCTGGCAAGTCGAACTTCGGTTAATGGCGTAATTCGTCGAATAATTAGCGTTCGCTCGAAGGCGGCATAGAAATCGGGTACGCTCGTTTCATTCCGTCTCGTTCGAAGAAAAAGGAAACCAAATCGAGATACTTTCCCGGCTTCGTAATGCACACCGAGAGCTTCAGGTACTGAATGGTTTCTCTCGACGTAGTTTTATTTTGTTAACCAAGAAGACCGGTTAATCCGTCACTTGAATCGTAAATTTCTTAGACGCGACAGAGAATGTTCCATTCTTCCACGTGCCTCTATACAATCGAGTTGTGTCATACTGAAAATACGTACATTGACTGAATGTAGAATGATTTGAATGTAACCTTTTCTTTTTTTGACCTGAAGAATGCTAACATTCTATGGATTTAGAAAGTGGAAGTGGGAGCGATATGCTATTTTTACATAAGGATAGCCTTACTCGTCTCATGTGACATATGTTTAGGAAAGAAGAAAATATTAATTACAATTGAAACAGCAAAATAGACAGACTCTACCTAAGAAAAATCAAGTACATCGTTCGGTGTCACTCTTTTGGATTACTGTGTCGATCGATAGCGGATATAGGCATCGCGATGAATGCTCATTTCGCGGTAGGACGCAAACAAACGTTGCACACGCTCACGTGCCGCGTTACAAGTGCACGGTTGGACAGAGAGTAGGTTCGCGAGGGACTTTGATGAGAAGGTTCGGTGATTTAACGACACACACGAGGGGCACACACCGGCCGGAGAGGAATCTAATTTATTTCCTCCTTTGTGGAACAGCCTCGGGAAAGGAAAGAGAGGAGAGTCGCGGTTTTCAAAGCGAAAAAGCTTTCCAATCTCTCGAGGCAAAGGAGCTCGGGCAAACAAGGGATTTACCACGATGGACGCCGATGGAAACGCGGATGGAATCGGCCAGGGGGACACAGAGATGACCGTACGTCGCTATACTTGTTTTCGACTCGTACCCTCAGTCGTCTGGGAATCTCTTTGACCGGATCACCGTATTTCGTTCGATGCGCCCCGTTTGATACGCGCGGAGACCTCTAGCCGTTGCCGGAATCGCGCGGCACACCCGCAGGCGCTGAGTCCTCTGCGACCGGCTAAATAATGGTGCCCACATCCGCCGTGCGATCCGTCACACCCCTCCACCGAGATTCCAACAGATGCCACCGTTTCTTTCGCTGTAACCTGAAAAAAAACTCACTCTGCCACTCCCGTTCTTTGACTTTCTTCAACATTTGTTGGATCTGCCGCATCGTTCGAGACTAGTTTCTTTTTGTCTCTGTCAAGTCTAAATTAAGAAGAGGGACATCTTATTTTTGTGTATTTCGTTCTTTTCATTTTTTAGAATTGTATCATCGATTATGTTGTGGTTTAGCGGTTTGCGTTAAGTTTTCCATAGACTTTTATTTTCTTTTGGCTTTCGATTTATCTTGTCTCATCGAGCTTTAGTATTTATTAAATCTTTACGGTCGCTTTGGAGCTAGATTACCCGGTTCTCGTTGCACAGACGCGAACCGGTTTTATCTACTTATCTCGGTACATGTTTATGGCTCGAGAAGCTGATATTCTTGCTACCTGACTTTTCTCCCGACTGGATTATCGTTATTACCGTGTTTTGATTTTGCCCACGCTGCGATCCGGCTTCGCGTACCCATTAATTCGATAGGTCTAAAGTGTCGTTTATTAGATTCCATTTACACCTTCTTTTCTCCCACATTTTATCACGTGTTTTATGCGATGAATTACTATCATTATTCCGTTTAGCAGCATATATTTTACATTTACAAGCGCGCTGTATTAAGTCTCTTGCCGATAACATTCCCCACTCTAAATTTTATCTTCCGCGTGAAAAAGACGTTCCTCTCGTACACATCTATTTCTTAAGTCACGAACCGAGAGAAAATTAAAAAATCTGAAGCGACTGTTGCAATATGGAAACACCTCCGCTCTTCAATAACGGGAAAACTAAGGGAAGCTGGAGTAATTTAAGGGAAACCAAGTCAAAATCAGTCAAACTCAAATCACTTTTCCAATATTCGTAGTAACAAACTTTTGCGCTTTTGAATACAAAAACCCCGAATATGAAACCTGTACCTTTCTTTCTGTTCAGATAAATAGAACTAAGACATTGCAGCTGCATCCTTATCGCTGTAAACCGTTCAATTATCGAAAGATCATTCATGAAATTCCAAAACTGTTCATAATATTCCGCAGTCGTAAAGCGTTAGAACACGCTGCCTTGCGAACCAAACAACAAGAAAGGGAAAAGAAATTCCACACATGACACGACAAGTGTCTCGCCGGCAACGGGGCAGGCTGCCATATTTTTCCTCGTGTAAATCGCATCCGACAGAAATCGCGATGATGCGTCCCTGTGATCTCGTTGCCTACCCGACATCCACGCAAAATTTCGTGGGGTTGGTCCCCGTCCATTACGCGTTCCAACCGGATATTATGCACCGTGGGTTCAATCGACCCTTCGACGCGATATTAGGCGGTCTAATTTGCAATTCGTGCTATCTCGAAGGCACTTTTGATCCTCTGTCGCTTCCCATTGGCCGCCGCCTCAAAGTGGTAGCGGGGTGGTATCCCGCGAGGGAGCGGTTCTCCAGAATCCCTACGGGGGATGATATTCACTGCGCGCGAAAGGGGTGTTGCCGAGCGAGAGGGTGATGGTTTAACTTTGACCGTGAGCCGGCGGAAGGAAGCGGCCACACGGAGGGATGCCACAAGGTGAAAGGAGATTTATGCTGATCAGAAATTATAGGCTGGCTCCGCGGTTGGTTGCTTCGCTCCGCAACCTCTTCGCGCTGCATTAACCCCCTCTTTCGTGCTCACCCTGTGACCAGTTCCCCGGGTTCGACCGCCTGCTACTACACTCTCTCGCCACTTTATTCAAAGCGAGATCCCCGCTTAATGTCCCGAAAAGCCATATTTTCGCGATTATAATTTACGGCGCGATGCGAAACCCTTGTTCCTGGGAATGCGGCGACATACGCGCCACAAGCGGGGGTGAGAAGATGCTGATCGTACGCGGTAGAGGGTGACGTGCTTGTATGTATAGACGGGACATCGTTATCCCCTTTGGTAGTGAACGGGGGAATCGGGCTCTAAGCGAAAATCGTTTGTACGTTCAACGATATTAATATCGCGTTAATGTGGGGCTTGAGATTAATGACCTGCGATCTGCCGTTTCTTTGATGAATATTGGATTACATAAGTAACAGGGTGTTTTCAAACGTGGCGTTTAAAATGATAAAACTTACGGTATATAATAGAAGTTTTGCGAAACAGAAGTGGAAAATTGATTGTTGATAGTAAGATAACGAACGGCTCTAGAAAATGAGGGTAAACACGCTACTTGCTAATTACAATTCATCTTCTTACATTGAAAAAAACTGCACTGCTTATCGAATGACTTAACACGTGTAAGTAGTACGTATCGTATAAGAATTGTTGCGATTCGAAGAAGGTAATCTAACAAGAAATTAATACAAATTGAAGTAGATCGATTTGTCTTCTGGCAAAGCTCATCGTTAACTTGCTTATTGTTAGTGATTACTCGATATCGATAGTATAGTAGATTACTATAATTATCCTTCATATCGAAAGTATCGAACGAATGACTATACAAGAAGAATCGAACAAATTCGCATTGGAGAATCGTAGTTTCGTTGTTTATAAAACACAGCTTTCCCCGTTCGTGGTGTTAACGACGTTATACAGCGTTTTACGAGGTGACGATGGTTTCGTGCGAATTTCTGGCCGCAGACATCCCGCGGCCTGGCCAGTGGAAAATCGTTGGAACGGTTGGAATTCTTCGCGGCACGCCGACTCGATAAACGTCGTCGATCGATAGCCGCGTCGTTTATTAGTTTTACAGCATCGTTCCTTTCCATATCTCTCCGGCAGAGTTCGGCCGATGCAAGTCGAACCGACCGACGAGATTTATTCCAGCCGATAAAAGTCTGGTTGCCTGCGATCGTCTCAAGAGATGACGAACAGTTCGACGAAAAAGAAATTTCTGAAGAGACCACGAGACGTCGTAGGTGGTGTCTACCGTTAAGCAAACAGTTTATTGTTTTTGCCATCGTTTGTTTCATCGACATACAAGTGCTATACAGATAGATAGATATACGACTAGAAAATAAGAAAGAAGTTTTACTGGACGTCGAATCTGTTTTATTTGTATAACTGCTCATGAGTAAATATTACGACGTTCGTTACGATGATGACATACTCGAATATTTATTGTCGCTGCTAGCTAAAGTCTTCAACCCATTAAGGAACCTTCAACGGGTTTCGAGTGCGGTTCGTTTCTCTCGACAGACCTTGAGAACGATGCTAACGAATCTGTTTGAAATAGGAATTGGGACTGATTCAACGCTGACGAAATGATTACGTTAAAAATAAGAGTCTCTATCTCTAACATTCTAAGAAGCACAGTACAGTTCTCACACTCCGGACCTAAGAAAATCTTTGAATAAACAAACAACACGAATAACACCACCGATAATTCTCCATTATCGCAATGTTATTCGAGCCACACATACAGAGCTGTTCGTAGTATATACTAGTATACGATTTTCGCGAATCTCAGTTGTACTTTGATCACGCCCATCACCACTACGAAGCAAAATCACGGAGCAAGTCCACCTCGAGTGGTGGTCCAGATTCAATCAGCGGCACCAGTCATGCCGTTGAACTACTACTTTACGAGCGGCTCAGAGACACGAATGACGACGCTCTCCGAAAATAGACCGTGGAACGTCGATGCAGCTGGTCGGCCGCTGTTCATTGAGAAAACAGAGTCAGACCGTGGACCGTAGTCGGAGAAAGGAGAGTGGAAATCGAGGATCGCCGATGCGGAGAACACTATGGAGTATGGTGGAACGCGTAGAAGGGTGACAGAGTCAAGAGGCGGCGTAGGAAAGTTAGACAGAGGGGAGAATAATATGACATAAGCCCATTGTGCGGAGAGGCTGGGTCTCGTGTCTCTGTGTTTGCATATGGAATCACGCGCAGCCGTCAGAATGTTGTTCGAGACCAGTTTTCCCTTCTATTCGCATTGGCGAGGGAGAGAGGAGAGACGACGTCGTCACGGGTCAACGAGATTCCTCGATGATGGTTCCGCCTCTGGGGGGAATTCAGTCTGTGCATATAATTATTGCACGCATCAAGCATCGCGGTATCCTGGTCGATGCCAAGCTGACTTCCCTTTGAAGGGAGAACGAGCGAGGAAACGCGAACACGTCGCGTCCCTTGCTGAATTTCTGACGATTCGCAATGTTACGTTACTATGTAGCCGCAAACGCGTGTTTATCGTCGGTGGTTATCGGCGTTGGAACTTTATCTCGCTTCCAAGACTCTCGTAATTGGCCATCGTCGCGAAACTTGTCGTACACTTGCTTAATCTTGTACGTGGATCTATCTGCTACAGGAATAAAGAAAAAAAAAAAGAGTTTTCATCGCTTTTCGCTCGATCACCCTCCTCGCGGATTATTTCGAACTTCGAAGATGGAGGAGGGCGAGAGAATGTTCTCACTGGGATGGTGTGTATGATACGTTTCGCTCTACGTAGTCTAAGGATGATTGGTTAATGTCATTCGTTAAATTTTTCTCTGCACTCGATCGAGTCATTGATTTTTGTAAATTGATCTTCGTAAATCGAAAAATAGAAAACCACGATGATACAGCAAACGCCGTGCGAAATAAATTTCGTATCAGTCACGAAGATTTATAACGAAGATATCAAAACCTTGTTACCCTAACATTGTAGATAATCATATATTCGTATGATTTTCTTATGTGAATATAAATGTGGGAAAAGCTTGATTGAGACTGAAATTTATTTAATACATAAATTATTTTACGAGCGAAATTGAAAATTGAATTCTGCAATCTGCCATAATAGAACTAATTAGTCGTCGACAAAGTGCATTGGATTACTCTGATTAAATACACGATGCTCCAAATGAACTCCGTGTGGTTAAACTTTTACTTGAAAAAAGAAGCTATTTCATGTATACCAACTATTAGTTGGATGGAGAGACTCGTGGAAAGGGGTAGCATCGATCGCGTTTCGCGAGGTATCGAAGCAGAAGGCACTCCCCAGAAGTTCACTCGCGCTTCTCAGAGCCTGTTATTTACCTTGGCGCCGGCCAGCGCCGAAAACTTCCCCTCGCGAAGAGTAATTACCGACTTTTGTTTGCGCCTGTTCGTCGCGATACTCGTCGCGGAAGTTTCGCGTCGAGCCACGCCGCCTTCGAGGAAGCTAAGCTCGAAACGGCGAAAGAAGTTCATAGCCTAGATTTCGCGCGTTTTCAACGTGCCGCCTGCACAATGTCTACCATTCAGTTTCCAGTCGAGCTGCAGTCATGCGTTTCACGCAGTCTCAACACTCGGTTCTCTCTCGTTTTAATAAAACGTGTTCACCTTCTTCTACTCGATATCGCTTTATTCCTCGAGTCGTGTTTCCGCGGCGATCTCAATTCACGCGACTCGCGTCGTTTTGTTCTCGTTTGTTTCTGCGCGCAGGTGGTCTCTGGCCGTAGCAAAATGCTGCTCCTTGCTCGCGTATAACTCGCATTTTGCTCTTGTGCGGTGCACACGTGGCGGTGCAGAATGCTTGGTTTGGCGTGGTTACCGCAAGAATCGTCGATAAAATAGCAGCGAAAGAAGAGAAGCAGAGAGGATATGAGAGAAAGAGAGAGGGAGAGAGTCAGGATGGTAGAGAAATAGAGAGGAGTACATACGCGCCGTATGTGGGCTCGCTTCGTGGAAGCTGGTTCGAGTTTGTAACAGCGCGGTTCCACGTCTCGCCTTCGTGCGATGACTCGAAACTCGAAGCTTCGAATCGGCTTCCGAGCGACTCTCATCGTCACTCTTACACTTTACACTTATCGCCTCGAAACTCGTATATGGCCGCGTACGCGCTTGGAAAATCGTACGGTTGGTTAACAGTTTATGACCCAGTGCGCTGGATACCTCGCATCGCACACCCCAACCAAATCTTCTCGTGCCTCGCTATTTCCTTCGATTTTTGCATCGTGCTTGCTCCGTTAGATCGTATCGTCCGAGACGTATTCGTGGAAAACGGTCGCTTAGTTTATCTTTGATTTATGTCCCGGAATTGCGTTTTTTTCTTTCTCATCCTTTCCGTCCAGCACCAGATTTGTTCGTTCACGGTATCGTTTGGAGAACCATCGATTCCGTTGAAACATTTCGTAGGTAGACCGGGGATTCGAGTAATATCGAGTTCGTACATATTTGATCGTTCTATGGACCGTTAGCGGTTGACGAAATGTTGTACGACTATCTTGTACACGTGTATTTTTTTACGATTTCATGTTACTCTTGCACCAGTCGATAGACCAATATTCCACTAGGTTACCGACAATGTGTTTCGTGTCCCACTTCCGTGGACGTCTGCTTTTTGTCAGACTCTTGGCTCCCTTCGAAAGTACCGCTGCGTATAAAAGACCGATTAAATCTCGCCAGGTTTTATCACCGACCATAAATATTCAAGAGGCCGGTAATCGAAATAAGGTACCGTACAATCTTCCACAAACCAATATACGACTCTCTTAAGTTTTCCAAAGCTGATTAAAGCCACTCGTTCCTCGTCATTTTCTCGTTAATGCGACACAACTGCAACAACAACTACACGTAATGCGATCCCGTATGTACAACATGATACGTACATCGGCTCCAGCTCCCTCTAGAGCTATAAAGTAATTTTGCCCTATTCACGTAACACGAGTAACCCCTTTAATCATCGTACCATCACCCAATGCCTTTACCAGTCACGACGACGCGACGCGTCGATGTCAGAATCGCAAAGCGATGATTTCGGAAGGCAACCATATTGCAGAATGATGAGGTTTAATTCGTGGGAGTTATTATTTTGGCAGCAGGATGCGCTGCGCGTCTGCAAAACGGGGATATTTTAGCGCGAGAGGGCTGTCACCCTCGCCGCAACGGGACCATTACCGCATGATATATACTACGGCCCTGAGCTCTTTCGTCTGAGCCCTGTGCCAGTGTTGCTACCTGTTACCCTATTATGTCGTATATAGTCTAGCATTCCACTTTATTTCGTTTCTTCTTTCGCTCCCGACGGTGCACCGTCGGCCGACGCAGCGGGAAATTCATGAAGGTTATTAATTGTTGAAAAACTGGAGACAAAATACGGTGAAATTTACACAAGAACGTTCGAATACGCGTTATGCTACGCGACAAAGACTCTCTGGTACATATAACGGTCGTTTCTATAATCTGTTTTCCTTATTTTTCATCTTCTTCTTTCTTCTTTTAGTTCTCGTGGTTGTGAAGCAACATTTTGATTAACACCGATAAACGGGGAAATGCATATTATGGGATTGTAAAGGCGGATATCTGAATCGTTTAGAAGTTACATCGACCAGCTACGGAAATTGAGAAGGAGAGACAAGCGACGATGTTACAAATATCGTAGAGAAGTTACTATTATTTATACCGCCTTCTCGCGATAAATGAACTTGTGCATGTAAGTCATTTGTTTCTTTGGGATTGGCCATTAATCATGTAACTTATGTAATGTAATTGGGAAACTGACAAAAAGTGAAGTTGATGAGTTTCTCGGAGGCTCATTTAATACTAGAATTAATAGACTAACGTTAACGATAAATTTATAACGTTTCATAGAAATTCTGTAGACTTGTAACGGTGCATTTTTGTAAATATGAATGATATTTCTTAAAGTACACGAATGGAGACTGTTTCTTATTTTACATATCTATGTTACAATATCTTGTATCTTTCTTTTTCATTTTTTTGATAATTTTATACTTTCTAATGTTAAGGGATAATGTAAACATGACTGATTTACGAAGCACATTCCCTCCCAAGAGCTTCTAATCCACCTAAATAGAAGTAGATCGTTTTCCTCGTCATTTTTATCGCCTCTTCATAAACGAGTTCTTCTTTTACGAGACGCTTCTTCAACTTGATATCCCTTCTGTTAAAACGAGGCGATACCTCTTAGCGAAATCCTTTGTCGTGGCAATTGCTATTCGCTGCGTCGTTAAAAACATCGTTAAATACGTCGTTAAGTGCGTCTTACCGTGACCATCTTCTTGAACGTACGCAACCTCCCTTCATAAGAACCCACACTTTCATAGAAACTGAAAAAATAGAAGAGAGAACTAAAACGAGATAGCCCACCTTTCATTTTCCACTACATCGATCGAAGATTCGAAAAGTTGGCGTTCTATACGAACCGGGGAAAGACTCCCCGGCGTTCTCTTAATCTATGCTCCTCGGGGAAATTTCTCGAGATCATTGTCGCCATAGTTCGCGCGGGCTTTCGAAAAATTCGAAGGCCAGGCTTATCAGGGACGTGTATCAGCGGTACGAAGTTATTCGGCTCTTGCCTCGAGGATGTTGCGGGCCAACGGGTCCCTTGTAATTTCGTGGGATCGCGACGACTGTCTCCTATGGGATAGGATATAAAAATTCCCTGCCTAGGAGGGTGAGTTCTCGGTCGCGCGACGACGACGTTAACCTGTCTCTCGGTATCTTTCGCATCGTTCGGGGATAATCCTCGTCAGTGCTCCGTTTCTCGTCTTTTTCGCCTCCGGTTCCGTTGCTTCCCCTTTTCTTTCCATCTTTTCCCTTTGCTTTTTAATATTTTCTTCTTTTTATTCTCTCATGGAAGTTACATTTATGCGAGTTTGGTGCGCGTGCGCGAAGACGCGCGAGACCAAAATGAACGAGAGAGGGTGAACTTTTGATCCGTGCGTCGCGACAGTAAACGACGCTCCAGCTCGGTTACTCCGTAAAGGGATTTGCAAATCCAATTTGCGGCTCGCGTTCTCTCCATCATTGTAAATCTTGCGCTGCTTTTTTTGTCACGCGTTTTACCATTTTCTGGTTTCCCGGGATTTTTGGCGCAACGTTGATCTTCGCGCGTAAGCAATGTGTAGTCGCACACAATGTAAGAGACGCTAACCATGCTTTACGGCGACGTAATGTACTATTATATATCATATAACGGTACGTGTGATGTAGCCTTAATGTAGAAAAAATCTTCTGAAAATAAATGACACTGAATAAGTTATTCAATTAATCGTTCATTTAAGAAGTAAGCTATCGAATTTCGAATAACGAGTGAATACGTATCTCGAGCTATATGTGTTTCATCTTTCGTCGGGGTTACGATGTCGAGAATCGTTGGACACGTCAGTCGTGTTCGATGGCAACCGATGAAACGACGCATCGAACGGCACACGATGATACGGCGATCATCACTTAATCGTAAACGATGTTAATGACGTGTGTACGGGGACACGAACGTATCCCGCGATACGACTGTCGTCCATCGTGATAGATGAGCTTCATAGACGATATCTGCAGACAGCTTGCAACTGCATGAGCAGCCTCCTGTTTCGATCCCTCGTAAATTCCAGCTTCATACCGCAACGAGGCTAACCTGGCGCGCCGTCGGTGAGGCGACGCGTGACGTTTGATCAAAATTCCACGGCTGCCTGTTTCAAAGGCTCGTTTACGAGTCGCTGAAATATTTTTAATTACGTTCACGCCCGGCTCGATGCGTTTATCGGTGTAATATTGGTCTAATATCGGAGTAATATCGGGATAATATCCGATCGGGTGAGGCTCGTAACGAAAACTGATTCATCGTTGCGGCTGCGTTAACGTCGATATAAATTCGATGGTAAATAGACAGCGAACGGATAACGGTGTTCTTTTTATTACGAAGGTATACGCGTGTTTAAAATTCATAAGTTGATTCATTTCAGCCGCACGCTCCTTTTCGGTTCTCTCTTCTCTTATTTTATTCCCTCATAAATCATCCTCCGGTTCAGCCGTTCTCATTCTCTTTACACTTACGTGGGCGAGAAACTTTCCCTGAATTACGAGATATTTCATCGGTCTCCCGTTCAGCCGATCGAGAGACAGAGAGACAGAGAAAGGAAGATAGAAAGGGAAAACGTTTCCCAGATACCTTGCCAAGTAAGCCCGTTGGCATTAATTACGCCGAGAACGATTGGCCCGATCGAAGTCACGATCTTCGCTCCAGCTACCTTCATATTGGTCCAAGTTTAATTCAACCCTGTTATCGAATCTACGAAAAACGCTCGACATAGGAATACTCCGTTTTTCACCGAAATTAATATTCTAATATTAATATTATCGACCATAGATAAGTTACGGATATTTAAGCAAATTTCTATAATTACAAGAATAACAAGTAAAGAGATTAGGATGTAGACGAAAATTCGTTTCAGTTATTATATATCTTGTACATATATCTTTGCGTATGCGTACATCATTGTATCATTGAATTTCCCATAAGCGCATAAACATCCACAGTCAAGTCATTAGTTCTAGAATGAAACATACCTTAAACTCTTATAATCCAAGTTACAGTACTACGCCTAAATAATTTACTTATAATTCTCAATGAGAATTGATTGTAAAATGTCTACCAAATAAAAAGAAAAAAAAGTCATTAGTTACAAACTCCATATTTTTATTTAGTTATATTACAATTTCAAATTTTATATCTTCTACTTGTTTATTATCTTCAGAGTTATTTCATACCTTCAACATAAAGAAATTTCTATCCTATTTCACATTCTGCTCGCGTACTTTTCCCTCGTATTCAACGTAGGTTCTTCAGCAGCTGTTTTCCTCGGACGATTCGTGTCTCTCGTCCCCGATAACAACTGTCACCATCTTCCTCAGGCCAGCTGAGATCCGCGAAATTGGTCCACGCAGGATGATCCGTTTCATCCAGTCAGCCAGCGTAACATCCGAGATTCTCTTGGGGTGCAGACAACCCGTTGCTTAGAATCTCGCGTGGCGTTGCCGGTTTCTGTTATATACGCGGCGCCGCTTACGGAACGAGGACACCAGAAATGCAATATTAAGGCATTCGAAGTCGGTCGAAGTCTGAATATTCCCTGTCGAGGCGAGGCAGCTTCCAGCCGGTGTTCTGTGCCGCGGTGCGGCGTCTCTCCGGTTCGCTTAAAATTAACGAGTGCCGACGAGCGTCTTAAGCATACGTAAACACCCTGTAACGGTGATTGGAACAACCACTATTCCGGAACAAGCTCGTGTTCACCAAGGTAGCTTCGTTCGATCTTCAAGCGGCTCACGTAAAAACCACTCGCTGGGTATTCGCTTTCCGCGACTTCATCGACGTCGTATTTCGCGGGAAATGAAGTTTTCCGTTCCGTATTTGAGACAATTGGATCGGCTCGATGATTTTGTTGGATAGGAAAGAGATTTTATGGAGAGAATTTTCCTTCTCTGATAACAAAGGGCTTGCGAATGTGAAGTTTTGTTTTGCGAGAAACGGAATTCTCTGTTCAGAAGCAGTGGATTAATTTGATGATCTTCTTGGATAAGAAAAATATTTTATAGAGATTATTCCTTCCTTTTTCTCCTTTTTTTAAAAGAGAAGATTGTGAATATAAAGTTCTGTTTCGCAGGAAATTAAATTTTTTCTTCCTCAACTGTAGGAAGAGATAGTTCCAATGATTTCCTTGGATAAAAGGAATGTATAAGTTTCGTTTCTTCTCTTTCTTTTTTTTCTAGGAAAAGAGTTGTGAATGTAAAGTCTTGTTTCGTGGGAAATGAAATTTCCTTTTCGTAGCTTAGGAAAGGATTTGATAGGTTTCTTGGATAAAAGGTACATTTCAGAGGGATTTGTAGAATATTTTACAGAGATTATTCTTTACCTTCTTTACTCTTTTTTCAGAAAAAAAAAAGAAAAAGAAAAAAGAAAAACGGTTGCGAATACAAAGTATCGTTTTACGGAGAATGGAATTGGAAACGATCGTTTGAATAAGTTTTCTGTATTGTTTTTAGAAGATGGGGTTTTGAATGTCGAGTATTTATCAAGTTACGAAGTCGTATTTGTATTTGTCAAAAAATAATAAAGTTTCATAGGCGGTAGTAGGGTTGATATTAGATTTTCTAAGACCATTGTTAGAGCAGTGACTGCTCGTCGATTCGTTCGTGTTGCAACATCGATGGCTGTTTAATATTTTCTCTGCCATCGAGTGCACTACCTTTGAGACTCCTGGCAAACACCTCGAAACAGTATTTACGTTGGTTACCCCGCGTCTGCATCCGACCTTTCCTTCGATTGTGTACCCTCCCCCGGTTTCCACGTCCAAGTTCAGCGCGTCGTTTCCAGCTCGAAAGAATTTCAACCCCCGTTCGATGGAAAAAGTGTTTGACTGCCACGGATATTCCAAACTCGAGTGGGATTACATTAAATATTTTAGTCGGAACTGACAAATGCCAACACATCTATATTCATCACGAACACGTATATTTCTTCCTAAATTATGGAAATTTGAATTTAGCTCGTATATTTCTCTAGTGCCTCGCAAATTCTCCGATAATTTTAATGCTGTCATCGTTTAACTTAACTAGTCGTCGATTAACTTAAATGTCCACCATCGTAGAGATTAATATTTCTAATCGTATTATGCCACACCCAAGTGTGTCTTTGTAAACGCGTTATATTTTCATTTTCAAACAAATTAAACGACTTCTATCATTCGAGTATACTTCGTTTCTATCAATAATTTCTCTATACCTTTCGTACAATTGATTGAATTCAGTGATTCTTATTTCAAGATATCTTTTCCAGATAATATTAATTTTTATTAATATTCATTATTTTACTTTTATTAATTTTTATTATTAATTAATATTAATGTACGTGACCCAAATTTTACAAACTGCTATTACATTCATCATTCTCTTCTCAGTTAAATGACAAAAAATACAAGAAATTAAAAGAAAATTAATAAAATTAATAAATAAATTACAAGAAATAATATACCAGGTGATATTTGGGCAACTAAATGCCAACATCAGAAACACGTTAAAAGACATTAAAACATTTCAATCTACGCAACTCTACGCCTGAAACTCTAAAGCTAAATGCACCGAAACTTCTTTTTATTTGCCAATACAGCATGATGGCATCTAAACGTTCCAGCAAGGATGGTCTATAACTAACAAGATCCATCGAGTAGCTTAAACACAGGATAGATATCAGTTTGTGTGTACGTAGCCAGGCTCTTTGAAGCGGAACATTTGATCCTGTATGAAGGATCAAATAGCGAATGTATACACGCACATACATACGCGACATGGCCACGTCTGATGCATGCTTTCCAATGATACACTGTTCCGTTCATCGTACACGATCACACGATACCTTGAAATTTCGCCTTGCTCAAATTTGATCCGTTTCGCCATTTTGTTTAACCTGTGCAGCTCGTATACGATATACAGGATAGACGTTTATTCTGTCTGTTTAAGACACATCGGCCAACCATGATCGTGTTACTATCACAACTTTACCATCGCGTTATTGTCAGAGTTGACCAAACTACGAATGGATAATCGCGACATAGTTGCTATCGTACTAAGTTAAGGGTCGATGGGAATACGCGTTTAATTCTGCGATTGTTCGTACACAATAACCGCGACAACAAGAATCGCGCATACTATCCGTGACCTGGAAGCGGAAGCCGTGGCAAACGTTGCTGGAAATTGGGTCGATCTTCGATTACGCTTTACGGAACGTAGGAATGTTCGCTCGAAACGAAATTCGCGATACAGCGTTTGCTGTTTGGTCAATTTCGATCGTCCGAAATAGTTAATGAAATAATTGCTTCGGCTACAGTTTGCAAACGACTTTCAGTCTGTGTATATTTGTTGATCATTTCATCGGAGAAAAACTCGTTCGTCGGCCGAGGTTCGACCGAAGTTAAACCGATTTCACGTTCAAAGCGGACCACTTTATATATCGCTGCAAGGATATAGCCGTGAAAGAGGTACAAGTCAGGTTACAAATCGATTTCACATGGAGAATCCTGTAAAGTGGAACGTTCCGATCCTAAGATCCGTACGATATAGCGTAAAGGAGAGAGAAATAGACACGGAGGAAATTAGAGAGAGCGTGATCATGAAGCAAATGTTTTAATCGTTTAACCGTGGTATCCTGGTGATTATCCTGGCGCGCACGATGAAAACGAGAAGGTACGATCGAAGGTGGAATCGACTGGTCGCGCGTGCGGATTACCATTGGGATTATTTAAACTAATTGTCCGAGTTTTTCCAGCAGACAAGTTTCCCTCTGTATACATAATTGTGGCGGTGGCAGAGTGAAAGAGAACGGAGCGAGCAAGAGGGGTCTGTATGGAAAAGAAGGGAACCCTAGTAGGTAACTCCGGGAAATCAGGCAATTTAAATTCGCCGTAAAAAGGCTCTTTAATTAAAAGACTTTAATTCCTCACGGTCGCAAGGGGGCGCTTACTTATTCATACTAATGACTAGGCAGCCTCGAGTAATTAGAACGCTTTGAATGTTCTAGGCATCCGATTTACAAGAATGTCACACGGAATCGTTTAGAATCTTGATTAAAAACGATCCATGTTGATTCCGGCGGCACATAGCTTTGTACATTCGTTCGATCTTGAAACGTTGACGAACATCAACGACGAGAAAATCTCTGTATTCGCGCAAATAGCTCGTCAAATTATGTTTCTTCATAAAAGATATAACTTAGAAAAAAAACGAAGCTGGCACCTCGCTGGGGGTAGCCGCCCACATGCTATATTATTTTTTATTTATATATTTTTTTTTCTTCACCAACAAGATATAACACTTTACCAAATGTCCGCAAGGACAAATTGTAAAATAACCAAAATAAAAAAAAAAAAAAAAAAAATTATGTTTCTTACCGCAACGATACGTTCTTCCTCTTTTCGATTCTCTGTTTCTCATTCTTTTTTTCTCTATTTTTCTTGCTTTCGTTCGACGAAAAATACGTCGTTCACGATACGACGATGGATAATCAGAGGTTGAAAAAGACGATGCTCGAAACCCAGGGAGATTTTCGATACGAACGGTATGCGCTCTGGACGCAAAGAATTTGTAATTCGGTTAACTACGGGCAGGTCTCTCGAGAACACCGGCTTCGACGCAACCTCGCTAATTGGATCAGAGCACCGCGATAATTAGTTTAAATCCTCCAATTAATATTCCGTGTTTTACTTTCGCATTACGAACAGCCGTTTGGGGATATCCGCCGCGCTAGTTTTCCCGCTTCAAAGATCACGTTTTCGCGACTACTGTTCCTGCACGAATTTGTCCTGCCGCGATAACGCCTCCGACTCCGTCTCCTTTCTCTTCCACTTGGCTTTAATATCGAACCAGCCAGATTCGCGTCGTTTCAAACGAAGCCGTGTGTCAGACTTGTAGCAATCTCAGAGCTACTGTGTAGCGAATTAGACATCGTGTTTGAAATAATCAGAAATTTCAACGTTTCAACTCGTTTAACGCATTGAATTTCTTTCAAATTTTGAGGAAAGTTTGTCTTTACCAATTATTTGTAATAAAATAAAAATACATACACGTAAAGGGATGCATTGAAATTTCAAAGCAATTTTTTGCGAAACCAAGTACGTTCATCGTTTAACGTCAGTTAACAATTGTAACATCAAACGTCAGAAGATAAAACCTTTGCATGTTTTTACATCTAGTGAAACTTGTTGAAACCGAGGAATTTATTTCCACGAAAAAGGTTACAGTGATCTTCCCTTTTTCATTTTCTATCGGTATAAACTGTTGGAATACAACGATATTTCACGCATAGGCACAATACCCTTACACAGGTACCCACACAGGCATTTGAACAGGATACTTACACAGGTCATACTCATTACTGTATAGAGAGTAGAGAGGCTCAAAATATTTAAGGGATCATGGGTCACTACCTAAGTCTAGTCTGGGAGTAACTGGCCAACAATCAACAATTCTTGTATACGTTGTTAATTATATCATTCGCTTATATACATTTTGTTCTGTATATTATGAATGTATGTCACTGAATATTATTTCAACATAAACATTGTGTCTTCCACAGATTATTAATCTTAACTTCAAGATTAAATTCTAACATAAACAATACAAGAAGCAATTTTCACATTATCAAACTTGCTGTAGCGGTACTATTGAAATACGAAGAATTCATCTTTTCAAGCGTCCGTATTTTTTAGAATTTCATTACCATTAGTTTTCCTTTGCCTATTCGAGAAATCGTATTCTTCTTGAATTCTGTTTACCACCGCAACTACCACCCAAATCGTCTTCCGATTCGAGTAGAAAAAATTAATTTCACAAGATCTAAAACATTCTTAAAATTCCAACTCTACTAGTTTCCTTTCCCACATTCGAGAAATCATATCCTCCGTGAATTCCGTTTACGATCACGAATGTTCGTCTTTCGATTCCGGAGATTTGCGTCACTTGTGCAGGTGTCGTTGGAAAAATATTTTATTCAGTCTGGAACCGAATTTTTGGTACCTACTACTCGTTCGCTCGGATCGTTTCTACATAATCGCGCATAAAAATCCCGCGGACTTCGGTATCGTATTTCAACACGCGCGCGACCTCTTCGTAATATTAAACTTCGGTCCAGCAACGTTTCGTTCGAAGGTTCACGTCTGTAAGTTGGACAAAGCGAAGGCGTAACTGTTTTCGAACGGGAACTTTGCCTCTCGAAATGGCACCTACCTGCCCGGATCGATGGCTTGACCGTGGCTGGTCCGTGTGAAAGAGGGTTGCCTGCGCATAAATACTGAAACGTGAGACCGTTAGAACTGATTCCGGAATCGAGCGGAGCCCATTTAGGGCCACCTGCTTCCATACCGTTCTCCGCGTCTTTAGACCTAAGCTCTCGCGTATGGTTTTCGTGTCCTCCGGCTGTTCACGCGTCCGCTTTATCGCGAAATCTAAATTTCCCTCGATTCTCCGCGATTACACGTTCTAATCTGATAAATAAAAGATCTTCGCTACGTAGCGCTGCGAGCTTTTTCATCGTGTTCGATCCGATTGTGTTGGTCGAAGAATAGGCGATATCTGAAGATTTGAAGAGATATTGACAATAGAATGGAGACAGTTTTTGAACTTTAGATGCACACATAACTATATGAAACATTCAAGGGAAAAAGTACATATTTAGTACAATATGAAAGTACAAAGGTATAGCGTAAAATTGTATTGACATTTGTATTCTTCTCTCAAACTGTCGAATATTATAAAGCTTCCGTTTTTTTGTCTCTATTCGGATCATTAAATCAATTTTGAAAAAACCTTCTGTTCTCCACCCATCTCCTATCCATTTCTCTTATTTAACCTTCTTTTTGTGCACCGCTTTCTGTTTAACGTATCGCAGTTCTTGCGCGCAGGTTTCTTGTTTTTGCATCTTTTACTCGATCATCTTTCCACCGTAATTGTATTTTAGATTTAATTTCTGGAGACGTTTCTTACGACAGACACCGAAGAACCATTTGCTGGTAGCCAGGCACCGATTCATTCATCAATCTTCGCGCCTTACGTCGTTCCGTAGCTGGGCTCTTCCTGTTTCGGTTTTTACGTGGATCAGCAGAATCGTCGGAGTGCTTTTTCCGCATCGAGGAAAATCCCGTTTCCCCTCGCGGCGACACGGGCTCGCGCCACTTCAAGAACGCGCTGTTCGACAAGAGAGGAAAAATTCAAGGGTTTCGAAAGTTAAAACGCTTCCCAAAAGCACTGATTGAATTTCCGATCAGCGGCTGTCGATGTATGCGATATCCTTTATACCGATTCCAGATCTCCGGAATTACTCTTCTCTCCTATCCTTTTTCCTTTCCACTTTGCTTCTTCCTTTCTCCCTTCATATTTTTTCTTCTTTTACCTTTTCCAACTCTCTTTTTCTTCCACTTTTATCTTTTTCTTTTTTTTATTTTGGATTCGTTCTCGAAAGAAATGGTCGAAGAGGCGTCCGGTATCGGTGGAAATCGCAGCACGTCGCTGCCCGCGAACAGACAGAGGGTGGAGTTTTCGGCACGGTTCCCCTATCCACTTTCTGAAGGAAGAGAAAGAAAAGGCATGGTCCATCGAAAAACGGTAAAAAGGCCGCGCCACGGCGTCATAAAAGTTAAATGGATCCCGGCGTTCTTTCTCTTTTTCTCCCTCTTCTATGGTTGGCTGATGGTATCCAGGCGTTTTACTTTTCAAATAGTTTTAGAACTGCCGCACAGACCGAGGAATCCGTGCACTCCACAAGATTTAGCAATTCCGTTGGACTTTTATGATTCTCCGCCGCGTGATGGGAAGAAAAATGACGCGAATAGTGGAAATTCGCCATTGTTGCCCGTGCTATATCCGTCTTTGATTATTTCGCAGCGAAATTAGGTCGTCCTACGTTCCATATGTTTTTTAACCTGTTTTAGTGGAATTATCGCTTATACATATATCTATACGTCGTTATCATTATTGGGTCAAATTCTCGTAACTATTAATTTATGTAGCTTAATTGAGGATATGGCATAGTTAAACGTATCGAGTAACGTAGTTGCACTAATTTTCAAACTGTCTTGCCCCGAGATTACATACTCGAATAGACATTATTTCACTGCACAAACTTCTCTGGTTACAACTACTCGAACTTCTTGTCTCTGGCAACTTCTCTTCGACACATTGGATACGTGTTTGGCACTTTGTTTAATATTACAAGCTTTGTGTCATGGTTTATGAGCGAAAAGTCAATTCGTAGTTCATATGACGACCAACGAAAGAGGAACAACTATTGTTCATGTATTTTCTTGATTTATAATTGAGAACGGTGGTTTCTCACTCGTAGATAATTTTATTTTTGTCGAAAGTCGTTTTTAAACCTTTTAATTCTGGAACGTCATAGTTGCAATCCTACATTCTTCAACCACACAATTTTGTTTTACCTCTAAGATGCAGTAGCTTCTTTTGTCATTTATTTCTTACTTTTTTGTTAACCCGATATGAAAAGTCCCAGATTATTGAATAAGAGGTTTGAAATCGTTTGAAGCGAATATTGTGTTAACAAAATCGTGTTTCTTGACCACTGAAACTCTATCTTTATTTAATCGAAGGTTTGATGCGTAGAGTTATATATGTCAACAAAATTGAATTTCGATAATAATTTAGTATTAACTTAGAAACGCTTCTGTTTTCTATTTACCATGAAAGGAAGTTGTTTAAATTCCTTTAGAAATTCTCACGTATAATACGATCCTTCTATTCAGAGGAAATCTTTTGAAAAAAGGAAACCTAAAGCTTTTACGAGCCTGATTTTTCGATGATTCAGCGACCAATGGAATCACCGTGGAAAATAAGCGAAGACTTGCACTATACGAGGTTCGCGCTCGATAAAGTAACCCTGTTTGCGAAGTTTACGAACACGAGAAATCGAAGTTCCAGCGACTTTACCTTTAGGAGGAGCGTGGATCGCGCGTGTAAACGCGTCGTACGCTTCCGGATTTAATCCAGAGAAGAAGCAACCGGATGGGACGGTCCCGTCGTTTTGGGAATATTCGTGATCTCATCGGTGTCTGCTCTGTGAAAATTAAACACTGAGAAATCCTCCGTTTCTCCCTCGTACGCGCGAACAGGATTGTCACGAAAGTTACGCGACTAATGAAATTACGTCTGTAAATAAACGAGTCATGTCTAATTACGGTTGGCGGGCTCAAAGGACGTGGATTACACTTCGTGCACCATGTTCGTGACGTTTGATATTTTTCCTCGTGTATTTTTAGATTTGTGAGCAGTTTAAACCCAAATAAAGAGTAAAACTTTCATCGCATTATAGATATTTGTGTTATAAATATTTGTCTTAGAAATCTAGAATTTAAGTTATCAATATATTTAATTTTACGTATCAGTGTATTTCCAATTTAAATATTTTCAGAAAATATACTGTAAACATAAGTAACTATAATTAATTTCGCGAAAATCTACTCTAATGCAAGAAACGAAGTTGAAAAATCAGAGAAGACTTACAACACTAATAACAAAAAATAGTTTTAGAATATTTACATGTTTGCATAAAAAATATCTGTTTACGAGCTGTATTACCATCTCCTAAATTCCCAGCGTATTCGTCGTTACCAACATACCATTCACGTTCCATATATTCCATGATATAAGGTATGTTTTCACAGATGTGGTTTCTCACATCCTATACCATATCATTCCATCAGCAAGACTTTGGCAGATTTGATTCGCGACAAAACGGAAACAGAGAGTTCTCACCCCTGCAGCTATTCAAACGATATACGTTTTTTTCACAGATTAATAGGATTACATCGGAGGTAGCCTCCAGGTCGGATATTTTCAAGCGTTCGCTGTGTATACTCTTTGAGGCTAGTTATTCGCGAGCACGGCGTGTGCGAGCAGATCCATCGGCGTGGCCAGTGGCGGCGCATCCGGTATTAAGCTTACACCTGTTTTAATCCTCCGAGTATTCGCTGAGAAACGGTAGAAACCTGGTGCCGGCTGGCTGCTCGTAATATCTTTAATAACGCTCGGTTAACTACGAAGGGAAGGGTAAACAAAGAAATAAAGAGAAGAAGAAAAAGGGAAAAAAAGAACAAAGAAGGAAAGAAACGGATAAGGGAAGAACGCGAGCAAGAGGGTGAAAGTGAGAGTTCGTCCGACTTTAACCGAAATTGAATTTTCGACGGCGGGTATCGTTGTAACGCGCTTTGACTTCGTCCTATTTAGAGCATACCGGAGGAATATGAAGCCGAAGGGCGTCGAAACGAAAGCGGAATTTTGTAAAGGAAATGGAATTTGACCGTCTGCCGCGAGTCTCGACTGCTGGGATTCCATTTTGTTTTACGCCGCGCTTGTTTTCGTCCGTGGTTTGTTACACCTTTACACCTTTAGTGTAACATCGTCCCTTGGCATTTAAATATTTAGACAGTCGATAAAATTACGTTCCTGTGGTTGGAGGTCTCACGAAGTTGCGAGCGTTTTTCATTGCATTTCAGTGCGGTGGTCTCCACCGAAAGTTTCGAAGAACTAACTACTTTATCTTGTCCGCCGCCTTCGTTCCATTCCCCTCCGTTCTTGTCGGGAAACGGTGATTAAAAATTCCAGAATACGTTTGACTCTGGCGGGCGGATGCAAATGCGAGCAAAAAGCTAACTGTATACTCGAGGGAAGAAAGAGTTCAAGGGGGTCTTTAATCTATAAGAATATTTCTAATCTACAAGGATAACTAGAATACTTTTTAAAGTCTGGGAGACGCGTTTAATGAAGATCAAGTAGATTAATGCGATACATAGATCGGAAACCACCTCGACGTTCTCTTCTCTTGGAACACGTTGATGAAAGAGGAAAGAGAACTGCCGTGATACATTTTACGCGACGACGTAGGAGAAAGAAAATTCAACGACTCTGCAGATCTTGAACACTCGGTGAAACGCTAGGAACCTAATATCAAACGGACAGGCAAGCTTCAAAGATTCTACAGGTTCAAAAGTTGTACAAAAAACCTAATCCTTCAAAGCTCGAACCGGGCAACGAACCACAATTCGTTGACGAGAGAGAAATTCTGCAGAAGGAAATGCTTTTCTTCGAGCCGCCATTAAATCCGTGCGCTTATTTTCGAAAAGCGCGCGGCCGGGAACAACGAGCTCCGGTTGTTCTCCGGCATTTCGAGGCTCCTTCTCTACCTTTGACGCGTTTTTTTCTTTTTTGCCCCCGTCTCGCAATACGACTCGTGTTCCCTCTCTTTTGCCTTTTAGCAAGAGCGTTCCCCAGGTCGCGAGAAGCCCCGTAGAAGTTCGCGCGGTTACATTCAACCCCTGTGGCAGCAACGGCTTTCGCAAGGCGATCTTTTGCTTTGACTACCACGGAATACGGAACCAGCCGTCTCACGCTGTGTCGCGCTTTAATATTTACGTCGCGTTACGTTACGCTGCATTAACCGTTGTCGCGGCCTCAACCTGACAGAACACTGGACGCCAACGTCTTGCGGCTGTTCCGACGTCCAGACTTCTTTAATCAAACACCCTTCAAGAGCTCGAAAGAAAGTAGACAGAGCTTTCTTTTAAGAACACGTTGAAGGAAGGTCACAACTAAAGCACTTTCACTAAAATTATATTTTGTAGAGATATCCGTGGAGAAAGTTGGCTTTTTCGTTAAGACGTTCATTTCTGATGCCTTCTAAATGCAAGGTTCAATGTAACGTATCAATTTTGTACGATTTTTCAAGTTTTTGCGCGAGTGTAACATAAGAAAGTTATTATCGAAAATCTATTTTGTTTGGACAATATATGGCGATTCTCTTTTATTTAAAATGTAGTTCAGGTTTTTCGTGTATTTTAGATGAAACCATGTAATGTTTCTCTCATCGATACGCGTATCGTACAAATTTTGACTGATAATTCTTTTCATTACTAAACTCCACAATGTAAAAAATAGACACTCTATAGAGATATATTTCACTCTTTGAATATGAACAAATATTCCACCTCACCGTGTATGAATATTTTATACATTATATAATCTGCGCGTTTAAATTTCCTACAAACGCACGAACATCTTCAACGTATACGTTACATTCCGACAAATTGAAAAACAGCATGGTAGCGTTGAAGTGAACATTCTTGCATCGAAGTTTATAAACAAACCAGTTGTCCATGGGGATTCATATCTGTTCCATCTAATTCCCAACTAAGAAGCATAACAACCTAGTGATCGCAAGAAGTTAAATACCATGCATAGCTCGGAGCGAGTTAGCGAACTTAAGTTAAGACGATGTTCCGCGATAAAGTCACGGCTAGACGAGAAAGGGGTTAGAGGGGTACAGGGCCAGGATCTCGCGGTACAAATCATTCCAAGTTCTCGAGCGAGTTCGGCGTGGTTCGAAACGGCGCGTCTGCTCGGGCGTAAAATTGCTATGATATAGAAGTGTGAGGGAGAATCGGTGGCGGGCACCAGGAGAGACAGGCTCCTGGTGGCCTCGTCCGCCAATAGCCGCCGCGGAAATCTCTAAGAACGTGCTTTTCCAAACTTCCGATCGTTCCTCGCCTCGCGAAGATTGAATTATTCCTCGAGGAAGTTGTACGGGAAGAGGAGAGGCGTGTGCCGTTGGCAGCGCGCGATAAATTATTCGTTTTGTCACCGGCCCACGATACGGAAATTCATTGAAAATCGAGCACAATGAGTTGGCCACTCGCTGAATTTATATCCTACAGGATATTCGTGCAGTGCCGGTGATGCTTTCCTTTCTGCGGATTTTTGACAAAAATTGGCAAATTGACACGACGCTTTGCAAAATCAGGGACTAACGTTACAGCATTGATGCAACGTTTATCAGTTTTTAAATCGCTTTGGTTTTCTTCCTTTATAATTTGAGTTGACTCGTGAATAACGTGGATCTTTTGCATGAACAATTTTGAAGTCTGCTATCATACCGTACTAAAGTTTCTAAAGTTATGGTATATCGCAGTGATTCTGTGTGTGGTTGAGTGAGATTGTTGAGAAACAAGAAGAGGACACGTGATATCCATAAACTGTAAGTTATGATCGTCATAACGGCACTGTCATCTGCCAGAAAAAATCGAAGAAAAAAATGTATCTATGTAAAACTATAATATACGATGGTTTCACTGAAAAAATGGTACAAATGCATTTTTGTCAAAAATCGAAATAAATACATACAACGGCTGACACAGGAAATCCGCATCCATTTCGAAAATTTTATTATGAATTCTCCAATCTTTAGGTACCTACGTATATGTGTAACAATATGTTTTAATATTGGCAGATAAGGTTTTTTTAATTTTCAATAATAATTGTTTTTCTCCTTCGAGCTTTATTATTTGTTTCGACTTTTGATTAACCGTAGAAATTTATGGAAATGTAGTAGGCATCCAAGTCGAAAGGAACATCCTTTGGGAATTTTAATTTGAAAAATTTTCGACTATTCATTTTTTTTTTTTTAAGTCTGACGTATTCCGCCTCTAGGCAAGCTCAAGTCAAGAAATGTTTAGCTCGCTTTTCCTTTGAACGCGCGTCTCTGTATTATCGTAACCAGCGTTTGCGCAAGCACCGACAGCGATTCTCGGTTCGTTAGGGACTCATAGTGCAACGCCGTTATAATTGGCTAGTTTTTTCTCCCTTGGCTTCTAATAGATTTTTCCACCTCATTCTTTTTGCGCTCCTCCGTTTCCTCGTCTTTGTTAGAAATACGGAAGGAGAAAATAAATAATATATATCATATCTCTTTTTCCTTCAACTTTTCGCAGAAACAACGTTCGAGTTATCTTTTCATAATTCGTTACCATCAACCATATTTTTATGATGGTTAATTCCATCGCCCCTCCGTTGAACGAAACAGTAGCATCCATAATAAATAAGCTTTCTACTGTGAGACAGGGAGAACGATCTTCACCAAGCGAATAGTGTCGACTGCGTTACATTTTCTTGGAGAAATTGCGAAATTTTGCGTCGCGAAACACGGAATGGTGAAATCAGGTGGAATGCTGATGTA